>NC_070534.1:1259963-1889944 GCF_025433545.1 Fusarium keratoplasticum
GATATTATTATGAAATTATATAAGCTATCTAATCTAGAGGAATAGATCTTTATTTACTTTATTCTTAACCTAGATTTATAAGGATTCTCCCCCTAATTATATAATATAAAAGATATAGCTAATTAATTACTTATTAATTATAATATATTACTAATTAATATATATTAAGCATTAAATTTTATTAAATAATACTTAGAGCTTAAGATATATTTCTTTTATAAATATAATTACTAAAGAGCTAAATATAAAGATTTAATTATTATTTATAATTAGTTTTAGCTTATAATAAATATAATTATAAAATATAATATTTAATTAAATAATCTTTATAATTTTAATAAAATTAATTTTTTTATAAATATAATTATAAATAAAATAATTATTATAAATTTAAAAAGGTATTTAAAGCTAAAATTAATATAACTTAAAAATTAAAAATAAATTATAATTATTTAAGTAATTAATATAAAAAACTAAGTAATTTAATTATTTATTATTAATATAAGCTAATATTACTTTATTAATTAATATTAAAAAAATAACCTCTTAAGTAATTAAATTATTATAATAACTTAAAATAACTAAATTAATAATAAAATAAGTCTTAATAATTTAAGTATTTTAATTAATATATAATTAAATAAATAAATAATAATTATTATTTTTTAATTTTTAATAAT
This sequence comes from Fusarium keratoplasticum, assembly GCF_025433545.1. Classification (NCBI taxonomy): domain Eukaryota; kingdom Fungi; phylum Ascomycota; class Sordariomycetes; order Hypocreales; family Nectriaceae; genus Fusarium; species Fusarium keratoplasticum. The sequence continues at coordinate 1,260,644 of NC_070534.1, forward strand.
TATAAAAATTATTATTTTATTAAATTTAAAAAATATTATAAAAAAAAATTATTTAGCTTTATATATTATTTTTTTTTTTTATTTATTTTAGCCTCTTAATATTAAATACTTTAAGCTATTTAAAAAGGCATATAATTAAGAAATAAAATATTTAATTAAATATTTTATAATTTATATTTTTAAGACTAAGTTTTTTTTAGCTTTTTATATTATATATAAGATTATTATAATAAAAAGAAATATTAAGGGGGCTTTTAAAGAAATTAGTCTTATTCCCTTTAACCTAGAAGTTATAGTCTTAAAGCTTAATATATAGCTATAAACTCTAATACCTACTAAGGAGGGGACTAAACCCTTTACCCCTTAGGTCTTAAGGACCCTAAAGACTATACTTAAAGCTAGATCTTAGTCTAAATACCTTAAAAAATAGATTAAAAGGTATTAAAATAGCTCCTTAGAGTTAATCCTTAAAGCTTTATAGTTCTTTATAAAAAAAATAAAGGCTATTATATATAAGGTTACCTTATTAATAGCTAAAATTAAAGACCTTTAAGAAATAAATAAGATATTAAGTTAATACTAGAGGGTAAAAAGGATTAGATTATAGAAAAAAGGAGTTATAATAATAAAAGAGGAAAAATAAGTAATTAATTAAATAGATATAAATATATAAGTAATAATAGAATTATTAAGAAATAATAATTAAAGAAGGTTAATTAAACTAAGGGTTTAATATTATAATATTTATAATAAGCCTAGGTATAATATAAGGACTTATTAAGTAATTATTAAAATATCTAGGGAAGAATATAATAAATAGTTTTAATTAATTAAATAATTTATAGTATTTTTATTATAATTTTAATCTTAGAAATTAAGATTTTTATTATACTTATTTATTTATTATACTTACTTATTATATATATTAAGGTTAAAAATAAAAGAAAAAAGTTATTAAGATTAATTTTTATTTTTTTATTAATAAAAAAACTTTTTTTAATATAAGACCTTATTAATTATAATAATTCTAATATTTATAATTATTTAATTTTAAAAAGATTTATAATATTTATCTTATATATTAAAAATAAATTATTATAAAATTAATTTATATATAATAATAAATTAACGTATATGATAAGCGAGTGTCACAGACAAGCGAGTGTCACAGTTTTAGTTTAGGTCTTAAAACTAGGTTTTTTAAAATAATTCTAGAAAATTCAAACTATGTCTAAATTAGCTCAAAATTGGGAGTGAGCTTAATTATATAATTTATTACTAACTCTAATTTTTCTAGATTATTAGAAAAATGCCTTATAGGGTAGTTTAGGAAAAAGTATATTCGCACTGTATAAATAGCTATTTCTCTATAAAGGAAATTTTTTAAAAATCTATAAAAATTAAATATAGCTTATTTATAAGTTAAATAGCTAAAAACTGTTTTTTAAGTTTCTAGCTATTTTATTTAAGTTTTTATTAAAGTTTAAAAATCCTAGTTTTAGTGCACAGTCTAGCTGTGACACTCGCATGACTGTGACACTCGCTTATCATGTACGTTATAATATTTCCTTAATTTCTTAAATTAGCTTTTTTAAGTTTTTTAAGTTAAGAAGGTTTAATATAGTATTTTTTAAGTTATTTTTTATAATAACCTATAGAATAAATAACTATCTTAGAGAGTAATATAATTTTCTTAATTCTTTTATCTTAATTTCTTATTAATTATTTATTAAAAGGGAAATTAAAAAATTATAAAATAATAGGCCTTAATAGCTAAATTAAGATAAAATTATAAATTAAAGATAAGTCTTTAATATATATTAGACTTTAATTTATTAAGTCTTTTATAATAGCTTAATTTTAAAACTTTTAAGAAGTCTTTATATATATAATAATTAGCTAGGGTTATTTTAATTAATTAGTAGATTTAATAGCTGCCTTATATTTTTATATAATTTTATTAAAAAAAGTTTTTTTTATTAAAGACTTTTAAAAAAAGGCCAAAAAAATAAGATTATCTTAATAAAAAAAAATTTTTTCTAAGGACTTAAAATATAATTAATATATAATATAATATATAATTTTTATTATAAATATTAATATCTTTTATTATATTAATTAAAAAAATTAAAAAAGTCTTATTATAATTAGCTAGGATTTAGCTATATAGCTATAAGTATAATTATATTAAGAAATAGAGATTATTAATATTATAGGTTTTAGAAGGATTAGTTCCTAGAGTTAGTATTAGAGTTTACTTAGAGGTAAATAGAGGTTTATAAGTTTAATTAATTAAACCTATTTAGTTAAATATATAATATATATATCTTAGCTTATATAAATATTTAAAATAATAATAATTTTAATAGTAATTTTAATAATAAGTATTAGAATTATATAAATATTAATTAAAATATTTTAATTTTTAATTTAATAAATATAAAATTAAAAAATTATATATAAATAATTTTTGTATTACTAAACTTAATACTTAAAAGAAATTAATTTATTAGTATTATTACTTATTATACTTATAATATTTTACCTTATTATAGCTAAGATTAAGTATAAATAACCTTTGGCTACCTCTATATATATATTATATACGGTAACTATCCCGCAGCTGAGCATTGAGTCGCATTGCTACTTCTTAAATCAAACTCACGTCGTTACATTTCCGCCGGCTTCTCGGCACGCCACATGCACAGCGCCCTGATCATTACACCCAACAACCAACAGTCTACGGCATATGCGGTATTCAGAAACTGACAACCAACAGCTCCAGATAAAGGCTGGTGAAGATCGACTCACTGAGCTCGTGGGTATAAAATTGAGATCCTATCCGCACGAAGAATCCTCTCATTACATCCTTTCCAAGCTTTGTTCATCGCTTCTCTCACCCCTCGATCATCATGTTCGGATTACCAGCAGTTCTTCTTGCTATAGGTCTTGATATTTGTGCACTCATCATTCGTTATAACACCGGACAATGGTCAACGCAAGCAAAGCTGCTTCTCTTCCCCTCGCATTTGGTTTATTTGCCCGAAGCGCTGCGGTCTACAACCAAACATCTCAGATAGTGAGTCAAACGCCCATCGTTCATGACTGGACCAGCGAAGGCTCTAACCGTGCATTTCGACCGTGCCAACCAAGACTACACGCGCCTTTACGACAATGATCATCATGCTCTTTCCAGACGCCGCAAAGTCGATGTGGTCGAATGGACCCAGGTCGTCCGCGCAGGAACTGGTATGATTATCGCCGGTGGAGCGGATGCCACCATCTACAGCGTCATTGTAGGCGTTATCGAGAGCAAAGCTGATGCGGCCTCTTGCGCTTTTACTTGGGCACCGATGGCGACGGCAGATACTTCAAAGGTTATGCCTATCATGCATCGACGACTGACCACGATTGTAGGACCACGGCTGAGCACAAAACCGTCTTAGCTGGCGTCAAGAAGTGTGCCGACTTCCTCCACGCAAGCGGAGCTGTCACTGGATGCTGCAGGTTTTCTCACGGGGTACTTGGCGTGGTCATATGCGTCTCAGTGGTGAACCGACAAAATATCCTGTACACCAAGTGATCTGCTGAGGTGCTTGCTTATAGTTACGAGCTGACTCACTGGATCATGTTACCACACCGTCTTTGAGCTTTCCAGGTGGTGCATATCTTGTGTTGAGGGCGGTCGGCTACGACGAAGAGAGAAATGGGGTTGTTCAGCCACTGCGGGTTGACATGCATGGCAATTTCCTTTCGTATAGCTAGGTACTTCTACCAGCACATAGCTTAAGCTCAGTACACATACAGTTTCATGCCTAAGAATCTCCTATTACTACCTAAATTATCCCCCAATTCAAGACGCCAACTATCCCGTAACTTCTGTACCTGTGACTACTCCTTAACTCGTCCCTGTGTAAACCGCTCAGCCGGCCAACCCTGCATAGTCCACTTTGCTTCAACAACATCACCCCCCATAACAAGTGTGTGCTCTAACAAGCAGCTCTCCTTCTTCATCTGCGCGCCGCTCAGCAGCCTACTTCCGGTTCGCAGCACACATCCATCCCCGATCTCGAGCCTGTTCAAGTCGAACTTCCCACGCGTATTGATGTGCGCAACAACGCTCGCATCATCGACGGCAACCCTATTGCCTAGAGTGATCAAGTCTGGCTCGGTAAACATCAGACTAGGTGTTCCATTGGCGAACAGAGCACAATCCTTTCCAATGTCGGCGCCCAGAGCTCTGAAGTAGAACACGATCCAGCTGGTTCCTGTGAGAAGGCCCAAGACACCGTTGCCCTGATAGCATTGTCGCCTGATGCGCTCAATGCCGAGGAAGATTTGCCAACGCTGGCAGTATGAAGACTTATCCCAGTCGTAGTTTCCAGGCATGCGTCGTCCCAGTAAAGACCACTTTGAACAAATGACGATGGCGAGGGCAAAGACAGCTTGAAACGTGGTCAGGATAGCAATCATGATCAAAGTCAGAATGAAGACCGCTGCCAGATCGTACCACACACTGAGGCCTTCTCGAAGATACCGTTTGACAACCAAGTCCACAACCTGAACAGATGATATGCTGGGAATGTTCCAATAGAACGCAGTGAACACAGTGAGGAATGCCGAGTAACAGAAGATTGCAAAGGGTCCAAGGACATGGTACGGGGCAAGATTGAGATAAAAGGCGCGCCCAAACGGCGATAAGTCCTGCTTGGGGGCGTCGTCGTCGGAGCTGTCGTCCGTCTCGCTCTCGGATGTCATGAAGGGGTCGGCCGTGACGTGATAGTTTGCCTTCTTCGGACCCTTCCCCGACTCTGCCAGGGTATCATCGCTGCTCATGTGCGAGATCCGAGTGCGTACGTGTGATTTCCCTGTTTGTCGCCTAGGTCCGGTCAGAGTTTCGTCGCTACTCATGTGCTGGATTCGGACTCGAGGGTTCCCCTTCTCCTTAACATCGCGACCTGTCGACAAGCACACAGCATCGCCTGCTTTGGAACCAACATATGTCCCTCCTGGGGAATAATTCTTTCCTCGTCGCGTCAAGGCGCCAGATCCCATGGTCACTCGCTCTCCAACCTCAACGCCAGGCAAAAGACAAACACGATCAGCAATCATAGCGCGGTCTTTGATGGCGATTTTCTCGGATCCGAGGCCGTCAGAAGTCACCAAGTGAGCGCGGGAGCCAAACACAACATCGTTTCCAACCTCCAAGAGGTGGTAGTCACCGATGCTGGGGCCAGTCCCCGGCCAGTATACGCGCTCGCCGACTTTCGCTCCCAACATTCTCAAGGCCACGGATGTTGCCTCGTAATGTTGCCCGAACATAGAGGTTACGTCGTGGAGTCGAGGAACAGGGCAAAGAGCTTTGGTGAGGTTTACTCTCCAAGTAGTGACGGCGCCTTGGGATTGGGCAGAATCTGGACCAGCCTTGCCAAACACTGCGTCGAGGACCCCCTTCACAATGACAGTGAACCCAAATAGGAAGAATGGTCCGAAGAGGGCTTTCAGGACGAGTGCAAGGTAGTGGTATCCTACTCTTTCCGGCTCAGCAAACCAATTGATGATGCCTCGTAGTGGCGAATCACTCTCCGAGGGTTTTTGTATGACCATACCGATGAGGCCAGCCATCCAGGGGACGAGAGTCAAGAACCACGCGACAACCTTGAGCGGCATAGTGAAAAGGCATTGCAGTAGCCAGTGAGGCTTCCGGGCTTGGCCCGGCAACTGGTCCCGGTATGCTTCGTCCGCATCCTCCATTTCCCAACTGGACGAGTTGAAACCGAGACAAGTGTTGGGCGGCAACTCGGATCCCGGAGCTACGATCGAAGCGACACCGACCGAGCAGCCCGCTCCAATCTTAATACGGCCCAGGTACATGCTTGTGTTGCCTTCTGCTGCAAATGGGCGGCAGATACACCTGGAAAGGATAGTGTTGTCCCCGATATCGAGAAGATCCCATTCCCCAAGAGCGGCCCCAGTGAGCTTGGCATTCTTTCCAATCTTGGCTCCCATGAGTCGGTAGTACAGACGCTCCATGGTTTCATTCGTGTTAAAGAAGCCTTTGCCGCAAATACTGGTGATCTTCTGAACCATCCACCACCGGGTATGGTAGACTCCCCACATGGGATAGAGACCTTCCCGATAGCGACCGATGATGAGCCACTTCGCGGCAATACCGACAAAGGGCGCGACACAGCGAACCACGACTCGCGAGACGAAGATGGAGACAGTCAAATTCAGCAGTCTTCCAGGAACTGAGTCGTTTGTAGGGAGCATCTGACTGTATGCCAAAGCCACCATGAAGACAGTCCATTGGAAGGCTCGCCTCAGGGGGTAGATAACCATCAGAGGGATCAACTGCAAAAACATCAGGAAAGGGTTGGTGGAGCTGCAGGTCTTGGTGCAGCCTGCAGTGTTATCCGCCTTTTCGTCATCGGATTGATTCGAGCTCGAAACTTTGTCGATGTGTGTTGCAATGGCCATAACAGTTCCCTCGTTGAACACGAGACTGATGGGAAGATGCACGTTGAACTGGGCACGTAGCGCCGACATGAGACGGCCAGCTCCCAAGGAATCTCCTCCCAGACTAAAAAAGTCAACGCCAGGAGGTATGTCGCCCGAAGGAATCGACAGGGTTTCCGCGAATGCTTTTGTGACCAGTCCCTCTGTGGTCGCGCTCAACTTCTTGATGGAGTCGTTCAGGTACCGCTCTACCTCCATGTGCAGCTCAGCGACATCAAGAATCCCTGAGCTACTTCTTGGGAGTGGCCTAGCCAATGTGTGTATTTGGTTGGGTATCATGTAGTTGTCGATCGCGGTGCTCAGACCTCGCCGGATGTCGTTGACCAGTTCGGCCCCGATCACGTCGATACCGGCTTGTCTTGGGGCTAAGACGGCCTCAGGTCCACCGTCCTTCGGGTCCTGGCGACAGAAGACCTCCGTGTTTCGAGGAAGAAGACCTTGTATCTGTCTCGATAGATTGGCGTAATCGACTGAACAGGCAGAGCATTCGATTGGAATAGACAGAGCCGTGTCAGGGGGTGGGCATGAAGCTTGCCAATGCCTTTCCAGGTATGGAGTGTCATCGCTCACATCAGGCAGCCCCAATCGCTGTCCAAGCTTTATTCGGAGGACTTTGTTGTTCTTCTTGGGAAGATCATCCATATAGGTGATCAAAACAGGCCATTTGGCTTGCTGGAGGGACGACTTCAAAGAGCTGTGTAGGGTCTTGAGATCAACCCGCGGGACCTTGGGAGGCGTCACCAAGGCGACTGCAACAACCTCCTGGAGGACATCATGGCATGCCGAGAATGCCAAAGCCTGGCTGACCCTCCCACTGATCGGGGAGTCGCTGGACATAGATGCTGACATGATGGCATTCTCAACCTCGAACGGGGAGATCAACTCTCCGCCGCGGTTGATGACTTCTTTACTTCGGCCCGTGATGTAAAGATAGCCGTCATTGTCCATGTATCCAAGGTCGCCCGTATCAAACCAGCCATCCTTATTAAAGGGAGACTTGTCGTACGTGCCGTCTGGCTTCAGGTAACCAGGGAAGACTGGTTCACCACGAACACAAATTCTTCCCACTGTCCCATTCGAAACCACAGCCTCAGACCAATCCAGAATCGCAAGGTCTGGACCAGTACTGATACCAGATGTGCCCTCGCGATCCAAGCGATAGTCAAGAGGGGGTGTAGAGATGGGCATGCACCTGCATCCGTTAGTATTTGGCCACGACTTCAGTCACAGTACTTACTCAGTCATTCCATAACTAGGAAGTACAACGCAGTTGAAGGTGTCGCGCAGCTGACAAGCCAGAGATGGCAGGAGACCACCCGCCGCATTGCAAGCCAGGCGAATGCGACTGTTCTCCAAGGCTTTGGTCCGGACCGTTGCCTCGGCCAGGATGACAGAGTGCATTGATGGCGACGCGTAATACCAAGTGGGCTGTATATCCTCGGCGACATCCCAGAAGAGGTTGGGGTCGAACGCAGAGCAACAAACTGTCGAGCCACCAGAGAAGATTGGCGCAAAGATGTTTCTTACCAGGCCACCACTATTTCAGGTTAGGTGATCGGACATTTCCAGGGACATCGAGAGTCACTTACACATGGTATAAGGGCATCATGTTGAGGCAGATGTCCTGCGAAGTCAGGCCCCATGACTCCATCACGAAGACAATGCCAGCAATGATCGAATGTGTTGTCAGGGGCACAACCTTCTTGGTTCCCGAAGTCCCACTTGTGAAGAGGATCAGGCCAATGTCGTCTGCATTGTTGGGTTCAGGCATGGTGTGGTTTGTCGGTATTCCTGCTCCCTCCACTGTGGTGACACAGATGTCATCGCCATGAGTCCAGTTCACAATGAAGATCTGGATATTGTTCTCTGCAACCCACTGAGCGTCAAGACAGAGCTTCTTGTAGTCATCAGTTGTGGTCAGAATACATTTCGCTCTGGATTGCAAAATGTCTGCTTGGAACTGCTCAGGACCGGCTGCTGGGTTGATGGGCGCTGCGGTATAGTACGTGGTGACTGCAATACAAGTGGCTGCAAGGATTGGACCATTGGGGAGCGCAATGGCGACAACGGGTTTTGTCTTAGACGAGTCAATCGGCAGTTGAAAGTTGTTGACGAAATGGTTCAGGCCTCGATAAGTGATGTAGTTGTCGGCATTTGTAGCTCGCAGAGCAGGTTCATTGCCAGATCCGATGAACTGAGAAAAGGAAGTGTACGACTTCTTCACGAGCTCTCTGGTGGCTTCCACTAGCCAAGCTGAGTCGCCATCATCGTGTGCCTTGACCTCCTCAGGGAGAAGTTTGTAGAGTCGTGTATGACATTTGATGAGATCAAACGTCGGCCACTCTCCAGGGAGCTCGGTCAAGAAGAGATAGAGAAGATGCAGGGGTCGGATGGACGGTCTGGGTGTACTGGGAATCGAGGCCAGGAGGCGGGCCTTGTCCAAGTCTGGCTTTTGTAGGGTCTGGAACTGTCGGCTTTGCTTGACTTCTGCTGGCGATAAGTCATATAACTCCTTCAAGAGAGCCGAGATGCCCGGAGAGGGGTGTTCTTGAATCATGGTAGGCATCGACAGGTCGTTTTCAAGATCTCTAGGCAAGACGTGTAAAGACTTGTCATAAAACGGTATTGATATGAGTATTTGACATTGGACAGTGGTCGGCATATGACATTTAAATACCCATCCACGCTCACCATGCAAAGGCATAGTTCTGTCGTGATCGAATCGTCGATTCGACGATCGAGATAACGCAACACATGCCAGTCCTTGACGGGACACTTCACCTCCCTAGTCCTTCTATTTCTCTACTTTGCCATGGCCAAGAATGACATGTGGAAACTTTCCCAACATCAAGCAGAAAGCCGTTTCACGCGGGACGCTTGTCAAACGCCGATCCTGATGATCAGGACAATGTCTAGAAATGCCTTGACTTCAACGCGGCACTGAGCACACTGCAGTCGACACTGACGACATGGCGTCAAAAACCTCGAGCACAACTAAGACACGTATTGGAACAAGCTCACAATTAACGACCCAGGTTCCGAAACCACTGGGTGGGAGAACTGAAGGGTTGAGCCGAGAGCCTCAAAATGGCCCCTCGACCCACCTTGCATCTCGGGAAGATGTTGAGACAGGTTATCTTACTCTCAGAGATGTGTCGTATACGCGAGCTTGGAAGGGGCATAGGAGACTAGAGTTCCCAACTACTGGTACAGAGGCGGGACACAGCAAGGAGGTTATATCAAAGAGGATAACACTCGAAAACTGTCTGCCCAGCCCCACGCAAGGTGATCAACCGTACTGGTCCAGAGTATCATAAGCCAAGGGCACAGCTATCAAGTACATTTTTAGCCACTCACTCCGGAAAATCGGGTCTGTCGGTCGCCCGCACCGGGTTCCTGGATCTGCTCGGAGCCGGCGGCTGGACGGAAGATAGTCCCACATTAACGGAAATCCTACCCCTGGGCAGCATTGGAATGGCAATTCACACATTATCACCAGAGAAGCACCGAATTGTCGCAGTACAGATATAGGGCTATCGCAAGATAAACAGACCATCACCACGAGAGGGAGCTCACATGAAGATCCATGCCTACCACGACAAGCTGTTCACATCGGGCCAGGCCAAGAGATCGAGCAGACGTGCGATCGACAGCTCGGGTCCAGTACAGACCGAAACTCCAAGTGGGCAAGTCGGCGCCTCGTCGGACAATAGAGCATTGCGGTTCTGGAAATGAGGCGAGAAAGGTTGGTGAGATGAGGGTGGCCAACGAAATGCTCAAGGCGCAAGATGACCTTTGAGCGCCAAACAGCTAGATCGGCTTACTACCCTACCTATTCACAATACGCTTAAGCCAGAAGTGGCAAGTCCAAGCCCTCAGAGAAGTGCTCCTATCCCCAGTACCCGGGAGCATCGTTCGCCTGAAGGGAAGCACTGTTTTACAGGGGACGCGTTTCATGGTGGATGCGCCGAGGGACGGGAAGAGGATAAAGAGCCGGGCTCATGTTCATGAGACTCAGCATACCTATGACATCAACAGATCAAGGTCGAATGCCAACAGTGTTTCTCTGAGAGAAGACCTTTGCGAACTTTTGCATAGTTTTGCTAGGAAAGAATGAGGTCTAACAACACGATGGCGTCCCAGTATGGCCGGACAAGGCCCATGGCAGCCCGTTAAAAGCATATGAGATGTTTAAGTACATAAACGCGATTCTTACACGTGCGCTCACCTCTGCCTGCCTGGTAAAGTGGGCCTCGGTGGCTTTCACTTCGCCCTCGACTGCTCTTCACATCCAATGCGCCAGCGCTCACTTATTTCTACAGCGCATTCAAGATGGCTTCAGAAACCCCTATCTCCACGTGCGTGTCATTGCACACCCGACACGCTACGTGAAGATCATTTGCTGACTGATCTGTAGTGTCTACGTACAGAACCTAGAAGAGCGCGTCAAGCTCGAGACTTTGACGGAAGCCTTGAGGACAGTATTCTCTGAGTTCGGCAACGTCGTCGATGTCGTGGCCAAGAAGAACCTGAAGGCCAAGGGTCAGGCCTTCGTCGTCTTCGATGATCCCGAAAGCGCACGAAGCGCTATTGAGGAGGTTGATGGGTTCGAGCTCTTCGACAAGCCGATGAAGGTCGCATTGGCGCGCAGCAGAAGCGACAAGACTGTCGAGATGAACTGCAGCCAAGAAGAATTTGAATCTCACAAGAGACACAGACAGGCAGAAAAGGGTATGCGAGATCAACTCATCAGCGTTTAGTCGACCAGCTACTGACTTCGGATCCCAGACAAGCGCAAGGCCCTTGAGGCTGCGGAAGAACAGAGGCAGCTCAACAAACGAGGTCCGGGTGCGGCACCAGACAGCCGACCAACAAAGGCACCCAGGCCATCAGGTCTCAAGTCAACAAGCGCTGCGGCAGCAGGCGGTGTCCTGGACGAGTTCCTCCCTCCCAACAAGATTTTGTTCGTGCAGAATCTCCCCGAAGACTACGACATCGAGGCTCTGACAAGCGTTTTCGGACGCTTCGAGGGCTTCCGCGAGGTCAGACTGGTACCCGGTCGTCGGGGTATTGCTTTCGTCGAGTACGAGGCAGAGCAAGGTGCCATTACCGCAAAGGAGAACACTGCGGGCATGAGCCTGGGAGAAAAGCCCATCAAGGTCACGTACCAGCGCCAGTGAGGCGGTTTGTAACAATGATAATATCCTATCGACTCCTAATGTCATAATTCACACGTCCTTCCTCATTGCGAGCTCCGATGAAGGTTCGCCATTCGCTTGTCTTCAAGTCAAATAGTTAATCCTGCCATCTGTTCCCCTATCGGCCCTATGATGATAGGTGATTGTTCTCTCACCGAATCCTCAGAAGATGACATCTTCGTCATCTTCAGCGCCGAGAATATCAGCTGGTGCTGATTCCTCCTTCTGAGGCTGCTCGCCGCCTTGCGCTGCGGCCTGCGCAGCACGTCTTGCCTTCATCTCGGCATCGGCAGCGGCAGTGTCGCGTTGCTTCTTGTTCGCAACCTATCACAAGTTTGGTTAGATACGTCTTCGCAGGCGAACAAGTAAACTTGCCTTCTTGAGTCTGTAGAACTCCTCACGATCCAGCTCATCCAGCTCGGAATTGATGTACTTGATCGTGTTCTCGGTTCGTGGGATAATGACGTGCTCAATAGCGTTCACTAGAGATCTCAGTTAGAACTAGGACAGGACATGGGAGTCCAAGTGACTGACCACGTCGGTTGACGACCTTGATGACTTCGTCGAGGATGACGAAAGCCGTCTGCAAGCTAGCAAGTTCAACGAGAGCTTCCACGGCTCGCGCATATGTCTCTCTGCATCGCTGAACTTGCTGTCCTCCCTTGCCCAGACCTGTCAGGCCAAAATCGTTATTGCCTTCGGTTTGGTAGCTCTCAAAAGCTGGCAGCAAGACACCGGAAACATTGTCTTGCTTGGTGCGGACGCGGAATCGAGCCGACTTGGCGGATTCCTGCACTTGGTATCCAATGTCGCCGCCCACGGCGTAGGTCACTTCCGCCAAAGAGAAGGCCGCAATTTGCATCACTCGACCCATCTTCCGCTTGGCTTCGTCGATTCGTCTCGTGATCTCTGTAGTACTACGGTATCAGCATGCGATGATGGTTTCGAACGGCGGACAGGGCGTGGGATGGGATGACGGACCTCGGAATCGCCTAGATAGAAGTACTCGGTCAGTTACTGAATCGCATAATACTTAGGACAATTCATACTTGGTAAGAGCTTCACTCTTTCTCTTCAACAAGCTGTGCCCAGTCTCCGCCCCCTTGAGCTTCGCCTTCATGATACCCAGCGACTGCCGGGTTGGGAAGACGGCCTCGCGATCCTGAGGTCATCAGTATTTCCATCTCCATGGTAGCAACCAAATTTCGACGACTCACTGCAGCTCCCGACATCTTGAACAACGATTATAGGTGTGTTGGGAGCAGATTCCGTCCAGAATGTCAAATTGGTTGAGGGTTGGCGAAGCTTCAACTTGTATCAAGGCACCTTCGTCACACGTGCACTAACGTCAACTGGTAAGCCGGTAGCTTACCTTGCCTGCCACCCTGCCAAGGTGCGGTTGGGCGCAGTTGCTGGGCAGCTGGTACCCAGAACACAAACAGCCAGATATCGCTATAAGCGGACAACCTCTCCACCCTGGAGCACTCTCGGTGGAGCTCTGTCAGAGGCCGCTGGACCCGCCCGTCTTGTCCGTCGGTGACCAGCGCGAGCCCAAAGGAAAAATACAACAAAAGTTACGCGACCAAGCCTCACGAGCGTCTGTCGACATCATTCGCCTCCACTCCGTTGGATCGCGCTGCATTCGAAGCGTCGACGACGACCCGGACGGTCACGATACCGATCACTCGGTCACGGATCGGCTTTTGAGGAGTATAATAGTCGCAGCGTTGCTGCGTTCAGGCAGACCCTCTTTCACCTTCTCGACTGGCCTCGACGATGTACGGCTCACACTGATCTCTCCCGCCCGCTCTCTTCGCGAAACCCTGTCCGTCACCTTTCTTGCTTAAACGGCCATTTCGATCATCATGGCCCCCATTGTCGCAACCCCGAATGGGGCGCGCAGGCAGCCGCAACTGCACCTTGTGGTACGCCCATTCCCAACGCGTGTCCGCAATCAAGCCAAAACTGACCCTCTCTGCGACCAGTCCAACGAAGATTCCGTCTACGAGCAAGATATCCTCCGCAACTCCGCTAGTGTTAAGCCTTGGCTAGCATACATTGAATTCAAGGCCCGCCATGGCACTGTGGTTGAGCAAGCATTCGTGATGGAGCGGGCATGCGCCCAGCTGCCTCGATCTTACAAGCTCTGGAAGCTAGTACGTCTTCATCCCAGTATTCTTGCCTCCTCTTCGCGGTTCACGTTATAGCTAACATGAATTAGTATCTTGTATTCCGAGTAAAGCATGTGGCCAAACTAAACCCAGCGATTTTCGCCGCCGAGTACCGCAAGGTTAATGCCCTCTTTGAAAGAGCTCTAATCCTGCTGAACAAGATGCCAAGGATTTGGGAAATGTATCTGAAGTTCCTCACCAAGCAGCCGCTCGTGACCTTGACCCGACGAACCTTCGATCGCGCCCTAAGAGCCCTTCCGATCACTCAACATAACCGCATCTGGGCTGTCTATCGGCCTTTTGCCAACTCTGCCGCAGGAACGACGGCCGTAAAGATCTGGCGACGGTATATGCAAGTTCATCCCGAAGATGCCGAGGACTTCATCGAACTTCTTGTCCAGACAGGCCTTTATACTGAGGCTGCCCTGAAATTCATCGACATTCTCAACAATACCCGTTTCAACAGCAAGCATGGGAAGGGCCATTACGAACTCTGGAGCGAGATGGTTGACCTGCTCGTCGAACACGCAGCTGAAATCGAGACTGGGTACGAGACAGGGATCGACGCCGAACGCATCATTAGAAGTGGCATCACTCGATTCGCTGACCAAAGAGGAAAGCTTTGGTCAGGGTTAGCGACATACTGGATCCGACGAGGAAGCTTTGAACGGGCCCGTGATGTTTTCGAGGAGGGCATTACCACCGTCATGACCGTCCGAGATTTCACCCTCATCTTCGAGGCCTACACCGAGTTCGAAGAGTCCATCATCGGCGCTCTCATGGAAGTGGCATCTTCGCGGGCTGAAAAGGGCATCGAGGACGAGAATGCGGATTTCGAGTTGGATATCAGAATGATGCGTTTTGAACAACTCATGGATCGCCGACCTTTTCTTCTCAACGACGTTCTTTTGAGACAAAACCCCAACAGTGTACCCGAATGGGAGAAGAGGGTGGCTCTTTGGGGTGATAACAAGAAAGAAGTTGCGCAGACTTATACCGATGCGATTGCAGCCATTCAGCCGAAACGGGCTGTTGGCGCCTTTCATCAACTTTGGGCCAACTACGCCAAGTTTTACGAGCGTGGCGGTGATTTGCGAAATGCTCGCATCATCATGGAGAAAGCTGTCAAGGTCCCCTTCAAGTCCGTGGCTGAGCTCGCTGACATGTGGATTGAATGGGCAGAGATGGAGCTGCGGAACGAAAACTTTGATGATGCCGTCCGAATCATGGCAAAGGCCGTACAGGCACCTAAACGTTCTACCGTCGACTATTTCGATGAGACCCTATCGCCGCAGCAAAGAGTTCATAAGAGCTGGAAGCTCTGGAGCTTCTATGTCGATCTCGTGGAGAGCGTCTCAACCCTGGAGGAGACTAAGAAGGTGTACGAACGAATATTCGAGCTTCGCATTGCAACACCGCAGACCGTGGTCAACTACGCCAACCTGCTGGAAGAACACAAGTACTACGAGGAGTCGTTCAAGATCTACGAACGAGGCCTGGATCTCTTCAGCTATCCCGTTGCCTTTGAGCTCTGGAACTTGTATCTAACCAAGGCCGTTGACCGGAAGATTGGGATTGAACGACTGCGCGATCTCTTTGAGCAGGCTGTCGAAGACTGCCCTCCCAAATTCGCGAAAACCATATATCTGATGTATGGTAACCTCGAAGAGGAGCGTGGACTGGCTCGACACGCAATGCGCATTTACGAGCGAGCCACCCGAGCGGTTGCAGACGAGGACCGTGCCGACATGTTCAACTTTTACATCACGAAATCCGCTTCCAACTTTGGCCTCACATCGACCAGGCCAATTTATGAGAGGGCCATTGCAGCTCTTCCTGACGCTGAAGCCAAGGACATGTGCCTCAAATTTGCAGACATGGAGAAGAGGCTGGGCGAAATCGACCGAGCCCGCGCAATCTACGGACACGCTTCCCAGTTCTGCGACCCTCGAACCAACCCCGACTTCTGGACGAAATGGGAGCAATTCGAAGTTCAGCATGGCAACGAGGACACTTTCAAAGAGATGTTGCGGATCAAGCGAAGTGTGCAGGCCCAGTACAACACGGATGTCAATTTCATCGCATCACAAGCATTGGCACGTAGCCAACGCCGACCCGGCGGTGCAGAAGATGCTGAAGTTGTGGACGCAATGGCAGCATTGGAGAGACAGTCAAGGGCACCTCAAGGATTCGTGGCAGCAAGCACAGGCCCAACAGGGGGTAAACCGGTGCCGGCAGCCGTTACCTCGAACCCTGACGCGATCGAGATTGACGGTCTTGATGATTGATACGGCGGTTTCGGAAGGTTTTCTGGTTTGGGTAGGTCGCAATAGGTTTAATGTACAGATGGTTTCTCAACGACTTGTTCCTTTCACTTCTTCATCCCAACCTTTCTTTGTTATACATCCAATATATATCGCCCAAGGGCGCAGTTCCTACTCAAAAGATTATGCTCATTTGCTGACCCAGTTCTTTTCGGTCATTTTGGACCAGTACTTGTCGGCGTAGTTCCTGTCGACGTGGCCATCGCGAGATCCCGGCGTGGCATAGATGGAGCCCTTTCGTTTTTGGAACCGGCTAGGGGGAACCTTAGAAGCGTCTGTATTCGTTGTCAGCATTGGAGAGCAACTGATGCCTCAAGGCAGTGTGACAAGTGATTCTGACCCCATTCGTCACTCATCCGGCGGTCTTGTGCGTCGCTCGCTCGGCGATCCTGTGGGGGGGAACCGACGACGGGAGACTGGTCTACGACGGGCTGTTCAGTGCCCTGCGGGTTGTTGATGGGTTGCTCCATGGTTCAACTCGTTGGAGATCAATCAATGGCGCGTATGTCGTATGATTTCAGAAACGATATTAGGAGTGGTTTGTGTTCAGTTGTAGGCTCTCCTAGCTGGCCAGAATAACACAATCAGAAAGTAGGTCTGGGATGTTCGATGCCTGGGTGTTTATATGCTTCACGGGAAGGGAAAGAGGGAGGGTTTACCCCGCAAAGCTTGTACGTCTCTACCACGTCCTCACCTCATCAAAGATTAACCAGCTTGCGACTTTGCAATGGAATTGGATCGGTCCTTGGTTCGTCGAGATACGGAGACAGCCAACCGTACGCAAGGGGGCAGGCGGGCGTGGCGCAGAGTCCGATCACCGTGGCCATTGACGTCACGGTGATGGTCACGATACGGAGAAGACTTGTGGTGAATGGACAAACATCAAGGTGAGAGGTTGCCGCTATCTAATCTCCTGTACACCTACAGGTACGAGATAGTGAAAGATCAGCAACCTCCAACTACGAGGGAGCTCGGTGATTGGGTGAGGAGCCCTTGATGATGGCGAGGCAGCAAGATGGTGGTGGCCGTGTAACGCTACAAGGACAAAGGGGCAAGCTAAACAGCGGTACCGTGACCATATCTCGCTTGCTCCTCAAACGGCCATTTGACGGGGCAGCCGGGCAACAGAACTGTCAGGCAAGTTGCCCACGAGCTCAAGCAACGGATGGCTGCGGAATGGGACGTTCTCGTGCGAAGTGGTGACCCTCTTCAGACGGCGATTGGACAGCTGCCTTCGTAGGAGACACCACTAACAACTCAGCTCTCTGCCAACTTACTGACAATCACAACAGCAGCCCGTTGAGAATTGGGCAACCAAGCTTCGCATACTTATCCAAACGTGCGGCAATGGCTACAAAGTTGCAATGGTAGCAAGTGTAACGGATACCAGAAGGCATAACGGGAAGAGAGGGGCTTGGGGGACCAAGGTGAGGTCATCAACAGGCCGACGTAAGATGTGGCTGAGTGATGGCGTACATCTCCCGGCGTCTCTTCAGAAGGTCAAGCTGCCCTTTTAAGCTTTCCTTAGCAGATCTACGAAACTGCCGAGGCATCGTGCTCAGCCCGGTCGAGATCATTCACTCACTCCATCCTTGCTCTCACCCTAGTGTCGTTCCCCTAGTCCACGGTCCAAGTTCCGGCACATCCAGGCCGAGGATCCCATGGCTTATTGGTCAAAGCTGTCTAATGAAGGGTTGGTTAAGCACCAAAAGAGTAATCGGTTAATGGACTCGCGTTCTTGAAGCAAGTTGTGATTCGCTGCCGTTGGCAAGTACCTTAGCTCAAACCTTCCATGGAGCACACAACATCTTGACGGGAGCTTAGTCATCCGGTGAATCTGACTCACACTGTGCGGGCAAAGCTCTCTTGGCCAATCAGCACCAAGGCAGCCTGGCCTGCTCTGCCTGAGCACATTGGATGCTTGTTTTAGAAACACCAAAAGATCACTGTTCGGCATCGCCATTCTTTCAAGAGGATATAGGCATATGCTAATCATAGGCCACTCCTCAAATATTTCCTGCGTATTCCCCATCGCGTGTCTTACTAAGCAGAGCAGAGAGGTAAGTCTTGTCCCGAACAAATTGTCAAGATCTTTCATCTCAACGGCACAGGAAATCTATCCACAAGAGAATTGCTCAGGCTGCCGCATGTGTAGCTGAGAATCCTGCTGATTTGGCCCTGTTCTATGCTCAGGCGCCTGGCTGTTCCGGGTTCTGCCATGAAGAGGAAGCTTGACTCATTCCTCAAGGACAAGCATTCACCCTCGAGCTATAAAATAGTAGCACTCTCAACCGCTTCGTCCTCATCTCCAACTCGGCCATCCATCCGAGCCTCAAGCCCCGCCATGGCTACAACTACAATCCAGCTCACTCCTCGGGAACAGCAACTTCGTCGACTTCTTCTCGATGTCGCCAAGTCAATAGACGAGGCCGGCACCGCGCCCGAGCCTATTGTCCTTCGATGGGCTGGTGGTTGGGTCCGCGACAAGCTCCTCAACATCCAGAGCCACGATATCGATGTCGCTATCAATGCCATGACAGGTGTTCCGTTTGCTCAGCACATGTGCGACTATTGCGAACAGCCAGACGCCATCGCCAAGCATGCTATTGGTCCCGACGACATTGGCAGCTTGCACAACGTTGCTCGCAACCCTGAGAAGTCCAAGCACTTGGAGACAGCTATGGTCAAGATTTTTGGTCTTGATCTCGACTTTGTCAACCTTCGCAAAGAAACGTACACCGAAGACAGTCGCAATCCCCAGATGGAGTTTGGTACGGCTGAAGAGGATGCTCGCCGTCGCGATGCAACGGTCAACGCTCTATTCTACAACCTGCATGACGATCGCATTGAAGATTTCACAGGTGGACTGTCAGATATGGATTCCAAGATCATCAAGACTCCCCTCGAACCTTTTCAGACCTTCATGGATGATCCTCTACGGGTCCTGCGTCTTGTCCGTTTCGCCAGCCGACTTCAGTTCACAATTGACCCCGACACACGAAAGTTCATGGCGGATCCCAAGGTTCTTGAAGCACTACGCCTCAAGATCAGCCGAGAACGAGTCGGCGTGGAGCTGGAGAAGATGTTGAAAGGTTCGACAACACTCAAGCTCTGATTGGGTCGGTCTATGAGCCCAACTAACACATTGATAGGTGCCCATCCTCATCAAAGCCTCGAGTTCATTGATGAGCTGCAGCTCTTCCCTGCCATCTTTACAGACCCCACTCGAGAGGGCCTTCCTGTACCGGATGACTCCCGGTGGAGAGTTGCCTACAGCTGCCTTCAAGACTTGTTGCAAGACAAAAGTCCATCCTCCATTGCTAGTCGATTGGTCCAAACCGACGACGCTACCTATACCGCCTGGAATCTCGCTGCTATCTGCCCCTGGATGACGGTGGAAGAGCCCCCGAATTTCCGAAAGAAAGCAAATTCCCTCCCACTTGTGGCAGTGGTCGCCCGTGAAGGCTTCAAAGCCCCAAACAAGTTGTCAGACATTATTGCGGCTTCACATCGGCACCGCGAGGAGATCATGACATTGAAGAGGGGTGTTTGCGATGGAGAGTCGTTCATCCAAGAGCGCGATCGATTTGGCATGGCTATTCGAAAATGGGATATGCCAGCAGGCTCATGGCGACTACAGGTCTTGAACGCCCTGCTGGTCGAAGTCATGGAAACTCTTCAGGAATGGAACCAAGAAAAGTCTCAGAGTGAGTGAAAACCGGCATTAAATGGCTTGCTCAGTGTGACAGTTGCTAACAACGCGGTTAGAACAAGAAGAGCTCGTCGCGAGCTGGGTGGCCTTCCTCGACCATCTGGCTAAGCTGGATGTCTACGATGCCCCATCGCTAAAGCGTCTCCTCGACGGGCGCCAGCTGGCTCAAGCTCTAGGGACCAAGCCAGGGAAATGGACTGGGCAAGCCCTTGACATTTGCGTTGCATGGCAGCTCCGTCATCCCGGCGAGACTGACCCAGCTGGTGCTATTGAAGAAGTGCGGAAGAGGCGCGAGGAATTGGGGATACGGTAGAAATAGCAGCAGCACTCTCATCCAAAATGCTAGAAATACCTCCTCTCTGACTGTTTGAGACGGATCTACCAATACATACTGCATATTGAGGGTGCATAACATTGTGTAGAGTCCAATTGCTTGTCCGCGGTGCAGAACCGATCGTTGTCCGTCGCTACATTTTAAGCAAAGGGCTAAGGGGTGGCACAATTGTCTTATGGTTTCATGAGTAGAAAAGCAGGTCAAGTATGTGAAGCCGTAGTTAGGAATGTTCTGTTGCGAACGAGGTTGGGCTACTCACGTACTGTTTGTGGAGCGCACATTTGACACTGTGCTTCCTTCACCAGAAATCCTAACGGAACTCAATCAAGCTCCTAACACACACCTTTGGATGATTATCTACAACACCAACAAAACCTCCCCGCCATTCCCTAATATCAATTCTCTCAAGCCCTTATAAATGTCCGAGCCTCCTCTCCATTCCGCCTTTAGCGTGCTGGATGGCCTAATAGGCCCTTCAAACATCGAACGCCTCAATGCACTCTCGGGTAAGCCTCCAGGCTCCTAGCGGCAGCCTGAGGAGCACAGTAGAGCTAATCATTCGTTGCACTTCGCTCAGGTCTTCTAGATAATAGGGCTCTAGGAGACTCGATTGACCGGTTGAATGCTTGCGAGGAGTCATCGGTGCGTATACCTTTGTTTGATCCTCTCGTCAAGTGCCAGGCTCAGTTCTTGAGCATGCCATTGCTAATATGATGGGGGTTCAGGATCTTCACGAAGCAATTCTTCGTGTGGCTGGTCCCCTATCAGCGAAGGAAACTTGTGATTTGCAAGATGGACAAGCCGAGAAGCTCGTTGAAGCTATCAACAGCAAGGTGCTATCAGTGAAGAACAGCACAGGTATGCCCATCGGCCCAAGTGCTCGCATCTCATTTTGTCGGTCGCTAATCCCACATAGAAGACTCTGCCCTTCTTGTGGAAGCAAGCTTAGCTTGCTTGAGTGTTCTCTCATCAAAATACTCTTTCGCCCTGGACGAGGATACTCGCCTCAAGCTCATCCGTATCACGGATGCCCGAGATCCTTGGACGACATCCATCTCTGCAATCACTGCGACAGAACTTCTTGCCCAACAACTAACTAATGAGGAAATGACTGATTTTATCGTCGGGCCAGTTCTTCAGAAGACCTTTAGGCCTCTATTTTCGAGACACTCTTCCAGGATCACGGCTTCCGGGCGGCCGTCCCAGTACTCCACGGCCGGAGATCGATCTCGAATGTTTGAAGAAGTCCAAACATGGAAAGATGAGGCTCCGTGGGCCGAGACTACGATACAATGGGCTGTGAATATGTCTACGGTTAGTCTGTTTCCACATCTCCTGGTTGGCTTTTACTGATATTTGGGGATTGTTAGCCAGCTCTCATCCAACAACACTGGCCCCTATTCACACCCGTCCTTCTTGCCCTCGTCGAGAACGAGTCGATAGATGTCAAGTCAAGAGGGCTAGAGATTCTGGCTTCTTTCGTGGCCAAATGCCCAGGCCAAGTGCTACAGAATACAGGAATCGGCCGAGTTTTCGAGGATGCCACATTCCCGATGCTTCTTTACCTTCCTAGTGTCACGCCCGAAGAGCAGTCCACAGCAGTCCTCAGCCCGGCCTACGATGTGCTCACCAAACTAGCCGAGTCTTCAGAGGGATTTCAAAACCCTGAACGTCGTCGACTACTCGACAAGGCCCTCAGAGATGGCATCTTCGCCGGACACTTCCATGCCTCTCAATACTCCCGAATTGTTCAAGTTCTGATGCAGAAAACAGCGTCGATAGTCAATTGCCTGGGTATCTATTCAACCAAACACCTAAAGGTAAGGCGCATGTACAAAGTCAAGAAACACCGCCGGATCGCACTAACTTAAACAAAGAACCTCCTCTCAATGATTTCGTCGATCATGACAGATCCGTTCGCGACCGCGCATCCTCCCACTGTTGTCGCTGCGACACAAGCATTAAACGCCATTATTGCCAATTGCTGGCCTCGAATTCAACAAACCGAGCACGCTGAACAGATTATCCGAATCCTTTCCTTGTGCTGGCTGAACATCACCGAGGAGAGCGAGAGTAGCTCAACGCAAGTCTCCAAAGCCGATGCTGAAGCCCTGTCTCAAGAATTGATACACACATCCAAGATCTTGCAAGCTCTCTGGGCTGAGGACGATTCCAAGCGTCCTGCTCGGCTCGATGAAGTGTTGGAGAAGGAGCCTCGGCTGGCAAGATTGTTTACCCCGGCCTTGGCTTAGCGACTGAGGAGGTGCTTGTACGTCTAGTCCAGAGGCTGCTGCTTGAAGAAGGATTTTCCACGTAGCCATTTCCTATAGGCCTTGTATCTCTTCTTTGGGCCATCTTCTTCAGTCACTGTGAGTGGGTTCTCACCCACCTTGAGCAGCTCAGCATAGACGTCAATTTCTTCCTCAGTCCCTTTGACCATCAAACCTTCATCTTGCCAGCCACCACTGACATATTCCTGATACTCGGATGAATCAACGTCGACGGGAGTATCGCTTGAGACAACAAGAGGAAGGTTTTGTGGGTGCTTGATGTACCGCTCGTAGTCCTCATATTCTTGTTCTGCCACGGATGGGTTCAGAGAGTCGTGGACGGCCTTGGTGAAAGTCCACTGTGCAGCCTTGGACTTTTCCAAAGCTGTTTGCTTTGTCTTTGTAGGCGAATCAGGTCTTTGCAAGGGCTGTGTCGTATCCAGTCGTATGCCATTTTGGTGAGCAGTCTTGTCCTGAGCTGGCTGCAACCAACGTTGGAGCGAGATGACCTTCGCTGGCGACTGGCCAGGAGCTGGCTCAGGGGCACCGTTCTTGACTGCCCCCCTAGTGTCTCCTGGCATCTGGGTTGGCGCGCTGCCTTTGCTCGCCTCCTTCTTGTGTTTCTTCTTGTCGCCGTGGTCAACATCACCCTCTGTGCGGACTCGGAAGGGACTGAGATCGTATCGGCCATCCTGCGTCGACTTGAGGGGAATATACTTGATGGTTGAGTTCATCTTGTAGGCGAACATCTTGGGGAAGGACGAGAGGGTTGAGGGTCTATAGTACTCGAGCCAATAATCATCAAAGAATTCGACGGGGTGAATGCGGGCAATGTCCCGCTTGCGCACATATGGCGGGACCTTCCTCTCTTCGAGATATGCCGGGGTGAACCAGTTGATGTAATCGTGTCTCATCCTAAGAGACCAGTCTCTCGGATCGGCATGGTGGAGGTAATAATCGGTGGCCAAGTCCCATAGCATCGGCTGGCCCTGGGTGAAGATGTAGTTACCGAGGAACAGGTTATAAGCCTCTTGGCGCTGACTATCAAGGAAAGAGTTGTTGTAATAGCGCTTGAAGCTCTCGATCATGTCCCGCGAGTGACTCGTCCACTGGTTGATCTTTCGATATGTCTCCATGGTGTTGACGAGTTGCGAACCACCGTACTGAACGGCGATAGTGTCACCATGGTCATGCCACATGTGTGTAAAAAGATTCACCGCATCTGTGTCGTACTCGACCGCAGTGTTTTCCAGGATGCCCAGCGCGTGTAGCTGATGGCCCAACGCCCGCTTGCCGATGACGAATTGTGCTGCGTTTGTACGATCCAAGCAGTCAATGCAGTTGGTCCTGGCAACACCATTCTGTGCCGTCATAGGGCTCGTGATACCGTCACCGTTTTGGAAAAAGCCCGTCGTGGTGACTACCGATTCGGCGATGAGTTCGAGATTACCGATCACATCACCGCCACGCACTTTTGAAGCCCGGCTCATGTCCCACGCCTTGTGGATGATTTTCTTTCCCTCGGGTAGAAACTGGTTCAGATAGTCGATGGCATGCGTGTACTCCTCCAGTAGTTTGGATTCACGGGGCTGACGTTCCTTGGCCTTGATCAGGTTCACAACATAGATTGGTGCACCGTAACGCTCGAAGAGGTTATCAAAATGCAGGGCAGCCGCACCGTAGAAAGGGTCAACTAAGTTGAGCTCGATCGGAGGTTTGGGTGTGACTCCAGTATTATCTTGGGTCCAGTAAAGCGGGATGCTTCCTCTGTGCTGGACATAGGAGGTATACTGCGGGCTGCAGTAGAGCTGGGGACCAGGTGCGTGAAAAGATGTTGTCAGTGACTCAGCAACAATTTGCTCTGTCTCAACATCGTTGGCAACATAGCCCTAGATAACGTGGTGAGCATACTGCCGACTGATTGCTTCAAGCCTTTGATGCTATAGGCCAGGGAAGGGGTCACATACAAGATCATTAGCTCCTCGTTTTAGGAATCTAGCACCGGCAAAGTATCGTGATCGTCTTGCGATAACCGTAATATGAGCAGTACGCCCGTATATGGACAAAGCTGCCTCCAACTATCAGTAAGCCCTTCTTTTATAACCATCATATTGCACTTCATGGTACACTCACCAGCCTGGTCGATATATCCGTGGATAATCGGCCGACACCAGTCATAAGGGTCCCTGAGAGCCTTGACAGCTGGTTGCAATAGGTAGTCGTTCCACACAAACATCGAGTTGAAATCCTCATCCGATGGTGGTAAGATGCCCTGAGCCAGGGCCTCACGCTCCCGAATAACATTGTGCTGTAGAGTGCGCGTGACATCGTAAGAGTAACTGTAGTAGAAGGACCTGGTCAAATCGAGATTGTTCAGAATGCCCAGAAACCGCTGCTCTTCAGTATTGCGCGTGTCCGGCTTGAACTTGGCTGGCGTTAGGGGAACCAGTTCTGTGCCCTCGATCTGGTATATGTAGTGCCCTCCCACCATGGCGACAGTGCTCTTCTTGGTAATGAGGAGCATATAATATGGCCCGGTGAATTTTATGAAGCCCAGTAGCCCCCATGTGGTGCAGCGTAGCTTGATTCCACCCGTTCCTCGGTTGCCATCATCGATGGTGTCCAACAGTTGATTCATCTCCTTGAGACTGTATACAATCTTGTCGTCCGTCATGTTCAACTCCGCACCTTCAGTCGTTCGGTCGATCTTAAGAATCCTGTACCGTTTCTCGCTGACATCGACGCCAACTATATAATACCGACTCGCCGTCTCATACAGACTAAACTTGTGCATCTTGTATATCAGTCGGTCGGGCACTCGGTCGTCAAAGGTATCGGGGACTGCTCGTGCAGAAGGGTCGGGACTCGTCGTCCGCATGAAGGGCTTCGCTACCGCAGGTTCGTCATCGTTGTCGTCTTCCCCGACCTGGTTTGGGCCGCCGGGAGCCTCCGAGGATAAAGGGCTTCCGGCGCCATTGTTCTGGAGTAAAGGGAAAACGGGCGCGTCACCGCTCGCGTCGCTGACGGTCGGCAGGGCATCCGAGGGCCCTGAGCTGAGCGAGTCGGGGACACCATACTCAGACATCCTGACAGGCGTGTGGCATGTCCCACAGCCAAAGCCGGACCGTTATAGCCAAAGTATCCGAGTTCGTTGCATGCAATGTCGGAAATGTGAGCTCGAGTGGAAATGTCGAAGGAGGGAGGGAGGTTTGGGCTTTTCGAGCCTAAGCGTGAGCCGCCTGGTTCCAAGAGAGTCGTAAACTGTGCAAATAAACTGATGTCTTCCAAGCAAGCAAGCAAATTCTCACGTCAAGGTACCCGATGGTCGGTGGTTACCTTTAACTTCCTTATCGCGAGCTCTGTGCTATGTTGCAAGAACCCCACAGTTCAGATGACGTCGTTGCGTAGCGACCTCAGGGACCAGCCACTTGTCTTGGCAAGAGCCGCGTCACATGAACGCCCAGAACGCCTCCACGACTTCAGTTCACAAGGGGTCAGGTCACCGGATTCTATCAATCAACAGAGCTGTTCTATTATGCGTTTTGTACAGCGTGCTTCTGTTAAGCCATTCTAATATCACAACATATCATCATCCAGACGCCTCAGCACCATAGTGGTAATACCATCATCACCCTCTTCTATCCGCCAGTGGTCATTATTTACTGCTCCTCGCTTGCCTCCTCTTTCTTCTCTTCTTTCTTTTCCGCTTCCTCGGCCTCTTCACTCTTCTCCTCAACCTTGTCACTGCCCTCTTCAGCCTGCTCCTGATGCTCTTCTTTCTTTTCCACACTCTTCCTCTCAGCCTTTTCCTCGACTGCAGGCTCATCTAGAGCAAGATCGCCACGAAGGTCGGGCAGGAAACGATCGATGCGCTTCCAAGTCTCTGACCATAGCTCCTCCTTAGAGGAATCCTTGTTTGGTGAAACCAGGTATCCACTGCTGGCCATGAACAACAACACGTTCTTAAGGTTTTCTCGAACTGCCTCCTCCTGCGCAATGCAATGTCAGTGACTACCCGACCGGCGAGATTCTCATTCGACTTACAAGGCTGTCTCCCTGGCCACTGTTCATGAGGCGATCCATAATCTCGATGATCTTAATCCAGAGATCCAGCATGCCATCCCATTCGGAAAGGAGCACCAGATACTGGAGGAACACTTTGCAAAGAAGGGAGGCGGACTGGACTCTCATCTCACTCATTCCATCTCGGTCAGATGAGAAAACCTCTGGCTTGAGGAGTTGGATGATCAAGGGAAATAGAACCTTGCCAAAGATAGCAGTCCATTCCTTCGGGTCACTGCAGGTCAGCTCTGGTGAAAGCAGAGATCGCTGCAGGGCGGAGAAGGCCAGTTGTCGAACATCTCTGCAAGGGTTTGCGCATTGCGTTGTCAGGGCCTGGAAGATTGGCAACCAGTACGCCGACCAAGCTAGGCAAATTTTGTTAGCAAAGTTCATTTCGTAGTGATGTCGACAGTCATGGCGAACCTTCACTGCTCTCAAGCTGAGATTGCTGCATAAGATGAGGAATGCGATCCGTCATGTTGTACAGCATATTGACAGCCTTGGACCCTCTCGCAACAGCTTCCGCTTGGCTATCATCTCATGTTAGTGAATTAGCTTCCGTATCAGACGAAGACACGTACCGTTTCTTGTCCTGCTTAGGTGGGTTCGACCTCTGAGGTCGAGGGCTCCGTGTCTGAATGACAGAGTGCTTGGGGCTGGCAGCAGAAGCAAAATCGTTGAGCAAGGAGATTGCCGCCTCATAGTTGTCGGCCATGATTGCGGGTGGTGTTCCAGTAGTTCCCTTTTCAAGGATCTCGAATACCAGTGCGGCTGCTTCAGGCCGTTTAGCTAAGGCGCGAAGGATGGCCCAAAAGTCGGGCGATGTCATCATTTCACGCCTTAAGGGACCAGATTCATCGATGCAAAGTGCAAGGCCCTGCAACACCAGATCCGAGTTCTTGCCCAGTGCATCTTGTGGTAGGCTTGAGATGGTATGGAGCAAGAAAGGAACATTGACAAAGTCGTGATCCTGGAATGTGTCAGTGTGAGATTGGGGCACGCCAGCAACAACACCTACGTAGCCTGTCTTGAGGAGCTTGAGAGCGTAGAACGCAGCTCGGGACACCGTGATCGCGTGGTATTGTCCCGAGTCACGAAGGACGCCTTGGAGCGTGTCGAAAACTACCTTGCCCATATCCTCGATAGACTCCTCATCCCTGGTTGCCAACAAAGTGCAGAATTCCAGAAGGTAGGTGACACTGGGGTCATATCTGAGGTGTCCTGATGGAGGAACGTGACCGTTTGTGGGAGATCCAGGCATGCTCTCATGCTTGACACTGATCACCGTCGTTGTAGAGTCCTCTGGAAGTTGATCGATGAGGGCCTCAACCACTGCCTTGGCAACCGACGCATCAAGTTTACTACATAATTGTTAGCATCAGGGTATCGGAAAGGAGAAAGGCAAGCTTACGCAAGGTTGTCGAATACCGCATTCATTTTGCAAGACTTGATGCAATCGATAGTGCAAAGCGTGCTCTCCAATTCCTCATCGGATGGCTCTGGCGGGTCATCGGCGGCATAGCTCGAGATGTACGAAGTGAAAGCAGAAAAGAAGCCTGTCTCTGCGTTTCGTGCCACTCGATCAATGACCTGTGAGGGGGTTTGCAAGGGGATGGGTGGTAGAGGCATGGCTGTCAAACTGCTCGGGGAGAAGGATGGTATCAGAGAGTTGGTGAACAGATTGAGCCATATGCGAATGATCTAGGGGATGATTAGCAATGTTTTCAAGTCCATAGATGGAAAACATACATATTTCCAGCTCTTGTGGATCAACTCTTCGCTATCAGTGACGACACGGAAAAGCACCAGAGTCGCAAGCTGGGCTCTAAAGTCCCTGCCCAGCTTAACAGCGAGCTCGCTAACCATAACACTGCCGTCCCCAGCTTGGACTTCGGTATTTAGCGAGGTGTTGAAGGGAGATTCGGTTGCCAAAGTAGACATGTGGCTCAGGACATAGACAATTTGGTCGAGGGCTTCGGTGTTCCGGTACTTAGTGGCGATGCGTGCGCATTCGTCAAATCCAGTGACGATTCGCGCAAAGACAGCGTCGTCCGTGGCAGACATGAAAACATAAGACAGGGTAGAAACAATTGGCTTCCAGGTCGTAGCAAACATGTCGGCATCATAAATATTCGTATCGCAAATGATCAGGCTTCCAGTAGACTCAGTCTTAAGGAGCAACTCTCTCCAGGCATAGTCGAAGGCGTGCTTGTTGTCATGTTCGTCAGGAAGAATGATTTCGTTGGACTTGATGGACTCGTAGATGACCTGAAGGTATTCTGGAGCAAAATTCTTGCCATTGTTTGTTCCCCTGAGGTTCTTGGAAAAGTCCTCCAATGTCATGCGCTTCTTGGCGTCCAGGTTCGGGTTGTGCTGGTCGGTGTTCAGCAAGATGATGGCATACGTCAGAATGTACACCGCATCCTTATCTGCAACTTCTTCTGTGGTATCATTGGAGCAGTACTTGTCCGAGAAGGACTCGACGATGGTAGAAATCAAAGGCGCTTCTCCAGGCAGGCGGAATGACTCGAGGAACTGTCTCAAGGCTTCGTCCACTCTCTTACCGGAGAAGTCAAAGGAATCGAGGAAAGCCTCAAGGATGGCCTCATTGCCTCTCTTAGAGAGGAAGTCACCGAGCACCTTCTTGTTGATACGGGAAGTTCCCTTGAGGAACTTGGCCACAGCCACAGGGTCACTGGCATTCTCGATAATGCCTTGCGCCTCCAGGTAGCCCAGACCTGCTTTAGGTTTCTCGTTGAACTTGCCTGCTCCCTTGATGATGATCTTCTTTCTCCGCCTCTGCTCCCGCAAAATGGCCGGATCGGGATAACCATCAGTAACAGGGTCATCAACCAGCCGTTCGGCGATGAACTGGATATATCGCAGCAGGGCATCGAGGCAGAGAGGGGGGACGCTTGTCGTGCTCCATGTTGCTGAGTCCGGCAAAGCATTTCTCGAGAGAAGCCCAATCATATCCTCGCAAAGATCAGCTCGGTCAACGTCGCAATCGTAGTTGATGAAAAGCTCCGCCATGAATGTTGGCATTCTCGACAACACTCCTAAACTCTCAACCATGGCCTGACGAGCATCCGGTTTGCGGGCGCCCCCTTCCAAGCCAAGTTTTTGGCGTTCCCCGACCGGAACGGGGGTCGCTCGCCCACTGTTGGGCTTGGGGTTCAGTGGGATGCCAGAGTACAGAGATGGCTCAATTCCAGGTTCCCGAGGAATCTCAATTTTGGGGTGGAGACATGTGACCAAGTAAGACAAGAACAGCTCTTGCTGCAATTTGAGAACACCACGGCAGGTCGCGAGTAGTGTGCCAGCAACAGTGAGAGATTCTTGAAGGATAGCCATGTTATCGGATCTCACCAGCTGAAAGAGGTAACAGCACAAGCGGTCCTCGGCGATAACAGCCAATGCAGGGTGCCGAGAGATGAAGGGCCCAGAAACCTCGAGAGCGACATGAATGATGCGCAAAGCCATGACTCTCATATTGTCAGTGTGCTGTCGCTCCTGGGGGTCCAGGAAATTGACCAGAACCCGGAAAAGCTCGCGAACAGAAGGCAGAGAATAGGGTCTGAGATCAACAGACTCCGTCTCTTCAGTTGGCTCGCTCGCAGTGGCTTGAGGTGTCTCCGAGTTTGACGCTGTCTCCCTGCTACTCCGCTCAGGGTCCGGGGTCGCTGTTCCAGACAGTCCCAAACTCGTGGGCTCGGCGGACAAACCTTCAGCCTCAGGGGCAGGGGCCTCCATTCTGACGCTATCGAGGTCGTCGTCCACTTGCTGCTCCAACGCATCGGCGTCCTCGCCAGCCTCAAACTCGAGGTGCTTGATGTCCTCGAATATGATTTGACACATCCTAACCATGGAAGCCTCAGCGGTTCTGCGCAACACGGGAGAAAATCGTGGTTGGGAGCAGATGGCGAGGCCACGGCCCATCATGTCGCAGACGCTCTCGTCGCTCAAGATATCTCCGCCAGGGCCTGACATCATGTCCTCCATAAGGTTTAGAATCATAAGAAGTACCACCTCGACCTGTCCCGAGTCGCTAATATCGAATTGGCAGTGTGTAACGGCGGCTGAGAGGGACTGCATCGCGAGGGCAAATCGGGGCGACTCCGGGCAGATGAAGCCATATGCCAGAAACTTCCTCAGTGCGCCGAGGGCCAGAATCGTAATGGGGGCGGCGGTGCCTTTGGCTTGGATGACGTGCAGGAACGGTGCAAGGATTGCAGGAGCATCGAATGACCGGATATCTGGACGCAGAATGTTAGCTACAACAACCTATCATGACGGGGGAGCGAGCTGCGAGGGTCGACGCACCTTTGACACCAGCGAGCTCATGCCTCAACTTTCCAAAGCCAGTGATCATGGGGTTGTCCTGCATGCTCTTGCCTCTCTGGCCGCGCAGTCCCCAACGATTGGTGAGGCCATCATGGGACGCATCGTCGCTGAGCCTCGCCGCGGGGCTCTTACTCCTCCCGCGCGGAGACGGGCTAGGAGGCCCAAGATGGACGGGATTGGGGCTTCCTCCAAGAATGGCGGACACGGACGAGTGCGGTGATCGCGCATGCTTCTGGATGGCGGAAGTTATCGAAATGCATTCTGAAATAACCAACGACACAGGGTCGACTGCGACAGAGACGGGTCGGCTTCGGTACTGCATCCGAGGAGGGAGGGTGCGGTGCTCAAAGCTGGAAACCCCAGAGGGCCGAGGGCTCTCCATCGTTACGGGTTGCTGTTCATCGCGATTCATGATCTTCTGGGCTCGAGAACGGTCGTCGAAATGTGCGACCAAGCGATCCGCTCAGGTTCGGGGCGGCCGAGAACGTTGGAATCGGAGGTTCTGTAGGAGCTGCCAACTGGCTGAATTTAGTATCGCACAGCGGGAAAAAGAAGACAAGTGTTCCCAGAAGACACGAAGACCGCGTCCTCTCTAGGGAATCTTGGGGACCGCTGGTAGGAGGTCGGGCGCTGCCTGGACAGTTGTGAGGGTGGATGATGGAAGATCAAATCGCTACGTAGCGCACTGCTAGCTAAGGCACCACTAACAACGTCGCGTGGAAGTTGCGCTCTGTCTTTCTCCAAGGTGTCGTCCAGCGGTGTCGCTGATTGGCTAGCTGTCACAAGTCCAGGGACTTCACTGACCCCCTTATTTGGTACAGTCTGAACAGTTTTGAGTACTGTAAGGCTCAACAAACGCAAAATATCATGTCAGTCTCACTGTCCACCTTGACAATCCGATAGGTGCGTACGCAAACAGCCTGCGAGTTGCTTTTTATTCTCGGTCCATCACCTTCCTTAACCTTGGTTCTTTACGCTGTTCAGAGGTTGTCCATTCACGAAAGAGTATTTAGCCCATGGTTCATGGAGCTCATCGTATCTTTTTTAGTGGAGACCTTGCCTTATGAGCGACAGGGTAGCTGGTCATATCTGAGAAAGGGGGAGAGTTGGATCGAGTGTCCAAACCAGGCCATGCTGACGTTGCTCTCAAGTCGAGTAATATGGCAATGTCCAAGTGATTAATCTTGTATCTTTTCGTTGGCTTGTAACCAGTAACCATTTCCCAACCAAACGCCTTCTACAACTTCCTCGAGGGTAGTTACCCTCGCACATCCTGCATGCCCAACTGGAAGCGTCCTCCGAATCAACCCCAAGGCCGCCCATAAAGTCATATATTGTACAACACATAGCCTCCGCTGGCCAGACGCTGCTCAAGCAGCTGCTTTGACCACCTTCTCCTTCTGAGCGCCATCGCCAGCCGCATTGGCTGCAGCTCCCTCAGCCGCCTTTGCCTCTTGCCCGGCCGGCTTCCCTCCTTCCTTGACCGCCTTCTCCTCTCCCTTGACCACCTTGACCTCTTCATTGGCCGCCTTTGGTATGCTCGCGTCCTTCGCGGAGTCGGCAGAATCACCCTGGCCCTTGTGAGGTTTAGCCAAACCGTCTCGGCTAGGAGCGTTGGCTGGTTCCTTGATAGGCTTCTGCTGCGCCACCAGATCCTGCATCTCTTGCTTATCTTTCTCCCACTCATTCCGGGTGTCACTGTACTCCTCCTTGATCTTTTGTTGGTTCTTCTTCTTCTCTTCTTCCTCCTTTTCACGAGCAAGTCGCTCTCGCTCCATTTCCTGCAGCAAGCGTTAGATCGAGAAGACCCAGTAGGTGTAAGGAAGAAGGGACAACAAACCTCCATATGACGGATATCATCCACACTAGGCTCATACAAATGCCAGATAGTGTAGTGTGGCAGGCCTACAACAGAGTACTTCATTCTCTTGGACATCTAGCCAGTCACGTCAGTACCTCGGAAACTATAAATTGCGACGAGCGAGTTACTCACCTTGCCAAATCCTTCTGTCTCGGCATGTTTCTCGAAGCTGAAAGCCGGGAAATGGACACCAGATCGGAAAACCTTGGCCTTTGCCAAGATACTGACTCCTCCAACACCATCAATCTCCATTTCCATGTCTGGGTCGCCAAATGGATCCCGGAGATACGCCAAGTGAGGCCTCCATGTAGCATACTCGGCGTAACCTTCGACAATAACGGCATCTTCATCAAGTGTATCGGCGAGCGCCAAGGCCGTCTCAGACTCCTGCCAAGAGTTCAGATCATAGGGCTGCTCTCCACCAAGCCAGTCAGGCAACGGCCGCCAAACGTCTGGAATGGGTTAGTGTCGCGAAACTTTGCGCAAAGCCATGGTGGTTATTGACTTACTGGGAACAATGACATCCTTGTTATGGCGCATGAGATCCTCGAGAATCGTAAAGGGAGCAGTTTCCACATCGACGTCACGCCAGTAAACCCAGGAGTGATATGGTCGCAACGCAGCGCTGAGCAGCCAGTTGCGAGCCTGTGCCATCAGCTTTCTTCGACTGGCCTGCGCAGCGAAACCGTGACGACTCTCGACATCCTGGTTGACCTTCTGACCAAAATCCTTCTCAATGATAGATATCTCGCCATAAGGTTGCTTCGGGTCCTCGTCGGCCTGGATCGCCTCAAGGTTTTCTGACAATACCTCGAGCGTTCGGTCTTTGGAGTCGGAGACGAGGAAAGCAAGGTCGATTAAGTGATGAGGATAGGTGAAATTGCGAAGGTGGGAAAAGAACATGGTAAGATGAGGTTCGGCATCTCGGAGCGGCACACACAGAAGAATGCGCTCCTCACGTTCCCATCCACGGGCGGTGCCCTGGACTGTGGTCAAGTCGTAGTATCGAACTGTCTCAAGCTCAGGAGTGCCGCTCGTCGAGAGAAGGCCGAAGGAAACGAGGGAGGCGACAGAGCTGGACGGCCATAGCCACAGGCTGAAGACGAACAGAATAAGACCGACGACGGCGAGGCGAACAAGAAGCTTCTTGCGACGGCGTTGAGCGGGTGTCAATGTTCGTGGTTGGAACCTGATGAGCATCCAACGGTCAGCAATAGACTCCCAGAATCATGCGCATGCGACGCCCCAGAGACGTAGCTTGCAGCTTGCATGAGCCGAGAGGAGGGGCACCTACTTGTGTGGAGAGATGTCAAAAGTGTTGCCGCGTGGGTAGCCGTTGGAATAGGCGGCGGCGTTGTGCCGGGGCATCATCTTGGAGTTGGCCGTTGGCAAGGCATAGGAGGGCATTGAACGGCCTTTGCGCGGAGACGCTGGGCGTCGCGTCCCTAGATCGCACTCGAATTCGAATGCAAGATTGTCGTGCGCTGGCAAAAGACCGGCGGAGCGAGAGGATGGTTGATGGAAAGCCCAGAAAAGTGGTTGATGTTAGGAGGGCGACGCAGGGGATGCGATGCCCAAGGGACTACCAAGCACAGCGGATGGCTCTCAACGTCGC
This sequence comes from Fusarium keratoplasticum, assembly GCF_025433545.1. Classification (NCBI taxonomy): domain Eukaryota; kingdom Fungi; phylum Ascomycota; class Sordariomycetes; order Hypocreales; family Nectriaceae; genus Fusarium; species Fusarium keratoplasticum. The sequence goes on from NC_070534.1 coordinate 1,295,054, forward strand.
ACGGTGAGCTCTCGTATTCCTGATCTCCTTGTAGCCTCGAAGTCGCCTCCGACCGTATTCGATCGCGTTGCGTTGTCGTAGTCTTCGTCGAACGAGTGTCGTTGCGCAAGGGCAATGTGGCTACAAAGCCGACCGTTTCTCTTGGGGAATGGGATACGAAGTGCTGCGTGCCAGGGCGAGTCGGCCGCTGAAATGCATGTGTTCTGGTCCCTTTAGTCGAGGGAAGGGGTCGTGGGGCAGTTTCTGATTGGATCCCTCGACGTCAGCTTATCCGAGACTAGGCCCTGACAAGAACACCTGTACGCTCCACCCTGGGCGAAGTTTGTCCCAAGATGATACTTGGCGGTGCGTGAGATGGTTCAATTCGGGGAGGTGAGTGGAAGAGTGTACCTTAAGTAAATAGAGAAAGTGTCTTGCTCTTCAACTACATGCGCATGATGACCTCAGGAGAAGATGGCCACTTGCAGGGGTGCTCTAGGACTCTAGACAGTGGAGGATTATATCTAGGCTTTACACGGCAATCTCCTTTATACGCGCTGTACAGGGATGCTAAGATGTCACTTCTACCCAACAGACGTCACAAACGGCCAGGTTATCATTGATTGGGATGGGGACTCCTCGGGGCCTGGAGAAATGTACTCCGAGATGGGACGTGAGATCGCCATCTCTGGGCCATCAGGTTGCATATGGGCTGCTGTCTGTTGTTCACAAGATCATATGAAAATGGACGGAATCAAGAACTGAGAATAGGACAAGAGACCCACGAATTGTATTTTTCATCATCTAACTAAGGCTAGAACAGAATACCCCTACTTACCTGTGGGTGTCTACGTCAAGCGGCTCGGACTGGCGTCAAGATTCTCTGGATCTTTTTGCATTCGTTAGCGAATGTCAGATGTTAATGGATAAAGCAGAGAACACATCTGTAACTAAGGAAGAGTGTGATAAATTCAGACAAGCCAGTTTACTCAGTCATCTCGGCCGGCCCTGACTACTAACAACCCAGAACGAGCCACCAGCACCCTGGACACTGGAGTCGGCATGACACCCAAGAGAAACTCCACAACCGGTCATCAGCCCTCCGAGAAGGGCCTATGGTGCGGGAGGGCGACTTGGCCAAGATGAAGTCGTTGAATGGATAGAACTTGTGTCATCATGAAACACAATCCCCTTTGCACCTCAAGTTCACGCGATAGACTTACTGAGCAGATTGGCAATTGAGGCGCGTCGGGTCTGTTCGGGGACTCAGGCGTTCCTAGCACTTGTGTGGGGTTAGCTTCAAGCTACGGAGACAAGATGAAGCAAAGGGTAGAAATGAAGTCAAGTATCAGAGATCTTGGTTTGGTAATTTAGGAGTCATCACAGCGCTTCAGAAGCAGAACTGAATGAAAGGTTTCTCATCATCGACTGGGGGCAGGTGGGGGCTGAAAGCGAAAAGTGTACGAACCTTGCAGGCAGTCGAGTCCAGTCGACTTTGTGGGAGAGTATGGCAAGTTTGCCTAACGCTTTTCAAACCAGTCAGTACCAATTTGACCAAATAGCGGTTTGATCTTGAGAGAAGTAGGCAATGTCGTTGTGGTCAGATGGTAGTGCATGTTGTTCAGACGCTCAGGTGTCGCGGGAACAGTGGTGTGAAAGATCATCATTTGGGCGCAAGGAAAACGCGTGAAATCGCGACGTACCTTTTGCGATTGGCAACGAAAGAGAGCCTGAGTAGAATCCAAATCAGCACCGTGACATATTTCAGCAGGTCGTCAGAATTTTGATCGATCTTGCTCGTCAGCAGTGTGCGTTGGAGAGTAGACAGGCTCTCGAATGTGATGAAGAGAAAGAAGAAGAGCAAGCTTGAATGGTGGTCGGCGAGAAAATTTGAAGGCTTCAGAGATGGGTCCTCGGATGACTAATCTACGCGATAGTGTTACCCACTTCGCTTTATTGCATAAAGAGCCTCACTTGAGAGCGACCAAAATCCATGCTCGCATCGATGAAAGCTGCGAAGGTTAAAATTGATTCATTAGAAAATGGCTGACCGACGACGCATCAACGGTCCTGGAGGTGTCACAATACCTCCGGTATATGAGGCGGATGAATCTTCCGTCACAAGTCGGACACGACCTCCGAATAGTGTTCGGTCGCAATGTGAGTGCCTGTATGCCTCATAACTTTTGCTGTTGCAGGGGACTAACATCCGAATCAGACTTGAGGACTGGGGTAACTGCTTCTGCATCTGGGTCAGCATACTTGGAGATCGAGTCTCAAGATGCATCTGGTAGCAAAGGCATGAAGCTCACATGTACGGTTCATGGGCCCAGATCTCTACCACGATCAGCTCCCTTCTCTCCTCACATGGTTCTGTCCACTCACGTTAAATATGCCCCCTTCGCGACACGCCAAAGAAGGGGATATCTACGCGATGCCAGTGAGCGCGATCTGAGCTCTCATCTCGAGGCAGCCCTCCGCGGAGCCCTCATTGCGGACCGATGGCCCAAGAGCGGAGTGGACGTCATCGTCACCATCATCGAAGGAGACCAAGCCCGACAAGTGGCCGTTGAGCAAGGAAGCGAGGAGTGGGATATGATGAATGTACTGAGTGGATGCATCACAGTCGCAGCGGCAGCGCTCGCTGATGCCGGTATCGACTGTGTTGATACAGTTTCCGGAGGAGTTGCAGCGCTGGTACCCGGTCAAGACGACAAAGAACCTCTTATGGTGCTGGACCCGGTCCCATCAGAGCACAAGGAGATTCTAGCGGCCTGTTGCGTTGCATACCTCCCCGCACGGGACGAGATCACAAACCTATGGCTGAAGGGCAGCCTCCCATCATCCGACGCCAACCTCCATCGGGATCTTGTCGCACGCGCGGTGCATGCAAGCAAGGCGGCCAATGAAGCAGTGGCAGCATCTCTCTGTGAATCTGTACTTGCGGGTTGACAGATGGATTCTTTTCGTGTGGCAGGTTTAGAAAACACTGAATCCCTCACCAGCGCCAGCGAAGTGCCGCCACCCAGCGAGCAAAGATTCAGCTTCGTTTCACCACTTGGGCAACACGGAGAGATCAGGCGGCTGCATCACTAAGCTATCCTGATGTGTCGTTCCATGCTAGGAGATGGATCAGTCTTCTACGGCTGACATCCTGCTGGGCTCCTTCAGGGACTGGAACACTGAATGGACCGATTTCTCCGATTCAACATGACCAGTTCTACAGCTGTGCACAACAAATCAAGAAGACAGAAGCAACAATAATTATCTGGGCAAAGAAATAAGAGGAGAAACACAGCCAGTAACCGCTGGAAATGAATTTTGATTAAACCACCGTATTTAACCAATCCGACCTCCAGCTGGTGGCTCATCGTGAAGAGTGCTTGAGTGTAAGCTCGGTGTTGAGAAGGCATTGTGGAAGTACCACTTGGGCCAGCTCTGTTTCTATGCACTGTGCACTGTGTGCTGGATTGAAATTGGTTCTCACGCTTGGTTCGAGTCCACCGGGCGCTAACTCTAAGGGGCTAAGAAACTCATCTGCAAATTCACCAGGCCTTTCCACTTCTGGCTTAGCCACAGTCGCGCTACCTGGCAGGTACACTCGCGAGGGTCCCTGGTTGCCAGCGAACCTCCGCTTCGAATGTCAATATTGAGGTACCTAGCCTCATCATTACCCCAGACCAAAGCAGTCAAAGCCGCCGAAGCACGCTTTACTTCGACCATCCAGAGACCTCGAGTGGGCACCTTGGCGACAGGTCGCTTCACAATGTCTTGGACGAGACCCATCAATCCGCTCTTGTAAAAAAAAACACCGAACTCGACCGTCCACCATTTGAACCCGTCCCTCCCGCTATCTCGATATCGCCGACCTCGCCCCCAATTACCTCGCTATAGGCCATGGCCGCAGAGCTCGTGCCATCCACGCCATCACCCCTCACGAGCTTCTCGAGTGCCGGCACAGGCCCCAATATCAGCAGTATTCCCAGTTCATGGTATAATCCTGCAGCCTGGACTGTCAACGTAACCCGATATGCGCCCATCCTCGAGGATCTGGTCTGGGCCGGTCCCCGAATCGTGAAGAAGCTTGGGACATATATCTCTATTCCCGATACCCTCCAAACCGTCCCGGACGCTCCACGATACGTGCCAGCGGCTGCCGATGCGAGCGCCATTCTGGCCGACGCCGATTCGACTATTCAAGACATAATGGAGCCTCTCGTGGAACCTCTCGTAGCTGTTGCGGGAGCCTCAGAAGCCCTCGGAGCGGAGGCGGAGGCTATCGCTCCCACCGCGCGTCTATCAGTTGATGGCGCTCGTGGCCTGGGCAGCGTCTTTGGCTACGCTACGAGCAAATGGGCCCTTTGCTGCATCGCCATGGCCGTCATACTAAACCGAACACATATCTTTGCTGCCACTCGAAGACGTTTACGGCTCCGATGGCCGACGAGGCTCCTCCTACGATTTCTACCAGTCGTCTTACTCGTTTATCAGGCTCGCCAATTACTCCAGTCCATCCAGTGCCAGACATCCTTCAACTTCTCCGAGTTGCGTTGGGGAAATTCAAGCAAGAGCTCCGACCTCATGTTCTCACATGCCAACACGTTTCTCAATTCCCTGAGCTCCACGCTGTTATTCTCAACTTCTGACGAAGAAGCATGTGTCGCCGTACGAATGATACCCTCGGACGAATCTGGCTCTGCCCGCGACCTCGCTGGGTCATTGTCGTTACTCTGGCCCCTCTTTGGGACATTCTGTCTGAGCCAATTCCTCGAGACTGTCTCATGTGCCGTACAAGGTCGCCCAGTTGCTCCCGAGACTGGCATGACACTCTTCGAACAGTCTCTTGCTTTCGCCGAAGCCGATGCTGCTATTAGCAATCAGCTTGGCTGGGGATTGTTTGCCAAAGCTCGTCCGGTTGATGCTCCTTCCTCTACTCTCGGAAGTGCCATAGCTTTGAGCCGATCGATGATTATGAAGCGTGTCAATACTCCCCCAGAGGTACTCCTAGTTGCCTTCTTGTCGTCCATGACTCACATCACGAGCCATGTGTTGGGCATCTTCAACTTGCAAGCGAGATACCGCCTCGTTAGCACGGGGTTCTGGGGCCTATGTTTCATGGGAAGCATCGTATGGAGTGCCATATCCTTTGACCTTGATGACCCATCCTCCCAGGGCTTGCTCAGATTCCCAACAGTCTGCATCGTTGGCTTCGTTCCACATGTTCTTGTCCTCATAGGCATCGTCATGTGCGTATTCATCTATTCGTTGGCCCTGCTGCTTTCGGCATTGTCTCCTCCGTCAAGCCCTGATATGGCTTCCATGACATTTCGCCAGCGCCTCAGCCATGCTCACGGGAACATGCAAGCCAACGTTTCTCTGTCAGAAATTCGCATCACTCGAGAAATGGATTTTTACACGGCGCTTCTTCGCACCGGCTTTGGAGCTATCACCATGGCTAGTGAAGCTGTCTACCTCAACGAGGATCGAGGGGTTAATCTCAAGCGACACACTTGGCTGGAAGAAGAGCGCTTCAAGGAGGCAGAAGAGTTGCAGAGAAAGCTCATCGCCAGCGGCCTGCCAGATTCTCGGTACGACCAAATTGGTGCCATCGGCTTGATCCCAGTGAAAGCAGGACCGGTGATTGCGTCAAATGGGTATGCCAGAGAGCGTGCCGCACAGAAGGTGCCAAAGAGCCGGGGTGAACGAAGTCTCCGAGTCGGCATTGGAGCGGCTGAAAGAAGTTCCCGTTGGCTTATGGCTCTGGAGTTTCTACTCAGCATCAATAAGCTCATTGCGAGGATAGGAGCGAAGTCTGTTCTGTGGTGTCTTGCGACCCTTCGCATCCGGTACCAGCCTGGCTGGCTTCTTCGGCTTGCTCGCCATCCCAAAAGCATTAAGAGTCAGACAAAAAGCTCTCACCGCAGCCAAGCACGAAACAAGGGAGCATCGGCCTATAACGACGGTCGCATCCCTAGAAACGAGGCGACAGATGTGGAAGCCGAGTTTAGGCGTACGAGCCCCCAAGACGAGGAAAGCCTGGACACAGATTTGTACAAATACTGGCTCAAGGGCGGTTGGTGGGGATCAACTGACACAAGCGGTGATTTCGAACCACGTTCGGATGACGATGATTTTGACACTACGAGTGTTATCTCATTATCGACTACAGGCGAGGGGGTCGATGATTATCAGCAATGGGAGTCGGATGATGATGACGGCCAGAGAACACCTACACAGCGGTCACCTCGGTTTACTCGAGAAAGCACCCCTTTTGTCGACAGCCCTATGCAGATTTCTGATCTTGCGCGCCTCCTTCATCCGACAAACGCAGAAGAGCGAGAAGAAGCAAGGACGCTCTCAGCCCATCTTCAGACTGACGGCATCATGACACGATCCAAGTATCGCCGAATGGAGCAGCTGCAGCGAACGCGTATCCTCACAGCGCCCGGGGCTAGTTTGTTGCACCCTGGAGCTGCTGCCGTGCCATCAGGCCGCCACGCTAAGCTCAGTCCTGACGAAGAAGAAAGGCTACTTGAGCAGCTCTTACTCTCACGGCGACAACCCGGCTCTGCCGAGCCATTTGCATCGACATCGTGGGAAGAGGGCGGTTCTGGCTTTGGGAGCGATGGACCTCAATGTGTCGTGTGCCAGAGCTCACCACGAACAATCATCGTCTGGCCCTGCCGATGCCTGAGCCTCTGCGACGACTGCCGTGTCTCCCTAGCTATGAACAATTTTGACAAGTGTGTCTGTTGTCGTCGGGAGGTGATCAGTTTCAGCCGGATATTTGTTCCTTGAGCTTGGTTGGTCACCATTGCGCTCCATCATGGCAGGATTGGCATGGAGTGGTTGACTTGAGTAGTGCGCATTATACTATAGGAAGGGAACAATTACCAGGAGTTTTCTTTACAACTCGATTCGTTTACATGTTCAGCGGAGTTGGTGGCATAGTCCCGCGAGAATTAGGGAAAGATCATGTTTGTTTCGCGGTCACTTCTCTTGACGCATTATTGATAGCATTTAAATCAACGAGGTTTACATCGCTGCCCATTCAATACTAAAGGTTCGCATCTTGCCGTCTGGCAGCTCTTCATCCCCTGGTTGCTTGCTTCCTATTAGGAAAGCCTTCTTGACCGCCGTGGCAAGACGGCCTCCTGCTACGATATCCAGGACAGGAATCTCTTCTTCCCATCCATATTGATTCGCCATGAAGTGTGCATGGAATCTCAGAGGGTCACCGGGGTAGACACTGTACTTGGCACCGAACCGTAGACCCGGGGTCATGTAGTAGCCAGAGGTCAAGAGGAAGCCACACAGTGGGCCTGTAGTCGGCTTCTCGGCAAGGTATGTCCTTTCTGCTCCAGGGGAGATCAACGGCCCACTGGATGTCGGCGTGACACCGAGCGACTTGATTGCAGCATCCGTTTGACGCGGGTTGGGTTCAGGCTGGTCACTTGAGAAGAGAGCATCGTCATCTGCATTGCTAGGGGTGGTTCGAGAGGTGGTCGGGCGGGGCCTTCCATGCTTTTCTGCCACTTCGATGGCTCTCTTGGCATTCTTCTCTGCAAAAACCTGCTGGGCAGTTTGCTTCCTTGTCTTGAGCGAGTCGAGGTATAGCCTCTTCGTCTCAGGGTTGGGGCTGCGCAGCGCAGCCTGATGGGCAGCTACGTCATCTACGAGAAAAGCCACCTTCTTCTGCACCAGCGACTCGGCCTCCTCTGGCCGGAGCTCGACAGGTAGACCGAGAAAGATGTTCTGGGTCGGCTGCTGAGGCGCCGTTCCGGCCAGCGTCCCGTTGACGTTCTCGTTGCGACGGAGAAGGGCCGCAGCGTCCGAGTCGAAGATGAGGTAGCGCCCTGCGATCTTGGAGATCCGGACAGGAGCTGGGTCTGAAGGCATAGCCATGGTACCTATGAGGCATCGCGGGTTAGCGGACGCTCTGATTATGGTGGTAGAAAAGCGCAAGAATGTGAAAAGGACAACATCATAAGTCGTCTTCGTAATTTTATAGTGTGTCGTCACAGAAAATCAGGGGATTGACAGATATAAGTGTATAATCATTGTGTCCACGGTTTGGCGCGCAGCAAAGAAAATTGTTTGTACATACCTGTTGGAATAGAGATGTTGATCAGGAGAAAGAAGAAGGAAGCAGAGTTGCAGCTCGGAGCTCTTTTGAAGGGGAAGAATTTTTTAGGCTGTGGAGCGGGCATTTGCGATAAGATAAGGCGGCAAGCTCCAGCCTCCTCCCAGGGGAGCTCCACGTTTAGCGAGTAGTCGGTCGAGAGTTGCTTCAACAAAGACGATGCTTTGAGCTCAAAAGTCGAGGCTCTCCTTCTTCGGTTCGCTTTGCTTGGACGATTTGGGAGCCTCTTCCTCGTCTCCAATCGGGGGAAGACTGAAGGGCGTAATGACCAGCCCGCTGGAGCCGCTGAGTTTGAACGAGAGGTTCTCCCGGTTCCACGTGCCCTCCAAGCCGCCGCCCTTCTCGTGGAACACAGGGAGACTGTGGGCGCGCAAGAGACCTTGGCCTTTGTCCTCGCTTCCTGGCTCCCGGGTAATTGGGGCTTGATGCTGCAGAGGAATGAGCTCGAGGACTCCGTCAGACAAGAGCTCCATCCACCGCGTAAGTCCAGTTGACCGCGGAAAGAGTGTGACAGGAATGGTTACGATCGCCGTAACCTGGGTTGGGAACTGTCGGAGAAGAGCTCGCAGCGCGTGCAGGAATTTGAGAATCTCACGAGGCTGGCTGGCAGCGGAGTTGTAGAGCGTGGGCGAGAGCAGGCTGGGAACCACAATCCTGTGAACGGTCGAAGGAGGTGAGTTCTTGATTTTGGAAGTTACATCCGCAATGAACTTGTGGAATGGAGTTTGCGTTGGTGAAGCCAGAGGACCATCGACTGGTGTCGCGAAAAGTTGGCCTTTGATGGCGCTGCTCTCAAGCCGCTTGGTCAGGTTGAATCCATGGCAGAAGACACTCGCAGTTTGACCGGGCCCTTGGGTCACTTGGGGATCTGAGTCAACCTGTTAGAGGAATTTCGAAAAGAAAAGAGGAACAGGATTAAGGAGAACATGCCTCTGGCCGGCACGTTGCGCTGCCCAAGTGTCTCATAACGCCAGGCGATCTTCATCTTGTCATCCGAGGACGACGTAGATTTCCCACTGCTCTTGGAACCATCCAGACTTCCGAGTCCTGGAAGTTCCCTGCGCCAGGCGTCACCAAAGCCCAGCAGGTGGACGTGATGCCCCTGTACAAGTCCTTCTGCGGCATAGTATCGCAACAGCACGCCTCCGAAATCGGTGGTCCCGGTCTCTTCGATGAGCAGGGATGTTCCCATTGGCATTCCGGCATGGCCAGCCAGGAGTTGGTCCAGAGACTGTGTGCCGGTCGACGTTGTGAGGCGTCCATCTAGCGGAGATGGTCTTGTTCCCGGTGCAAGAGACTTCTCTTGTCGGGCAGCAGGTGATGCTGGTCCTGAAGATCCTATCACGACGTTTCGCTTTCGAAAGGACATGACTTCTGGACTGATCTGTCTCGTTTCAGATGTGATAGAGTAGTTTTGACTGCGAAAAAAAAAACCACAAGGCTTATATGGAACCGTGAGCTTTCAACAGCTTCAAAGTGTTTGTGTGCGCGCCCCGCTTGGTAGGTATCCGATCCGACGTCAGTTCTCGATTTTATGCGCCTAACCCCACCAGCTTTTTTGGGCCACTCCAAACCTTTTCACTTCCCTGCGCCGACGACGACGACAAAGCCAACCTCTCCGATCTCCCTCCTAACTCTACAGAGTTGAACTCTCGCTGCTCTCTTTCAGTCTCGAGAGATCTATCCCCCCCGACCTGCCCACAATGGCCAGCGGCGACGCCACCCTCTTTGAGGAATCCTTCACGGTGACCGACTATGACCAGTCCAAGTACGATCGCGTCGCTCGCATCTCGTGCACGTCGAGCGACTCGCAGACGGTCATGACGCTCGACATCAACATTGAGCTCTTCCCCTGCGCCGTTTCGGATACTCTGCACGTGGTTCTGTCGACGACGCTGTCCCTGGACGGAAGCAAGGAGGAAGAGAAGGGCTGGAGGGACGTTGGCAAGAATGGTGATGCGCCGGCGACGATTGCGGATCTCTACGACTATGTTTGCCACGGCAAGATCTACAAGTTTGAGGAGACATATGACGGAAACACCATGTGAGTTGGTCTTATACACACACATGCCTTTGAACTGTTGAGGACCAGTTGCACTAACCGCAGTTCCCGGTGCACAGCAATGCCTATGTCTCGTTCGGCGGCCTTCTCATGTCACTTCAGGGTCCCGTCAAGAAGCTGACGCCCCTTCGCGTCGACAACGTGTATCTGCTTGTCAAGAAATAGTCTGGCCGAATACTTCTGTCCGTCCATCTACCTAGGCTTTAACTCTACACCGCCGCCCGAAGGCATCTGCATTCCAATAGCTCTAGATCATGTTGTAATGATACCCAAAACGAACCGACGTCTCGGACCCCCAACAAGCTTCTTCAAAGATGGTGCCCCTGCGCCTCTGCGGTCCCGTTGCGCAGCTGCCAGGACTCAAGCCGGGCGCCAGTTGCTCTGGTGTGGACCTGGGAAAGGAATGTCACGGCGCACCCTCCGTTTGATCTGTTCAATCTCGGGCTCGTTTTCCTGGGTGAGGATTCCGTGTCGGATGAAAAAGTCGAGCGTGACGAGCGCGCAGTTTGGCTTGAAGCGCCCCTTGGCGAGGTCCGCCTTGACCTGGTCGACGTCGCACAGGTCGAACCTCTCGGCCTCGCCGTCCTTGGGCTGGGGCACCACGTCGCTGGGGAGCTCGAGGTGATAGACCCATTGGCACTCGGGATAAATAAAGCCGCCCTCGCCGACCTGCCCTGCATCCGTGATGTAGATATATGTGACGTTGCCGACAAACTTGGCACCCTTACGGACAGTCTCGTCTGGGAGGCTGGCCTCCTCGTCGGCTTCTCGGATGACACACTCAAAAGGATCCTCGCCTGTCATGAGGCCGCCAGCTACCGTGTTGTCGAGCATGCTAGGAAACGTTGACTTGTTCCGGGCACGTGTAGGCACCCAGAGCCGAAGGCCATGTGGTGCAGTCTCATCCCGAACGTAGGCAATCATGTGGACGCCATATCGCATCGTTCCAATCAAACCCATCGCCGCACGCTCCATACTAAACAGTAGCTCACCAGTGCGGCCGTAGACAGGCCAGAGCTCGTTGCGCCAGCCACGGAGCAAGGGAAATGTCTTGTTCTGGCGCCAGTAGTCCCCTAGAGCCGCAACACGGCGAGTGCGCTCCTGCTCTGTGGGCTCCTTGAAGAGCGCAACGGTCCGTTTCTCTGTGTCATACTCCATCTTGCCCCGGACGTCCTCGGGCACCTTGAGGAGCTCTTGAAAGACACGGTCGAGGATATAACCGATGGGATAAGTGCCCTGAGCATCTTCCCATACGAGAGTGTAGAGACCAGCGTTCATCTTGGTGAACGCATCAGGGTCGGTATCGGCATACGGGAACCTTGCTATGTGAGTTACCTTCCTGGGCCAAAGTTGGATGACTTACATGTCAACATCGTCGATCAAGTCGATGCTAGTTTTAGCCATTTTGATGCAAGGTCTCAAGAGCTTGGGATGACTAGTTGAGGGGTTATAGGCCGAATAGTGTAATTCGAGTAGAGACTCTTTCTCTTTCAAGTGAAACCGTGAGTGGCTTCGGTGTGCTTGCAGTGGTTGATATGTAGAGAAGAGTTGATGAAGTGATGAAAAGGTGAGGATCCTGCGGGCTTTTTGTGATGCTTTTTTATAGATGAAGCCTGGTAAGGTTACGACTGCTCTCATGGAACGGATCTCCAATAAGACCAGGAATATTGGTGACAGTATCGAGTTTCGTCGCCCAATTCATATGCCAGTGAGTTGTCTTACTCGGTGAGGCTGAATCAGGAAGTCGACGAGCATTCATCGTGTCTATGAGCGGGCACTCGTGACCATGGCCAAGACCCACGTCTTCGGTGAATCTCAATCTGGCAAGGTGAATACCAACGACACTGCAGGCAGAAGACAGCCTGGTTACATCTTCACCTATGAGAACTATAAGCAACAGTAAGTACGGATGAATTACTACCGTGTCGGTTGTTACGCACCTCCAGAGCCCAAGTTGTCCGAGACAATCCCCTCGGACATGCCTACCCTAGACCGTCGCGGGGAGAAGCCGGTATGAGGTCACCGAGCAGTTCCACTTCCTTCTGGAGAGCCCTGGAAGACGCGCACCAATCGTCTCACACCACCCAGCCATAGAAGGACAAAGAAACTTACAAACTCAACACCATACATAGCCCCCCAAGATAACAAGACGACACCACCCCACGCGCACCTGGACCGTCGAAACCCGCTCAATTGAACGCGCCTCGTTCTCAATTCATACTTAGCACTCACAATGTCGGGTCCTCTCTTCGGCATCGTCCCCGCGGGACAGCCCTTGATCACCGAGCCAGCCTCAGCCCCCTCACCAACCTCATTCCTCTACTCCCTCCCCACCTCAAAGTCATTCTCACACATTGTCGTCTTTATGCTCCCCGGCGTCTCCCTCCCTCCTAACACCGCCGCCGCCATCTACCTCGCCACCGCTCAGGACGTTGCCGCCGCCGCCCAGTCTGGCGGAACCCCCAACTTCCGCTTCCTCGGCGGGATTGGCCCGGGCAAGGAGAGCGCCATGTTCAAGGTCAGCGGGGGCGGCGATGCGAGCGGCCTTATGGTCGGAGTGTCTGTTGAGCCTGAGGAGTCGGTTGGCCAGCGGCTACAGGAGCTCGCCGCCAACAAGGCCAGCAACAGCTCATCAGGGGGTCAGCCCAGCACCACCGTACTGGCTCAGCGCATTATCCAGAACGCCTTCAACTTCCTATCGAGCTTCAGCGGGACAGCAGGCCCTGGCGGCGTCGAGGTTGTGCCACTGAAAGCGTTTGAGGACTGGTGGCGCAAATTTGAGTCAAGAGTTCGCGCAGATCCTAGTTTCCTCGAGAAGCAATCGAATTGATCTGTGGAACGTCACTTTTGCATGCTGGGTCATGCTTGATAAGACCTGGGTATTTTATATTGGCTTCGACAAAAGAGTTGGAGATTGGGGTGGGCATCATGGATATCCTCGGAGATGTGGACAACGGGAATTCGTTGCAACGATAAGGCGCCGTGTTTTAAGCGATGTTTGTTCTTAATCAACATGTATTTGCACTTGACTTAATTATTGTCGTTAACCATGTACTGAAAGTGCTACCCATGCCTACTGCAAGTCCTTGACAAGATGTCTCTGAAATGCAGACTGCCCAATATCCAAACGAGGTCCACCTCTTTGCTACTCGTCTCGAGACCAAGGATTGACAGATTCCGCAACGCCCTCAAGACGAGTTTTAGAATGCGAGTTCCCTCAAACGCCAGATTCGTGCCTGTACCAGCAGTTTCCCAAAACGCCGTAAAGTTGATCTCCAAGTCCTACCAACAACATGCTGTTTTGCCCAACGCTCAACCCGGCCATTTTTGATGTGAAACCATTCAGTCCTCTTGTAACGGAGTCATGAATGGGCTCTTGGTCCGTGTTGGGCTACCGTTCCGACTCTTTCGCCCGGCGCTCAACAAGGATGGCGATAGTCTCTCCCGGCTCTCAGTTCGCACCACAAGTCCAGCACGGTCCATTGCCAAGGGAGGTCGCAGGAGATCCCCCGGTTGTCCTAGGCCGATGCTGGGGGTTGCCAGGCCAGACGCCCGTCCTTTCCGGGACCCGTTGCTGCTGCTATCGGAGTGGTCGTTTTCGTCCGAGTCGACATCGCCAAGCTCAAAGTCGGAAAGATCACCCTCCTCCATGACCCTCTCATATGATCCCAACGAATTCCTTCCGAAAAGCTTGCTGGCCAGAGAGCGACCAGGCCTTCCAGAACGCCGGCGACGGTGCACCATGCTGAAGATTTTTCTTCTCCGTTCAGGCTTGCGGAGAAGATAGGCCACCAAAAGGAGAACAAGTACGAATGCAATAATCCCGGTGGTGGAGGATCCTGGCTTCTTCAAGATGTCGTCCAGGTCGTCATCGTCGTCGTCGCCAGCATGAGAGCCGATCGGAACAGAACCAGCGTGCTCGAAATCATCAGGCGTTCCCTTTTCCACATTGGTGCCGAAGCCAACAGGCAACGCTGTGCCCTGAGGAGGGACCTGGCCGGCGGCGTACAGAACCATCTTTCCCAGCGTCCAGCTCAGTTCGATGCCATCGATCTTGTCCACCGGCTTGAAGGGATCCTCCATCTTGTCTGTCTCCTTGGCAGTGCTGTTTCCATGTCCACCCTCCAAACCAACTCGAGGAATACCAATGCCGTCGTACAGCATGTTGATGAGCCAGGACGCCTTGAAGCATGCGGCGCGAGCCTCCTCTGCCTTCTTCTCCGGCGACTTCTTGCGCTTTTCCAGCTCGCTCTCGATATCCGACCAATCACTGGTGCAAAAGTCGTGGACAATGGACTGGTACGAGGCGAGGTCATACGCCGTATGCTTTCCACCAAACACGCCGTGTGTTGTGTGCCAGTACTCGGAAACTCCAACAAAGTGGTTGATATCGAAGTCAATGCCCGGGACGTGTTGGCCGTTAACCAAGCAGGGCTGATCCGGGCATGGCTTGTCCTTGCCAAGGAGAGGGTATGTGACGCTCAGGCATTCGTCGAATTTTCCTGTGCCGACTAGTACTGGCTCGTCGACCTTACCCTCAACGTAATCACCTCTCAAAGTAGTTGTTAGACCAACAGGCATACACGGGTCAGGAACTTCCTGGATCGTCTTTCCTCCGTACTGATCCCACAAGCTTTCGACATAACGGTTACGAGCCTCGTTGGCTCCAAAGCCGAGCCAAGTCGCAGTAAAGACCTTGTACTCGGCAGGAGAGCCATCGAGTGTCCGCATGCGTACAAGCTTCAGGTCGTTCGAGTGCTTTTCGGATTCGGTCGCGTTCGGCGCAAAGGCGATCTGGGCGGACGCGCCACCCATGTCGAGGAAGCCATAGGTATGGTGATTCTTGCCATGATCGTGCTCTTCAGGATGATCGAAGCCGCCGAGAAGGTAGTTGGCAGCGATCCAGCCGTATAGACCCTCGGTCTCGCCGGAGATGACCTGAATATGGGCATCGCAGTCGGGGAGGATGAATTTGGTGCTCGCTTGCAGGTATGTGCACATGGACTGGAGAAGGGCTGTTTGCTTCGGCTTCGGCAGCAGACGCATGCCAGCTGTGGCCATGAGGTAGATGGGCGTCTCGGAGACCTTATCGGCGGGGACTTCGGCGAGGGCAATCTTGATCAGTTCGGCGAGATGATTGACACCAATTTCGGAGGGCTTGTCGGCAAAGGTTGAGACACCGGGGTGGATCTTCTTGCTCTCCTTGAGCTTGATCTTGGGGAGGGTCTTGAGCTGGGTGGCGGAGGCATCCTTCACGGCGGCGGCGTGGTTCTTCCACTTGTAAATATACACACGAGTTCCCGAGGAACCAGCGTCGAGGACGACGCCATATTGCGCTGCGCGACACAATGCCGTCAGTTAGAAGCCAGGAGCAGAGGTCGAAATACCAACATGATTTACCCATGAGGGTCAACGCTGGGGTAGCTTAAAGCGATTGCGACAGTGATAAGGTGTCCCAAGGTTTGATTAGGGGGCGCTTCTAACGCGAAAGCGGATGAAGGTCGACTCGAGGTTCGCAAAGGGACGTTGGACGGGCCCGTTTCGATCTTTTGGGCGAACGCTTCGTGGTGTTACGACGACGGGTGGATCCAAGGAGTTCGAGTCGACGAGGCCGAAACTGGGGATCGATACCTTTGAGGTTTGAGGTTTGGAGCGAGCGGGAGTCCCACAAGGGGAGAGGAGACAAAGATTAATTAGGTGCTGGTCAAAAGAGAGACCAGATATTATTAGGTGTTAGTAGTTGAAGCGAGTGTAGAGCATCATGCGGGATGCGCGAGCGGGTTTGAAAAGCGAGAGGAAGGGGGGAGTTCGAGTCTGAAGCTGAAAACGAGAGGAAGAAAGCAAACAGGACTTCCCGTTCCAAGAAACGGGGAGAGGGAAGAGGGGCCTGTGGTCTCAGTCACAGGCCAGAAGAGGATTAGCCAGGATGATGAAGTGACAGGGATTGAGCAAGGACACGAGATGGGGTGAGCAATTGGTGTCGAATAGATTGTCGCACGCGGAAGGGAAATGGGGACAAGGGCCTCTGTTGTCACGATAAGGCGATAGATAAGCCAGATTGTCTGTTGTCCAGGGGAAAAAAGCAGCAGATGAAGAAAAAAAACAATGATTTGTCCCCTTTCCCTTTACTTTAGCAACCCATTCCATTGAGAGTGGCGTCCAATAGTGCATACGCGGCCCCCCTGGTCTTGGCTGACGATAAGCTCCAAGCTGCCGAAAATCGCGTCCATCAGTCACGTGGCTCACACGCATCTTGCAGCTCTCGTCTACGTCTATTCTTAGCAACCACACGACTTTCAAATACGAAGCCAGTCCGTGATCAATCACAACGACTGATGGATGACTGATGCCCAACAACCACGTTGCCCGTGACAGCCTCATGCACCATGGAATCGTGTATTGCATTGTATCGTAAACTATATCGCGTTTGTCATCTAACATGCTGTTGTTTGTCGTTACATCGTGACTTTTCGTTAAGCTCTAACTCTATCTAGGTCGCATAGCGCCATATCTTTGTTATCATGCTTTCATGCCATCATTGCCTTCCCGTCTGTAAGTACCCCCTCATAAAGCAAGTACAAACCAAAAGCAAACCCGTTGTCTCCCCAACTCTAAACGCCTCTTCATAAAAAAAATGCGCATGAAAAGCAAAGTCGTCCCTTCTTTGTCCCGTGATCTTGATCTCTATTGCTCCTAGCCTCTGCTTCTGGCCACCAGGCTGAGCTGATGGTCATTCTGGAATTTGCCCAATAAGAGAGGTTGCGCATCTCCGTGGAGTCCCTGCAGGATGGAATTAAACCTGCTATACAGCCTGCTGCGGTGTCGCAACAGGGACCATAGTCCCTTCATCGAGGCTTTGGTTGATCTCCCGCGGTTTCTGTAGGAGATATGCACATGTTCGAGGGTTCCATTCCTCTTTGCGAGTTGCCTCTCAAAGGCTTTGTTTGCCTCTCGATGTTCTCTGAGTTTTTCGCAGCCTTTGCAGCCGATAGGGATGCGAGTCTCGGATCGTTGAACTCCTTCGTCTTCCCCGAAAGAGGTCTGAGAATTCCACGTCATGGGGAGCATTACGAGAGGCGGTGGAAAGAGTGCTTCCCGTTGTGCCTTATTACATTCCGATTTGCGATCGATTTGGTTCCCCAGTTCGGCGTGCTGTCGAATGCCGCGCTTGTTCCAGTGCAAGACTTCATCGTTTGGAGTGTTGCAAGTTTGGACGAAAGGAGGCTGGGATCTTTTGCTGTGCCATTCATACAGGGCAGCTTCAACCCTCTGCCGAAAAGATGGCCCTTGGCTTGATGTCGGAGGCTTGGCGCGATGTATCTCTCGAGGGGCGCGTTGTGATGTCGACGTTGGCGTTGGCAGTAAACCTCGTTCGCTGGGCTGATGAGTCCCCAGAATCTTAGGCTGTGGTTCTCCCATAGGTGTTGTGGACCGTCCTTGTTTGCTGGCTTGCTTTCTGGGTCCCGCAAACATGCTTGACTCGAGGAGTTGCTCGAGGGGTTCGTTGTTGGGTTGGTTGGCCTTGAACGCCGCTCGCAGGTCGCTTCCTGCGACCTTTCGGTGGTGCTTGAGCTTGTGAATGGATTTATGCTGCTCAGGCTCGATGTCCCTAGAAGTCTTGCTAGGTGCCATCATGCATCTGATTTCCCGGTGCAATCTAGGTTGGGCAAACGGTGGATGGGGTGGGAGTTCAGTCTCGGGTACGTGCCGGCTTTGTTGCCTTGAGCACTCAGCGTAGTTGGCATTCATGTTATGTACTTGCAGAGAGGAGGCCATAGAATAAGCTTGAATTTATAAATACAGAAAGAAAAGGCAAAGGGACTCGTGTGTGAGGATAGGGGCCCTTTAAAGACCTGGAGTTTCTTGGCGAATACCACAAAGGCCCAAAATCTCCGGGACATCTATTATTGTTCTCGATCCTTGTGAATGTGGCCCTCGAACAACATTCCATCCCGGTAGGTAACAAAGCCTGATGATCGAAAATTCACCATATCTTCCATGACCATGTCAATGCTCTGCCTGGCAGCTCCTTTGTTCAGCCAGGTTCTTGTGGCGGGCCGCGACCACTATTCGAGGAACAGGAGAGCGAATACATCAAAGAAATAATTGCTTCCATATGACCACCATCTTTTCTCCCCCTGCAGAAATGCCTGCTTATAAATGCCTCCCGTGCATGTTCAGCCCTGGTATGTTGTCTGGTTGACTGACTCTAATACCAGAAGTTATACCAATTCCCGGGTAATGATTGCGAGGGGGCACAAAATCAGTTGCCGTGGATGGTCTAATGTTCCCAACGACAGGTACTGGCGTTGAAGTCCTTGCTGATACTCCTCCCATTCCTCGATGACGAAAGCCTCCAAGCGGTGTTGCTGTGGACTCAGCTTCACTGTGTTAGTATAAGTTAAGTGCTCATAACTCGATAGCACTTACAGCGAGATGCGCCCCCCACTCGCGGCCAAAGAGTGCTCTCCCTCGTGACGGCTGGGTAGCTTCGAGGCATGCCTGTGTTCATACCCGAGCCGTTGGCTCGGCGCTGGCTGAACGCAGGAGTATTATCGCTTTCGGGTACTCCGTTATTTCCTGAAATGCCTTGGTTAAGCTGAGATGGTGTGTCGAGGGTCAAGTCAACATCATCCGAGGCCGCCTTCCGGATTTGACAGAGTTCAGCCCTGCTTTTGACCTTGTCATAGAGCTCTTGTAACTGAAGGACCTTGCGAGCCTTTTCTTTGTATGCCTGGCCGATCTCTTCGTTCTTGCGTCGCAAGGCGTCCTGCTCCGCTGTCATGCCTATTCTTTGTTAGTTATTGTTGGCGCTTGGAGCATCTACCATGGGGACTAACCAGTCAACCTGTGCTGGAGCCCGTCAATTTCCGTGTTTGCATCGCTTACAGTCTTCTCGAGTCGAATGTTGAGGGCAGAGTACTTTTCTGCAAGTGTCTTGTAGAGATACTGTTGGTAGTACATATCTTGAGTAGTTTGGTAGGCCCAGAAGCTGAGGGCTCGACTGGTACACTCCATGACGATGTTGGGACTCAGGCCGCTCAGGATGGTTGTCTTGTATTCTTCGCTCGGGCTGAGGTTCGTAATGACGGCATCATCGGTGTTGTTGAAGTGTGAGTGACAGGCAGGGCATGTGTTGCGGCGTTCCGTTTCTTGTCCGGTGATCCCCAACCGCTCAGCGCACTCCAAGCAGAAAATGTGGCTGTTAGCGGTGTTAGTAAGGCATTGGGCAGATCGTGGACTCTGAAAGCGAACCTGCATGTTGTTACGAGAGCGCGCTCTCCGAGCCCCTGCCGGCACTGGAGGTTATTGCAGATGAGCGTATGTTCCATGTCGTCCGAGCCGACAAGGAGGCAGTGCGTTCTTGTTCCGTGAGTGGTGGCAAAAGATTGCGGAAATGCTAGAACAACGAAGATGGTCTATCGAGGTGACGGTCACTCATTCCCTGATGGAAACCCGGAGTTGGCGGATGAGTAATGCTGCTGGTTCGTTGGGACGAAGGCGCAGGTAGAGGAGGAAGGAGCGAACCTCCGGAACACTCCTCCATCAGTGACAATGACGGACAGAATCAAGGCTCATGATGGGGAAAGCGTGCGAGCTGCCTATTGAGAAAGGAAATAGCAATTGAATGTTATTACTCGTTCAAATCTAGTAAGTTGAAGCTGTCGAACTGAGAGGGTATGGCCTGCATCCCAGGGGTCATCGTAACTCAAGCTCAATCAGAACGTATGACGAAGATGGATCTGGCATCTTCCAGAATGCAGCTACCTCAAGCCAAGTGAGCTGTAGATGCTGTGCTCGTCCTTGAATACCGAGTTCTGAGTTGGGATTGAGGGTCCAGCAACCCCGGCGCCGTATACCTGACCTTCGCCGAAGGATGGTGCTTGCACCGAGTCCCATTGCTTCGCATTGAAATCCCACCATGATTGTTGGGCGAGGAGGCTGGCCATCCCTTCCCCCCCGAATTGCTCGGATGGTATCTCAAACTCGAGCTCTCCAATCAGTGTGTCAAGATCGGCCTCTAGAGACGATGGCAGTGGTAGAATCGGCTCAGACTGTGTGGGCGATGTCTCTTGCTTCAGAAAGGCGGTTTCGAGGGGCGGTGACGGTAGAGCAGCGTCACTTCTGCTTTGCGGTCGGGCCAAGAGCTCGATAAGCTCCTGCGTGGTCAATGGCAGGAGAGTAGACACCTCGTGATTTGGATAGAGGCGTCGAAGGACTGAGCGACACTCCTCCAGGGACTGAGACAAGGTGTCGAGGGCTCTGAGGACAGGTCAGAAAGAGGTCCTGCAAGTGACTGATAAGGGTCAACTCACTTCCTGGACGGAATCAGTCGCTGTCGGTGCTTGTCGTATGAGCAGCTCTTGGGAGCTCGGCTGGTGATGCATTGACCACATGGCAGCTTGCCATCGCAGCGGATTTTGCGTCTCTTGCACTCTGTGCAGGCATGGGGAGTCGTTATTCGTCTGGCACCGGCAACCCTGGGCCTTGTGCTACTCGAAGGAGCGGGCTGCTTCTTGGGGATGACCCCTTGGACTTTTTGCGAGTTCTGTTAGACGGTATGGCCTGAGAGGGTACCGAGGCTATGGTTCTGGAGGACCCGTCGACTTACACGTGTGAAACGCACCGCCAGCGGCGAGTTTGGGATTCGAGGGCGACATTGTTGCAGCAAAGACGCAATGCTAAGTTTATGAAAAGCTTAAAAGGATTTTCATTCATTCAAGCATAAAAAGGTGTCTTGCATGAGCTCACGAGGGTGAGAAAAGGGCCCCCAACGGCGACGTAAGGCTGGCGATCCGAGTTAAGTAGTGCCGATAGTTGAGGCAGGGCATCCGGAGCAGCAACCGCCATGTTACTTTGAGAGTGGGCAGCCATGAACGGTCACAAATGCGGAGAGCTGCGGAGAAACGGGAAGGCATCGTGGGGCAAATGAAAGGGTTTCATCATTCGTGGGATCATGCGAGGAGCCTAATGACCGCATGAGAAAGAGGACGATCCGGAAGAACATGGGGTCGGGTTGTGCTCGTTGACTGATGACCCGTTCGCCGAGGGATGGGCGAAGGGCGGCAATCGACCGAGATGGAGGGCTGTGAGATGAGGTTGGCCGACATTAGGGCCTCGAGGCTAGGCGTAGAGGATGCACACGGCTCGTACGGACTTGTCTAGTTGCTTGCTTGACCTGCCAGGAACCGAATACGGAACTCTGTCACTTTGGACTTCCCCTCCTCGAGGCTCGTGAAGTCGATACGTTCGGACGAATGACTATCCGTTCATGCCTCGGGTTCGGCAAACACCCCCTCAGGAAATTGGGATGGAAGAGGCGGTATGGAGGCGAGGCAAGGGAGAAACGTGGCAAAAGTACAGACATACACACATGCAACATGCATGCAGAGAGACCTGAAAAGCGGCCATCTCTCCATCCAATATCCACCCCAGTTAATATCGAGCATGATGGACTTGACGGCCCGAACAAGACGGCAGGGCAGCAGGCGGCTGGGCGGTTCCACGAGACCGAGATCTTGACCTCTTGCCTAGGGCGGCTGGTCCCTAAATCCCGAGAGAGACAAAGTCGTACGGTCATTTGTCCTGTTGAGGGAATACTTGCTAAAAGCTAAAATGACTGGAGCGGCTTTCGGGCCACGAGATGAAGGGGAGAAGGTTGCAATAAACTGTGATGGCCTGCCCTATCACATCCTGCCAGCCTCGGCACCCCTGTCCTGCACGCAATTATCCAGGAACCGTCACTCGAACTGCCTATTTCGCCGTGGGCTGTTCAAGACGGGAAGGATCGATTGCTCTGCGGGTACCTGGGCGAGAACCAACATGCCTACTGTAGGATCGAGGCGTCGTGCGGGTTTGTAGGCGTTGGTCGTATAAAGGAGAGCTTCGTCCAAGAGTCCCAGCACCTCTCAGAAACACATCTCTTCCTTTTCGTCCGATCAGCGTACCGAGATCCATTGACGCCCCCAACCAAGACCAAGGCCAGGAGGCCCAGGCGAGCCCTGTCCTACCTTATTGTGCGGAAGCTATACCGATCCAGACGACCATCCGATACTACCGTCGGCTCGCCCTTTGTCACCCAAACCACCATTCCCTTGCTCCCAAGGTCACAAACCACATGGACGCATCTCACTTACATGAAACGCCCTGCCAACGGATCCCGGACTTGACTTGTTTCTCCCTCGCTCTTCGCCGGTAACTGGGCTCCGAGGGGGGAGCAGCACCCGCATGTCATGATTGATCGGCTCATCGGGGAATTGTGCAGACTTGTCCCTCTCGTCAATGCCCTCACAAGACCGTCCGGCAGTCAAGGGTCTGGGATGCTCGGGCCGTACCATGACCCCCTGGATCTGCACCCCAGCTTTTCTCCTCCAATCACTTGACCAGCTCCCCGGCTGCCCGCTCGGGAAGGTGATCTGCCCTCAGAGGTCCCAACCCCCAAGCTTTTGCACGAACAAGAAATGTGAAGGCTGTGGGCCAAGCTTTGCATGAGGGTTAATCTTGTTTGCCCAACCAAGACTACCACATGAAGAGCTCTGAGGGCATAAACCATTGATCCGTCATCTTTGTGTCAGCCTTGCCGCCGACTGGAGGTCGGTCTCTGCGAGCCGAAGACTTGCGTGCGGATGTAGAGGACGCCATTCCGAAGACCTTTGTGATGACCGCGAGGTAAAGCGCTTGCAACTGCGCTACGCTATTGACTGGTGTGTCTCTCCTGGCCGGATCAGGTCGATTGCTTCACACACCATGAGCAATATAGCAGACTTCTGCGTCCCGGTGGTGCCGTACCCGGTCTTTCACGAGAATGACATGTATCCGATGTGAATCTTTGGGAAATTGCCGGATGCTCAGGTGTAAACACAACTTGATGCAAGCGATGCCATGTCATAAGGAACCATGGAGCGGGAAACAAGATTACTTCGTCATGACCTCGAGAGGAATTCCATATCGAATTGCCCTTGGCCCTTGGAGCCCAAAAAGTTCTTATCATAGACTTCATGCGCTCTAAGAACCTATGTAGTTACTGATCCAGGGGCTGTTGGTCATCCCCCTCAGTGTCATGCCGTTCCTGTCCTTGATGCCGAGGTCGACCTTTCCTGTGGCCACAAGCAGCCAGACGACCTCTTCGTGGCCCTCGTGGGTGGCCCACCACAACGGCGTTCTGTGCTCATGGTCCTTGGTGTCGAGGAAAACGTTGCCTATTGCGAGGAGCTGCTTGACAATGCCGCTGTGACCAACCTCGCATGCCACAGCCAACGGCGTCCGACCCGCCATGTCCCTCGCGTTCACATCGGCCTTGCCCGTCTTGAGGAGCTTCTCGACAATATCCCCGTGGCCGTTTGCCGCGGCCCATAATAGTGGTGTCCTACCCCAGCTGTCCTTGGTGTCGACGTCGGCCTTGCCCGTGTCCAGGAGCAGCTGGACCATGTACGTGAAGCCCGATCTGGCGGCCAGCAACAGCGGCGCTTGATCGAGCCGTGAGTCTTTGACGTTGACGTCAACCTTGCCTGACTCGAGGAGCATCTGGACGATGGACGACTTGCCCTTCCGGGCCGCCAAGGGGAGGATATCTGCGCCAACCTCGACGTTGCCCGTGTCGAGGAGCAGCTTGACTATGGCGTCAATACCACCCTCGACGGCAAAGTCGAGTGGCGTGTTGCCGAAATTGTCGTTTGCGCTGGCGTTGACTTTATCCGTCTCGAGAAGTCGCGCAACTGCGTCTGCATCGCCCATCCTCACAGCTGAGAAGAGCAGTGCCTTGATGTCCTCGTTTAGGTCGTCCTGATTCCTCCCCTTCAGTAGCAGGTCGGCAATATCCTTACGTCCAGAGCAAAAGGCATACGACAAGGGCGTTCCCCCGATCTTGTCCTCCAACCTCTTCCGCGCCCCTGCCTTGAGTAGCAGCCTGACTACCGCTGCATTGCCACTCCAAATAGCGTACGTCAATGGTGTCCTCCCGAATACGTCCTGAAGGTCGATCTTTGTCCTCGTCTTGAACAGACGCTTGTAGTGCTTAAAGTCAAGCCAGGGGTCCTTGAGAAGTAGCTTGACGACGCCGCCAAAGCCGTTCCCTGCGGCCCAGGAAATGGCTGTCCGTTGATGTGTATAATCTCGGGTGTTTAGGTCCTCGTCTCCCGTCTCGAGTAAGCACTTGACAGCCCTCTCTAGGCCAAAGTAGGAGGCGAGCATGAGACTAGTAAACCCACGAGGAGCGCCAGAATGCGTACTACTCCAGTACGTTCCAAACCAGAAAGAGCCACGGCCCGTCTTTACAGTACAAAGCTTCAATATCCGGGGCGTCATGCGTTCTTGCATCTCGATTGACAGCTCGCGAACATGGGAAGCCCAATGCTTCGCAGAGTAATCAAGGAAGAGAAAGGAGGGGGAGTTCCCTTCCTTGTCGACGGGAGGCGACTCAAAGTCTGCGAAAAGGAGGTGCCGAGTACAAATCTCGGCGAGGAGGCGGTGTGATTCTTCGGGGAGAAGGGAGTGTTTCCATGGGAGGTCAGCATAATTGCCACCCACAGCCTGATTGCGGACCAGGAACTCTTTGGCGGTTTGATGAAGCAAGTAGATCCTCGAGTCGATGACGGTTACGAAAAGCCCGCAGATGTCTCGGATCTTCTCGCGGAAGCGCTTTTCAGGCTCAAGCTCGATATCGCTGTAAGACTTGTGCTTCGGTTGGATAGTCAAGGCCAGCGTCATCTCCTCAAGGGTGAGAGGTCGTGCTGCTGCCACAACAATGTGAAGCAGCTTCTTTGCCGTTTCGGGGTCTCGGCTCTTTGCTAGAATCCTGTTGTAAGCGGCTTCGACTGATTCGGGAATCTGAGATGTGATTTGATCTAGTCCAGTCTTGTTGAGGTCGACCTCGTTCTCGATCAGGTCCAGCGTCAGATGTACCCATAGATACGTCCTGTTGGGAACTCGCTTAAGGCCGCCCAATAATTGATGTTGTTCTCTCTCAGTCAGTCTGAGTCGTGCTCCGACATCTCGTATCCTGGCTTCGATGAAGATGTCAATCTCATGGGAGATCTTTAACATCTCGGCCTCGCTTTCACCACTCAGGTGGATCATGGGTAGCTCTGGGAGCTCCAGCGGTTGAAAACCACGACGGATCGAGCCATAAGGACGACTGGTGATGAGAAACTTCAAGTTAAAGTTCCTTCTGGTACCATAGAGCTTGACTAAAGCCTGAGTGAGCTGAGACCTCCCCAGGTCCTCGCATTCGTCAATGGCATCTAGAAGACAGACGATCTCGCCTGCTCGTTCGTCTTCTGCGACCTTGAGAAGGATCTTCCAGAGCTCACTAAATGAACTAGTGAACAATTCGCCATTCGTGTCGAATTGATCCAAGACACTATCGGAAAGTAGATTGCGTTTCTGAAGAAAGAGTTGGCGTAGGATGCAGCTGAGGGCGCTGACCACACTCTTCTGATCCTCAAAGTCGTCCTTGAAGAAAAAGTAACATACTGTCCTTGACTGCGTAGTCGGAAGAACTTGGTCGACAAGGTATTTTGCCAGAACCGACTTTCCACAACCTGGGTCTGCAGAAACCCACAGGATTCTTGACGTTTGGCTCTCTTTCCATTCTCGAAAGAGACGATGAGACACGAACCAGTCACAAGTTTCGGGAACTCGATCCGGATTTCGTTCTTTTCGATCTTGATAAGGTGAAACGTGGAGACGCTTTAGCAATGCGTTTTCTCTACTCCTTCTGGTCTGGTCTTGTCGGGTATTTGCATTGTCGCCGAAATACACGGGGCCGTTGAAACTTGCCCCGGGAAATTGATTGCCGTTGCCTGTATTGTTGTACTGGTATCCCCCATATGTATTGAAATGGGAAATATCGCCGTGTGTATGGGAGGGCGCGTCCCCGGAAGCCCAGGCCTGGTATTCCATTTAACCACTCAGTTGGTGGTGGTTCTTGGGAGCTGAACTTTGGTGTTGTCGCGATTATCGGAGGGGCTCGCGAGTTGCCGCTGGCTACTAGGATGTCGCCAGTTGGAGAAGATGAAAGCGGTCCTTACAGGGGACTAAGAAGGTTTCTTTGAATCGAGGATAGACGCTCGTTGATCAACAAAACGTGGCAACACACGTCCAAGGCCAAAGCCTGCCTGCTCAAGCAGGGAACAAATGTGCACTTCTCTTGCATTGGGACTGCGATTATAAATGAGCCAGCCCATCCTGAGGCTGAACGTTGAAATAAGCAAATCACGACCCTGGGAGAAGCGGCCGGTACTTTTGGGAAGCGAGTAAGCTGGTGGGGTCTAAATGTATCTTTTTTCAGCTGTGGCTTTGGTGTTGGGCTGAACACCAGGTTTGGGGGCTGACCACCCACCCTCGTAACCCAGGGTCGGCGGCAATTACGAGTCTTGTGGAAGAAGGGAGAATAATGGGAGCGAGAACCTTGTAGTTATCTTTGTTACTATTCTGCTTTCTTTTGTAGTTGATTCCTTTATTGTCCAACTCGTCGTTTTAACCTCGTCGTTTTAAGCATTATCTAACGGTCTAGTCCGTCCCCTCTATCCATCCTCCCGCTCCCGCTCCCGTTCTTGGTCTTATTAGCGGCACCATCCATCACCCAACAAGCGCCCTCCCTTTCAAAGCCATCTGACCCAGCCGCTTTCAAGGGTCTTGCTAGTGTGTCTTCAGGCGCCCCTTATTGGGAGTCATGTCTGCACTTTAGAGCGTGGCTGTGCGTACGGGAAGCTGCCTTGCCGCCCTCTGCATCGCTTGAATAAGCGCTCAGCCCTGTTTGCCAACGCGGCAATGGACCGGGGAATGGAGCCTGGTTACGAGCTCGTCGTCTTGCTCTTATTTGACTCAGTGGTCTCCTCGGATCATGACGACTACCTAGGCATTTCTAAGCATACATACTGCCGAGCCTCGGCCTCTTTGTCAAGTCTTTGTTGTTAATAAGGGCCCTTCCTGGCCTGAAACACCACCATCTTACTACTCACCCCCAATTCCCCTCTGGCTCCCAACCAACGCAACATCAATTATGGGGAGATTCAGAGCCATGTTCAGTCCTGACAAAAGTCTGCGAAAGAACCCAAACCCCCTGGTCGCTGACCAGCTCCAGATCTCCCGCCACAGCCTTACCCGGGAGGATCAACCATCGCTTTCAGAGTCGTTTCCTGATGGAGTCAAGGTGCTGAGGGATTGTCCCGACGCAACTGTCGACATCTGTTTCATTCACGGTTTAAGTGGAAATCGAGAAAAGACATGGAGAGGCCACGGCCATTCTGAACCCTGGCCAAAAACGCTTCTACCATCCAGACTCACAAGAGCCCGTATCCTTACCTATGGCTACGACGCCTATGTCGTCGCAAAGTCCGGCCCAGCATCAACAAATCGACTCATCGACCATGCGACGAATTTGTTGAACGACTTGACGACAGACAGAGCATTAAGCGGTGCATCGTCTCGTCCGCTCATCTTTGTCGTCCACAGTCTTGGAGGACTTGTCCTCAAAGCAGCCATCCTCCGTTCACGAAACAACCCGGACCGACATCTTCGTGGTATCTTTGAACATACCAAAGGCATCATCTTCATGGGCACTCCTCACAAGGGATCATGGATGGCGGACTGGGCCAAGATGCCTGCTTCTGCCCTCGGCCTCATCAAGTCTACCAGTGTCACCCTGTTAGACCTCTTGCAGAGAGACAACCAGCTCCTCGAGTCTATTCAAGTAGAGTTTTGGTCCATGATACGAGATTTGCGGGAGAGCGGCAGGTCTCTTGAGATTATGTGCTTCTACGAAGAGTTGCCTCTGCCCGTAGTTGGCAAAGTCGTATCCAAGGAATCGGCGACGCTAGAAGGGTACAACTCTGCGACTATCCACGCCAACCACCGAGACATGGTCAAATTCGGTTCCGTCGAAGATAATGGCTTCAAGAGGCTGCTTGGTGAGCTGTCGAGATGGGAATCGCAGATCAGGCCGTCTACCCCCTCACAATTAACACAACCGACACTGGTGGAACCGCGGATTGAGCTGCCTGGCTCGTCTGTTAGCGACTATGCCTCTGGAGACTACGCTTCTGGTCTACAGACCTACGGGGGCCAGACTTCTGGGAGCAACCCCTCTTATGGCTACCCATCTTGGGGCTCGGGGAACGAGTCTCCAGGCCATGATGTGCCTCGTAACCCGGCTCCCACCAACACAGCCCCTGTCAACCATTTCAGTACATCAGGAGGGACCCAGAACAACAACACCGGCAGCGGTTATCAGTTTTCTGGCGCAACGTTTACCGGACAAGTGTATTTTGGTGGGCAGGGGTCTTGAGGAGCAGTTTTGGCCTTCTGTTCAAGGATAGCTGTTTTCTGCGACCAATGTATCTGGAACCGGAGTTCTTGGCTGTTGTTTCTGGAGGCGAGGCACCAGCCAATGATGAGCCACCACATTGAAATGAACAAGATAGTAGCACTATTCACAAGGTCTTATTGTATCCTTGTCATGTAAAGTGGCATGTGCATCCTTATCGTAGATTCTCGTTGTTCTAGGTTGGATAACTTGCCAACTCAAAATCTGGCGATGCTAGTACCAAGCAGCCTCAAGCTAGCAGGCCATGCTTCAGTTACTTAAGATGGGATGCTTAACACTTGGGGAAATTGAACTTCAAGCAGGCATATCACACAGTTATGAGAGGGAGACGCGAACCGAAAGCGTTGAAACGTACACAGCAGAGCACATGTGGGGAGTCTTCCCGGGCGTAATAAACTTGATTCATTCAACCTTTCCACAACCGGTGACCCCTGAGACAGAGCGCTCTGGATAGCCTTGAGAACCCACTACCAGTATTCAGGGTCAAGGCAATTCAATCGCATCCAACTTGCCCCTTCATCCACACAAATCCCTCCTATTCCCTCAGCACTCTCACAAGTACACCGCACCAAGTCCTCTCAATTAAATAAACCACGCATCATTCCGCCCATACACCCCAACGACCCGACTCCAAGACGCCTTGGCCTTCTTCAGGATGATGCGATGTTCCGTCCCCAGCGAATGCTCGTCAACCAGTCTATCGCTGACGATGCACTCCTCCTCGTCCACCACCTCCTCCTTGGTCTGCAACACCACATTGAATTCGGTTCCCCTCCGGAGATCCAAGCATACCAGAAACTTGCCGTGGTATATGGCCCGCACCTGGATCATGATGAGCCCGCTGAGTAGCATGGTCCGGATACTCAGCGGCTGATCGATGGAAAAGCCGTCCCCCCCGCTCGCCTTGCGGGAAAATACCGTATTGAACGGCCCCCGGGTCTGAAGGGGTGTCCCAGACTCTTGTTGAAGCAGCCGTGCAAGGATGAGCTGATCGTCAATACCCGTCACGGAGCTCAACTCCGAAACACTGCGACATAGGACCTGTCGATGGAGGAAATCCCACCACGTCCAGCTTGCAACGCGAAAACTCTTTGCGATGAGGATAAGAAAGGCTGCCAAGACCCAGGAGAAGGTCGTGATGTTGAAAGGATCCACGCCGGGCAACCGTTCGCCTATCGTGATGCCAGCAGCGATCCCACTGAAAACCAGGACAGCCGCCACAGCAGAGACAGTCCCGACATACCAGTCACAGCGAACACGCACGCCGTTTTCTTCAAAGATCCACTCCTCCATACGCTTCGATGCGTGCTCAAACTGCTTCAAGCTGTGTTGGATGTGCTCCTGCTCCTCCCGCAGCTCACGTTCCCGTTCTCGCTCGCGCTCTTGGAGATTAGCCCCTGGCGTGGGTAACTCCATGCCTATGGTCCGGACTCGGCGGAGGGTCTGCTTGCCAGGGTGCCACGATAGCAGAGAATCGCGGGCCACGAGGGACGCAGATAGCTGGGAGACAAGACCCCGGTCCGGGTGGTCACCCCACGTCTTGCGATACTCATCGGTGGTGAGGCAGAAGCTCGCCTTGAACTCGGTTGGCCGATACAGGACGGTTGTCTCCCCATGGTTGAGGTTACCCTCGGCAAAGGCGAGAACTCCGATGAATTTGGTCACCATTGTAACGACCGTGGGGCTGGCGAGCGTCATGGGCACCATGACGGTAATGACGTCGCTCATGGTGTTGAGGCGCATTTGCTTCAGCTCCGAGTCGCTAGATCCCGGGTCGGCGTGTTCCGTATATAACCAGGTGACGGTGGTCCCAACTGACGTTTGGATGTCTGGTGGCGGCGGCAGATTGGTGCCCTTGGCCTTGCTCACAGTCTTGCTCTTATTGTTCTGCGAGGCTTGGTGTCGACTTTCCACACCATTGGCTGCCATGTTGGCCACCTGGAACGAAGCATGGGAGACATTGATGTTCTCGTCGCTTGAACTGCCGAGGAACTCGCCGTCAATGTCCTGGAATAGAAAGACGGGGAAGTCGCCGTAGCCCGTCTTGTACAACATGGCACTCATCTCATACGACGTGCTCAATGCCGTTCGCAGTGTGTTGGTGCCGCGCAAGGTCACGAGGACGTACTGGTAGATCTTGAATATCGGGTACTGCGCCATGGCCTCTTGCATAAAGTACAGCCTTGTGAGGGCTCTATGCGCCGTGTTGGGGCCTACGAAGGATGGCTGACTCCCCTTGAGGCCCATCATCCCCATCATCCCCTCTAGATTCTCGAGCATGTTTCGTCCTGGGCCGCTCTGGCCGTGGTCTGCAGTTCGGCCTCCGGCGCCCCCGTATCCAATGTTGGGGGCCGGCTTTGTAGCCGGCGTGTTCTGCAGCGACGTTATGGCATGCTCCCGGAGACCGCCAGATACGACCTTCATCTTGGCTGCCATCTTGGCAAACTTGACCAGGATCGTGTCGTGCCACATCTTGCCTGATGCTGCCTTACAGAACATTCGGGCAATGGTCGCCGTCACGTAGTTGACAAACTCAAAGTAGTCGGCGTGGTTGATGTTGAGTGCGTCAAGACGGGTATCGCGGGTCTTGGCTCCTCTGTCACCATCGTCGTCATCGTCGTCATCTTGGCTGTTATTGGCGACAAAGCGCTCTAGTATCTCACGGCCCTGCTTGAAGACATGTATTTCCTCAACCAGGTCAGGAAAATGCCTGAGCAGGACACCCTGCGCATCATTGATGATGATGTAGAGCGCAATGAGCACCTTGTCGGCTAGGCCTGCTAGGCTCTCGTGGGCTTCCTTGGAGTCGAGCTTGAACTCTTCGGAGCCTGCAAAGTGGATAGGAGTATCCAGGTCTCTGACAGCTGCAGCAAGCCTTGCAATCTCCTCCTTCCATAGCTCCTCTTGCAAGTTGTCTGGGACACCGTATGCGACCAGGTCCTCGCTGTTGTCCAGCCCTTCACGGACGATGACGCCGGGCGCGAAGTCGGGAGAGGAAAACTCTCTGAACTCACAGGATTTCTTGATGAGATCGGCCTCAGATAGCTGGATTGGGGCGTTTCGGTCGGGTGCTTCGGTTGGGTTGGATGGGGGCGTTGTCGTCGTTTCTGTTCGACGCCGCCTCTTCTTTTTGCCCCAGGCACCCGTCAGGTTTTTCATGATGGCGTGCAATGTATTTGGCTAGGTTTGAACAAGATAAATGTAAAAGGATGATGGAATAGGTGATAAAGTGTAGTTGAGGAGTGTTGTTTGGACTCAAATGAGCAGCCTGATGAGATCAGCTTCCCCAACCCCTTTGAAGGAGGGCGAGTACTTATTTATAAAGCAACATGTGCCTCTGGAAACCCTCAATATTTCAACACTATCCTTGTTCTCCAAAGGCAGAAACATCAACAGTCGCTTGCCGCCGTTGGTGTGCAAGTCGAGTTACACCCAGCCTCAAATCGCGCCCTGATTTGCGGCCTGATCAGGAGGCCTCGACACCCCCGAGGGAGATTTTGTGATTTCAACCAGGAAAATCACACTGGACAAGGATCAACTCCAAAAGAAAAGTGAGGCGGGAGGGAAGAAAAGCCTGATAGGATCCATCACGTCTTAGTTCAACATGGTCTCTGGTTGGGCTGGAGAGCAGGCCGGGCCAGCTTTTTGGGCCGCCTTGCAAAGTTTCTAGAGAAGTAAACAGATTGCTTGCGGCAAGGCAGTCAGTGAGGCAGCCCTATGTGTGTGGCGGTTCTGCACTTCCACCACACCCATAACAGCACATCTCGAGCTGAGGTATGGCGGTGTAGGATAATGTCGTTTCCACCTTGCCCAAGGTTTAGAGCCTAGAGGAGAGGCATACAGTAAGGCAGGCGACAAGGCAACCGTACATGTGTGGCGGTTCTGCTCTTTTACCACAAGCATGGCGACACGTCTCATTGTCAAGGCATGGCAGTATAGAAGAGCAGTCACTGCCATTATCTGCCTTGATTCTGCCTTGCCACAGGTTTACAGCCTTCATGGGAGGCAGCCGATCTTGCGCTTGAAACCAACTTGGGGTAAATCTTCCGCTCAGGGTATTTCTTCGAAACCCAATCCCTCTTTGCCAACGAGATGCAGCAAAACGGATGAGAACCTCACCTCAACTCGACCCTCTCTTCTCCATCCTCTAAAGACTAAACGCAATGTCTCTCGAGGTATATCAAAAACACGGCATCTGCTCCGACGACAAAAGTACTTCTTCACCCTCGACGGTAGCCGGGGATCTTGAGGAGGTAGCACAATTCACCCACAAAGGCTTCAAAGACGTCACCGTCATCAAGACGCCGACTCCCTTTGGGACGGAGGAAGAGTTGGGTCCCACCTCCGAATACCTCCCCCAAGCTCCCAAGGCAAGCAAGCGGGCCCTCCGCAAGTTTGACCGTTTCTCCGTCCTCGTCCGCAGGATCGTCAATCGCCATGGCGATAGGGACATGCTTACGGGCACCGAGCTGTGCATTCAGTCCCCAACACTCTGCGACATCTTTCGAAGCATCGTCGTCGACACACACGCAAGCTTTGACATCACCTCCACTCCCATCGTCATGCCAGCACCTTTCTACGAATTGTTCTTCCGACGAAAGGAGATCGAGGCGTATGTGAACGGAAGCGAGAAAGAGGAGAGCCGCGCCGAGGTCAAGCTGCTGCATGACTTCTTTCGCAACGACAAACTGACCATCAACAACATTGCGGAATACGAGTCGATGATTGCCCAGGGCAAAGTCAACGACAAGACGCTGTGGACCCTGTATCCACCCAACGAGCTGCTGTTTCTCAACACTGGGGGGGATCCTGAGTGCTGGCTCTGCCGTGATGTTCTGGCTGATCCCAATAACCCAACCCGCTGGTGGGTCACTGGTGCACGGCTCGACTTCAACGGCCATGAACTGGGGCTCACGAATCGAAGATGCGCCATCTCCTTTGCTGGAAGGGTCGATAGGAGCATGGACATCTCCGAGCTGCCTCTGGTGCCGAAGCGCTACTTTGACCGGGCCGCCCAAGTCACGGATGAGATCGTCAAGAGAGGTCAGGTCTACCGGGACATCATGGGTTGCGATCTGAACGGCCACGCATACCGCCATTATAAAGGACCCGTGTGGAGTAACGATAGAGTTGATGCCTCTGCCAGGGGCGTGGTGAGTTTCTCCAGACTGCGACACGTTTCCATTGCTGTTGCACCATGCTGACTAGGTGTTGAACCAGACCAATGAGCGTGTTGTCGTCGACTATAAAGCATTCTTGGACTCGAGTCCCTCTCAGGCATCTTGCCTTGAGAACCTCGGAAAAGGATCGCCATCGTCAGGCTCCGACTCCGACTCCGACTCCGACTCTGACTCCGACTCTCCTACAGCCAAATCTAGTGGCCCTGATGACGGAGAGAAAGACGCATTTGTCGCTCTGCTTAAGAAAATCCCAGAAAGACGCGGCGTGAGCACCATGGAAGACCTGCTCCTTCTCAGCCCGCCCCGCATGCCGGCTTATGGGCTGAAATCGAAGAAATGGGGTTGGGTCCTGATCGAAAACCTTACGCCCGTCGAGGCGAGCGAGGTCCCCTTCCAATCTTTGCAAGCCGATCCGACAACGAAGTCGCTGGTCAGATCCCTCGTCATGGGCCATCAGAACGGTGGGCTGGATGACGACTTTGATGATGTTGTCAGGAATAAGGGAAAGGGTCTTGTGATGATGCTGCACGGGTAGGCTTCGCTTCTTGGAGGATGAGGAGCGAATAGCGCTGACTTGGGACAGAAAACCGGGCATAGGCAAGACCCTTA
The DNA here is from genome assembly GCF_025433545.1 of Fusarium keratoplasticum. Classification (NCBI taxonomy): domain Eukaryota; kingdom Fungi; phylum Ascomycota; class Sordariomycetes; order Hypocreales; family Nectriaceae; genus Fusarium; species Fusarium keratoplasticum. The sequence goes on from NC_070534.1 coordinate 1,329,352, forward strand.
CAGCAGGTATGTCGCGTCCTGGATTCAGGATGCTCCAACATGAATAGATATGCTAATACAATGCAGAGGGCATCGCGGAGCTGAACGGCTCTCCACTATACAGCGTCTCAGGCGGTGAACTAAGCGTCGATGTTACGAGAGTGGAGGAAAAGTTGACATCGGTCTTCGAACTTGGCAAGAGATGGAAGGCCATCATACTCCTAGACGAAGCAGACGTGGTCATGACCAAGAGAAGCTCCTCAGAGCTCGAGAGAAACGCAATTGTCGCGGGTGAGCTTCCTCCACACTGCGCTGTCCAGCCCTGTCTAACCTTGAGGCTTGAAATGTCTGGCTGAGAATGCTGGAATACTTTGAGGGCATACTCTTCCTCACAACGAACCGCCAGGACCAATTCGACGAGGCGTTTCAGAGTCGGATACACCTCACCATCAAGCTGCCCGATCTGGGCCCTAAGGAACGGCAGGGCATTTGGGAGGCCCTTGTGCGTTTCAATGGCAAGGTGACGGACGAAACGAGCTGGACGCCCCATATGTTTGAGATCTTGGGCAGGTTGGAGGTGAATGTGAGTTTGCATCATCCCAAGTGTTTGGGCTCTAGCTAACTCAATGGACAGGGACGACTGATCAAGAACCTGTTGAGGACGGCCACCTACCATGCAAGATCGACCAAGAGAGATAACCCGCTATGCCCGAGCCACCTCTGTGAGGTCATCAAGGTGGAGCTCTCGAACCACAAGAATATTGAAGAGGTGTTGTCAGAGCTGGAGATGTTGATCGCGCAGCCGAGGCCAGGGGTGAAACAGGTGAACGGGATGCCCAGAATGTCAAAAGCCCCATCTGCTCTGACATCAGCTTGAGAACACGGGGGAATATAGGCTAGTTATGGAGGAATTCCTTTCACATACGACCATACCCACCGGAGAACTCGGGATCCCGTCCGCTCTCCCATAGATAAGCCGGTGAGGGGCGGATTAGTAGTTGGGTCGGTGACGACCAGCGAATCCCCGCTGTTGTATGTTTTTTGCTCTCAGGCCCAGTTTTGGGCCTCTCGTTTTGTTGTGCTGAGTTCCCATTTTCAGCGGTTGGTTTGGCGGCGGGTGGTGGTTGGGGGAGGTGTTGGTTATTGATACCTAAGTAGCTGGGATATTTACTCATTATGTTACTGACAACTAGGTGGAGGGTCACTAGAACCGTGTGCGATACTAAAAAACTTATTTCTACTTCTTATCATTCTTTTACACAGCAGTCGCCGTGAATCTATCTCATTGTTATTCGTCATGGTGTCCCAACTCTGGCATTTCCTGCTCTGCATGTGTCGTGTATCGATCTCACACAGGAGCCCATTGGGCATTCAGGGGGCACCTCTCCTCAGTGTTCGTCACACTGAATCGCTGATCATCACCCTTGGCTTGGCTCTCCATGGGAGGACCTTGTGGCCATTCATCATCCTGTTCAGCCTGTTGCTCGTGGCGTTCCTCACAGGCGTAGGACTTGGCATCGACTGTCGATACCGTCGAAGATGCACGTGTTGTCAATCGGCACGTACTGTTTCGTAATAATCTTGATCATCTCCTGCGCGGCCATGCCACCAGTGACGGCGGAGATGTTGTGAAGTTCACCGCCCGCAGCTCGATCCACCTCTTGGGCCGTCTTCTGGTAACGCTCATTACTGGCGGCCTGAGGTGCATTCTGTCCAATGAATGTCATGATGTCGTCGGCAGAAGCGGTGGTAACGTTGGAGGTTGCCGAGAGAGCAAGGTATATGGGGAGAAGAGAGAGCGGCATTTCAGGGCCAGCAACGGCGGCAATCTCATCGTTGGCGAGTTGTTGTTCTATCGAGTTTGGCACGTCAGCTATCTGTACTACAAGGCGTTCGACCTGATGTAACTTACCGACAACTTGATCAAGCTTGACTGTCTTATCTTCAAGCCCATTGATCAGCTTGATGAAGCGAGCATTCTTGCAAAAGAGCTCCACCTGAGCTGGGTCGATTTCCTCGCCACCAGGGATACTCCGGACTGTGTCGAGGACATGTTCAACATCCTTGCGAGCCTGATTCTTGTAGATATTTTGAAGCTTGATGTAGACACTGGACTGTGCCTTCATATCAGGGAGTCCGCCAGGTACGGGCAAACGACCTTGCTCGGAGTAAAATCGCTTGACAGCCTCGGCAATGATCCAAAAGCCAGACTTGACTTCGTGCTGGTGAACGAGTTAGTAAGCTATCATAGATGGATGCGACTGGGACTTACAGGCTCGTGGATATAGTCAAATACTTGCTGAAGGGAACTGGGGAGAGATGGCACCACGACATGTTTCATGACAGCAGCTACGGCTTCTTCAAAGTTCTCTTCGCCGCCCTCAGGATTGTCTCTCCGCATCGCTTCGGAGACGGTCTTGCGGAATGCGGTCTTGTCAGCGTAGCTGGTGGGATAGGCCCCATCGTGGCCCTGCTGCCACTGTTCGAGGTAATGAAGAAGAATGACCACTAGAGGCAGGTGGCCATGCTCATGGTTGTCGAGGTTGTCAATATCCTTGGTCATTTCCCTGGAGAACTCCGTCAACTCGGGCCAAGGAGCCAGCAACCTTAAATCCGTAGTGGCGGCCTCGTCGGGATGAGTATCGACGATGGGAAAGGTTCCAGGCAAGGTGGTCTTGAAGTAGGAGTAGTAGCCAACAGAGTGAACGGCGATGGTAGGCGTCTTGTGGTGACTGGCATATTCATGAATGAGTTGCACCTGGTCTTGTGGCAAGGGCAAAGCATATAGGATCATGGTAAACTTGGGTGCGTTGGTGAGAAGGTCTTGAAGGCTGAAGGAATCATTCTGCGCAAGGTTAGCTATGAAAATGATTCAAAGGTGGGAACCGACCTGAGACTTGGGGTACCACTCGCCCTGGACCTCTGTGTTAAGCTCAAGGAGAAAGTTGGTGGATGCTTCAGCTCTTGACTTGCCCAGCCAGCTGTCATCGACGAAGAAGTTGACGCCGAGATCTTCGTGACTCACGGCAGCTGGATCAGCAATGGTGAAGCGGCCGATACCAGGAAGCACCAGGTTCTTGAGTGTCTCAACACCAACGGTGCCAGCACCCGAGTTGACGAGGAGGATGTTGGCCGACTCGAGAGCGGCCTGACCAGAGGCTGCCCACAAGCGGAGCTGACGATCATACTTTCGTTCCTTCTCCGAGGGACCGTGAAGGACCGGGGGAGTCTGGGTCATGACGTCGGCCATGGTTAAGGATGTGGTTGCGTTGCTGTCTAGGTGGATGAAAGATGGACTCGGGCTGCCGAGATGCCGTGTGGCTTGTTCAACTACCGAACGCGCCTTAGCGAAAAGGAATGATATGATGGTCGATACGAAAGAATAGAAGTGCCGTTCGGACTCGGGATGAGGCTCAAATGCGAGCAACGGGCTTACGATAGCTTGTAGTTCTAGGCGAAGCCATTCGTAGGCGTGGCCGATGTGAGAGAGTGCGAATAACTGGGGCGTGGTGGTTGGTGCCTGTTGGGTTGTTTCCTCAAATCGCTTAGCGCGTGGTGTTGTTGGTGAAAAAAGAAAACACGCTAAGCCTGTTGTAGCAGCTTTTATCGGGGGACATGGTCCGTGCCAAGCGAGTGCGAGCTTTCATCTGGGGCAGACACGGAGGTCCGTCCCGTTGCTTGGCATCAAGGAACGATACTATGCCCATGCACGTCAAAAGTTATCGATGTCTTTCGTCGAAGCTATAGCAAATCATTGTACCTAATCTCAGTAGATCTGTCTGCTCTATACTTTGTTGAAAACTTTAGACTTAGGTAGTTGCTGCCTCCCTTTCATGAACCCAAACTGGTAAAGTTAGCAGCGCCACGATACCATCTCGCTCCCCTCTTGTATCCCGATTCCCCCCCAACGGCTCTCAACTCAGGGTCCTTAGATCGAATCGAATGAATTACTGGTTTCTGTCTAGCGCTGCCCCCAGAATCTCGCTATTAGACGGCCGTTTGCCCATATTTCCGGTAATGCTCCGTGGAAAGTGGGTGTTGGTCGCAGCTGCCGCATGGCGTCAGGCGAATGCGAGTGCGGACGTCTCACTCCACTGCAAAGGCCTCATTTAACGCACCTCCATGTTCGAGATCGCGTGAGCTGGCCAATAGAAATTCGTTAGATGTCGTCCCCTTCCCTTCTTGGCTGCCTCAGGGATCGTGAACGACAATGGAGGCGAACGCTGTCTCCTTCAAATGCGATCTTCTCCTGCCCATGTCCCTTCCTTGATCAAAATGGGACCCGTTGATTGACATCCCCCCCTTCAACGAACCGGCTTTAGATGACAAACGCTCGGGTTGGACGGTCGAATGCGAAGCACATGATTGCCGAAATCTACCTATTCACTGCTTTGTTTGGGCACTTATATGAATGACTCCCCGTTTACATATTATTGACTTGGTCCAACACTGCTAATCTGCTCGTCTACATCACCTGGGAACTGCACTTTACATCGCGGCAGTATTTTCTCTACTACCTAGTAGTGACACTATCACCTTCTCTTCAGTCCCAACTTGAAGGAAAACATCGACTCTTCAGCTCTTCGACGCAATGTCTACGGATACGGATCTCAAGGAGAGTGACTCTGTCCAGGACCAGGGCGAGTCTGGAGTGGTGCTTCCCGCCGAGAGTCCTTCTGCTCCTCCTTCAACTCCAAAGGATGAGCCCCGTATCGAGGCCGCGATCCCACCGGCTCGCTTCTGGACCTTGAGTCTCGGGTGAGCTTGACCCTCCCTTTGAATCATCCTTCTTCCTCCAACTAACCCCTGTGAAAGAGTCCTGCTTGGTCTGTTCCTTTCCATGATCGACACCTCCATCGTCGCCACGAGCCTCTACAGCATTGGCGTCGACTTTGAGGCCCTGGAGGAGGTCAACTGGGTGGCCCTCGCCTACACTCTCGCCTACCTGGGTTGCGCCGTCGTCTTCGCCCGCATCTCCGACATCGTCGGAAGACGCGATGCCTTCATTGCCGCTTACATCATCTTCTTCGCTTTCTCTCTGGCTTGTGGTTTCTCCCAGAATCTCGAGCAGCTCATCGCTTTTCGCGCTCTTCAGGGCATTGGTGGCTCCGGTATGTTCTAGACTCTCCTTTCTGTGCTCCTTAGTCTAACTCGCCCAGGCCTGTATGCCCTTACCATGATCATCCTCCCGGAGCTAAGCCCCCCTCACCTGGCCCAGCACATAGGAGCGCTGGTCGGCATGATTGTTGCTCTCTCCGGTGTCTTGGGACCTGTTCTCGGTGGTATCCTTACTCACTACACCACCTGGAGATGGGTCTTTTGGATCAAGTATGTTCCCCCCCCCTTTCCCTTTGCGCAACGCTTCTAACACTTCCCAGCGGCCCTGTGGGCTTTGTATCTCTGGTCATCTTCATATTCACTTGGCCCAAGGCTGAACACCTGCCCACGATCGAACGGCGTGCCTGGAAGGAACTCGACTACTTTGGATCCTTTCTCGCCATCGCCGCTGCCGTCCTGGTTATCTTTGCCTTCCAGACAGCTGGCACCTCGTCTAACGGCGGATGGAAGACGGCCATGTTTATCGCGCCCCTCCTGTGTGGACTACTCGCCTGGGGTTTGCTTGTCGGCTGGCAGGTCTTCATTCAGCACCGATTGAGTGAACGCTTTGCACCCGCCTTCCCGATCAACCTCTTCCGCAACCGAGTGTACACGACCGCCGCCCTCAACACTCTTTTCATCGGCTTCCCCTATCTGCTGCTCATATACGCGATCCCTCTGCGAATCCAAGTCGTCAGTGGCAAGTCTGCTCTCGTTGGAGGTGTCATGTTGCTCCCAATGCTCGGAGCGTCGGCCCTTGGAAGCATCCTGGCTGGCAAGTTCAACTCTGTCAAGAACTATGTCTTTGAAACCCTCTTCGTTGGCTCTTGCTTGATGACATTGGGCTGTGGATTGCTGGTTACTCTTGACCATGCCCCTGACGACGCCAAGTTGCTTGGTTTCATCACATTCTGCGGTCTGGGCTTTGGCTTGACGGTTGCTTCATCCACCATGCTGTCGACAATCGAGGCGCCTATCCGAGATTTTGGTACGTTGCTGATTCATAGTTTGATTTTAACGTATTAGGCTAACCATTCGTCAAGCACCTGCGCAAGGTATCCTCTCTCAGACGCGCCTCCTTGGTGGTAGTTTGGGCATCGCAACCTCGTCAGCCCTTCTCAACCAGAGAATCGTGGAGTACCTCTCCGGAATCCTGACTCCCTTCGAGAAGGCAACCATCGGCGGGCCCGACTCCCACCTCTCTGACTCGCAGTGGGCGGCCGTCCGCTACACCTACTCGGAGTCTTTTCGAGTGGACATGAAGGTGGCAGCTGGCATTTCGGCCCTAGGTGTCATCTCGACAATCGGCGCTTTTCGGAAGCACCGACTGCTTGTCGCGGAGCAGCGAGCTGCTCTTGTGCGAGAGGAGGCGGCTCGCCGCCGAGCCCAAGCCGATCAACAGTAATTGTTATGGACAAAAGGGGGTTGATCATAAAATGATGAGACTATGATATATCAAACCTGTAATTACGGGTAGCTTAGATTAGACATTAACTAAAACTGATTTCACTATGTGAATACTTACTCTAGTTAATGACTGTTGCCGTGACATATCGTGGACGAAGGCCTTCGAGTGCCTTGATGAGCAGATTTGTCAAGGCCATCATCTGGTGAAGGCGGGTGCATGTCAAGATAGACAAAGGTCATTTAGAAGATTGATGCTCATTAGATTCCGTCTATGTGCCGTCATCCATCCCTTCCTTAGCCGTCGTATCTCTAAACATATCCCCCGATACAGCACTCGGCCTCCTCGAACGCATGTCATTCAGCGCCTCGCTCTCCTCATCAATATCATCGTCGTCTCCCTCCTCATTCTCATTATCTGACGCATCAGGAGACTCGGCAAGACTGTGCTGCAGCGACGCCATGAAGTCGCCCGCCGCCCCAAACTTGGTGATACCCGACTTGTGCGGTAATGTCGAGTACATCCTGTGTGCCTCGTCCAGACATCGCCGCGCCTGAATGTGCTTTGACTGTTGAAGCCAAGCATCTGCGCTGAGCACACTCCATGTCGCGGATTTGCGACGGCGTGATCCCCAGTGCCAACTCCCCACGCCTTCTTTAGACCCGTAGCAGATAGCGAGGCGTTCCTTCATGAGAGCATCTCCAACACTACCAAGGATCTTGGATTCGAGGAGTCGGACTCCCCATCGACCCGCATCATCAATATTTGTCCCGCCTCGAAGGCGAAGCAGCTCGAGACCGAGTGTTAGACTGCGCAAGGCTCCATATGGAGAGCTGCACCGGGTGTTGTAAGAGTAAAAGGCAGCCTCGAGCATCTGATCAATCGTCTCAGCCCTGTTTTTCGATGACATCTGCACTGGCATGATGAGGAGACTCAGTGCAGCCATTTCGTTGGCTGCAGCATGATGTTTCCAGGCCTTGGAATCGCTAAAGTCGGATCGCAAAAGATCATATGTCGACTGCGCCAACTTCCAGTCTCGCAACATGAAAGCATAATCGGCCAGTTTTCGCATGATGGCTTCGGGTGCTTCTGCTGAGTAGAACCCAGCCATGTTATAATTATCCCTTGAGCTACTGGTGCTCGATGAGGACCTTGAGCTGCCACCAAACGCCCATTTCCTTGACAAATTCATGAAACGTCCTGTGATGCCTCTCCGCCGTGAGGCAACCTGATCATTCCAGATGGAAACATGTCGCTCCATTGTAGGTACGATAGACTGTGCCACCATCTCCCGCACAAAAGTGCGAATAGCGGTGGCGTCCGACTCGAATATGTATCGCGTGGGATCTTCAAAGTCCTCATCATCTTCACTTCGCCGAATGTCCTCAAGTTCCTCGCGAGCAGACATCCAGTCGCTGCGAGGAAGCGGGATGCTGTCATCGTCTGTTTCGGCGCTCTGGCTGCTTCGCAGACGTAGGAGATGGCAGTGTATGCCTAGATGACGCTTCATCTGCTCAAAAAGTCCCATAGACCTTGTGATGTCATCCTTCTCCTCGTCGTGCACCAGAACGTAATATCGTAGATAGTCACTGTCCACCCACAATGGCAGCCTTTGGCTACCCTGGTTTGTCTCCGTATATAGCCGCCTCAGCTCTTCAATCGGGTTAGGATTCCGCGAGCTAATTGCGATAACACACGCTACTGGATGTGAGAAAGTCTCATGGGGTGATATGGGGAGGCCAGACAGCAGCCGTCGCAGGTATAGGGCATAGTATGGTGATGTCTCTTCTGACATGTCTTGGTTTGCAAACACGCCGTGCTGTGGTGGTGCCGCAAAGGATTCTTCCGCATAGGACAAGTGCCTCTCCACGACAGCTTCCACATCTGCCAGAAGTTGCTTGTCTCGCGACGTGCTCGCCTGGCTACCATTTTGCCCTTGCGACGGCGCCGGGTTCTTGAGGCCAGACACCGTGGGGTCTGGATGCTCAACATTGTCGCCGAATCTTGTAAATCGGATCGAAAAGCCCTCGACCCCTCGGCTCATCCCATTACTATCCCTAATCGTGATCTTGCCTTGGACGTCCTCGCCAAACGGTCGCAGAAGTTCCCAGAGGCCATGACGGAACCCTTTCTCCGTCATCAAAGCCTCCGTATCCTCTGAAGTGTAAATGGAGACATGGGGAACGAATGCCCGCAAAACCAGACTTAGTGGCTCAGCCGGACTGTCTCCCGCATTCTCGGCGAGTATTCGGTTGGACCGGGAGTCGAAAACGGTGTGCGAGAGGACTCGAGATGGAGAACCTCGGCCAGCTGGCGATATGGATCTTGACCCCGGCGGTGATAGCGTAGAAGCGTAGAGTGAGGCGGCAGAGGGGTTGGATCGTCGAAAGGCCAGGTTGGTCTCGGATTGCGACAACGGCAGCGACTCGAGGATAGGGGTAGAATGTCGCGCTTTGGGAAATTTCATGGCCGATGCTGCCACCGGCAAAGCCTGGAGTGGTTCCGTCGGCGAGACATCATCTTCGAGAGGTTGTGGCATGAAGGCGACGGCGTACGGCGACTTGCTTTGACGTTATCGAGTAAGAGACAGGGAGTCGAGGAAACGGGGCCGGAGTTCGGAGGGAGGGGGGGTTCAAGAGACGCTCGAGAAGGAGGGTGGTGAATCGCAAGCTGACAAGGCCAAGAGTCGGCTCGGCATGATCTTATCGCTGAGAGCAAGGGTACATTTGGCGAATACTGAAAACTGAAGGTGTCTTTAAGCTTGAAAGGACATGGATCTTTTTGGTCTGTGAAGGTCGGGCGACGATGTGGAAACTCTGGATATGAACGGGGTACGTACCTTCTTACCTCATACCGCAGACGTGGGCCGCCCAGGTGGGAGCTCCAGATCACTCTAGCGGGGAGCCAGGGTGATATTCAGTACCTGCATAAGCTGCATGTGCAACTTCAAGGTTGATGTTGCTTGGGAACAACACTTGACCCTCATCTTTGCCACATTCCGACACACGATGCCCTCAGACCTAGCAGACTATCTAGCCTCTAGATATCTAGTCGCCGACCCGAAACCATCAAAGAAGCGAAAGCGCAAGCGCGGTGACAACGCCAGCGGTGGCCTCCTTATACAAGACGACGACGACTCGGGCTGGGGTAACTCCAGCGCCCAACAAGATGACGAGGGTACAGATGCCCCCGTGACGGTAACGGGGAGATCTGCCGAGTTTCGAAAAACCAAGAAAAGCAATTGGAAGTCGGTTGGAGAAGGGGAAGGAACTCCGAAGGATGATTCTGCGGCCGCTGCGGACGCCATCCTCGCATCAGCGGCTGCAGAGCATGACGCGGCTAGAGATGAAGACGACGAAATGCCAATCGTGGAGGACGGTGGGAGTGTGGTCAAGATGAGCGATGGAACCCACGCAGGTCTACAGAGCGCAGCAGCCGTCTCGGCGCAACTCAAGCGACGCCAAAGAGAGGAACGCGAGGACTTTGAACGACACCGCAAATCAGCAAAGGAGGAAGAAACAGTTTATCGCGATGCCACCGGTCGACGAATCGACATCTCCATGAAACGCGCCGAAGCGCGACGCGCAGCCGCCGAGGCGGAGGAGAAGGAACGGCTCGCCAAGGAGGCGCTCAAGGGCGAGGTCCAGCTTGAGGAGGCGCGGAAGCGGCGCGACCAGCTACAAGATGCTAAGCTCATGTCGTTTGCTCGCAGAGCTGACGACGAGGAGATGAACAAGGAGCTGAAAGAGCAGGAACGCTGGAATGATCCCATGATGCAGTTCATGGCAGAAAAGAAGGACGCGCCGGGCAAGGGCAAAAAGTCGAAACGGAAGCCTGTCTATGCTGGTGCGGCACCCCCGAACCGCTATGGCATCAAGCCGGGCTATCGGTGGGATGGAGTTGATCGTAGCAACGGATTTGAGGGAGAGAGGTTCAGGGCCATCAACCGGAGAGAGCGGAATAAGGGGCTGGATTACGCATGGCAAATGGACGAGTAGAGGCATAATTCTTGATACACGGATTCTATTATATACCCATATCTGAGCGCTTTACATCTCGTCCCAGGACGCTAGTAGGGTTTCAGTCTCATGTGGCATCCATCCCCCGCTGACGGTTCAAAAAAGGTTCTCAGCTGGGACATCCTGAGGCTGGTACGAATTATGAAGAGAAACGAAATCCACATCACATGTCTGTCCGCCCAGACTTGGAATCAGTGCTTCCCCTATTCCTAAGTCCTGCGGCGGAGTCGCTTGTCCGGACCATAATCGCACAGCTTCTTGACAAGCTGGATCCATTCGCTCTTGGGCATCTGGCCAGGCCTATCACCAAGACGATGCTGGAACAACTTGATCAGATCACCGATAACGATGCCTTCGTTGGGGATCTTTTCCAGAATTTCGGATGGCTCGATGATAGAGCCTCCAGCGGAGGGAGAGGCGCCTGAAAGATTCATGTTAGCCCAGCTTCAACTTGCTGCAAAGGTTGAGTGATGCTTACCACCTTGTGTCGGGATGGGGCTACCAGCCCTAGATGCCGACGGCGTGCCTCGAGCACTACCGCTGACAAGCTTCAACTTCTTCTTCCTGGAAACAGCGCCATCCGACATCTCACCACCCGTCGCTTCTCCGTCGCTACCGGATCCGGCGCCCATTCGCTGAGCAGCTGTACGCTGGGGCAGAGGAGTGCCAGCCCTGCTTCCCGCAGCAGGCGTGGCAGTCTTCTTGAGCTTCTTCCGAGAGGATTCGTTCCCACTGGACTCGGAGAGGGTTGGCGAACCGGGGCGTTTACGGGATTTGCCCTTCTTCGAACCCTCAGGCTTCTTTCCGGATGGAGTATTGGTACCCTTTGTGCCAGACCCCTTTGACTTTTCGCCAGCCTTCTTATCGTCATCCTCCTTTTTATCTTCATCCTTCTTATCCTCTTCCCCTTCCTCCTCTTCATCGGAGTCGGAATCATCAGACTAATTCACGTGTTAGCGTGGGCTTTGTCCACAAACAGCAAGTACCTATGGTATGCTTACCGAGCTGCTCCAGGGGTTGTCCTCAGAGTTATCACTCTCATATATGTCCTCTCGGTCTCGCTTGATAAGCGCCTTTCTGGTCGCCTTGCCAAGCTTTTGTCGCTCAATCTCCTCCTTCAACTCCTCAGCCAGCTCTCTGTCGACTTCCTGTTCGTCACCGTCACCAAAGAGATTAGCGCCGAGTTGCTCGCGTCGAATGCGATCCTTCGAGTCCTTGGTATCTTCATCATCGTTCTTTTCAAAGAGAGGGGCCTCGTCATCGTCTTGGAACTCATCGCCTGACATGTCGATCTCGTCATGTTCAAGCTTTTCCGACCTGGAGGCTGCCTTGAAAGTAGCGCTCTCTGTCTTGACCATCGGGCCCCGTCCGTAGAGAAGTTGTCGAGTAGCCTCAAGATCCTGCCGGCCTGCCCTCTTCTCCTCGTCTTTCATGACCCAACGACCAACGTCCACCTTCTTGCCCATCAATGCCTCGGCCTCATCGATTGTGAATGGTTGGAAAGGGGGCTTTGAAGTGAACCTGTACCACTTCTCAAGAGGTACCATGCGGAAGACTGACTGGTCGATCATGAAAGCCACGTTTGACTCGGAAAGGGCAGCGACGTAGCTACCGACCCAGACATTCTTCCCCTCTGCATCTTCAAGATGCCATGGAAGGGCCTCTTCATATCGCAGCTCGGATTCCTTCTTGGCAGCTTGTGTTTTCGGGGCCCTGTTAAAGTTTGTCTTCTCCTCTTTTTGCTTCTTGGGTCGCTTAGGGTTGACCTCTTTGGCGACAGGCGCAATCTTAGCCTGGTCGACGGCGCGTTGGGCCTCTCGTTCGGCCTTCATCTGGGCCAATCTCTCCGCCTCCTGCTCGTCCACCTGTGGCACTTCGGGAGCTTCTATCTTGGGTGCTCTTCCTGGAGGAGGTTGACGGGCGTCTCGTCGGTGCAGCGTGACGGGTCGTGCGAAGTCGTCCTGGTCGGATGGGTCGATGGGCTTGTCACCCATCTTTGCTTGGGAGAACTTCATCATGTGGTAGCGAATGCCGTCGAGAAGAGCTTTCTTGGTCGTCATGATGGCGATGTCGGTAAACTGGGCAGGTGGTGGCTCCGACCATCCATCATAGAGCTTCCGCCGCTCTTCAGTACTTGGCTTCATTCCATTCTGTGAGCCAGCATTCGGTTGCGCCCCAGGTTTGGGTCCTGCCTTTCGCGAAACAAGGGGATTCGCGCGTGGCTTCTTCCGCATCGGTCGGAGAGGATTCGCCTTCTGGGCTTTCGGGGCGCCGTTCGGGTGGCCAGGCGCGCTGCCAGACGGGCCTCCGGGCGGTGGCGCGCTCATCTTGACGGTGATCTACTGGTGATTTGAATGATAGATTCTGCAGAGGGTGCTACCAAGGCAGCAGGTCAGGCTGGGCCTGGAGCCTAGCGTTGCGCCGGGCGCAAACAACAGAGCAAACACGTCGGGATTTGGGTAACTGTGCTAATGATGTCGATAGAGGAGAAAGTCGCGGTCGTCTCGATCTGCTGGTGATTGAGAGACGAGGGTCAGGAAGGGGGCGGAGGAAGTTATTTCTATTGACAAGTGGATGTTGGTGCAGGAGGAGCGCTAGGTCGTGTTGCTTGCTACTGGTATGACGATGACAAAGGCGCGAAGCAAGCGAGCAAGCCACAATGGATGGGTGGCTGTGCGCGCCAGCTGGGAACCAGGTACCGAGGGAGCACCGACTCCCACTGGCCTTGGCAAACTGGCAAGGTCTTTGTTCTGGGAAGCTCATCAGGCGACCCACCATCACTTGGGAACCTATACACGGCTATACGGTTTTCTCTGTACGTTTCACCCTACCTAGGTAGTCAATTTTCTTGCGCTTCTTCTTGACGGTACCAGACTCTGGCCTTTTTATTTCAATTGAGTGGAGCATTGGAACTGCAGGTAAGCACAGTACTTGTGAGTACTCCAACACTGTTCGTGACATACCGGCGTACGCTGTGGAACTCTGATAAGAGGCGCATGATACACAGTTGGCGCGCAGGGTCTGGCACTGTATCCGGCCGTGTCCACTGGCAAGGGCAATTGTCTGGGCATTTTGTGGGGTTGCAGAGCCTCTACCTACAAACAGGGACAGCTGCTGAGCATCATCCAGCATTGCTTTGTCGCCTCATTCCCAATTTCTTTCAAAACATCTCACACGCATCCGTCCTTGCGTCGACGACTGTGCCGCATCCAATCCCTTCCTGTCCCTTCCTACCCCTCCCTCTTTGACCGGCCACAGGCTGCCCCTTCCCGCTCAAGCGAGGTGATGGGCCAAAGAGAGCCGGCTGTATCTTTACACCCACCATCCAGACCCCTCCCTCAAGTTGGATGGCTCCCTGGACACTCAATTATCGCTACAGGCTGTCGCGCGGCCCTTTTTCATCTCTTTCACGTTTCTTCTCTTCCTAAGGAGCCTAAAGTCCTCGAGCTTTCAATTCCTTTGTGTCGACGTTCTTTTGCCTGAGAAGCGACTAGCCATACCCTGGTCAACCATCTAAGCCGGCCTCCAACTTACCCACCACTGCCGACTCAAGATAGATATTATCCTGTCAAGCTCTCACGATACTCGTTTGTTCAGCGTGTTGCATTGGACAGGTCTCGATGCTATCCAATCGTCCAGAACCGCCGCCTGGCGCGCCCAACGGCGGCCAGCAGGCCGGTCTTGAGAACCACCTTCGCAACCTAATCCTCTCCAACAATGGGCCATTACAGGATGCTTCTACCGGAAAATCTTCTTCGGGCATCCCCGCGCAGGGTCCTCTGAAGTCGGAGGCTACGGCTCCTGGCTTGGCCGCAAAGTCACAAAATGGCATGGGTAGCAACGTTCCGAGTGAGCCCTCCGCAAGGCCTCCCCCATCCAAGCCATCGCGCAAGCGGATGAACCAGGCACAAAGACGCCAGATGAGCTCTCAATTGTCTATTCCCATTGACCCCCGATCTCAGCAATCCCCGCCTGCAAGGTCCTATCAGAGTCCGACTTCACACTACTCACGACCTTCTCAGTCTTACCAGCGCCACATGCACACCAATTCTCATCCAAGAACGACACATTACGATGGTCGCCAAAACGGTTCGTATGGTCAGCGTTCATGGAACGGCCCTCAGCAGGGCATTGGACCACACGGTTCTGCTCATTGCCAGCCGCCAGGCATTCCTGCGGATTCTATGCCCCTGCAGCTTAGTCGTGGTGGTATGCACCTCTACAACTCCAGACGCGACCCCCAGTTCTCCCCCGAGGAAATCAGCGCCCAGGCTTCTCTCCTTGACCGGCTTTGTTTTGAGGTGGTTTCCAACTCTGAGATCGAGAGATCCGAGATTGCGGAGAAGGAGGCCTTTCGTTGCCGTATCGAAGCCATCAGCCAAGAGGCCATTGCCCGTTGCGAGAAAGAGCAAAACCCAGAAGGAGAGTTCGATCCACTCTCGGTTCAGCTTAAATGTTTTGGCAGTCTATCCTCGGGGTTTGCTACGAAGGCCTCCGACATGGACCTTGGGCTGTTGTCCCCAATGTCCCCCATCCAACCTGATGCTCCCGGTTCTCAGATCCCGCGCTTACTAGAGAAAGCCTTCTTAGATGCCGGCCTGGGTGCCAGATTATTAACCCGCACTCGAGTCCCCATCATCAAGCTTTGCTCGGATCCGCCCAAGAAGCTACGACAAGATCTTCTCGAAGAGCGCTTCAAATGGGAAAACGGACTTGACGAAACTCACGAAGATGACGAGCATGATCACGACAATGATCAGACTGGTCTTGCTGGTCCTGAAACCAAGACGTCAACATCTCTTGAGGTCACGTCGCCAACCTCTTTGACAGCAGAACCCCAGAGTTTCGATATCAAACAGGGTCCCAAGAATACACTCGCCTCATACTACGGTTTGGCAAAGCGCGTTCTCCGTAGAGCGGGTGGTCGCGATGCCACCGTGTCCAACTATCGCGATCTTGCAGATCAGGACTGGGACATTCTGAACCGGGTTTGCCAGGCCTTCGTCGCTGGCCTCTCGGATCCGCAACTTCGAGGTCGCTTAGCCAGATACCCATCTCTCACTTTTGAATCCGTCGACAATGGGCAAACCAACCGGTCGCTTCTCGGCGTTTATACGCAAATCGAGGGTGAGCAGATCCGGCAACTTTGGGAGGAGAGAGGTGTCCAGGAGCGAGCCCAACAACCTCGTCTTCTCGCTGAGCAAGCGATGAAAATCTGGGAAGAGGCTCAAAACAAGGTGAACTTCGGCGTGGACCCTGTCTTCTACACCAAGGAACTTCAGCTGGCTCTTGACAAGATGAAGAAGGCGCCTTCAGTGCAGTTTGTGTCCCTGGAGCAAACGCAACACGAAGCACCCATTGTCTACTCTACCCGAGCCCTGAATATAATCAATGCTCTACGGCCAGCGAGCGAGCTCGCAGCCTCAGACTGGACCCGTCTGGTGGTCACTCAGTACTTGAACGGCATCCATCAAGAGGAAATTCGAAAGACTATAACGGATCACATCGCATCACGAGGCGGGGACATCCCAATCAGAGCCGTCATCCGTATGCACAAGGCCATCCATCTGGCATGGGAATTCGAGCGGGCGATAGAGAAGGATCTTTATGACGAGTCCGTGATTCCAGATATCAAAGAGTACATCGCCCTACTCCGAGCCCCCTTCCAGCAGTCAGACGAATCTTCTGCGAATACCGACTTCATCATTCCTCTTACGCCAGTGACCTCTAGTCTGGTAGCGAGAATCAGGGCCCTCCCAGACCCTCACAAGCTGGCCCCCAATCAGCCGCGTGACCGATACCGAGATCGCCTGGAGTTCCCTAAGACGGGCGCAGGCGTCCAATGCGATATCAACTTTTCGGCTCACTTGGCTTTGCACAATACGGCGCTCTTGCGATGTTACTCTCTTACAGACCCACGGGTGCGACCGATGGTGCTATTCGTCAAGCATTGGGCGAAAATGCGTGGAATTAACTCTGGGTACCGTGGAACTCTGAGCAGCTACGGCTATGTGTTGATGGTACTTCACTACCTGGTCAACGTCGCAGAGCCCTTTGTCAGTCCTAATCTCCAACAATTGGCTCCTCCACTCCCACGAGGGTTGTCGCCTGTCGAGCGGGAGAAGGCAACACTATGCCGTGGTCATGACATCCGATTCTGGCGCAACGAAGAGGAAATACTGGGTCTTGCTCAGGCAAATCAACTAAATCACAACAACGCAACAATCGGCCATCTTCTCCGTGGCTTCTTTGAGTACTATGCTCATAGTACGATGCTGAGCACCTTATCAAGCCGAGGCTTCGACTGGGGCCGAGACGTGCTCAGTTTGCGTACACCAGGCGGGTTGCTGACCAAGCAAAATAAGGGTTGGACAGGAGCAAAGACTGTCATAGTCCTAGACGCGCAAGGGGCCGGTCCTCATCCTCCACCACAAACTGAACAAACGCCTACACAGGTAGCTGCCCCCAAAGGGCAAGTCATATCTGACGAAGGCGGGCAGTCTAAGCAAGTGAACACAGCAAGCAAGAACACCGAGTTCAAGGAAATCCGGCACCGGTATCTGTTTGCTATCGAGGACCCCTTCGAATTGGACCACAATGTCGCTCGAACTGTCACACACAATGGTATTGTATCAATCCGAGATGAGTTTCGGCGTGCATGGAGAATCATCCGATCGGCAGGGAATGGTAGTTCGCAGGAAGAGCTCCTTCGGGACGTGAACGATGTTGAGGAAGAGGAAAGCCCCTTGTCAAAGCTTTTGGACGATATTCACGGACTCGGACAGACACGAAATGGATGAATAGATGAGAATTATGCTGAGACGACTGATGTACACCTAGGAAGGATGGTCATGGTAGCGGCGTAACAGGGTGGCAGATAGGCCTACAAGATAAACGGTCGGGGATATGTTTTTGGGAATAGTTGAACTTTGATTGTCGGGTGACATGGGAAACAGAGCAAATAAGTCAATCATGCATATCATGTGACTACGACTATATTCATGTGTCGTGGGACAAGATATCAAACGGGTTACGTGTGGCCGTGTTTCCTGGTCCAGCCTTCTTGCCGCGGCCATGCTGCTTGACTGCCTTCCGCTTCTTTGGTGTCGAAGTTCTCCTAGGTTGCTCTTCAGGATCCGTGTTTGGTAACGGTACTAGCCTAGTGATGGTTTTCAAGATCTGTGCATCGCCGCTCTTTCGCAGAAACTCTAGGGTACTCTCGATAGTTGGAAACTCGGCCAACGACGGGAGGGAGGAAAGCATGCTATGTAGCTCCGGCATTGTTTCCTCGACAGATGCAAGGGATATGGCCTGTTTAAGAAGGCGGAACGAGTAATGCGCCGCCTGCAGCTGAGCAACGAAGTGGATGATGTCCCAAGAGACTCTTTTGAACGCTGTTTGCTGCAAGCATTCCTCAAGAATCTGCAGTACGTGAGATTTCTTGCCTTCCTCGCAACAGTGTCTAATGTCCAAGGTTAGGCAGAGCATATGCCATGCCTGAACTGCATCGCCCCGTGATTCCACATTGGCCTCAGACATCAGGTTCGTGAGGTCTTGGGCCCACACCTTTGCAGCTTCTTTGGGTAGCATGTGCACTTGTCGGCCTTTTTGCACGCTCGTGTTAACACGCCGATACTCTTGGACGATTGATGATGGGCCGGGAATGATCCATCGAGCCACCGTATAAGCCAGTTGGCGGATTGGAGTACTCTGCTCCCAGGCACTTCCGCGGGAGGGGTTCTCAAGGAGGATGGGTAGAAAGATCATGTCGCCATTTGGATCATTTGGTTGGACATCTTGGTTGCCCAGCTGTAGAATCAGCTCTGATATCCGGGGATCTAATGTCCCAATTCGTATATCCCCGCTTGCCGTTGACACGGGCAATGGTGCTGTCTCATGATCAAGATACTCATGGCAGAACTCCGCGTAACCTGCTGTGTCGGCAACTCCCTTGGCACAATCTCGCAGAAGCTGAGGAAGCGTGGAATGAGGCGAGCGCTTACGCTCGTAAGCTAACCGGCAGATCTCAGATGCAGGTGAAAGCTTCACCTTCTCGCAGATATGCGCAGGGGAGAAGCTAGCACACGCCAGTCTCGATTGACCATCAAGATAGATATCGCGAAGAAACACGACACGGCCATGGCCTAGATCATGTACCAGCAGGTCTGAATCCGAGGTGAGAACTGTGCCTCCAGATTTTGAGAGCCGCTGGGCGCAGTATGCATCAGCCTCGCCGGGGACGAGATGAACGAATTTTGCGTAGCGGTTGCAAAGTCGTAGCGCATCGATAATTGCTGGTACATGGAAACTGGGTGGTAGAATTGGTTTTCCCAGGTGTTGTGTAGAGGAGAAAAGTGTTGGGGGAGTCTCCTTGGCAGTTGAAAAATAGGCCGGAGAGAAGCCACTTGGGTCCTTGGAGTGCGATACTTTGAGCTGATTGAGGCTTTTCACCATTCTCTCCATCCGGACTAGTCGCTTTGCTCGCGGGAGATGGCCGTCGAAGTAAATGGCTTCACTGGTTTGCTCGAGTTAGCTTGGACTCCCTTAGAAGGAATGGCGACTCACACACTTACACCACGACTGACGAGTTCATCTAGCCATGCGATGGTGGTATCCCCGAGGAGTTGGTATGAGGGCTGGACTATACCATGTCTATTGCAGATGTGAAGAATGTGATATGCCAAGGCAGGGCCATCAATGACTACTCGGTCGTTGTCAAGAACTCCATGAACCGCATAGGGTTCTAGGGTAGAGATGAGATGAGGGATGCCCATTGCGAGAGTGGTTAATGGACTCGCTGTGCCACTCTCATTGAAGCTGAGAATCTAAAACGGAAGGTTGTCCTTGAGGGAAAGATCCAATGCTGGCCGTTTCTAGAAAACCTCCAAGTGAGACGTTGTCACGCATTGAGCGACCCGTTAAAGGCAACACACGCGACAGAGGCGACCGGCTGGATGCGTTCGCAAGGATTCCGGCCTCCGGTTGCGAGGCTGTGACGCACTTTCCGAAATGCCCCGCTTGGTGACCGACGGCGGGACTGCAAACTGCAAGGACAGTGCTTGGCACTGTATGACACCGCAGATAACGACTGGCTGAGAGCCGCCGATAACCCTTTGCGTAACCCAACCTGTTGCCGTGCGGCCGCTAAAAAAAAGCAATACGGCGCACACTGGGTCCCGTGCGCAGAAGTGGCTTGGCTCGGCTCGCACGGTGCTCTGTACCGCGTCCGTGAAAAAAAAAGCTTCCCACCTGAGCAACGCAGCTTTTTCCCAACCTTCTTTCCCTCTCAATCTTTCCACGCTTCATCCTCACGCATCGATTGATGGGCTGCCCAAGATGCGCAACACGCTGATATTTGCCGGCAATTCATGCCCAGTTCTCACAGGCCAGATCTGTGAGAATCTGGGTATGCAACCTGCCAGCGCCGAGCTTACTCAGTTCTCCAATGTGAGCTTCCCCTCGCCGTTATCGCCATTGTCCTCTGGAGTCACCATCCCTGGGCCGCATTCCTTTGTCACCTTCTAGGGCGCTGGTGTCTCCGATCAATCAATGGCGTTTCAATGCACGCTCTCGAGGCTAACTGATTCCCAAGGGCGAGACGAGTGTCAGAATCTTGACAAGCGTCCGAGAGAAGGATGTCTTTGTCGTCCAGTCTGGAAGCTCTAGCATCAATGACTCCATCATGGAGCTTCTCATCATGATCTCGGCATGCAAGGGCGGCTCTGCCAACAAGGTCACTGGTTCGTGGTTATCTCTTCCCGTTTGAGATCCCGTAGGCTGACTTGGCATCGCTGCCCAACAGCCGTCCTCCCTTACTTCCCCTACAGCCGTCAGTCCAAGAAGAAGTCCCATCGAGGCGCTATTACGGCTCGCATGCTTGCCAACCTGATGGGTGTTGCTGGTGTCAAGCACGTAATCACCGTCGACCTTCATGCATCCCAGATGCAGGGATTCTTCAAATGCCCCGTCGACAACCTCCATGCCGAGCCCATCCTCGCCAAATGGATCCGCCACAACGTCCCTAACTGGCGCGAAGCGGTTGTTGTTTCCAAGAATGCGGGAGGGACCAAGCGAGTCACGTCCCTCGCCGATGCGCTCAAGCTCAACTTTGGAATCGTCACCACAGATCGGAAGCGTGTCAGCAACATGACGGCTAGTATGATCATGAGACACTTCGATCATAGTGTCGATAGCCAACCAGCGTTGGAATCGAGCCGGCCCATTCCCAACCGCGGTGCTCGTGAGCCAGCATCCGAGCGTGAGAAGACCCCTAAGAGGGATGTTACTCCTCCACGAACCTCGCGGATTGTGACGGATCTGCAGGGCTCCCCTAAGCGAGTTAATGGCTCGTCGGCCCGCACTTCTAACCTGAGTCTTGCCGAGTCCGCGGATGACAACGTTACACCCCCAGCTCGGTCGCCCGAGCCATCAGTGAACGGCGAGGCCGACTATGATGACCACAAGGCACACGAGGTCACACATGGCCGCCTGGTCCAGGGACGTATTGTTGAGGACGACTTCCCCTCCCCTGATCGATCCGCCGCCGATGTCAGTCTACATGACGAGGATCCCATGACCATGTCCCATGCGTCATCGTTCTTCGCCCCCGAGCCTCAATCTCTTGGAGGATCCGGTGATGCGGCAGCAAGTTCTGATGAGGAGGACAATGCGTTCGAAAACCCCAACGCCGAGCACATGATCACTTTGGTTGGAAACGTCAAGAACCGGACCGTCTTCATCGTGGATGACATGATCGACAAGGCCGGCTCTTGGATTGCTGCCGCTGAGACCGTGATTAAGAAGGGCGGGGCTAAGAAGGTGTACTGCATGGCGACTCATGGCATCTTTGGCGGAGACAGTCTTGAACAACTGCAAGCATGCGAGTGCATCCACCAGATTGTTGTCACCAACAGCTTCCCCATTGATAAGGACAGGGCACGCAACATCAGTAAGCTCGTGGTACTCGATCTCTCGTTCCTGTTGGCCGAGGCCATTCGGCGCAACCACTACGGCGAGTCCATCTCGCCCTTGTTCCAACATTCTGGGGACTAGACAGATGGAACCTGCTATACTCTTGCTCTCTTGTCTCCCGCCATGATGCGATTGCACAATTTGAGGCGGGTAATGGCATACTTCTTTGACGATATTCTTAGGGCCATTCTTTTGGTGTTTTTCTTAGCGAGGCGTCTGGGGAAAGGAACCGTTGGTGCCCTGAGCAGGACTTCATTCCTTGAGGGCTTACAAACAAAAGCAAAGTAGGTGACGAATCACGACTACTATTTCCCGGTCTTTTTGGTGCAGGAGCCTCTCGCGCGTGACAGTGTCCGCCTTTAGTTGTGCTGATGTGAATGAAACCGAGCTACATGCTCACCCAGCGGTGCTGTCACTTGTTGACGGCAAGGGCCCGATTCACCCCAGAATGGGTTCTTAACGGAACGTTGGAAGATGAAACTTTATCGAACTTAGAAGGCCTGTGACCCAAGACCATTCGTGGTCTCTTTTGTTCCTTCGGGGGCAAATGGGTTTTGGGCAAGAGAACTTTTCGAACATCCATGTGAGCTCCGGCGAGATGTAGAGGGCTTGACTGTTTGGCCACTGCCTCATAGCATGCCATTCTCAGGATACACTGGGGACGAGTAGATCGTCCGATAGTGGTAGCCCTTGATTTAAAATTACGAATATGAATATACCTTGGTATTCCGTCCTTGACATGACATTGGGACTTATCTGATGCACTTTTATACATGAACTCTATTGTCTTGTTTTGTCTATCTAACTTAAGCACCCTTTCGGTGAAGAGTACCTGCGCCAGCCTAACAGGTGTCAACCATTTTGCGATGCTTTGAGAGGTGAGGTTTCTTACTTGGTGGTTGGGGAAGACGAGTGTGTCGGCGACAACCACGTTTTCCCGACGGGTGGCCGTGAAGACAATAATCTCAGCAATGTCGTCGGGAGTGAGGGGTTCGCATCCACTGGAAGGAGACGGTTAGTTCTCGACATTCTCTGAACATGATGCCTTTTGTGGACTGGTGAGTTGACTTACGCATACACAGCATCGGCCTTGGACTTGTCTCCGTAGAATCGCACAACAGAGAACTCCTAGAAGCCTGTTAGAAACAAGTTGGGAACTTGATGAATGGAAGCTCGACTCACAGTCTCAACCTGACCAGGATCAATCTCAATAACACGAACACGGCTGGCGATCAGCTCCTTTCGCAAGCTCTCAGAGAAGCTGCGGACGGCGGCCTTGGTGGCGCAGTAGATGGAACCACCTGGGTAGGGCTCCCGGCCGGCGATGGAGCCGACGTTGATGATGTCGCCGTGGCCCCCGTCGGGGCGGGCGAGGAAGATGGGGAGAACAGCCTGAGTCATGTTGATGAGGCCGGTGACGTTGGTGTTGAACATGATGCCAATGTCTTCCTCGGCGATCTCGGGAGCCCGAGCGACGCCCTTGACGAGACCGCTATGGTGCATAAGTTACTCATTCGAGCAATGAGGGGGAAAAGAAGAGACTTACGCATTGTTGACGAGGACGTCAATGTTCCTCCACTCCTCGGGCAGGTTGCCCACGAAGCCCTTGATCTCGGTGGGGTTGCTCACGTCGAGCTTAAAGGGCAGCACCTTGACGCCATCACCAACCTCACTCTTGATCTGATCAGCGAGCTCCTTGAGTGAGTCAATACGGCGAGCCGTGAGAATGAGCCGGAGGTCATTGCTGGGCGCTGTCCGGGCAAACTCGAGAGCCGTGGAGCGGCCGATGCCGGAGGAGGCGCCGGTGACGACAACGGTCTTGCCGGCGAGGCGCTTGGCAGCTGCGGAGGAAGCCATTGTGCGACGGGTGAAGAGGGGACGGATGAGAGGTGAGAGTGAAGTCGGGCGTGAGAGCGAGAGGTTTAGGGTTGTGAATGCGGTGGTGAAGACGCGGCGGGTGGTGTTCATTCGGACGGGCTAGGGCCGAGTGAGGAGGTGGAGAAGAGTGAGGATGATGTGATTTGATGGAGATGATAGAGAGAGCCGCAGATGGGTTCAATTGATTGGGATAAAAGTGACAAGGAGTCAGAAAACGCTGAGTCAAGAGAGGAACAGGAAGAGGTTGTCAAGGTATCCAGATCCTTGCTAAGGCTAGCAGGTATCTACGGGTCGCTATCTTAGCAAAGCCGTCCCTCGGCTCTGGAAGGATACACACGGAATAGTGGGGGGAGAATTGTTAGCGACGGTACTTTGATAACGAACTCGAGTTACATACACGTCGTTGGAGTTGTGACTGAGAGGGCGCACTTTTCTTACCCCGCGAATCATGACCTCTGAACCTTGGCTATCGGGGGATGCTTGACAGGGATTTCTGGCCTATCACATGTTGTGTAGGTTGCCTTATCCCCGGCCAAAGTGACGAAGAAGCCGCTTGGTGAGGAGAAGGGGACCCCTCAGCCCCTCCTTTGATGGGCATGGTTCAGACGTCATTGAGGCAGTTGGCTGTGGGGTTTGGGGTGGATTGGGGCTGTTTGGGGGGTGAATTTGAGGGACTACGGCTGGAGCCTGAAATAATGATTCATGATATTTTCAGCGTACCTATATTTCAATAATTACTATGTTTTCATTCTATGGCATCTATCATGATTGCTGTGGTGGTCTGGCATGAACCCTATACCGTCGCCCCCAAGTCGATGGTTTGGGGGCGTGGTCGTGCATGCTGAGGATCACTTGGCTACCTACGTCAGTCAAGCTAGCCAGGAAGGTATAGGTAGTTTCTAGAAGGCGGGGAGAATGCTTAAGGCCTACATGATGCCGAAAGTTAAAGATGTCCCAACTGTTGAAACTGTTGTTCAACGGCGGTATGGCGCGTCGAACACCAAGTGGAATAAGCTTTAACCATCACAGGCATCGTGACTCTTTTATCTGTTTG
The DNA here is from genome assembly GCF_025433545.1 of Fusarium keratoplasticum. Classification (NCBI taxonomy): domain Eukaryota; kingdom Fungi; phylum Ascomycota; class Sordariomycetes; order Hypocreales; family Nectriaceae; genus Fusarium; species Fusarium keratoplasticum. Next base: position 1,353,755 of record NC_070534.1, read on the forward strand.
ATGCTTAATTTTCGTTTCATCCCTGAGCGTTTGATCAAAACCGTCACGAGCTGGAATATGCCTTCTTTCAAGGAGCTTGAGATGTGAGGTCTCATTGTACTCGACTTCCCAAAAGATGAATCCAATCTCATCACTTACTGGGCGGTCAACCAATACCTTAAATCCACGCAAGACTTTTTAGGGGTTTCGGGGAATTGGCAAATAGGTGCTGCCAAGTTCCCTTGATTATTTGCATAGCCTTAAAGGTTAGCCATGTGAATGACCTTCGTTGAGAAAAGGTAGTGTCGTATGAACTCTTCTAGAATCATTAGAAAAGTTGCTCTTGTTGGATTTGGGCTCTGTTTGGCCAAGTAATGGCGGACCTGTGTCTGCATGGCATCTGAATCCACCCTGGTGGGATATCTCTTGTTGTTTTGCCCACTGGTCTTGGCCTCCAGAGACTCTGGAATTGAACTGTTAGCAAGTAAGGGCAGAAGGTTTCGCAAATAGGGCACTAATTTTCCCAGAGAATAAGCTTATGAGACAAATGCATTAACTTCCTTGTGGTGGCGATAGCATCATGTCGGGGGAGAACGGTCACCAGTCACTCGCATCTAGGTTAAAGTCAATTATCAACACCAAGGTTTGGCTCAGACGACTCCCAACAAATTCAATCAAGACATGGAAAAACATTGTGACCCAGAGCCCAAACACGGAGCCTCGTGTATATATATCTTCCCATCCATCCCCCCAGGATCGTAGTTCTCTTCCACTTCTTTACAACTTCTCACACCACTTCCATCATCAATCACTAGTCATCGAATTTATCAACTTCACCATAACTTCATCACAACTTCATAAAGGCTTCATCAAGACTTCATCACAACTTCATCTTTCGCTCCTCATAACCACTACCTACCCCTACTCTCTATTCACAACTGGAGACCGACAAAACACCACAACAATGGTCCGAATCATCAACTGTTTCACTATACTCCTTGCCGCTGCCGCCACCATGGTTAGCTCTGCTCCTACAACTACTCCCGAGAACACCCTGAAGCGAGTCGGTCGAAGTGCCGCCGCTGATGGCCCAGACAGCTCTACAGCCAAAGATGACCGCTTCATCGCTGAAGCCAAGGAATTTGCTGAGACAGAGATGAAGGAAGCTGAGGAGGCGTACAAGCTTGCAAAGGCTTTGTACAAACAGCGCATAGACGCTGCTGAGAATGGCGGCCAGATCCAATTCACTCAGTTTTCGGAGGTTTCCTAGATGGAACTGGAAAAGAGGGAAAGCATGGGGGCGTTTCTGGGTCTGTTTTCCTTCTCGAAAACTCGTCTAAGGGATTCTCTAGAACTCATATGAGGATTTCTCTAAAACTCATCTGAGGGCATCGTCCCATACAGACCACAGCGTCGGTGTTTGGGGTTTGGATGGTGTTGTCAGAGTGACCGGCGTTTTTATGGATCAAAGTTTGAGTTGGGATTGCGTTTCTTCTACATCACGTTGGAAACTCGAAAATGAATTCAATCAAGTTTTCGACCACAACCTGGCTAATCGATTACCTCTATGTGAATGTGTTGTGCCTGTAAGTCATGATGCTAGATTTGGTGATGTAGTTGACCCCTGACCACTAACCGATAAGCGCTGGCTCGCTATCAAGCCACTAAACCCCATCAGCCATTGTCCCTGACGACAAGCAAGCCACTTTCATCCCACCACCAACAAATGATCCATCTCCCATTCACGGCGTCACATGTGTCGTCATCCTTCACCCTTTGATTGCAACCTCGACTTTTTTCTTTAACAATTAGGGACTGCGATTTTTATGAACAGATCTTTCTAGAAACACCACCCTTCTCTTTTTGCGATTTCAACTCTGCCAAACGTTATCGCCGGCGCAGCTGAGCGTGCCCGACTCCATCATGGGCGAGCTCGCCGACTACCTCATTAGAAATGACCCCAGCTTCGCAAGGTAGCAACCGCTCTTCTTACTTGTCCTACATGCTATAAATGGAATTTATTTGCTAACCGTGTACTTCCCTTAGGTCGAGATTGCCCGCACGATACTCGGACTTTCGATCCCAGCGCACTCTGAACCCAGATGGCTACCAAGCAAACATCTCCGCCTGGCGCCAGGCCCTCTCCGACCTCGTTGCTCGGGGTCTCATCTCCCACCGCGGCTCAGAACCCGATCACTTTGTCCTGAATCTCGACGATGGACTACTGCGATCCCTCGAGTCCAAGGAGTTTGGTCAACCGCTGGCCTTGGGTACCGTCGTGCGCGAGGCGACCGCTGGACGAGATTTCATGCCCCTCAACGACTTTGACAAATCACAACAGAGTATATACCAAAGCAGCTGGTCAAGTTTGCCGTGGAGTCTCATGGGCTGGACGCTGCGCCAGCTTGGAGTGGTGGATCCATCTAGGGGAGATGATAAGCTGCCGACTGGCAAGTATGTGGTGGTCAAGAACGTCGAGGCCGCGGCAAAGGAGCTGGGCGACCTCATGGCGGAGAGAAGCTCGAGGTTCGATCGCGTCTTTAGTAAAGCACAATTCCAAAAGGCCTTCTCAACAGCCTTGGTTAAGGACCAGCGCTTGACAGATACGGACCTGGATGTGCTGCTCAAGTTCCTCTCGCGCGATAAGGGAGTTATCGAATATGACGGAAAGACAATCCGGATCAAGGGATCCGGCGAGCAAGGCGGCATCACAGAGGAAGACGCCGCTATTGCTTCCCTCAAGGAAGTGACAGAAAGTCTAAAGCATCAGACTGATCTTCTCAACACACGCATTGACGAGCTCGCACAAACCGCCAAGGACGCCGTCACCCGCAAGAACCGCATTGCCGCTCTTGCAGCCCTGAAGTCCAAGAAACTCGCCGAGTCGTCCCTCGCCACTCGCTACGCCACCCTCAACCAACTCGAACAAGTGGCTGCCAAGCTCGAGCAGGCCGCTGACAACATCCATCTCGTCAAGGTCATGGAAACGTCGACTGATGCGCTGGCCAGCCTCAATGCCCAGGTAGGCAGCGCGGACCGGGTCGACACCGTTATGGATCGTTTGCGGGAGCAGATGACCTCGACGGACGAGGTGGGCGCCATTTTGGCCGAGTCGACAGGCGCAGTCGTGGACGAGGGCGAGCTCGACGACGAGCTGGAGGCGATGGAGGCACAGGAGCGCGAGAAGGAGGACAAGGAGACACGGCTCAAGGAGGCAGAGGAGCAGAAGGCGAGGGAGGAGAAGGAGGCGGCCGAGGTACAGAAGAAGCTCGACGCGCTGCCGGCGGTGCCAGCAGATACCGACGAGATCCGCGAAAAGGCTCGGACACCGACGTCGGAAACTGGAATCGCAAACCTGGCGATATAGGGGAAGCCAGGAAGAAGGGGGAAGGGGCTCATTGCGAGTCCAACTATTCACGTGCGTATATGATCACTGCATCTAGGATATCCGGGGCGTTCTGGGCTATATGTAAAGCCACGGGGGCCATTGTTCATTAGGGTCTATGCCTTGTTTTTATCCCACGTCTTTATATCATCAAATGGTATCTCGATGCACCGTCCTTCTTCTATGTTCCGCCCAAGCTCACTGTCCTGCCCTGTTGCCCATCTGTCAAGGCTGGCTGCTTGGGTGTTGGGGCCATGTGTAAGGTTGGGCGGGCCCATCTGGAGTGTAGTATAAGGGTTGATTCCCCATGTCCGCGTTTGGGTGGTATGAGGGGGTAGTATGGCAAGGTTGGGATGCAGAATAGGGGATATGCGGGTGAATGTTGGTGTGGTAAGGGTACGGGCTCTGGGCGTAGTATGGGTCCGGAACCCCTGAAGGCGCCTGTGTCACCGCCGCCATTGTCGTTGGAGCCGGGAGGTAGGTGGCAGTCGAATTGACCTGGTTTGAGTACTCTTGCTGAGTGATAGTTGGCGCCCTGCTTGGATCCTCTATTGGGTCCGCGCTTGATGAAACCGCAGGTTGCTCGTATGACGGCGCCTGTGAGGGTGTTTGTTCCGAACTCGACGGCTTCTCCTGGCTTGTGGAAGGAGGCTCAGAATTCGACTCCTTCGCAGCCTCTTCGGCCTTCTTTTTCGCCTCAAGCCTGCTCTTCCTTGCGCTCGCAATCAAATCCTTGAACGAGTCATCATGCTTCGCCGCCCAAGCCGCGCCGTCGAAGTCCTTGTCCTTGATGATGGCGGCATTCTGCGCCGCCCGACCAGTTGTTGGCGCTCTTCCCCCCTGCGTTCGCTCCCAAATATCCAGATCGTGCAGCAATTCGCTGCGCTTCTTTGGCTTTGCTGCGTCGCAGTTGGCGTTCCACAGTGTCACCCATTCCTTGTGCCGGCGCTCGAGTAGCATGCGAGGACCCTGGTTTGAGATGCCGAGATCTCCTAGCTTCTTGCGCAGTGCTTGGTCTTTGTACATCGAGTAACTCATCGTCGGTAGTCGTTCGGGGGCCTTCGTTTGGCGTTGTTGGTTGCCAAATGAGGTTGAGCTGCTTCCGGCTTTTCTTTGTGGGGGTTTCGGGCCTGTGCAAGTTTCGAGATGCTTGAATACTTGCCACTCCTTCATCCGACTTTGACAGACAGGGCAAGCTACAAGACCGTCCTCTGTTGACATGATTAGTGTCCCATCTTGCACATTCTGGACAACATCGCTCTTACCAGGCTTGGGTTCGTAGTCGTCATCATCTGACACTTCCACAACCTCGTCCTCCTCTGTCGGTACTGTGTAAGAAGGTGTATGGGTTCGAGATCTTCTTGGTCGAGTTGATGTCCGTAGCCGCTTGCCCTCGGGCGCATCGTCCGACTCGTGGTGCTCGTTCTCGGCCTTTCGCTTAGGTCCAGCATTCGCCGCTCCCCCATTCCGCGCCAGCTCCAAAGCCGCTGTTCTGGTCTTCACAAAGGCCTCTACGGCCTCCTCCATTGACCAGTTGCTCCGCAGCTTTAGCTCCTGCTCTGATGCGCGACAGAGCGGACACTTGCTGTCGTTGGACAAGGCTCTCCGAATGCATAGCGAACAGAAAGTGTGGGAGCAAGACGTGATCATGGGCGTCTTGAAAAAGTCCTTGCACACCTGACAGCGAAGGGCGTTTTCAACAGCGGCGATACCTGCGAGCGGCGTTGACAGCCAGTCTGTCGAATCGGGGACATCGTGGTTGGCCATGAAGCTTGGCTGTACGGCTGGTCTGGCGAGTCGATCGAGTATTCGGAGCCCCTGGATGTTTTATGCATCAATCCTATGAGGTGACAAGGAACGCCGTATACGAGGAGGGGTTGCCCGGGGAAGAAGTCTTGGTTCAAATCAGGTTGTCGCGCTTAGACGCGATGCCTAGAATGACGCCTGCAAGCCTTAGAAAACCGTTATGTAGATAACCCCTTTTTGTGTGGTTTCTGCAATTTCAAACCATCTGATTGAGGCATAAATATGAGTTAAAGGGGGTCGCACCTTCCGCTCCTGGCCTGATTGCACGTGAGAGCGCGTCCACTCTACGCGTCCTGCAATTGGCGTCTCTGGGGATACCACGATTTCCATGGTCAAGCCGTAACACGGATCTTGTCCAAATTCTTCCCTTTCTTCCTCTTGCTTGGCCCGGTCGAAGAGAAGAAGTTTTACACTCGAAATCACGGAATCATGGACGAGCATAGGAAATTTTTGGCAGATCGCCTGCTCAGTGAGGAGCGACCGGTATGCCCTCGATAGAGTCCCTTTTCTGCGGCCGATGGCAGGGCTAACATGATGCAGATCACATATCGCGTCCTTAGCAGGGCCTTGGATGTTCATGTGAACACTGCAAAGGAGTAAGCCCAGAAGAAGAACAAGCTGGTTCACATTTCTGACGGCTTCTTAGGATGCTCTATGACTTTCACAAGTACCAGAATGCTTCGCGGGCCAACTCGGTCTACGCAACCTACCTTGTCTATGGCATCAGGAGCTCAGACAATCAGGAGTCTGATGGAGATGTTGAGATGTCAAGCTCAGCCCCCGAGAACGAGGCTTTGTCTGAGACGGTGCCCGTCACGACCATGACCCTTGCTAGGGAGGAAGAGCTCAGCGGTAGCTTAACCTTTGACTACAGCTCAATGACCGTCCACTAACCTTGTCAAAGATATCCTGGCTGACTACCAACAAGTCACTTCGATTCATGTCTACAGTCTTGCACCTCATCCCCAAAAGGACCTCTCCCTCTTGTCAGATGTTTCAGCACAGCTATCAGAGTACCCAAAAGATGAAGATGCTTTTGCGGCATCGAAGAAGTATGGAATCATCAGCAACCCTCAAGCTCGAAAGAGAGATCGCAAGGGCCGTCCGCAGGCTCCTTCCCCAGCTACTTCACAAGCTATCAAGCGAGAACCTGCTTCGTCCAAGCCGGCGCCAGCTGCAAAGGTCAAGGAGGAACCGTCAACAGCCAAATCAGAGGCAGCGGAGGCCAAGCCGACTAAGAAGGAAGCATCAGCTCCCTCATCTAAGGAGGGCACGCCGGCTCCTAGTGGCTCGAAGAAGCCAGCCGTGAAGAAGGGCATGGCAGGGAGCATTATGCAATCATTCGCCAAGGCAGCTGCACGACCACCCAAGCCGAAGCCGGCTCCCAAGGAAGAGGATACTTCTATGGCCCTCTCAGATGATGGTGAAGCGGATGACTCTGATATTGTCGCCTCCAAGTCAAAGCCTGCAGTAGATGCCGAGGAAGTTAGGAGAAAGCGTCAAGAACGCGAAGACGCCCTGCGGAAAATGATGGAGGACGATGATGAGGATGACAATAAGGAAGACTCAGACAAGGAAGAGGAGCAGGAAGACGAAGAGATGGAAGAGGCACCCGAACCTGAACCGGAACCCGAGGAGCCCAAGGAGAAGAAGCCTTCGGAGGTGATATCGAGCAGCGGAGATGGGCGCAGAAGAGGAAAGAGACGGGTGATGAAGAAGAAGCGCATCCTTGATGACCAGGGGTACATGGGTAAGTTCATAATGAAGTGACCAGATTACAGGCTCAAATGCTAATCATTATTCAAGTCACGATTCAAGAGGAAGGCTGGGAATCCTTCTCAGAGGAGGAGGCCCCGAAGCCGGCAAAGAAGCCAGCGCCAACTCCAACCCCGTCATCATCAGCAGGATCCAAGGCAAAGAAGCCTGCTCCAAAGGGACAAGGAAACATCATGTCTTTCTTCTCCAAGAAATAAGAGGCGAAAGATGGTAAGAGTCAGGGACAAGACATGAAATAGACAGCATGGCGGATAATATATTAAACATATTTATGGGCTTTCACAGCGTCGGTTTCTCCGTTCAACGCCTCGTATTTGGCTGGATCAGCTTTTACCCTCTGCAGCACTGCCGCCAGCCTTTCAACGCCTTCAACTAGGTCTTCTTCAGGAACGTAGGAAAACGTTAACCGGACGGCGCTGTTGAGGTTCGCACAGGTTTCTTCGCCACGTATTTGGAACATGGTACCGTTTCCGACAACCAGGTTCTCCTCGGCGATGGCAGCATCAGCTACCAACTTTGAAGACACGCCAGGGCCAAGCGTTAGCCATACAAAGTAGCCGCCGTACACACTCCCATCGACAAGCCCAGCCTCACGGATTCCAACACCGAGAGGGGCCAGGTGTTTGTGAATCGCCTGCATCAGAACGCGGTGTCGATGTTGCAGTCTGGGCCGTAGTGTCGTGGCGAGGCGCTCCTGGAGAGCACCTGACTGGACCAAGTCGGCCATCATGGAGGCGCAGAACTGGCTCGGTGAGCCCCCCGATTGAGTTGCTCCCGTCTGCGACAGACCCCGAGCAAACGCAGGCGAACCCTCAAGCCAGCCAGTCCTCACACCAGGTCCGACAAGCTTACTGAAGGAACCATTGCTCACAGCGTGTCCGAACCCCTGGGGATCATTCTCCGCCTGGCCCATGGCGAGGTCAATGTCGCACAGCCGCGGGAGCAGCATATCCGGGTGCTCATTCGGACCCAGGTGTTCGGCGATCTTGGCTGGGTCGCTGTCGATGCGCCACTGGAGAAAGTCGTAGACGTCGTCGCAGATGATGAGGGCGTCGTACTTGCGCGCCACCCGCACGAGGGCCTCGCGGCGGCGCAGGGACATTGTCTTGCCGGATGGGTTTGAGCATGTCGGCACGACGTAGATGATGTGGCGGTAATGCTTGCGATACTGTCCTGGGTCGCTGAAGCGAGGCTGTCGTGCATGTTAGTGCAAGTGTCTACAAGCTCTTGATGCCATCCCTACCTTGGCCTCTGGTGGGTTCTCCTCAAACTTGGCGAGCTTCGCCTCCAACGCCTCGATGTCAACGCCCTCCTCATCCTCGGGAAACGCCTTCAACCGCCCCTCGAAGCCAGCATCGCGAAAGATCTGAAAGACGAGGTGGTAGCACGGCGCAACGCACCACACGGCCTGGGTGACGTTGGGATCGGTGAAGCTCTGCAGGATGCAGGCAACGTTCTGGCTGGCGCCGCCCGAGATGCAGATGCGCTCCGGGTCCCGCTCGACGCGGTAGTGCTCCGACAGCCATGTGGCCAGGGCTTCGCGCAGGGGCTGGTAGCCGGCGTCGGCGCCGTATTGCAGCGCGGGGACGTAGATGGAGGGGTCGGCAAGGTTGCGCTGGGCGGCCGAGGAGAGGAGGTCGGTGGGGAGGAGGGAGGGGTTGGGCCAGCCGCGGATGAGGTTGATCTGGTGCTTGCCCGCGTCGGGGTTCGAGGGGAACTCGGAGGCGTGGGTCGCGGGGGCCATGGTCACGATGCTTGATGATGGTGTTGAGGAGTAACAAGGTCTGGGAAAATGAGGGCTGCGGCCCAACGTCATATATGTCTCTGATCTCCGCGTTGTACAGAATCCAGCCCAGCTTTTACCCATCCAGCAGTAAGAGCGATGTCGGACCGGCTGGAAGAGGTTCATGGCCCTCCCTTCTTCAAGTCTTGAATAACCGAGCGGATGGATGGTAAAGGGCGGATAACTGTGGACCTCTTCCGTCCCGCATGGGATCCATGATTGATGTTCTCGGAGTTGCTTGCCAATTGACGAGGGGCGTTTCGAGGGGCACCAATTACGTAGGTCGATAATTACGAAATCTGGGGTACTACAAAAACTTCGTGGGGGGAAAGTGAATTCGTTGCTTGTGACACATAATGGCGATAGTTGAATCCTACAAGGTTATTGGTCTTTGTTGCAATGGGGCTGTTCGCCAGTACTTTCTGTTTCGAGACAAGCCGGTGATAGCTAGCCGGTCCGGACCACGAACATGTTCCTCATGCTCGAAAATCTCGGCCTGCATCTCAGACCTGGACAGTAGCTCTCTCTTGTCAGTAGGCAGCCGGCCTCATTTATTCATGCTGCTTTTCTTCGTATGCCAAGTACGCCCAATCCACCCAATCAATAGATGTATAATGCCATTCAATACATCTGTTGTACAGGCTAAACTTTCACCCATCCGTTGCCCATCATATCTCATACGGTTCGGCGCCCTCGCCGAATATCAAGTGCGGCTTTCTCTTTGCGAGATCCAGAATCGTTGATGCAAATACACCATTGGCCCATGCGAACCAACTTCTTGTGTACTGCGAAATATGCTGTACATCAATACTCTCGTGGACCAGACCTAGCTTGGCCGAGTCGAGCACTAGGTCCAAACACTCTTTGATCTCGGTCTCGTTGCTCGTGGTTCGGGCTTGGATGAGGAGACTCATTGGCCATGCGTTCCTCAAACCAATGTGAGGGCCTAGAATGTCAGTTGCTGTATGCCACAGTTTGCGAGACCATTGGTGTCTTACCTCCAATACCCTTGAAGGCCTTTCCTTCCAAGTAGTAAGGGTTCCCACCCTTGTCCAGTAGCATCTTCCGTGTGTTTTGGTATATCGGGTCATCCACGTCGCAGAATCCCATCAGGGGAAGAGCCAACAACGAAGGATAGTTGGCATCATCCATGAGGATTGTCGATCCGTACCCGTCTACCTCGTACGCGAATACATCGCCATACTTCTTGTGCTTGACCACACCATGCTCCATCACGCCGTCCCGGATCTTCTGGCTCCATTCCTCCAGCGTCTTGGCCAGCGTTGTCTTGCCAGCTTTCGTGAGGAGTGCAGCCGTTCGCTTCAGTTCCACCGACATCTGAGCGTTGGCGGGGATGAAGAAGCCAAGAATCGTAGCATCGTCACTGGGACGGAACGCTGACCGGACCAATCCAGTTCCCCAGTTGAGAGGGTTGCCCTCACCTCTCAGATTCAGCGTCTCTGTTCCGAGATCAGTACGACGCTGGAAGGTATACTCGTTGCGTCGATATTTGCCCGTCTCGGGGTCAAACGTCGACTTGGACTGCTGCTCCAGCACGCCCAGCAGCGTGTCAACGGCGCGATACCACCTCTTGTTTAGAAATTCGAGCGAATCCGTGTGCTCGTAAAAGTCGTTGCCAAGGGCGAGGAAGTGTGCGAGGGAATCCAGCTCGTACTTGCACTCAAAGACGGCCTGTGGCTCGTAGGCAGGGTGCACGACATCATCCTGGCCATTAGACGAGATGGGTAGTTCGCTGATGGGCGGTGGCTGGAAGGCATTGCAGTAAGGCGACTCGATAACATACTCGGCCTGCGTGTTGATGGCGCCTAGGAGTAGTGTATGGACAGCGGTGTCTTTGTTGGCCAAAGGTTGGTAAGGTCTCAGCTGATTTGTCGAGTCTCGCAGCCATTCAGCAATAATGTCGCCGGTGATAATGAAGGACTGTGGTCCTTGCCAAGCCTCGTCGTCATGGAATCCTCCAAAGCTTCCCATGCGGAAGAAGCCAGTCTCTGACTTGCCCTTGGTGTGGAACTTGACCGTAGTGTCCGTCGTCGAAGGGAATGCATTCTCAAAGAGGCGCGCCAGATCTGGGTCTGTCATGCGTGATGTGACATCCTCGATGACCTTTTCGATCGCTGGTGATTGAAAGGTCCGACATTTGGGGCTCGGTCGTTGGTAGGGTAAAGCTCTAGGGCCGGTGCTCAAGGGTCGACTGAGGAAGCAACGTCAGCTTGCAGCGGCGGTAGAGACAGTATGGGTGCATACTGGATATATGTAGCGTATCGCGTATAATCAGGACATGAATGCGCATAGTCGGAGAGAGGTCTCTGGTTGCCGTCGGTGCTGGCGCTGGCGAGCGATGCGCTCAAGCCCAGCAAGCTCGACGCCAGCAACCGGAGCGTCATGGCTTGGGGAGCGTTTTTGCGAAGAATCTAGATCCGGGTTGTAGGTGTGATTAGGGCAAGATAGATCTGAGTCGGATCGGCGCGGGACAGATCGTGAGGATTAGGGAAATGGTGTTAAGAGGTTGAGTTGATGGTGCTGAACTGGTTGATCTGGTGTTGTCGCATCCCTTGACTGATTACGTAGGATGAGACAGCTCCTGAGGTAGGGGCGACGTGGGGCTTGCACGGTAGCTGGGGTAGCTCTATCTTGGAGCACTGAACAAAGTTACTGACCCAACTGCATTGCAACTTCACCAATGATTGTTACTTCTGCTCCGAAATCCTTTCATTCGAGCACAATTAATCTACAAGGGGTATCATTCAGAAACTATCGACAATACTAACTCACCATCATGATCTACCTAAACCCAACACCAATATAACATCACCATCCCCATGTCCGGCTGGATGCCGTAAACACTGGCGGCTTCCATTGAATCTTGGTAGGATCAACTATCCGCTTGCGCTTCAGCTTTGACTTCTCCCGTTGCTGAATCAGCTTATCTGGTATCACAATCTTGTGGTCGCTCTTATGATACACTTGCATCCGCATCGCCTGGAGAGTATGCTCCACATCCTGGGTTGTCATGGCAAGCGTTGAGGAAATGGTCTCGATCGTAACCTTTTCCTCTCGCTCGTTGTAACCCATGAGAAGCTCGAGGATATTCTCTGACCAGTATTGTCGATAACTCAGTAGACCCAAATCCGACAGTGGCTTCTCTGGAGACCCAAGCTTCCCCTCAATCTTGGAGAGCTCGTACGAAAATTGAATCAAGAGTCGTCCGTAGCCCTTGCGCTGGTACTGGGGTAGAGTCAGAATACAGGCCACATTGTACCCGTCTGCGCTCTCTTTCTCCTTGGAAAAGTACCCAACCAGATGGCATCCCTTCTCCGTCCGTGTAGTCATTACGTAGAACAAGAATGGGTCTACGTCGTAGTAGAGTGTCTTGTGGTCCAGGAACATCTTGGACAGCAGACACAGGTTGCGACACCATGTTCGTTGTCGTCGGCCGTCAATCTCGAAGAAGGAAATGGCTTCGTCTCGGTAGATTTCGTTTCCTGGGGGGTGCTGGAGCGTGCACTTTCGTCGATGTCGCGTAAACGCCTTTTCGTCTCCGTAGTAGCTCAGACAAAACTCGCAGATGAAGATGACGTCCTCTTGGTTAAAGACCTCAGGGTATGGCGAAAAGTACCATGGGTAGAGATCGTGTTTGCCGAATTGCACCTTGGAAATGTTTCGAATTCGCGACACTTCGGTTGGGTTTTGCGTCATTGATCCAGATGTCCGTAGCTTCTCGATTTCGACCTCGCGACTGAACTCTGCTGGCTCCCTCTTGACCTCCGTCTCTTTCTCGTCCATGTCCATATCATCGACCGCGGGTGTCGCGCCACCTTCGACGCTAGGTCTCGTTTGACTGTCGCCATCGGGGCCAAGGGAGGAAGACTTTTGTCGACTTTGGGAATCTACAAAGTCTCAAAACAACCAATTGTCAGTCGCATGTCTTGATGAAGACCAGGGGTTACCTACCTGTCCAAGGATGCGGCGTGTTCGCCTCTGAAGCCACAGACTGCTCTCTCTTGCTTAGGCGCTTCTGCGCCTTCTTAGATTGCTTCTTCGATTGAGCTGCCGACGCCTTCTTGGTCTTGGGGTCCTTGGGCTTGTCCTTGTCTGGGTTTGGCCACTCGACTTCTCGGGTAAAATCAATCCTCGCCACAGGCACCCATTCATCCAGTCGCTTGTTGAAGTTATCGAAATTGCAGTAAAATTGCTTGCCGCTCTTTGTTGTCTTGATACTAAGGATCTCGGCTCGTCGCGGTTGGCCTTCCTTTTCGACCCAGGCAATGCATCCCGTTGCTATCGTCTCGGGTGTCGCGTGGCCTTTTAGTCGAGGTTCGCCAGACCCTACGGTGGCCTCTCCGCCCGGGGTACCGCCAGCCATGATGAAAAGGGCTGATGTGGTCGCCTTTTTGATGATTGTCGCGCTGTCGCGTGGTAGCTTGTCGCGATGATGGAGCGAGAGGAATTATTTCTGGAGGGGCATGGCAGAATATGGAACTGAGCGCTTATCGCAAAGGCGGTGAGCATAAGTCAGGCTTATCAATTCTTCGTCAGCTGCATAAATCCCGTTAGCCTCATCACCTGCAAAGCCTGCCGTTCTTGCAAGCCGTCTCTCATCAACCACTTACACCAACGCAACCAACTCACTGCGGTACTTAACCTCGATCGCCTTACTCGTTGAGAGGATGGCCGAATTATCATCTAACTGGAAAAAGCTCCAGGCAAAACTCAAGACCGAATCAGCTTCAAAGCCGTCCCTGAAGCGGAAATCGGATACAACAACGGCCAAACCAGCACCCAAAAAGCCCAAGGTCGACAAAGCCCCTGAAAAGCCACAAAAGAAGACCAAGGGACCACGCGCAACGGCTAAAGGGCAAATGGGTGGCGTTCACAGCTCAAAGATTGAAGACGATTCACAACCTGGGACTTCAACATCCCTCGCATTATGGGCGGAAGATAACGACATATCTGCCGAAGCCTTGGCAGAGGCCTATAACCTCGGAGCCAAGGACAACTCAATGATGCTCGCATCGGCAAAGGACAAGATCAATCATGGCCTTACAGAAGGGATCGACATTGGCAAATATATTGCCATCGACTGCGAAATGGTTGGTGTTGGTCCTGGTGGTTACGAGTCAGCTCTCGCTCGTGTTAGTATAGTCGACTTTCACGGGCGTCAAGTCTACGATTCATACGTGAAACCGAAGGAAAAGGTCACGAACTGGCGCACGGCTGTGAGTGGGATTAGTCCGAAGAGTATGAGATTTGCTAGGGACTTTGAAGAGGTCCAAGCCGACATCGACAAGCTTCTCAAGGACCGCATCTTGATCGGACATGACCTCAAACACGACCTCGAAGCACTCATCCTGAGCCATCCAGCTCGAGATATTCGGGACACGGCCAAGTTTCCAGGCTTCAAAAAGTATGGCAATGGGAGGAAACCTGCGTTGCGACTCCTCGCGCAGCAGCTGCTGAGAGTTGAGATACAAGAAGGGGCACACTCCAGTATTGAGGATGCGCGAGCGACAATGCTGCTCTTCCGGAAACACAAGTCAGCTTTCGACATGGACCATGCCAATCGATTTGCGCCGAAACCAACATCAGGAGGACCAAAGGGGAACAAATCCAAGAAGAAACGAAGGGGATGATCGATGCCGTATCATCCATCAACACCACGCTATGAGATTGTCTAGATACCCATGCAGCAAAGTCTATTACCTCCCGAAGAGGCCTTTTACCTTACTACTCCTCCTCCTCCTTCTTCACACTCTCACAAAGGAATCCCGTCCATCAACTGGAGTGACCCCTCTCGACCGACAGTAATAATCACATCACCCAGAGTCTTGGTCACAAAACCAGCCTCGCAGTACGTGAAGTAGTACTGGCAACAAATTAGTTTCCGTAAATGCACAAAAATCTTGGCGATGTCTCACCTCCCACTTCTTGCGAAAGACCTCAACTCCCTCGGGGGTCATGTCGGGGTGCTCTCTCATCAGAGCTGGTCGGATTTTATCGTCGAAGCTCTCCATAAAGTTCTCTTTCCACAGCCTCAGCGTCTTGGCATAGTGGCCGCCAATATTCTCAACATTCTCCACGATGAGTGTGCCCTGAGATTGCTCACTGATGTGATTTAAGAGCTGGGTGATTGATGGGAGGTATCCGCCTGGGAAGATGTAGTGGTTGATGAAGCTGCAACATATTAGCGGACAGAACGGCGCTCTCCTCATCTGACTTACTCCTCTGTCTTGGAGTAGGCCTCATGGCGGCCTTCGGGCATTGTGATGCACTGGAAAACAGCTATTCCGCCATCTCGCTTCAGCAGCTTATCGATGCAACTGAAGTATGTGGCAAGGTATTCCTGACCGACTGCCTCCAACATCTCGATCGATACGATCTTGTCATATGGCTTTTCGGGAATCGGGAGTGCTCGATAATCCATCAGTTTAACCTCGATCCTATCACTGAACCCTGCGGCATCGATGCGCTCTTCGGCCAAGATCTTCTGCTCCTTGGAAAGAGTGAGGCTGGTGACCCGACACCCGGTCCTCTTCACGGCCTCGATGGCGAATGAGCCCCATCCGGTACCAATCTCCAAGACATGGTCTGTTGATAGGATTCTGGCTCCGTCAATGAAGCGGCATAGCTTAGTGACCTGAGCTTCCTCCAATGACTCCTCTTCCTGGTCAAATCCACGATGGCGTTGCCAGATGGGACATGAGTAGGTCATGTCTGGTGAGAGAAAGGCTGCAAACATGTCATTGCTGATGTCGTAGTGTGCCGAGATGTTGAGGAGTGCATTCGAGAGGGTGTTTGTTGAACGAGCCACGCTGGAAATTGCAGAAGACAGACTTGAGATCCAAGTTGTGCCATTGTCCATCTGCTCGCGGTTGACAATGAATAGCTGGGATCATGTCAGTCTCATGCAGGAGTCTGCTGTTGATAATAACTGACTTGGAAGAAGGATGTTAAATCTTTGCACTCAAAGTCACCCAGCATGTACGCCTCTGCGAACCCCATATCGGCAAACAAGAAGAGACGCATCCAGAAAGCGTCGTCC
Organism: Fusarium keratoplasticum; assembly: GCF_025433545.1. Lineage (NCBI taxonomy): Eukaryota > Fungi > Ascomycota > Sordariomycetes > Hypocreales > Nectriaceae > Fusarium > Fusarium keratoplasticum. The sequence goes on from NC_070534.1 coordinate 1,369,544, forward strand.
TTAACTACGATCTCAACGCGTGGAACAGTATCCGCTCGTCGCGGCAAGCCAGTGCCATCAGGCTGACTTCCAAGCTTGCCTGAGAGCTTTTGGCCGTAGACATATCTGGTCTCGGCCGGCTCGTCGACTAGAAGGAGAGTTCCCGTCTCAATGCGCGAGAGGACGGATTGAATGGCTGGCTTTGCGAGGGCCAGCGCGGGACCCCATGTCAGGCTGCCGATTGAACCACGGACAGCTTCAGCACCGCGGGAGACGGGTTTGCTGATTGAGGGGGGAAGAGTTGGTAATGAGAGACCCATTCGAACCATGGCTGCGGGGGGTTGTCTAGTCTTGAGCTGTACCTGCAGTCAAGAGATGAAGAAAGTCGAGGCTTCTGTGTGTGTTTAGACCCGGGCAATGAACTGAAGCGGACTGTTTAGTATTGATGAGAGAGTTGAGGTCAATCTTCAGCTGGCACGGAGGGACAAGACATCCATCTCGAGACATGAGGGGCCTTGGGTGGGTTTATCAGTTGCTTGACGGTAGAGCCCTGGACCCCTACTCCTGACATGGATCGGGCTGTCCGGGCTCATCGTGCATGTCGGCGGCTCATCGATAAACCGTGCGGCATTGGGAGATGTTGGAACGGCCGGCAGGGACGGCAGAGATCGGGGCTAGTTGACGGGGACAAGCAGCAGCAATGATCTTGGCGAGAGCAAGGGTTTAGTGTGTTATCTTTGTTCAAGGCCATTGGCATGTTTCAAAGGCTTGTAACATATGTGAGCGTCACTGCAGAAGCCGTTGATATTCAACGGGTACGCCGAGGCTGCCTGGCTGCCGTCGGAAGCAACCTTTACGACTTGGCTTCACAACCACAACGCGGCATCAACAGAGGTAACAACCTGAGAGGGATACTTTGAGTACCTTGCAGAGCAGGACAAAACATCAGGAGCTGGATCAAATCACCAACTGCATCGAGCTAAGACGAGAACGCTTCCATGACGGGTCCAGTTCCCGATGGAGGGCGCACGAAGTGGATGCCAGATCGATCAGTCTTGATGTCATCGACTTTTCTTCGGTACTTCGAAAAGACCGATTGCGAATGCGATAGGTGGACCTCGTTTTCTTCCAGCAAACCACAGAGGAGAGAAAATGGTAAGCGAATGCAAGAGCCGATGCTGAGATGTCGAGATGCACCGTGCCATCACGCAGAGTGCATAGGGATCGGCCTCTTCTTAAATGGACGATGTCAATGCGACGGCCGATCTCGAAGGGTGGTCCCTTGGTCCCTGAGGTGGTTGCCCGATTCGGCTTATCTCTTATCGGATTAGATAAGCTTAACCCAGTCCCTGGAACGACCCTTTACGCGTCTCGGCGCGTCTCCTTTGAACCTCGACAGTCCACCAAACCAGCCAGCTCAAGATGTCACAACCAATTCTCTCGATAAAGTCTGATGATAACAAGGCCAAGGCCGTGGCGAACCTGTTGCCCTGCCGTATCCATCACGATGGCCCTATTCCCGACGTTTCCACTTATTGGTCGCCCACCGCTGCCGAAGGTTTGTGCCTACCCCTTGAAGATTCGACGAGCTCTGAACTCACAAGCTTTCATAGATGGCACCAAGCTAGCATACTTTCGGGGACGGAAACTCCATGGCAAGTCTGTCAAGCTGCCAGAGCAGTGCCGCGGCGTCGTGGTAGAAAGGAGGCAAGACAAGGAGCAACAGCCTGCAGCAGAGGAACCGGTCGTTGTGGTCGACGACGACGAGGCTGAGAAGGAGCCGGTCGGAACCATGCAGGTCACGGCTGAATTTGATGAAATGGTTATTTGGGGTCACGAGACTGTCGCCGATGCCACTGGGGACCCGTATATTCGGAGTATGGAGGAATGGCTTCAAGTGGCTGGTCAGGTAAGCTTAGCCTTCGTTTCGACGTGTGGGCTCATTGATACTAATTACTTAGATTCACTCTTATTCAGAGGAGGGTCCAGGAAAGTAATGTGGATGGGTCCATAGATCTAGAAGTCTCAACAGCCGCGAATATCAGGGCACAGGTTCATCTGCTTCAAACAACTGAGATGGGCATTGTACACACCAAGAACGCGCAATCATAATACCTCCCCTTAGATCAAGGACAGCACGTCGAACTGAAGACAGTTCGAACCCATAACGTGGTTATCAGTACACTTCAAACACCGGGCAGGAAGTGTTTTCTCGGAAGTTAGATGCAATAGAATATTTTGATTATAGAGCCCGGCCGAGGCAGATCTACAAATCCACTTACTGTTTAATGATAACCTTGCTCATGTTGCCTATTTCTCAACGCTCTAGGCTTCTAGCGACAACACAGTTAATATCGCGAATAGGGCGGATCCAAGTAAATCAACCATTGATCGCTGTTCTGCCATTTCCCTCTTCTCTCCGCAATCTTTCTTGGAATACCGCAGTTTCCTGATCGCTGCGCAAGACCTTGTCCTCCAGCAGCTTCCCCTTAAGGTCGACGGGTGTCGCACGGGACACTGTCACCGCAAAGTCCGAACCTTTTTGTTCGGTGCTCACCCAGTCACCACCGTAGAGTGTCGAGATAGCTTCGCGGAAAGCAGATGCGTCACGTACCATGGTGATAGGAATCATATGGGTGAAGACGGGCTTGACTGTAGAAGTCATGGTGTGAGTTTCGCGATATTCGGTGTTAGACAGCATGTTTTGCAACAGCAGGGTGTTTAGTCGTCTTGTTAGAACATGTGATCAACTACTTGGTTTTATATCCATGACCTTGGCCGCCATCTATTCAGATTCTCTGTAGACTACCACCCACTGAGACTGGCAACCGCCTATACCAAACAGAGCATCACTAATGATAAATATCAGTGACAAGAACACAATCACAAATGCTCATACGAGGGTGGAAAGCCTGATTTGCGCCTCAACGCGGCTGAGAGCAGAGGTTTCCAGTTGAATCCGTTGCTTCATTTATTCACTGCATCTCTCTATCTACCATGATGAGCTGTATTCGTTGTGACTGGCACCAGGCGCGCCCAAGAATGAGGCATGGACATCGGGTGGGACCCGCCGGAAGGGCTCAATCCGCCTTGAACATGTTGCAAAAGTGCCCTTTTTTCCTTTGGCTGGGCGTACCTTGGGTCTTTCTTACAAGCTTAAAGGAATCCTTGTCTTTGGCACTCATTATGATTTACTACCTCTTTGGAAAACAAAGAACTTATCATTCACCTGTAGCACGAACGAGCCTTAGTTGATGCCGGTGTCTTGGGGAAATTGAGAACATGGCTCTTGATCAAGAAGTGCAGATAGCTTCACTCAAGGGAGTGATAACGATATATTGATATAGGCTTCATTGATCAACGAATGCAGAGTAGGTTGTCCAGCAGATAAAAGTTGCACAAATAGCACAGGACCAACATGACGCCCTTTGGAGCTCGACAAAGATACCCTCATGTGCTTCAAAGATCTGGGGTCACTTTCTCAGATGCCTCTAAGCTTGGCTTTCAGCTATTTGATCTGTATGAATGACTTGCTATGCAGACCACCGTCGTGAGCCCAGCTGTTCTTTGGTTTCAAGGGGCGGCCTCCTCTCAATAGGCTCTACAGATTGATAGGTATATACCTAGGTACTAAACTATCTAAACATAAGAAAGCAACATACAGCACCCAGCCAAGCGGTTGTTTGCCGGTTTGATCTGAATACCGCGGAGCTGAAGGTGATCATTATGCCCATCCCCTGGTCCCAGTACGACAGCACGGTTCTCACCACTGACCTCGCCCTCTGGTGGTCTTGCATGCTGGCAATGGCGAATGTCGGCTCGCCACCACCGTTCCGTGGTCAAGGAGGCCCAAGTGGTCGGGGTTGAGGGACAATGTTCAACTCGCACGCGAACGAGGCTGGCCTGGAGGTACTCTCTCGTCCTCCCTTTGAGATGCTAGACTCCCTTGTCTAGCGGTTCTCAACTTGTATTTTTACCCAAGATTCCCGGAAACGTCGGCGCGGAGAGGGTTCAGTGCTGGAGCCCCATCCATTGCGGAGGGGGCAGTGAGAGTGAAGGGGCGTTGCCGCGAGCGAGGATTGTCTTTAGACTCGTGTGTTTATTCTATGCATGTACCAATTTAGAAGCAGATTAGTTGCTGCTTTTTGTTCTTAGTTTAGAGAAATGAAGCTGTCTTTTTACCACTGATTATGGGCGGGCGGCCTCGTCCCGGCAACCGTTGAGCGATCCCAAACATAGGGCTGGCTATTGAGTCTTTGAAAACACATTGGAGAAACTGGATACTTGTACAAAGACCAGAAAATAATCCGTTTGGACCCGTCCGATCTGCCTGCCCGGCACAGCCGGACTCCCTACTAGCAAGCGTGCATCCATGCTGAAAGCCGGCTAGTGAGCAATGAAAGGAGTCTTTGTTCCAAATCGCCAACTAGTTGGTTTATTATTGTGGTATCTATCATCCTATTGGTCATAGGGGCTTACTCATATAATCCGTGGCTCAGCTCTTTGCAGCCCATCTTTTTCTTTGTGTATATAGCCAAGATGCCTTAGCTGGCCAGGGAGATAGATATAAGACGGGAACATGCTCTTCATCTTTCGCCCAGCGTGTTAAGATCAGTGAGCCCTCCTTGAATCGCTACGACCTCACCTCTCTGTACTCTCATTTCACGCCTCACCCACTTCGCCATGTATCCAGACTGGCCTGAGTCTGCCTCCGACTTGGTGCCGCTCCCGCTCTGCGATGGTCCCAAGCTGGAGCCTTTTGACTTTCAAGGTCCCCAGAAGATGGAATTCCTCGAGTACATTGGAGAAGGTGCCCATGCGCATGTCTTCAAGGTCAGAATCTAGGGCCAGATCTACGCCTTGAAACTTGCAAGAGCCCTCGAAGCTGCAACAGCCAGGTACCAGCTGACTCTTGTGCAGTTTAGATTCGTCTACGACGATGATTGGCCATCCCCGGTAAACAAATGGGACTCGGACGATAGAGACGCTTTCGCCTCTCTTGCCAACTACGCGGAGCCGTTCAACAGTGAATGTCGGGCCTACGGCCGCCTCAGGGAAGCCGACTGCGAACACCTAGCCAACAGGTGCTTTGGCTATCTTTTGCTGGAAAAGGCGAACGAACGGGCCATGATGAGCCAGTTCAAAGATCACAGGATCAAATTCAACGGCAACATCTTGTTTCCTGAAGGCATGGATATGCGAGGCCGGTTTCTAGGTAAAGATGGGAGGCCACCACCAATCCAGGGCATCGTCAAGGAGTTCGGCCAGCCCGAGAAAGAGCTGAGCATGAGAACTCTGCGCAGCATTCTCAAGGACGTGATACAGATGCAGCAGCTTGGCATCATCAGGCTGGACGTCGCTGATAGACAGTTCATCAACGGCAAGATGGCCGACTTTAGCACCGCCATCACGTTCCCGCACTTCATCACCAGTCCCGAGCTGAACCCACACCTCACACCCGAGATGGTGTCTACCATGGAACTAGAGACTCTTCTGTTCAGCCGCAAAGACTATGAAGAATTCGACCAGATGGTGGGGATGTGGAACTACGAAAACCCCAGCCATCAACGCTCCTTCTTCTCGCTGCCTGGGGGGATGACGGGTTGAAGTATAATCTGAGAAGTCTCCCATCTCGAAACAGGTTCTACTCGCTTGTTGATCCAAGATTGTACGACAGGAAGAGTAGCGGAGGGAAACTAGACGGGAGGGTCACCAAGAGGCGCCGACGGCCTTGCGCGAAACCCCCTAGATGGTACTTTGACGGCAGCCTGGATGCTGCCAAGGTAATCAGCAACATGAGATTTGAATTCCTGCACAATTGGTACTACAAGGATGGCTATGCTTTCCCAAAAGAGATAAAATGGTGATACGGCCATGGCGTTTCATAGACTAAAACGATGGACTAGTTGGCTGGGTGCAGTTGATAATCATTAACCTGTGCAATTCATTCACCATCCAGGCTTGTGTCAACTCCAACCGCGATGCTCGCATCAAGGTCCCGTTGCACCCAATGAACCTTGCTCTGGATCCGAGTGAAGGCGTCTCTACCGAGCGGCAGCCTCAGGATGTTGCCCTTTAGGTGTCCCGCTTCTCCCTCGCCCGTGACAACTTCAAAGATGACGTTGACAGCCTTCTTCGGGTCTCCGGGCTGCTTCCCCGTGCCGGCGCTGAACTTCTTGAGCGCCTCGTCCACGGCAGTCCCCGCGTACGCCCGCTCGGCTGAAGTGTCGCTCTTGATGCTGGCGCCGAGGAAGTTTGTCCTGAACGCACCGGGCTCGACCAGGAGGACGTCGATGCCAAACTCCTTGACCTCCTTGGATAGCGCCTCGGTGAAGCCCTCGAGGCCGAACTTGCTGGCCGCGTAGAGTCCGCAGCTGGGGTTGCCGTCCTGGCCTGCAACGCTGCTGACGTTGACAATGGTCCCCGAGCGACGAGCCCTCATGCCAGGTAGAACAGCCTGGACGGCATAGAAGGGACCAAAGAAGTTGGTTTGGATTTGTTGTTCGGCTTCCGCCTCCCTAATCACCTTGTTAAAATCATGCCATTAGGCAAGGCCTCGATGACTCACGTAAACAGTTCTATCACGCCCAAGACAGAGTATCCGGCATTGTTGACAAGATAGTCAATCTTTCCGAATATCTTTTCTGCCTCCTGAATTTTCTTGGTTATGCTCGCCTTGGATTCTGTCATGTCGAGCTGAATGATCTTGCCCCCGGCTTCCTCGATTGACTTGACGGCCTCCGAGGATCGCACTGGATCCCTCACTGTCGCAATGACTCGATGGCCGGCTTGGAGAGCACGCAAGCTCAGCAACAAGCCAAAACCGTTGGAGCTTCCGGTGATGAACCAAACGGGTGCTGCCATTTTGATAAAGATTTGAGTGCGATGGGTGGAGTTTACCCTTCTTTCCTGCATCAAAGAAGAGGATGTCTTTTCGTTATTTATAAATCATCATGATGCGGACTTATTACCGCCGTCTCCGTTAATGCCGGCGGATACGCCAATACGCCCACACTTGATGATGATCACAAATCCACACCATCGCTTATGCACCATGTCACCAACTTTATCGCCTAACACCGAAAAATATAGCAGACATGTGAATGTGTATCGAAACTTTGTTCTGAGATGGCACCCTCCATGTCATTGGTGACGAATATCTTTATGCAAACCTTGAGCGCCTACTTGGACTTGTAAGTTGTGGCAATTGTATCATGCTCCCGGCAACTTCGGAAACTAATGACGACAATCGTAGTGTTGCAATATAACGGAAACATGAGACGCTACGTGCCGCCCGCTACAGCGAGACAAAAGGCCACTTGCATCACCAAAATGTTGAGGCGTTGTTGCCAAGGACATTCGGTATCGATGAGACGGCCACCAATCTTTAAAACATGTGTATTTCATAGCACAAAGGCTAATTTAGCATGATCCTAGCTATTCCACACGAAGAACAATATGTTTTACAAGTATATGAGCTAACGAGAGCCCAAAATATAATATGGTTAAGTTGCCAAGGAAGCAAACTGTGCTTCTTTCTGTTATAGGCCTCATCTCCACTGCACTCTAGCACATACGACCATACCCACTGGAGAACTCGGGATCCCGTTAAGTTCTTATCTTTTGGTTAAGTATCGCTTTTTTCAGGGATTATAGCCTCTAGAATTAGAGACCAGAGCCTCTATTCTTAGAGTCTCGCGACTAAGTCATTAACTAATTAAGCGCCGTTATCGCAGTATTAATAGTAACTTTACCTATAATAACTTATAAATTAATAAATATAGCTATAAAACTTAGATCTTTAGCACTATAGACCTCTTAAGATACTCTAAGATTATTATTATAATTTTTTCTAATTTATCTAAGATATATTTATGCTATATAGGCTTTCTCTAAAGTTAATAGATAATAAGTACTTAAATATAGGAATAGAGGCATATTACTTTAGTTATTAAAGGCGCCTATATTAATTATTCTATATATATATTAATACTATTTCTATTATTTTATAGCTCTAGATAGATATCTTAAATAGTTTAATAATTCTTTTTTTAGGTTATCTCGATACTATTAATATACTATAGCTCTTAGTAGGGATATTCTAGGTTATGCGTATTATAGTAGGCTAAGCCCTTATTTTAAGAGCTAAAGTATTATAATTTATCTATAGGCTAACCCGACCTATGCCTTAAGGCGGATTAGATATAATTATACTTATGGCTAGCTTTTATTAGCTTTTATAAATAGCGTAATTTAAATACTCTGCGCTTACTTATCTAAGCCAGGTATTAAATAGGTTTCCCTTATAGATAGGCTAAAAAGATTATCGCTACTCTCCTAATATAATTCTCCCTAAATAATTCTCTCTATCTCCCTATATAATTTTAGTAATACGCGGTATTTTTTAGACTAACCTACCCTATATCTATAATACGGCGGCGACTAGCCGGATGGACGTAGTGCCACCTAGGTATAGAGGGTCTAAGTCTATAACCCTTGATCTAGGGTCTTCCACTATGTATAGCTAACCCCGACCCGGCGCTACTGCGCGCTTAATTATTAAAAAAGATAATTAGGCGCCGGCGGCTATAGCTATTTAGCTCCGGGCTAAGTCTAGATTTAGTTCTAACTTTAATTTAAACCTCTTTTTATATCTTAAAAGGCCTCCTATTAGTTAAGTCTTATTCTAGTATTATAAGATAATTTATTAAAATATAAAATATTATATCTCTTAGTATTATAAATTACTTACCTAATTACCTAAAAGATTAAAATCTAATCCTAGGCCTAGATATAAGTATTATTATATAACCTAGGCATATGCTATATAACTTAGATTATTAATATAATACCGCTATAATTATCTTAGTATTATAGTAAAAGTATAAGAGAAGGATAAGAATATTTTTAAAATAATAAATAATACTCCTTAAGAAAGTATATAATCTTTATAAAAACTATAATAATATTAATATCTTTTTTATTATATATAATTATTAAAGTAATAAAATTTAGTAATACTTAAATAGATATATATTACTTATATTATTAGAGATAATAAAGTTACTAAGTCTTATATTAAAGAATAATTCTAATTATAAATAGAGCTTAATATATCTACTACCTATAATCCTAAATAACTAAGGCCTTAAGAAAAGACTAACTAAATATATTAATAGAAGGGGTTAATTATATTTATTACCTAAGATATAATAGGGCTAATTAGAGAAGAATAGGGTATAAGGTATATATCTAGGCTTATAACTTTTATAAGATTAGAATATTATTATATTAAAAGATTCTTATTCTTAGCCCCTAGCGCTACTTTTATTATCTCTGTGATATACCTCCCTTTTTACCTATATTATATATTATTTATATAATAATATCTTTCCTTATTCCCTTATTTCTCGCTTTATTTTATTCTCTTATAACTATAATTATATTATATTATCTCTCTTATTTTTATTTCTCCTCTATTATAAAACCTAGTATATTATTTTCTTAAGCTCTCTTAGCTATATCGTAAGTTAGCTACCTCTTAACTATATTATCGCCCCTATAGACCTCGCCTTCTTTACGCCCACGAGAGAAGGCTTAAATTACCCAATAGACCGACTTAGATAAGTCTTATATGGATCGTATTAGTATATTGCTGCTTGGCGCACTCCTCTTGCCCGGCAGAATCACCACGTTAGATCATGCTGTGGGACCAACGATAGGAGGCGCATGTGAGCGGCCTGAGGAGCAGCCGGGCCTAGGAGGCCAAAGGGCTGCGGCGGACTCTGTGAGAGGCATCGGTTAGATAGGCATAGTGGAGGCGCAACCGTCTTAGCTTGTCTCCTGGGCGCCGCAGACGGCCTCCTGATCTGCCTCACTGGCTCGGAAGTATATGTATTAGTGATACCTGACTTGCCTATTATGGAAATAGCGTCCCGGTCCTTTCTATGGCTCGATGGTCGCCTAACCTAATATCTCTAGGATACTACTAAGTCTGCCTTGGGATAAGGCACTAATGGTATATATCTCAGTCGAGAGGAGACCTAGGCTTATTATAAGAGGGACATAAGGGTATGCTAGATATGTCAGCGTGCCCGAGGCATATTAATAAGCGGATAATGCCTTGCTCGAGTTAGTAACTCGAGTATACGCTAGTACTATCTCTTCCCCCTTTAGGAAGAGGCCACGGGCAAGTCATGGCCTACTTTTTGGTTATTACGCTGCATAGGCGCTTAGATAGACTTATATCTAGCTAGTATCTCTAATAAGGATCGGTTCAGGAGGTCTCTAAATAGCGCCTGATCTCGTATTATATAAGCTTGCGGCGAGAAGGGGCCGGTGCGTTGTAGAACCCTTGCTTAGGATGGCTTTCGAGTAACTGGCTAGCGATGGCTAGGGCGGGAACGCTAACCAAATGGCTCATCGTATCCGACAAAGGTTGCACTCTGTCTGATATGGCGGGTCGGTGTGCCTCGAGATACTCTAGTTAGTTTGTTTACCTCCTAGGCGGAATACGGCCGAGCTTCTAAATATAAATGAATTATCTCCCCGATATACTCGGAGTTAAACCTATAATATCGCTAGAATTTTTGATAACCACTATAGCTTTTCTATATTTCCGAGCCCTTTTTTTTATTTTCTAGTATGATGCGGCCTTAATAACGGCCTCAATAGAGACGGCACGCTAAAACCCAGAAGGAGATAGGGAAGCACTTTTTGCCCTCCTAATGACGAGCGTCTTGACCCTTCTGTACCTCGGTATCTCGTTGGCGATTACCTTTATAATCCCATCGAGGATCTAAGTGAAGGCCCTTGTGCTAGTTTAACTTCTGAAGCGGAATACTTAAGCCGCTACCTCCCTACTATGGACTAGTGGGCGTTAGCAGAACTAGCTCAACTAAGTGTTTAAGTGCCAGACACGGGACTCTTCCAGAAAGAGATATATTTGACGGGCCTAATGGGCAGGATTTAGAGTATTATTATCACTGAAACGGCTAAGATAATTAGCCTTAAATCACGGTGCTACCCATGACTTAAGGCTAATTATACCTACTCTATCCCTGCCTATAAGAGTGTTAGTCCCTCGGATTGAGTTCTAGAGGAAGCTAGCCTATTGTTACTATGTACTCTTGTCTCCTAAGCGATCTTATCCCTGTTACCTAGAGGCGATGGCGTTTCCCGAGCCGATATAAAGTAGCGCCTTAAGGGTTAAACTAAATACCTCCTTGAAAGGCGGGCCGAGTAACTACTTAGAACCTTTCCTAGGAAGCTAGATATCCTGGATCGACCTTCTGATAGCTGAGATAAGGCATTTCTTAGTCGACTTAAACTCGCCCAGAGCAACCATAATGGCTTACTATTTGACCAAGTGATTGCTGAGAGATTAAAGCGGCTAGTGGATGCGGCTAAATAATATTGGACTATTATATAAAAGATAGGGAGGTAGAGTAGTAAGGGACGCGATAAAAAGGCATAAAGAAAGAGGAGGAAGGTTTTATTAAGTATCCTTGTTTACTGGCTTATATTACTATGTGGCGATTAAAATGAAATACTATGTTGGGAGGGCGATGCTATGTATTTTATTATTACTGTAAACGTGCGGTGCTTTTTCTGATATTTCTCCCTATGCCCGTTCTATGTATAGGAGCGCCTGACTTAACTCTAGATGTTTCTTTTTAGAAAGACCTAAAAAGAATTTATCGTCTAATAATAGCCCCTTCTTTTGCTGCTATGTTTCTCGTAATAGGTCTAAAGCTTAGATTTACCCATTAATTAGATCGTCTTGAGACGATTTGGCCTCTTGGATCGAAGGCAAGGCTGTCTCCTTGACTTACTATTGTAAGGTAAAGGAGGGTTAAGCGACTAGCTTTTAATCGTAGTCCCGTAATATAGGGATGCTAACCTTATTGTATCTAGATAAAAACTAACTCCCGTGTGTATCTAGCTAGGCTGTTATATAGATAGTTATCTTATTTAGGGGCTTATGTAGCTACTAAAGGTTAGTGATAGGTAATCTATAGGAAACTTTATAATCTAGACCCTAGCTTAGCCGCTACTCTCCTAATTACTGTAATATAGCCGTTACCGCTAGTTATAGCTTTTATATCTGTATTTTATGTCTGTATATAGTTTATGTATATATAGCGTAGGTAAGTAGGATTTATAGAATATAAATAATTGCGGCTCTGCTTCTTCCGAGGCTGGGATGTGATCCTTATAGTCGCTTTATATGGCTGCCTTAGCTAGACGGCATGGCATTGCTAGGCTTGTATTAGCTAAATAACCCTAGCACTGGATGGAGGAGAGTCTCTTTGCCTGAGCTAGTAGCTAGTTATATATTAAACTGCTTACGGGAGAAGCTTTAGGCACTGCTGTAAAGAATATAGTAATATAATGATAGTCTCGCTTGATATTATCTATATTATATAATATTCCTATTGCGAGCGCTTATTAGATCGTAGTCTACTGCATAGTTGTGACCCTAGATTTGGACTCTTGCTGCATAGAGGCCTTAATCTAATCCGTAGTATTAGCTAAGGCTTATATTTTCTTACTGAGTGAGAGCTGCTACTGATGATGTTGTATGAGGATAGTCTATATTAAGTACTTGCTCTTATAGGAGAACGTAGCTTTGCATTAAGGCTAAAGTATTTCTGGTGCGGTATTAATATTTTTAGATAATAGTTAGGTTACTTATGCTCGTTAGCGTATCGGGATACTCCTCTCCTAGTACTCTCTTCGTCGTCTCTATTACTCCTACCTATAGCTCTTTTGCCTCTTTTTATTAACCTTAGTTTAAGAATATCGATGCTAGGTTAATTATGCTTATTAGCGTTAAGGGATATTCCTCTCTTAGTACTCTCTTTCTTATCTCTATTACTCCTATCTATAGCTTTTCTGCCTTCTTTTATTAACCTTAGTTTATAAATATTAATGCTAGGTTAGCTATACTTATTAGCATATCGAGATACTCCTCTCTTAGCACTCTCTTTATTATCTTTATTACTCCTACTTATAGCTCTTTTGCCTCTTTTTATTAATCTTAGTTTAAGAATATTAATGCTAGGTTAGCTATGCTTATTAGTATATTAAGATACTCCTCTCTTAGTACTCTCTTTTTTATCTCTATTACTCCTACCTATAGCTCTTTTGCCTCCTTTTATTAACCTTAGTTTATAAATATTAACGCTAGGTTAGCTATACTTATTAATATATTAAGATATTCCTCTCTTAGTACTCTCTTTCTTATCTCTATTACTCTTACCTATAGCTCTTTTACCTCCTTTTATTAACCTTAGTTTCTAAATATTAATACTAAGTTAGCTATACTTATTAGTATATCGGGATACTTATCTCCTAGTATCTTAGCCCTTATTTTAATTACTTTCCTACCTAATTTTTCTATAGCTATATACTTACTAATAGCTAATATATATAACATACATATATAGCGAACGTAATAGTCAACCGAGCGTAATAGAAATCTTAACCTTTTATATTAATATAGCAATAAAAACGCGATAAACTAATTAATTAATTAAAACTACTCACTATACTCTTCCCTAGATATCTTAATTACTACCTAATAGGTCCTTATATTATGGTCGGGCTAGCCGCAGATATTATAACGCTAAACCCCCGGTCGCGCCGACCTTCCTTAACCACCACGTCTCGATAATTTAGCCACTACCTACGCATCAGCATCTATTTAATTAATTACCTACCTTCCTTCCTCTACCGTTATGACCCCTTTTTTCTATAGCTGGGTTCTTTTTGCCCTCTGGCGCCGACTAAGTATCTCATTTACCTCCCGAAGGTCTTTATTCTCAGTAGCTAATAAGGCAACCCGATATATAACTGCCTTTATCCCCTTCTTAAGAGACCTTAGGGCTTTAAGGATTAACTCTAGGGAGCTATTTTAGTGCCTTTTAATTCGTCTTTTAAGGTATTTAGATTAAGATCCGGCCTTAAGTATAGTCCTTAGGGTCCTTGAGACCTAAGAGGTCAAGGGCTTAGATCCCTCCTTAGTAGGCATTAGAGTCCATAGCTATATATTAAGCTTCGAGACCATAGTTTCTAAGTCAAGGGGAATAAAGCTAGCTCCTTTAAAAGCCCCCTTAATATTTCTTTCCGTTATAATAGCCTCGTATATAGCATAGAAGGCCAGAAAGAACTTAGTCTTTAAAACATAGGTTATAGAGCATCTAATCAGATACTCTATTTCTCAACCATAGGCCTTCTTTAGTAGCCCAAAGCACCTGATATTAAGAGGCTAAAGTAGATAAGAGGAATAAGGTAGCATATAAAGCTAGATAATCTTCTTTTCCTTATAATATCTCTTAAATTTAATTAATTAGTGATTTTCGTAGCTATCGAGGATTAAGAGACGATAGGAACTAATTAATCAATTAGTTATACACCGGTCAAAGTACTTTAGCCACTCGAGGCCAGTCTCATTATCGGTCTAGCCATTTTGGGTCATTATAATTACCTAATCGCCCGGAAGGTTGCTTTCTCGGTACCAGTTGGCGAGGTAATATTAGCCCGCACTAATAATAAACAGCTAGATCGCCTAGCCTTCCGCATTAATCGCTTAAATAACCATAATCCATTCCCGGTTTCTAGGCTATACTAATTTTAGCTTTAAACGCCTTTCTGAGCCTATAATAACTATTCCGCTTATAATTATGCCCATAAGGAAGCCCATCTTATTAAAGTTATAGATATTATTTAATCAGATATTATACTTCGCGATTATATTCGCTATAAGCCAAAACCAATCGCGGATAATAGTTAGATCTTCGCACTTAGCTCTCTAGTAGTTATATTTATAAAAAAAATACATCTTAAGCTCTAGGTATTACTTAACGAAGTTTAAAGCCTAATGCATACTAACTAGTGGCGCGTCGCGGTCGATAAGTAATTAATTAGCTATTTCTTTAATACCACGAAGCCAGGGGGGGAATCCTCGCGAATCTAAGTTAAGAATAAAGTAAATAAGAATCTATTCCTCTAGATTAGATAGGCGACGCGATTTATTAAAAGTATCGCATCGAGATTAGATGCCTTACTATCGGCGCTATAGCCTCATCTAATTAATATTATATATCTCTGCGGCGCGTCGGAGGCTTAATTTTTAGTTATTCTTAAGGGCCCGAAGTATAAGAAGTAATCTAGCTTTATTATTTAATTAAGATATAATAAGTTGTTAAGAATCAATTAATTAAATAGAGATAATATAGGTTGAGGGATTTTTATCACGCTCGGTTGACTATCACGTTCGCTATATATATACATTAATATATAATTTACTAGTAAATAGGCCTAGTTCTATAGGTCCTTATCTAGAGGCTTCTCCTTTAATATAGACTTAATATAAGGAAGTAATAACTAGTAAGTTAGCTATATCTTAAAGGCACTACTTAGGAAATATCTAGATATAAACTATAAGAATATTTATTTCTATTATTTTATATTATCTATTATAAATATCTAAGCTTATATATAAAATTATACTAGGGAATATACCTTATATATATTTTATACTATTATTATAGATATAAGTAAGTAGCTATAAAAGATATTAAAATTATCTTTAAAATTATTACTCTTTATATTCCTATTTATATTATTTATTAAATTAGTACTATACTTATAAAGTATAAACTTAGGAATACCTTATAGATTAAAAAAGCTTATAAAGAAAAATAATTTCGCTATAAATAGTCTCTCGCGGCGTATTTATTTAAATATAACTTACTATATTATAACTATAAAGTTAAATATAGTCTTATCTTATTAAAGATCCCTTATATCTCTATTAAGGAGGCTACCCTTTTTCTTATTGCTCTCCTAGAAGGCATTAAGATATATTTTTACTAATATACGGGGGGCGCGATAATTAATATATGCCGCTACTTAGGTAATAGCTAATAGGATATAATCTAAAGCCTAGAGGAGATTAATAATAATATCCTTATTAAAGTCTTTATTAAGCCTATTCTAAAAAAGCTAAAGGCCTTAGGTATTATCTATAATTAAGATCTAATAAATAGCCTTTTAGCTACCTATTAGCTTTTTAGTAGTATTTATACTATATAATATAATAAGGATAATTCTATTATAGCGCTTTAATAGGTATACCGCGAGTAGCTACTAATTACTTTTTATAATAATATTCTCGCCTATTAGTTAATTTACTACCCTATTCCTATTAGTATTAGCGCTAAGATAAAAGAGGTTAATACTATTAATATTATCTAAGACTATTAACTATAAGCTAGCTTCCTCGGTCTATAGCTAATTATAAATAAGCCTAAGTATATTAATATTAGGATTATTTCGCCTCGGTAATTCTAGCCTTTATATAATAGACTAATAGGCCTCTTTAAATCTTAGTTTTAAGCTTATATAAACCTAGAAGACGCTAGTCTGTGATAATTTATTATAGATATAATAAGTAAATTTAATAATAACCTATAATTTATTTTAATTAATTAGCGTAAAGGTAGTCTTTAAAGAGTATTTATTTAGTAATCTATACTTAAACCCGCCTATACCTATGAGGGCTATGTGACTAGTAGAGCTTATATATTGCCCCTCTAGTTATATAAGAATATCTAGCTGATTAATAAAGTTAGGATCTTAGTTAAATGGGATATAGAAGTAGGGTTTATAAGTAATTAGTATATCTCTACGCGGTTAGAGTAAGATGCCTTTAAACTTTTATTATATATCGAGTAAGATTATATTATAATAGTATTAGCCAGTCCTGCCGAGCCTTCTAGATAGCGCGCCTACTTATATCTAGTCAATTTATAGATACCGCATAATAGTTTAATTATAGTATTCTAGGTTAATAATAATCCTATTAACCTCCTTGCTATTAAATAGCTACCTAAGGGCATATAGTCTAAAATGGCGTATTATCTTGCGGGCCTTGCCTAGATCTAGCCTAGTCTATACTTAGTCCAACTCTGACGTATAGCTATCGAGAGAGTTAATTAATCTTCGCGATATTATAAGCGATTAACTATTTAGATTATTAAGAAGACACTGAGCTTCTTTAAGGTATTTGCCTAGGTTATCTAATTAACTTTAGAGGTATATAATATTAGCTCTAGCGTTTCCAATGGCTATAAAGTAATCGGAATAGAGCTTTATGACCTTTGCGGATAGGTTAATAATAGCGATAATGCTTGTGGCGAGACCTACCGCCTCGGCTATGGTAGGCAATAATCTTCTAGCGGTTAAGAAATACTTTTAAAGGAGTCGACTTTTCGAATTAATAGCTCGAGCTAAAAGTAATAAGGAGGGAGGGAGATCTATTGATAGGTACTATAATAGATGCCTAATGAGGCTGTGGCGGGGCGGAGTTACGCCTAGATTCCTACTAATGAGGTAAACTCGCTTTGTGTATTTTAGAATAATTAGTCCGTTATAGTACCTCACTATATCGGGAGATAGGTAATAATTATTAGTTACGAAGAATAAGTATAAGATTACTTTCTAAGAGGGCGCTTTGCTTACTTATATCTATATTTATAGCTAAAGCCCCTCGTAGCCGCTAAAATCGGGTATAGCGCGTCGCGGATATATTTAGTTATTCGCTAATCGGTGGGTATCTAAAGTATGGGTATAACGTAAGGATAATCATCGAGGCCTATCCCTATATTAGTGGGCAAGGAACGGGCCGCGATATTCCCGCGCTACGTTCGCAGAGCTCGGCAACCCTCGAATAACTTCAAAGTTTATCTGGACGAGAACCTCGTATAATCCCTCTGCGCTTTGGTTCCTACTCCTGCGAGCTGCTAGACTCCAGACGAGATGCTCATACTGAGTTTGAAGCTAGGATCAAGGAAGCCTTCGCACGCTACTCCGGAGCTGTCGGGGTGCAAGGCTGTCAAGTGGATCACGGAAGCGGGGGTATCCACCCAAGCCCCGAGGGCCGGGCCCGATCCGGGCCCCGTTGAACTCGGTCGCAGGTTGCGAAGTCCCACCTGGAGAAGCTCAACAGGTTGACTTGGGGGGTGGAGGTCGATACGGCCCGGCCGTGGGAGATGACAATACAAGTCTGGACGGATAGGGAATGTGAAACATTGTGTTGGTCTGCCTACCAGGCATAGGAAAGTCCATAGCGGCGGCTTGTCTCCGGTTGAGCTTATAGAGCATCGCGACATGATCGCGAGACAGCATGGGGTCACGGCCTTCGAAATGGAGGGCGCCGGCGTATGGGAGCAGCAGCTTTCCGTGTATCATCGTCAAGGGAGTCTGTGACTACTAGATAGTAGTAACGGCATCATCTTTATTGAGAAGTACAACAATCATAGCCCAAGTACCCCCTCTGTGACCTATCAAGTAAGAGTGGTGTCGGATGCAAAGAATGCAGAGCCAAGCATAAAACTACCTATGCCCAGCTACCAAGGCGTTACCATGCGGCACGAACCTGCTCACATCTTGGGGGCTCAATCAAAAGATGGTGTGGTGAGAGCTGAGTGTCGATTGGACTTGCCGGGGGCACTTGAGATATACGAGACTTCTCTCCCATCTGGCCAGACTGCCTTGACCCCCAAGTTCTCCAGGACCGAACAAACTGAAAGACTGTTGGTATCTAGAATCCAAGATACCTATCTCCTGTCTACCCACTGCCAGGCTGCCGACATTTGACGACTACATATCAACTGTGTCCAAATTAACTGCCCTCGTGGTCAATGCCGTCGGTCATTGCTATCTTTGTCGACCACCAGTTCGCTGGTTGTGACTTCCGTTGAGCAAATGATTGGGTTTTCGACAGGCACTTTCTGCTCTTTCCGAGTTCGGGGGGGGGGGGGGGGGGGGGGGGGGGCTCCGCCAAGTTCATAAAGGTTCTCTCCAGAGCTGTCATGGAGGGGAGCCAGTAGGCTTAGCGTCAGCAACTACGCAATGCCCGGGAGAATATCTTGTACAAAGATTGCCCAATGGCTCACACTGCCCATGTGCTAGTACCAACAATGCCAACAACGATCGTGGCTCCCGCCATCCACCAACTTGCTACTCCAAACGCACCCTGGATGTCTTGCTTCAAGATGCCCCAGAGGATACCGAACAGCAAGCTAGGGGGAAAGAAGCCGATTCCGAGAATCCACCAAATTTTCGTCCAGTCCCAATCCTCCTTGTAATAGATTCCCCATGCTTCTACTACTTCTGCACGTGGTGTTTGAAGGTTTCCACCCGTCCACTTTGGGAGCTGCCGCAGGACTAGCGTTGAGTCTGGTTCAATGTCGTCAGGATTGGTGAAGAAGTCCATCATGAGTCGCGCTCCAATGGGTGGTGAGAATTTGGATGGGACCGGACTGCATTCGTATTCCGATCCGTTGGGTCGGACAAGACCAGCTGGAGGCAGGCAATTGCAAGGCTTCCCCTGTTCACAAATCTCATGGTGACATCGTACATCAATGTATCGACGGCCGCCGTACGCGAACTAAAGTCTCAAGTCGTTAGGGGAGAAAAAAAACCTACAGTAATTATCCCCAGAGATAACGTATACGCACCTTCATAAAGTGAATGGCATGAATAGTCCTAAGCGAGCAGTAACCTCGTAGTTTCCCTCTGTGCTCATGATAACTATTTCGTAGGGTGCGGAAAAGATGTCGGTCGTCTGTAATGTGTGTAACTAGTTCTGGGTGGAGAACGACTGCATGTCTCCTCAGTTCCATGCAAGATAGAAGATGAAGACTGGTTCCAGACAATTCACCCATTTCGAGGTCTTCCCGAAACCGGCTGATTCGGGCGTGCCCGGGGGGGCTCCGAGCTTGGTCAGCTCTGTCACCCGATTGGGAGGTGCTTGCCTGCACGGAGCTGTTGGAAGAATCGGAAGGGGCAGAAATTGCAGACTCGTGACCATTGCCTCTTGAAGAACTAGTCCTTGATCGATATGCTGATGAGTTCAGGTAGGCTTGCAGAGCTTGTAGAGCGCCTGGCTCATGCTCGACATAGTCATCATAAAGGGGTTTGCCACGTCTCTAAAAGGTATCAGTAATACTGCTTCGTGTAAACAAGAACAGGGGTGTGGGATGCGGATGCTTACGTTCTTCCATCTGACGCGCTGGTGACCAGGTGCAATGTCATGTTCTCTCAATCCGATGACAGATAGGAAGGTCCATATCTTTCGATAAATCTTTGCCATGCCTGCATCAGGAGCACGCAGAGCATATAAATCAGGTCTCGGGATCCCCGAAGACTCAGTCGATACGTGGGTAGGATTCAAGAATTCACGTAGATGATCCTGATAGACGCGAAAAGGTCGTCCGGTAGTGAAAAAGTCCGCAGTTGCTTCTAGATTAGATAGCAAGCTACCCTCTTCGAACTGATATCTATATTGGTCATCGATGCCGCCATCATCGTCGCTGTCGTCGCTGCCTTCGCTAGCATTATCTGCATCCTCCAAGGCAAGGTGTTGCGTGCCGGGCTTGCGGTGAGGCAGTTTTCCAACAGTCTCTGAGGGTGCTGGCGGCTCCACAGAGTTTCTTTCACCCAAGAACCGGTCAAGGATGATAAGATTGTCTTTCTCCTGTTTGAGCATTGCGCTGACCTGCTCTTGAACGGCGTTATTGGAGGGCATGGTGAGATTGCAAATGCCGTGTGAGATCTGAGTCCTGTTGTGTCGGAATCGCAAAAACTCAATTGCTGCTCGTTGAGAAGGGGTCTGCCCGTCTGCGCGGAGTTCCAAGAAATATTCCTTCAACAAACGCCGATGATTTCTCACAAATTTAGCTTCGCCCATGCTCTGGGTCGCTTCTTTGTAGAGAGTCAACAGCTCAGGATTCCTAGTCAACATACTCACAACGTAGGTCACTGCAGCATGCCGGAAGGTAGCCATCGCCGAATTTGGCTCCGCCAGAGAATCGATGTCGCTAGATATCGACACGATTGATTGAAAATCATCGTCGTCCATCTTGCCGAATTTTTTCTCAGCTTCGGACTTTTCGTAGTTGAAGAAGGTCATGGTTGGGCGACTCTCCGTCACTTGATCCTGGCTCGCAAAAACTTCATGAGACTGTGAAGAGGGATCCGTCAAGCCTTCACGATTTGACCAGAGAGAGTTCGAAGTTTCCGAATCAGCGATATCCGAGTAGCCCGTTTCAGGTACCTGGAACCCATCCTTCGCACTGTTCCATTCGTGCAAAGTCAAGAGGGCGTATCGTGTGTCGGGGTGGTTTGGTCCAAGGACTCGTCGCCTTAGCTGAAAGCAGTTCTCCAGCAGGGCCTTGGCCTTCATCCGTTGGTGTAGACCCTTCCATGTGGCCGCCATATCGGCCATGCTTGTCAGTGTATGAGGATGTGCCTCCCCGAGCACCCTCTTCCTCGTCTCCATCACTCGCACCTGTAGCCCTTCAGCCTCATTCCATCGGCCCTGGTTGCTGTATGTCGATGCCAGGTTCGCCATGTTGGTCAAGGCATCGGGATGCTCTTCTCCTAGTACCCTCTTCATCGTCTCCATCACTCGCATCTGTAGCTCCTCTGCCTCCTCCCACCGGCCTTGGTCCCAAAATATCGACGCCAGGTTGGCCATGCTGTTCAGCGTGCCTGGGTGCTCTCTCCCAAGCACCTTCTCCCTTGAATATAGAGCTCGTCGATTTATCTGCTCCGCCTCCTCGTACTTTCCCTGGTTTTGCAGCACCGACGCAAGATTGCTAACGCTCGTGAGCGTGTCTGGATGTTCTCTCCCAAGCACCTTCTCCCTTGAATATAGAGCTCGTCGATTCATCTGCTCTGCCTCCTCGTACTTTCCCTGGTTTTGCAGCACTGATGCAAGATTGCCGACGCTCGTGAGCGTGTCTGGATGCTCTCTACCGAGCACTTCCTCCCTCACCTCGAGAGCTCGTCGGTTCATCTGCTCTGCCTCCTCGTACTTTCCCTGGTTTTGCAGCACCGACGCAAGATTGCTGACGCTCGTGAGCGTGTCTGGATGTTCTCTCCCAAGCACCTTCTCCCTTGAATATAGAGTTCGTCGATTCATCTGCTCCGACTCCTCATACTTTCCCTGTTGTTGTAGTACTGACGCAAGCAATCTGATGCTTACGAGCGTGTCTGGGTGCTCTCTCCCAAGCATCTTCTCCCTTGAATATAGAGCTCGTCGATTCATCTGCTCTGCCTCCTCGTACTTTCCCTGGTTTTGCAGCACTGATGCAAGATTGCCGACGCTCGTGAGCGTGTCTGGATGCTCTCTACCGAGCACTTCCTCCCTCACCTCGAGAGCTCGTCGGTTCATCTGCTCTGCCTCCTCGTACTTTCCCTGGTTTTGTAGCACCGACGCAAGATTGCTGACGCTCGTGAGCGTGTCTGGATGCTCTCTACCGAGCACCTTCTCCCTCGCCTCGAGAACTCGTCGGTTCATCTGCTCTGACTCCTCGTACTTTCCCAGGTCTCGCAGCACTGATGCAAGAATGCCGACACTCGTGAGCGTGTCTGGATGCTCTCTACCGAGCACCTTCTCCCTCACCTCGAGAGCTCGTCGGTTCATCTGCTCTACCTCATTGTATCTCCCTCTCATCCACCGATACCATCCTGCATTTACAAGCAGCCTAGCCCACCGTAAAGCGTCTCCGCTATCATCTGGCTCTTTTTTCACAATTACTGCAATGTGGGGATCCAATCTCTGACATTCCGTCCAGTTTTCATACCTCCCCGATGGATACCGGTCTGACATCACCCTCAAAAACTCCCGCTCCCAGTGCTGCATATCGCCGAATAAGGATAGCCACACGCGCGTGCAGAATTGCACCAAGGCATGCATCTCGAATATATCTGACTCGGCCGTTACGGCAACTAATGAGTATCCGCGGAGGACCTCGAGGTCCTCGTCAAGGTCCTCGTCAAGATCCTCCTCACCATCTTCCCCGTCGTCACGTGCGTAGGTTCGGAGGATGGACTCAGGGATTCCTTGAGGATTGAAGAAGCTCATGAAGGACAGCAGGTCGGCGGCAGATGGCCGTTCACGACGGATCTGTTCGAAGGTGATCTGCCATGTGGTCATAATTGAGTTGGAAGCCGACTCGTCGCGACGGAGGTCACCTGCATCTCTGTTGAGGAGGTTTGCTCTCTTCTTATCGCTCTTGCAGAACTCGTCTAGGTAGGCTGATATCGACATGCGCGGTGCCCGGCGGTTGATGTAAGCGGCGGCCTGTGTGATTGCAAGGGGCACGTGGTCAAGAGCATGAACTAAGCCAACAGCTGCTCCGGCTTCGTAGCCAACTTGGAGTTTTTCGTGCAGAAGTTGGCATGCTTCTTCGGTTCTCATGGCTGGTACCACCTGCAAGTTACTCCGACTACCTACCAGTCTTTCTGCCACATCCAAGCTTCGCGATGTAACGATAATGGACCCGTTAGAGCTCCGCGGCAAGAATGAGGCAAGTTGCTCCGACGTAGCCGAGAACAAGACATTGGCATCGTCTGCGCTATCAAGGATCATCATCCATCGCCCATTCTCCTCAACGCGGAGCCACTCGCAGACCAGCCGCAAGATATTGATATTCGGATCGTTCCGCCCGGGTAGTTCAAGTCTGTCCGCGATGGACTTGTAGGCTTCCTCGAATCGCCCTCGGGTGCTGGCATGCACCCAGAACACCCAAGTGTTAGGCGAGTGCTGCCGGACGTGATGTGCATATCGAATGGCAATTTGCGATTTTCTTTCATCGTGAGTCGAAGAAGGCATCGTTGTACTGTATCTGAACTTACCCTATGCCGCCAAGGCCTACGAGGGCGATACAAGTAGCAGGACGTGTACATTTCTCATCCATCCAATTCAGGATATCGGGGCGGTCGACAAAGTAGGGATCAGGTGGGAAGGGCACTGTCGAAAACGGTTTGCAGGGTTTGGGCGGGCTTCGTTCATATGCGGCGGCGGCCTGGTCATGGAAGTAGAAGGCATTGGATCCCTCATGGGACACTTGCGGAGCGGCGTTGTTGTACTGACCACTGACTGCATCATGAAACTGATTGGATGCGCCCATCGTTGCCGCTGTCGCCGGGTTGTTTGTAGAGTGGGAGCGACAACTCGTCGCAAATGTGGCTGCGGAATGGATGCCAAGTGCAGCGTTGCCCGCTCGACGCCGATGCGCAGTTGGCACAGCCTTGCTTTGGACGCCCCCGCAGCTGTCGGGATGCAAGGCTGTCAAGTGGATCACGGAAGCGGGGCATCCACCCAGGCGCGGAGGTCCGCACCCGGAGGTCTACGCCCGATCTGGAGCCCCGTTGGACCCGGTTGGACCCGATTACTTGTGACCAAGTCCGGCTGGAAATGCTCAACTCTGACAGTTGCAATTTTGGGATGCGCCATTGAACGCTGGGCACCGAGTTGTGAAAGGAGTATGGAAGTGAAGGAAGGAAGGGTATATATGGGAGCGATAAGTATTCCATCCTTGGAGTTCCCTCGTCCTCTTGTCATGTACTCTCGCTAGATATCGCTAACAATCTTGAATTCGTTTGTCTGGATCATTGCCAATCGCCGACCTATCGACGAGAAAAACGTATGCATCAATGGGAGGATTCTGCTGGGCATCGCAGAGTTCATTCACCTTGATACTAACCTCTACCGTGGCATTGGCAGTGAGCATCAATTGGGAATGTGGTTCGCGGCTTGGGCAAACAAACATCACCGACCAATTTTTCGACAATCGCCTGCTCTTATGGGAACTTGCGTCCATGTACACCCAGAAAGTGTCGGTCAGATGATGGTCTATGGGTGGAGAGAAATATCTAGCACTCCTGTGCAGCACACAGCCTCGTCTGCATGTGTTTGGCCCACCTGACGCCCAACGCAGAAGCACGACCCCCGCCAGTGTCTATAGAGGGGGCCGGTATCAAACACATACAGCCCAACGGCGCCGCGATCATTGGTGACACATCCATCATGACCCCCATCAGAAGCTTTTAATATTAACATTTGCTAGCCCTCGACCAAATCGCTTCGTCATCTCATTGACTAAATCCGCCGCAAATCTAGGCACCTCATTCAATAACGACGACCAGCCTTCCAGGTCAGAGACATCCTCGACTACACAAGCCGCGAACTGAGCTATGAGCTGCTGAATCTTGAATTGTCCAGATATGGCATGATTATATACATAACGGACAAGTTCTCCAAACACGGGTACGAACGCCGACACCGATATCCTCCATTGTGCCAGCTCCCAAGCCAAAATTGTACACGAAAAGTTCACGTGGACGGCGTTGGTTTGGAAACAATCTTGGTTCGATCGAGTTATTTTCGATCAAAGTTATCTAGATAGTTTGGTAACCCAGCCCTGGTCTGGATAGGTTCTTTGATATTCTCTTGTCTGGACCATACCTATCACTCGCCTTGTACAATGGGCGTTAAAATTCACTGGTATTAACTATAACCTGCTACTTTTAGTAGAATACTCTCACTGGGGCCCCTGGCTAGGGCACCCACTGACACCTCTCTAGAAGCCCCACTGACCCTCGCTAGAGCGCCCTACTAAACAACCATTAACGCGCCTAATACCTCGCTAGAGTATCTATTAAGGCCTCGTTAGAGCATCTACTAAGGCCTCTCTAGAGTATTCACTATTAACCTCCCTATAGCACCCCACCCGTACCGCTTTAGAGTACTTACTCGCCTATCGCTAGAGCCCCCTACCCGCACCTTAGTCTAGTACCTTATCGCCCTACTTAAGTACCTATTTACCTTACTTAGGCCCCCCTACTTATACTCTAGCTCCTAGGATTAAATTTAATATTACCTTTACTATTATTATTAGTATTAAAAGATTTAGGTATATAATTATATTTTATAGGTAATATTAAAATAAGATATTAAAATTAAATATTTATTTTAGATAAAAAATAAGAATAATATTATTATATATTTATAGCTATTATTTATAAGTTATTCCTTTAGGTTAATTATTATTAAAGTCTAGGTTTTTTAGTCTTATATAGATAACTATTAAAGTATAAACTATAGCATATAGATATCCTCGGAATATAGTAATAAGACTATAAGGAGCTAGATATAAGAATAATAATACCTTATATAGATTAATTCTAAAGACTATACTAATTTTATTAATATTATTATCTCTAATTTATTTATTTAATACTTATCTAGGTAGCTATATTATTATTAGGAAAAGAGCTAAAAGAAAAAAGTTATTAATATAAATTATATTATTTTCTCCTAAATTTATTAAGAATAATATAATAAAATACTTTAACTAAATCTAGAGATAAATCCTTAGTACTTAGAAGTCCCTTCTCTATAAGATAATAATTCTATTTAAAATACTAATTATAAACCTTAATATATCTATAGCGATTAATACTCTAAATAATATAATATCTAATAGAGAAGGTAAATTCTTACTATCTAGATTTAGCTATATATAGCTATTAAGATTCCTCGGTGCACTAAAAGGCAGAGTTAAAGCTAATAGAAAAGCTAGACTAATCCTATTAATTAATAGCTATATTAACTCTAGCCTAGTAATTAATATCTATCTCGGAGCCCAAGGTGCAGGTCCCGCAGCTCTATTAATAAGGAGTAAGATATTAGAGTATAAGCGGGTCAATAGGCACTAAGAAGAGCTTATAGGGCTATCGGTATTCTTATTAGTAATCTACTTAAATATAGCTAAGATATTTATATATATAGTATTATATATCTTAGTTAGTTTAGGGCTAATTAACCTAAATAGAAAAGACTATAGTAAGATAAATAACTCTATATTTAAGGTATTAGCTTCTATAGCCCTCGACTGCGTCCCTATAAGACTCCTAAGGGTATATATTTATCTATCTACGACTATTAAGGATAGGATTTAATCTAGTCTGCTATGCGATAATATATGGATAGACGAGGTTAAGAATAATATTAGATAGCATATACTCGGTTAGAGATAGCATATAAATGTGGTTCGCTGCTCCGTAGTTATACTGGTCGATCATCTGACTAGTGATCGCGGTTGCGCCGCGTAGGTGGTTATATAATATATATCTTACTAATGTAGGCTATACGTGATGTTACTCCGCCTTACTCGATGCGTCTTTTATTCGCACTCTGGTATGCGTCGAGAGCTAATAACTCTATTTATCTTTTATGAATAAAACTCCTTCTTCTATCTGATATTATGGCGATGATACCGGTTGATGATATGGACGAGAGTCTATCCGGCATTGTTTATCGCTACGGCAAATCGATCGTTACCTAGCTCCTTGAAATCCAGGACTATCAACTGGAAGGGCCCGAGTTAGTAGCCTTTATCCGCAACCTCGAATATTTCAAATACGTATCGAACCCTAACCGGAAGCGACGCCGGTCGAATAGCAGCGTTTAAGCCAGAGACCTGGCCCGGGGATTCCTAGATCGTTGGATAATTGATGCTCACGATGAGAGTAATTATGTTGCTTTGTCGTATACCTAGGGACTATCTAGGAACGAGGCTAAAACTAATGGGAGCTATGAGGTTTAGACGAGGAAAAGCTACTACTCTGGAGATAGACCTTAATATTACCTATTAATGGTTCGAGATTGTATCTTTAGTCGCATCACGAAGTATATGTGGCATAAGAATATCGAGCTCTTGTGGATTGATAAATATAGCGTTCCTTAATAAAATATTAGAAAAAAACAAAATGGAGTCTAGGCTATGCACCTTGTTTACTCTTGTAGTCGATACCCGGTCGCTATGCTTGCGCGATAGGTTAATTTATCGCTTGAGTTGAATCTCCTCCATAAGCTTCTCGATGGGTAGCTTGTACAGGATATAGAAACCGGCGTCGCGGGGATAAAATAATGGCTGCCTGTGCTGTTAAAAACGATAAGCCGCTAAGAAGCATTGATGACGCTACAGGTGCTCGGCGAGATGATGGAAGATAAGTGGTGGACACGCGCGTGGACGTTCTAGGAGTGCTATCGGGCCGGGTTATTTATGACCTTACTGATCCCTCTGGATATTTAACTAGATCGCCAGAAATAAAGCTACTTACTATTCGGAGATGTGCCTGGGGAGCTCTGCGTTAATGCTGTGGACTTTTCGAATTAGGCTACTAGGCTGTGTCTGGCCCTTTAGGAAGAGTCCCAAGGGACATTGAGCGAGGATGAGATTGAGACGATATAGCATATAAGCAGCACGGCGGGGAAGTATACGCAGCTCCTAAGGGGCTCCGAACCGATGTTCCCAGTGATTATCGCCGACATTGCAAAAAGAGGAATAATAGATCCCTGGGACCGCCTGGCTATCACGGCGAACTGTTGCCACTATCTAGCTCGATTAGACGCCTTGAAACTCAAAGACGAGTTTCATAGCCTTAGCTTATCGACCTTAGCCCTCTGCCTCCTTAACGGCGAGATTCTTAATAACGAGAAGTCCCGTGAACACCCCTAAGAGTTACTGGATTGCAATGTCTCTTAATGTCTCCGACGCGGATTTTATCACCGGTTCCGCAGTCCTCAGGAGGCACGAAGCCTCACCTTTAATAGAGGCTGCCGTTTCCCCGACGTAAGCCTCACCCCTACCGGCATCCAAACTAAAGGCCATCTGTGGAAACTAGGACCCCTCATTGATAGCTCGATGTTTCACCACTTGCCGTCCTTCGATGAGGATTAATGCGTTTGGCTATAGCCAGAAGAGCACCGGCGCCTCCGTCAACTAGTAGGCCTTTTGAGGCGCGAAAGCATTACAGCTGCCCTAGGAGATGAAGTGGAAAACTTGCTGTGTATTAATTCTTGTCTTGCTAGCGAGGATGATTTTAAGAACTTGTCGTTTTCTAAGCGATACCTACTACGAATGGCTGTTGAGCTGATTTCCGCGCTGAACGATGGTGGCAAGCTACGGCTGGGGGCTATTTAGGACCCTTTGGAGTCTTTAGCAGAGGCCAGGCTATATAGTGCTCTTTTTATCTGGGATAGAAATCCGTGTGGAAGGTCAGAGCAAGGGGCAAGAGGGGAGTTATCTGAGTTCGTCTTCACGGCCATAAGGCCCGTGAAACATAATAACTTGGAATAATGCGCCAACGACGTCGATCGATACGCCTCGCTCGAGGTCGAAATGGACAACCTGCCTTATGCTCCCGGCACTGGCGGATACATTCTACGCCTATACGTTAAGAGTTGGCTTCTGGGCTTATGCTTCTTTTATAAGTGCGAGCGGAACTAGGTTGTGTTTCCGTGGCCACTAGAGCTGGAAAAGTTTAAAGGATGAACAAATATTACAGTTAGCCTCGATGCTATGTTTTTCTTATGTATCTAGTTAATTGGCTTATTTATTTCTGGTTTTAGTTAGTTCATAATCTAAACCTTTTTCTCCCTTCTATTTAAGAAAGATTCTATAGTGATATCTTCCCCAAAAGCAACGGCTTTAGAAATAGGTCCTAGAGCGACGTACTCAAAGGTAGTTTCGTTTAGAAGATAATCTATTAGCCTTATGTCTACGAACCAGGCATAACTAGCCGCCGCTTCCAATAGCTATACTATTTTATTCTGTAGTTGCAAAAACTGTTAGATATGTTCGATCTGGGCACTATATAAGATCCTTCGTTCTAAAGCTATATAAGAAAGGTTAGGTTTTTTTTTTTTTTTTTTTGCCGGTCTATAATATCTTAAGTATTAAATGGCTGCGTCTTCTTAAAACTATCTTATATTATCAAGATTAGGTCGCTTATTTAATAGTGCCGCACGGATAGGGGTTATCTAAGCCAGATAGAGATTATCTAAAGGATCGAATATATAGAAGTCTTAGCTCTGGCAGTAGACTTTAACTATAAAAGACTAACCTTTAGACCCTTATTAGATAGTAGATAAAAAGAGTTATTTATTGCCTGATTCACCGAGGGACCTTCTGCCCGGTCGTCAGCTAGTTATGCACCCGTGCCGAGCGATAGATATAATACCCGTATGCTTCTAAAAGCGCTTAGCTTAGTATAGGGCGCAGCCTCGCGGCAGCCAATGACATAGAAGTGCAGCCCTTTTCGAGTAGACGAGGGCCGGGCCAGAGTCCCTAGAGCATATGGCTCCCGCGGTATTAATGTCCTCTAATAAGGCGATATACCTATCTGGAAGCCTAGTAAATAGGCCCTTTAGCATTTGATCATCCGTGATGGGGATAGAGGAGAGGGTTTTCAAGTTCGGCAGGTGCTTAAGGCTATATATATATCTCCGCTAAAAACTTGCCTAGGCCACCGTGGCTTAACCATTAGTAAACCTGGCCTTATATGGCAAGGAGTCATCCCACTGTTCGGGGTTAACGTGGATTCCCGAATCCCGTCCTGCCTAGGCAAGTCTTACCGCTTATTCGCTAAACCACGCCCTTAGCTATTTCATCCTGCTCTCTGATATTAAAACCTCTTTAGATAGTGACCTATCGGCGTTACGCCGGAACGCTAATCAGGGAATTGCGCCAATCTGGCCTGCGGCTTCAGCCAGATCCTATGTTCTATCCCGATATTCCTCCCCTTCGATCCTAGAGATAGCCTAGAACTCCTCCCAGAAGGTATCCCGCAGTAGTAGCTTATATGCATAGTCATGCTAGCCGTCTTGGGTTATGAACCCTGTAATTAATTGAGGCTATAGGTTAGCAGCTAGGAATAGAAATAAGGTTATTATCAGTATAACCCTAGATTAAGACTAACTTAATATCTTATGAATTTAGTGTCTAGGCTTATTGGTATATTATTTAATACCCTGTAGCCTTCTTTACGCTACTTGGGCCTATAGAGATCTTCCCTAGCAAAAGGATTAGTTTATTCCTAGTCGGGTTCCTAAAAGGCCTTTGTGTCCCATACCGGCGCGCTATTCTTATCTAGTAATGGTGTTGACCTATCTGTATCTGTCTAGAAAAAAGCACCATAAGTTTAGTCGACCTTACGGGTATGGCCCTAGGGGCTAATATAAGGTTTACTATCCTTAAGTTTCTAGGCTAGCTATCTATTATAAAAGTCCCGCCTCGAAGGACAGACCGCATAAAGCGATATATCTATCGCCCATAAACCTTAGTATCTCCGGAAACCTTATACTAATAGTCGATAGAGGGCATATTAGAGAGGGCTCTTATATGAGTTTTAATGAGGAAATATCTAATAATCAACTTCGTATTTAGCATCTTTAATATCATACTTATCTCTAGCTCTAAATTATAATATAAGGAATAAGTAGTTATCGAAATAAAAGATTTAGGGGTAATTATATTTATGAGCATAGCTAAGCGCGTTAGTTTGGTATATGCGATTTAGCCAAAGGCCCATAGGTATTAAGGAACTGCGTACCCTCTTAACTCCCGAGAAAGGATACTTTATTAAGCGGCCTCGATCTTTCCGCTTTGCTATTAGTCCCGACGTAAAAGACCTCTCTTAAATTCACTAATTACGAGAGGCATTTATTCTTTGCCGTGAGATATCGAGTAGGATATATTAACCGTCTAATCTATATAAGTATCGGAAAGAACCTTCTCGTGAGAAGCCTAGAGGATATTGGGATAGTTTGCGAATACGCTTAGGATAATATTTAATATTTCTATATAGAACCACTAAATCCTATCTGCTTCTATGTCTAGACGCTATTTCTAGTAGTTAGGTAGATATCTAGGCTTGTTTAACTAG
This sequence comes from Fusarium keratoplasticum, assembly GCF_025433545.1. NCBI lineage: Eukaryota > Fungi > Ascomycota > Sordariomycetes > Hypocreales > Nectriaceae > Fusarium > Fusarium keratoplasticum. The sequence goes on from NC_070534.1 coordinate 1,401,116, forward strand.
AGGCTCTTATTATCATACTCGCCTAGGAATATATTAAAGTTAGCTAAAACTAAGTCTGGCCCTTAGATAGAAATATAAACCTTAAGTCTAGAAATTAGGGGGTATAATTAAGTCCATAGCTTACTATTATCTAATTACTTATAGGTATCTTTGATCGGGTTCATAGGGTATTATCTAATAAGTAAACCTAAGGTAGTAGCTATCATGGCCTAAGAAGATCGATGCGGGGTTAAAGCTAAGGAAGGAGAGGTAGGGGTTAAATTAATACCTAGCTGCTAATAAATTATATAACTAATATCCTTGCCCCGAGATTGCATCTAGAAGCCATCGCATCTCAGGTAAAAATTGTTCTATCTATAATAGTTCGCTCATTAACATCGCCCCTTATGGATAACTTTGATGAATTACCCAACGCTCCACATCGCATTAAGGTTCACATTACCTCTCATATTTTGTTTTTTCTTCTATTTCTCTAAGCTAACTAGAGCTATCTTATCCTTATGTAGTTTCGCTTCGGTCATAGCATTATATCAGCGATTAGCGAGCCTAATGATCGCAAACACCTAAATGTCCTACGTCTATTAATTCTCCGTAGCCCCTTCGAACGCACGCTCCTAACCCTACTCCTGCGGCTTCCTATCCTCCTGCAGGCACCTATTGCGACCCTATTTCCCGGCTTCTTCCTTCCCGACCGCGTAGTGCTTAAGAAGGCTAAGGAGGGCTAGGTCGAGGAGTTCGAGAACGAGAAGCTTATATACGAGAGGCTCCAGAGTCTCTAAGGCCGAGTGATACCCCGATTCTACGGCGAGGTGAAATGCGAGGGAGCCCGTGCTCTCGTTCTATCCGAGGTCATTGGTATCATGCCATGGGAACAAAAGTTACCGCCTCTTTAGGCTAACGAGTTTAAGGAGCTTATCGAGGCCGCGTTCTAGGAGCTTAACGCATTCGGGCTGGCCTATGACGACGTCAAACTTGACAATATGATTCTCGTATAAGATTGAGTCGTGCTGGTGGACCTGGAGTCGGTTTACGAGGCTTCGCCAGAATATAGAGAATATGTGTTTAATTCCGATAGGATATAGCTCGGAATTATATACTAGAGATACTTGGATAATTGTTACGATAATGATGATGATTTCTAGACGTAATACTTAGCAGTAAGTCGGGCAAAGACAGGATATAATGTAGATGCATTGGCTGGGGTGTTTAATCGATACTGCATCAGAATAGAGGCAAGGCGCCTTCGTTTTATTCCCTTTTAACTCATATAAGATTGGGTTCCGCTGTTGTTATATTGAAAAATAGTTCTAAGAAAGCAGCGTGGTTAGTCACGAGCTAGGAAGGCGTGCTAAGAACCTTACATATGTTCTCTCTAATCACAGGGTTTAAGTATTAGCAGTAGGCAACTTAAGCGAGCCAGCCGGATCCATAGCAGCGCCTGGCAGCGATCCGTCTAAGAGAGCGAGGTTGGCATAGGGATATTAGATATCTAAGTCTATATAACGCCAAAGCTCCATTGATAGACGATGCCTCGCCGCATACTTCACCGCACGTATGCAAACGATGAAAGATGTCTTTGGGGAGAGACTGGGAGCTCGCTAATTGGGATGATAGCCATATATGCTAGGTTTCTTATAGATAAGAATAGCGTTAAGTTTCCAGCTGATGTAAAGCGGGCTGAAGAAGGCCATATTGATATGGCGTGAGGAGTAATGGCGGTGGTTAGTACCTTTAGCCTCGATGGTGTTATTCGGATTGCCTTTGGTTATTTTAACTGGCGTTCGTCTCTGCTTCTAAAATTCCATTCGTGGGTCTCTTGCCAGCCTCTAATCTCTTCTTGTTGCTTAGGCCGTCATCTTTGTCCCCGTCTTGGGTATGTTCATCCGCGTCGATGATCGTGGTGATTTTACCGTGATTCCCATCGCCCCTTTCCCTCAGTGCTGCGAGCACCCTAAGGATGTTGATACCTAAGTGGGCTGCTTAACGAATGGCAGCTATGCATATATAGCGATATTATTCCTACTTTTCGTTTAATATAAGCAGTTAGTTTTAGCGTCGCTTGCAAAGGATCTAGCGCGTCTAAGATAATATATATATCTTTAAATGCCCGTATGAGCTAATAGAGGCAGTCTATGAGGGGGTGAGGCGCTGCGGTAACTATCGTGTAGACGTGAGAGGAAGGTATGGTTATCGTCAAGTTGGCTTAATAACTATAGTATAAGGGCACGGAGCATAGCAGATATATCTTGTTTGCTCTTGTTATTAAAAGTGAAGAGGAGGAAGGCTATGCTAATACGTGGGTTTGCCCGGCGATATCGAAAGGCGAACTAAATAGCTATAGAGCATAGCATAGACTTGCCGCATCCTGCGAAGCTAATTAGCTAATATGAGTTTGCCTGCTCGGGCCTTAACTACTTGCTAATATCATCGCAGTATATCTGTGTATAGATAGAAGCCGCTTAGTTGAAGATAATGTTTAAGGCAGAATTGACCCCGGTTATTCACTCGTCTAGCTATTTGGCCCGGATGTAGTCGGGTAAACCTTAGCTAATGCTTCCCAAGATTACGTTGAAAGAATTCTATTTGATGGCTTGAGTTTAGTCTCAGGAGCTAGTGCTAAGAAAGGGGCATAAAAATAGAGCAACGCCTACTATACCAACTGTAGGCGACCCCGTGGGAAACCACGTTTCCGGTTGTAATTCCTAAGATCTCCTTGTCGTTTCCTTTTACTCCCGGATACCTTGGAAAGCTGCTTATGCTCGAGGCGTGGAAGGGTAGCGTGGTCGAAGTCAATAAGCATAACGCGGCGGCGCTCGTCGTTCCTGAGCCGGTTAGCGTCGCGCTTGTCGCCTGCGGTTCTCAAGCTTTCCAGAAGCCATATGATCTTAGATCTATATTAGTGTAGAGATAAAATATTAAATAAAGTCCTAGCGCTTTCTACCTCGCCGCGAGATAAAATACTCATATAAGCCGAGGCTTTATTGCCAGAGCGCCCGTATAGGATAGTAAAAACCATAAACGGCTAGCACCCCCTTATCTTAACCCTCCGCATTAAATAATTCACTTAAATATCTCTTGCAATTAGCTAATATACCCTATCGATAGGCTATTCTATATTTAGTAGTTTTATATTAAACCTCGGACTAGTTATTCCTAGGCTTTGCTAGCTCGTGATATAGCGGGGAAATTATAATGATTCTAGTGTAGTGGGGTGTCACCTATAGCTAGGCTACTCCGCATTTCCTTTAGGTATATCAGAATAGAGGCTCCGCCGAAATTCTAGGGCTTAAGACTAAGGGTCTAGATATATTCTAGTGGCGGGATTAGCCGGTAGCTGAATTAGTATATAATTAGAAGACTATAACGGTATATAAGCTTTAGCTGTGTGTCGTCTTTCTTAGGGCGGGGAAGGTAGATTAATTTAAACGTCTCATTGACCCATATAAGGACCCTTGATCCTTAATCTGAGATAGTGAGTTAAGGGTAAAGAGTGGGTATTAGTATATGGGGTTACGTGAAGCTCCCTAATCATATCACTCGTGAGTTAACTTAAGCTTTAGCTAGCAGGCATTTCATTAAGAACGGCAAGGGAAAATGGTATTCCTAACGCAGCGCTACCGGCTCCGTAATATATTCTTATAGCGCTTAAGCTATATTAGATCTCGTCTAGTAGGCTACGAAAAGCAGAATACTACTAATAGTGCCTAAAACCTAAGTAAATATATTTAACTCCTTAAAACCTCGGCATTAAAGGAGGTTATTAGATAATAGTATATATTACTACCTAGGAACTTAGACGTATTAGGTTATATATAGCAAATAGGCAACGAGGCTCTATAACTCTTATATTCTATTAGACGATACCGAGAGGCTATAGTACTAGCTTAAGGCGATAGATAATATTTCTAGATATAAGGCCACCAACCTATGCAACCCATAGTTTACTACTAGGAATAGCCTAATGACTTTTGCACTTCTATGTTAGGTCGGGTTAGATTCGCTTATAGAGAAGTATGGGGTTAGGTCATAAATTCCAACTATATATATCGCATGCTCACGTGGTCTAATGCATACCGCCTTGGGCTAGAATATCCTCCCCTATGCGGCTAGCCTCGCGTATCTATAATCTAATACTTTAACCCCCTATTATTAATCTTATGCCTTGCCGGACATATTTAGCCTTACTTAATGCAATAAAGGTAGCCACTATAACGATAAGTTATTATTAGTATATTAGTTTTATATAGAGTATTTATTATACCCCTAGTTAATAGTAAATAGCCTTAGCTTAGATACCTCCCCTTAATTATTTACTCTAGAACCTTAGCCTATTATAACCTACTATATATAAGCGCTATAGACTATACCGCCTTATCTTTATATATCTCTAGAGAGCTTAATCTATCCCTAACTAGAGACTTAAAAGTATTTAACCCCCGATATAGTCGCCCTCTTACTTATTATATTTTTTTTCTAAAGTCTTATATATCCTTACCCTAATATCCCACCTTTAATATAATTACTTATATATATAATATTATATCTTTTCCCTTATATAATATTAAATACTAGCTATATTAGACCCCTAGAAGTATATAATCGGCTAGATTTATACTATTACTACTAAATTTATTACTATATAAGCCTTATTTAATAAAGAATATAAAGACCTAGAGATAGCTAATTATAGCGATAATAATAATTATGCCCTAAGATAGATTAGAAAGTATAATATTATTATAGCCGCCTTACCTAAGTTAGAGTATAATATAACCTCTGCCGCTATAATAATAAGAGATATATTATATAGCTTTCTAAATATCTATATCGGGCTAATAATTAATATTAATAGTAGCGCCCTAAGCATAAAGTATAATATATAACTCGGCGATATTATAATAAGTACCTATAATAATAAGAAAGATAGTATATTTTAATATAATTATAGTAAGGCGATCTAAGAGTATGCTTTTATAGAGATAGGTTTCTTAAACTAGCTATTATAATTACTATTAATAGTATTAAGCCGCCTTAATACTAAATATAAGAGAAAAAAATATTAGCTTAATAATAATATTAAAATAGCATTAGAGTAATAGCCCCGGTTATAAAATAACTACTCCCGCCTACCCTTAAATAATAATAAGCTCTACTAATCTAATATTATCTACCTAGACTTATTAGATAGATATGGTAATATATATAGTAATAATCTAGCCTATCTAATAAGCTAAAGTAAATAGGATAAATAGGGAGATAATCCCGTGATCTATTATAGATTAATCACTAGTATAAATAGATTAATAAAGGATATACTTGCCCGGGATAAGTTAGCGGCCGCTTATAGTATCCTATGCTTTGAGATAAAAGCGGCTAGCTTAATAAACTACTTCTTATATCTAGTTATCCGCGGGATATATAATTATTCTAACTCTTATAAGAATAAAGAATAGTAAGGCTTTATAGTAATAATAGCAATAGCATATATAAAGGATCTTTTATATTAGATTCCGCTTAATAAGGTTAAGGCTATAAGGCCTATTAGTAAAGTCCTTAATTCTAGTTAGTCTTATAATATTAGTTTATATATTTCCTTCTAACTTTATATAATTAAAGAAAATTTAAATTCTATATATTTAATAATAACTAAAACTAAGGATATTATAATTACTATAATATCTAATAATTACCTCGCTAAAATTAAGTACTAATTATTCCTACTAGATTATTTAATTAATGCTAACCTAGCAAGGAAATGCCGCTATGCTAGTACTAGAATATAGCTTCTTAAAAGCACCGCCTTTAAGGAGTAGAAGCTTAGGTTATAATAATACCTATAGCTTTATGGCCTAGTAGGATATAATAAGACTATTCTAAGTATAATAATTCTTAACTATCTTCTATAAATAGAGACCTATACTATACTTATATTCTTCTTTAACTTTAATAATCCTAGAAAGTAAACTCTAGAGAGTCTCTTATGCTCGCTATTATTTTAGCTTTATCCTTCTAGGGGTAAAGCCACGAGGAGACTTAATAGACTTTTCTCCCGTTATAATAATAGATATAGGTAACCTAATATAAATATTTTATTAGCCTATATTAATAAGATAATAAAAATAACTAGGAATATTACTATTATCCTTAATATTTTAGATGAGTATATAATAAGAGAAGAACTCCTAATATAGATATAAGGCTTTACCTTTAGAAATACCTAGCTTCTTATAACTAGCTAGCTAGAAATAAACCTCTAATATAAGATCTCTTACTTTTTTAATAAGCATAACTATATCTTACTTAATAAATAGGCTATTAATACTGATATATGCTCTTATATTATAATAATACTTAAGTAAAACCCTAATTTTATTAATAAGAAGTTATTTTAAGATCTCCTAGGGAAGATTTATAATAAAATTAGTAATAGAGCTAATAGTATATAAGCTTTTCCCTATATTATCTATATAACTAAATAACTATTTAATATTTTTTATAGGTTTAGATAGGTAGCTTATTAATTAGATAATCTTACTAAATATCTAAGTCTTAATACTATTAAGATAGCTTTTAAGTCTTTACCTTATAATTTAAATAAGACTTATTATTATATACTTTAAAGTATACCTCTAATATATAAAAGTAATATAATTTATCTCTTATAGTTTCTTATTTATACTAAGCGGCTCCTAAAGCTATTAAAGGCTATAGAGGTAATAGCTATATAAATAGATTAAGAGCCTTAATACTTTTATATTAGGAATAGACTATTTTATAAGGCTAATATTCTATAATACTACCTTAGCCTAATATTAATTACTAAAGTTATAAGATATTATAAGACTCTATAAGAGCTTTATCTTATTTATTTCTTAATTAAAAAGTATCTTTTTAAAGAAGACTAATTTAACCTAGGAAGTATTAATATTACCCTTACTAAGACTTATTTAACTTATCTTATAAATATTAAGGGTAATTATAATATAATTAAGTAAGACTTCCTAATAGCATAATATATAATAAAGTCCTAGATAGATTATACTATATTAGTAAAGACTTATAAAGATATTATTAGGATAATAATTAGCTTTTTATAGAATAAGATAATATTTTAGCGGTAGGGTTAATTATATTAGGCCGATAAAGCATAAAATAAAAACCCAGGACCCCCTCTAGCTCTTACTTTATATTATACTTATCTAGGTAGGCTCATAGGGGCTATAAGAGACTTAATAAATAAGGGAGAGAATATTAATGCGTATAGCGGCGAGTATAATAATACTCTCTAGGCTACCTCTTTAAGAGGTTATCTCAAGGTTATAAAGCTATTACTTAACCAGGGAGTAAATATTAATACGTAGGGCAGTGAATATAAAAATACTTTCTGGGCTACCTTATTAAGAGGCTATCTCGAGGTTATAAAGCTATTATTAGATAAGGGGGCGAATATTAATACGCAGGGCAGTAGGTATAATAATACTCTTTAGGCTACCTTAGAAAGAGGCTATCTTAAGGTTATAAAGCTATTATTAGATAATGTCACGGCCTAGACATACCCAGGGTCACATATCATACATACCCACAATAGGCACCCAATCCGCGTATACGGTGAGCCGCTCACTCTTACGACCGTAAGCGATCACACACCACTCACCATAAGCTCAGTAAGCGGTCTAACCTCGCTCACTTAGGTCACAGCGACCAGCCGAGTATATAGAACACATTTATTACACTTTCTTATATAGTAGCTACCTCAGCTATTAATACAACTTAGTTACACTCAATACCTTAAGCACATTACCAGACATAACTACACCCCCTATTCAAAATAACGCCAATAACCCTCTGCCAACATAAACCCAATACGACTAGTTTATCCCTTAGGAAAAGATACGATCATCACACATTAATAGCTCTTATTCAGTGGATTACTCGCGTTACCTTAAACAATATTGAACGCAATAGCTACTCAGGCTACTCCCGCCAACAACCACCAGCAGGTCCCACCTGCCAACCACCCGGCTGCGCCCGTCGCCCCTGTCCCCGCCAATCTGGACAGAGAAATGGACGACGCGGACAGCTCTAACGACGAGGACGTCAAACAACTCCGGGCTTAGATCACCGCTATGAGCGCCGAAATGGACGGCATGCGCGACCTCATCGAAAGGATGGGCGAAAACCAACGCGTCCAAAACGCGGAATACCTCGACAACGTTTAGACCATCAGCAATATGGCAGCCACGGCTATAAATAGAAGGGACATAGGAGAAATCCTAAAGCCAACCCCCCCGGAACCATTCGACGGGACCGCCTATAAGCTACCCACATTCCTCACCCACCTAAGGGCATTCATAATATACTACCCAACGCAATTCACCCTAGCTACTAGCAAAGTCCAATACGCTACAAGAAGACTTAAGGGCCACGCCGCAGCATAGTTTAAACCCATTATAAGGGAATACCTCATAGTTCCGGCCAGCCAGCACTCACCCCATACCTATCACCTTTACTCGGACTATAAAGCCTTCGAGGCGGCACTCCAATAAGCCTTCAGAACAGTCGACGAAAAGGCATAAGCCAAAAGAGAAATCAAGGCACTCCGATAGATTCAATCTACCTCGGAGTACAGGACCAAGTACCTTCAGCTCGCCTCAAAGCTCAACTAGAATCAGGAACCCCTAATATCCCTTTTCTTTAACGGGCTCAAGAAGGAAGTACAGGCCAAACTCTACAAAGAAAAACAACCAGACACCCTTATCGACTACATCGGCAAGGCAGTCAAGATCAACGATCAGCAGTTCTCTTAGAAAAAACTCCAGAATCCAAAGTTTAGTAACAAAAACAATAACCCCCGCTTCGATGCCAATCAGGGCAAAAAAAGGCAAAACAACACCTCGTACGGCACCAACCCAGGACCCATAGAGCTTGGAGCAACCCAACGAGGACCCAAGGATATCGAATGCTACTACTGTCACAAGAAGGGCCACAAAGCCAACGAATGCAGGAAGAAGCAACGAGACATCCAGGAAGGACGTTACAGACCCCGTGAGCGACAAGCACTCCCCGAAGGTAAGAAGCAGGAAAGGGCCATCCAGGCAAACGACGAACCACAAACAGCCATCCGCACCACCAAGACACTCGGAATAGCACGAACAGGATACGACAAAACAGGCTCGCAACTAGAAGAACTCACTATGCCTCATCAATCTGCCTACCTAACGAAGGAATAAGCCAAGGGCAACTACATAATTAGCAACACTACGAGCAGACGGCTCCACAAACCAGTATTGCCCCCAAAGGCCAAACGATTACACCTCACAGACCCAACGGTCTAGGAACCACTACTAGAGCCCCGCAAGGACAGAGACCAACAAAGGACATCACTATAATAGCGGACCATCGCTATAACCAGGCGCGTGGAACCTAAGCAGGAGGAACCCACGGCATCAAGCTCGACCCAGCAACCAACAGAGGAACGACATAGCAAGCCACCACACGATAGCCGGATCAAGAAAACAAACAGGCACCACGAACCCAGCAACCGCGACAACTACTCTACGGGAGCACAGGCACAACGGGAACTTAATGCCATCCGAGCCCGCCGGCACAAGCGCGATCGATATGCAGCGCTATGAGAAGACGACTACGAAATCCTCCTCAAGGAAGGAACCAACCAGCGCTACTGGACTAGCTCAGCTGCACAACACATCCAGCTAGCCAGAGAACGATAAAATATCGACGATGCGGAAGATATCCACGTCCGAGCATACCACGAGGAACTAGCCATAAACCCTCGATAGCCAGAACCACGGCTCAATCTACTAGACGACCCACGCACCATATCTACACACCTACGACACGAAGAAATTTCTTAGGTATCCTATAGGGACCACCTCTATAGCACCCACATCGCCGATAAACGACAAAACGACTATTTTCCAGTCCCACTGCCACAGCCCAATACTAGGCCTTACTTAGCCTACGAAACCTACCAATACGAGGTCAATAAGTGGTACGAAGGACTCGGCGTTGCTACGCTACGCTTCTATCCCACCAAAGAAGGAACCATCAGCCTGGAACAATAGATTACTATCGCTATATGGCGAACCATCACGGAATAAAGGGAAGCACTAGACGGAAGCTGCCCCAACGCGGAAGTAACCCTCTGCTGCGAAGAAATATGCCTACGATACGGATAAGAGGTACTAGCTACCTATGACCGGCTAGAATGAATAGTAAAGGAAGGATTTAACTTCCTTACCCACTAAGGAAATACCATCGACAGGGAATAGTACGAAGGAATTCGATTATACCTTAGGAAAGACTATGGACCTACCGACAGGGTCCTATAAGAATACGCCGACTATATTAGGCGAGGAGACCTCGATAGGGTCCACCTAAAATCACGATAAGAAGACTATACCTGTCAAGACGAAGGGGATAGGATGGCAGAATAAAGCTACTGGGAATAGATCGACAGCTAAACGAATGACTATGACTACGAAGCATATGTAAATAGCGAGTATGAATTCGACTACCTTAGCTATGCTATCGAGAAGTTAAAAAACTAGATACCCCGTTTGGCATAGGGCGACGGATGGATGAACACGGGAGAATGCTACCCCAGAAGGCCCTCTACTCTATAAATAGAGCGCATAGGTAATGATGCCTAGAATTAAAAGTATGAGTCAAGGGAGAATAATTGAATGCTTTAGTGGATAGCGGAGCTGAGTAAAACTATTTTGACCCGACCACGGCAAATAGGCTTAAGCTACTATGGAGGCATAAGCAAATACCTTATTTAGTTATTAACCTAGAAGGAACCCCTTTTGATTATGATAACGGAGTTATTAACTACGAGATTGATCACCTTAAGGTTTTCGTTAAAAGAAAAAACCAAGAGATATTATTTGATGTTGTACCCAACAAGTACTATGATCTTATGCTTGGGTACCTATGGTTATAACGCTATAACCCATATTTTGACTGGAGAACTGGCTAGGTGCTCTCTTTTAATGATGAGATACCCTCTATGACGAATGACGACTTAGGATATGACATGAGATCTTAAACTTCTACCAAAGATACCGGGGAAGCCGAGAAGAGGCAAATATAAGATACCTCTCTACCTAAAGGAACACGATATAAATACCATAACGGATAAAAATGATAGACTTAGTGAATAATCGCACGCGTCCTAAAACAAATCTATGAGTTAGAAGAAAACCTTGAGCAGACTAAACTAATACCAGGAGGAGAACGACTTAAAAATATTCTATTATAATACCGTATCTATGAGGAACTCTTTGCGGAAGAACTTGAAATAGGCCTACCCAAATATATATACTATGACCTAGAAATTGAGTTTATTAACGGGGAGTAGCCCGGCTTTAGTAAACTCTACCTACTTAATGAAGCATAACTACTAGTATTAAAAGAATATATCGAAGATATGCTACGGAAAGGATATATTAGGGAAAGCAAGTTATTTATTAGATACCCCGTTATATTCGTCCTAAAAAAAAACGGCAAGCTCTGACTTTATATTAATTTTAGGATGCTTAATGCCATTATAGTTAAGGATTAAATACCGCTACCCCTCATTAGCGAGTTGAAGGACCGACTATTTAGAATAAAGTATTTCACAGCTCTCGACCTCAAAGGAGCCTACAACCTCATCCGGATTAAAGAAAGATATAAATAAAAAACCGCTTTTCATACCAAGTATGGACTATTCAAGTACCTCGTTATGCCTTTTGGACTCACTAATGCACCTACCGCATTCTAACGAATAATTAATAATATGCTACGAGAATATCTAGATATATTCATTATATATTACCTAGACGATATCCTTATCTTCTCCGAAACGGAAGAAGAACACATGGGACACGTCCATAAGGTACTACAAATACTATAAGACGCTAAGTTACTAGTGGAACTAGAGAAGAGCAAATTCCACGCTTCAGAAGTGGAATTCCTCGGATATATCATCTCTCATAATGAAATACGCATAGACCCCAAGAAGGTCTTAGCAATTAGGGACTAGAAGGAACCAATAAACGTTAAGGAAGTATAAGCCTTCCTCGGTTTCGCTAACTACTACCGCAGATTCCTCTAATAATTTAGGAAGATCACTGCACCACTAACCGACCTCATAAAGAAGGACAAGACATTTATATTTAGGGACAAGGCCAGAAGAGCCTTCAATATAATCAAAGAACTCATCCTAAGCGAACCAATACTCAAGATATTTAACCCATCTCGACAAATCAAACTCGAAACCAACGCCTCAGACTTCGCACTAGGCGCCCAGATCAGACAACGAGATAACAAAGGACTTTTACACCCCATCGCATTCTACTCCCACAAGCTACATAGAGCAGAACTCAACTACCCCATCTACGATAAAGAATTCCTAGCGATAGTAAATACCTTCAAGGAATTTCGGCACTATCTTCTAGGAAGCAAACATCAGATCAAGGTATACACAGATCACAAGAATATTACCTACTTCGCGAAAACCCAAAAACTTAGCAGACGATAACTACAATACGCCAAATACCTTTCAGAATTCAACTACATCATCATCCATATCAAAGGAACAGAGAACGGCAGGGCAGACGCTATTAGCCAACGACCTAACCTAGGCACTAAGAAGATCAAAGCAAGAGAATAACTCCTGCAATTCACGCAAGAAGGACATCTCAAATAATAGACAATCGCCCACACCAAGCAGCGAACACTGCCATACTACCTAACGGACAAATAGAAAAACCGAATCATCGCCGATATTACCCTTAGCGAACTCAGGAGACTCGTGATTAGACGGGCAGACTAGGTAGGGAGCCAGCAAGGCATAATCACATATTAAAAACACATCTTCATACCGCAGAAATATGTAGAAGAATTCATCAAATACTATCACCAGACCATAAAACACGACAAGAAACTCAACGATGGAGATTTCTAGGAAATAATACATCAACACTTCACGTGGGAAGACCTCACGGCAGGGCCAGACAGCTACCTCGACTACAAAATATACTACGACCATGCATGGCTAGGAGATAAGCACCTACCAAAGCTATACGAATATAACTAAGCCACGGGAATATCCTACGTCACCATAGGAAGCGCCTACGTCGTGGAATAGAATAACCCGCTCCTTAAGTAGATCTAAGAACACAATACATAACTCCCAGATGATGAAAAAATAACTAAATAATAAGTCCCGAACGAACTACAACATGCCCTAATACATAAAGTACACAGCCACCAGCTACATAGACACCAGGGAATCAACAAAACTTTAGAACGAGTCAGAATAGTATTTATATTCCCTAAAATAAAGGAAATTATCTCGACAGTCATCAACCAATGCGACCTTTACGCAAAAACCAAGGCGCGACGCCATAAACCCTACGGGAAGCTATAACCACTCCCAGTTACAAAACAACCATAGGACTCAATCACCATAGATTTCATCACCAAACTACCCTTATCAGAAGAACCAGCCACTAGAAACTTCTATGATAATATTCTTATCATCGTGGATAGACTCACGAAATTTTCCTATTTTATACCCTATAGAGAATCAACCACTACGGAAGAATTCGCATATCTCTTCTACTTTCACGTCGCTAAGATATACAGCATACCACTCGAAATTATCACGGACCGAGGACCACTATTCGCCTCGAAATTCTAGCAAAGCCTCACGAGATATTTAGGAATTAACCACAAACTCTCCACGGCATATTACAAAGAAACAGACAGACAGACCAAACGCATAAACCAAACACTAGAACAATACCTTCGATACTACATTAATTACAAACAAACCAACTAGGTTAAAAAGCTACCGGCTGCATAGCTAGCATATAATATAGCCATAAACGAAAGCATAAGGATCACACTAGCCTACGCTAACTTCGGATTCACCCTAGATATATACCGATAAACACGAGATACTATCATCAACCTAAAAGCAATCCTCACTAGCGACCAGCTACGAAACCTACACGAAGAAATAAAGACAGAACTCGAGTTCGTCAGAAACAAGATAATGAACTACGCTAATAAGAAAAGAATCAAGGGACTAATCTTCTCGGAGGGAGATATGGTCTACTTCGCAATAAAAAATATCGAAATAAAACAATAAAACAAAAAACTCGACTATAAATACATTAGACCCTACAAAATCAAGCAAAAAATCTCAAAAAATAACTACAAACTAGACTTACTACCAAAAGTTAAGCTTTATCTAATCGTTCACATTTCATTACTTAAATCAGCAGAAAACACCATCTAAGTCAAAACTAGAAACAAATCAGAGATAGAAGTCAATAGACCAGAGGAATACATCATAGAAGCCATCCTCGACATAAACAAAGTCAACGGTAAAACAATATACCTCATTAAATAGAAAAACTACCCGGACTCAGAAAACACATAGGAACCACCAAAGCACCTTACTAATATACAACGCCTTCTAAAGGACTTCCACCAATAACATCAGAGGGGACAACAAAATCATCAAGGAAGCCCAAATCCAAGACATCGGTATAGACCATAGTCTAAATATCTTCCACAAGCAAGGACTCCCGCTACTCCGACTATTCCAATTCGTCCAGGGAAGCCAGGCCCTTACGGGTCATCTCCGCACCACGCGACACCAGCTACCGCTTACGTTTCCGGCACATCTCCAGCTAGGAAAGAGACTCGTCCAAATCTTATTGCGCTTTCCGCAAGGCTTCACGACGGGAAGCAAGCAGCTCTTCAGCAGCGGCCTCCCGCTCGTCCAACCGACGAGCCTCCTCGATAATACGGGACACTGGCGATATCAGCGGAAGGCCCGGGCGAAAAACAAGAAATCACGCACAAGAGTTCAGAGGAACGCCCATTGCATCATAAGGACGACCCAAATGTATGCATAAACCGCACTTCTTAGAACCCGAGATCATCTTACAAACAACACCCCGTTTCGAACAACGAGAATAAGGCATCACTTTGAAACCAAACTAGTCAATTCCGGAAGTAAGGATATAGCGATTTTCGGTAGAAGAAGGAATATCGGATTTCTTTTTAATCACACGGTCTAACATCGCGTCAGCATCGCCAGGAAAGTAAGAATATAGGTCAAAGTTAGTCACTCACGAAGGAATAGCTACGGTCGCAGGAAATGGCCTTAAGGATAAGACCAACAGAGAGGGGACATCATATCACGGCCTAGACATACCCAGGGTCACATATTATACGTACCCACAATAGGCACCTAATCCGCGTATGCAATGAGCCGCTCACTCTTACGACCATAAGCGATCATATACTACTCACCATAAGCTCAGTAAGCAGTCTAACCTCGCTCACTTAGGTCATAGCGACCAGCCGAGTATATAGAATATATTCATTGCACTTTCTTATATAGTAGCTACCTCAGCTATTAATACAACTTAGTTATACTTAATACCTTAAGTATATTACTAGACGTAACTATACCCCCTATTTAAGATAACACTAATAACCCTTTGCTAATATAAACCTAGTACGACTAGTTTATCCCTTGGGAAAAGATATAATCATTATAGATAAGGGGGCGAATATTAATACATATAGTAATAAATATAATAATACTCTTTATATTACCTTAGATAGAGGCTATCTCGAGGTTATAAAGCTATTATTAAATAAGGGGGTAAATATTAATATATAAGGTAGCTTTTATAGTAATACTTTCTATATTACCTTATTAAGAGGCTATCTTAAGGTTATAAAGCTATTATTAAATAAGGGGGCAAATATTAATTTATAAGGTAGCTTTTATAGTAATATTCTTTAGGCTACCTTAAAAAGAGGATATCTTAAGGTTATAAAGCTACTATTAGATAAGGGGGCAAATATTAATATATAGGGCGGTAGGTATAATAATACTTTTTATATTACCTTATCGAGAGGCTATCTTAAGGTTATAAAGCTACTACTAGATAAGGGGGCAAATATTAACATACAGGGCAGCGAGTATAGTAATACTTTCTAGGCTACTTTAGAAAGAGGCTATCTCGAGGTTATAAAGCTACTTAACTAAATAAATACTAAGAGAATATCCTAAAAGCGACCCGGCTTGGTAAGTCTAAGGGAACTAATAAAGCAGCCTAGGCTCTTAGACCTTACTAATATTAATTAAAACCCTTAATATAATTATATTATTAATTATTACTAGAGGAGTTATATCCTAATCGCTATATATTATTTATTATAGAATTATAAGAAGATATTATAAATTATATATACTGCTAGTTAAGAAAATAAGATAAATATCTATTTTAGTAACTAATATATTAATTATACCTACTTTATACTAGCTAGTTAATATTATTATCTTTAGTAATATATTATGATAAGGCCGCTACGCTATAGGCAATACTTAACCCCCCTCTAATATATATAGGCCTAATTATGCCCTCGCTTATCCTCCTCTTAATATAACCCTATATATTATCTTAGTATAGTTCTATAGATATATCTTATAGTCTAAGTGATAATTATATAGATAGTAATATGCCTTTAATTATCTTAAATATTAAAGAGGTAATATTATTTAAAATACTTATTTAAACCGCCGGCGGAGTAAAAAGATTTAATAGGGCGCTTAATATCTAGGTCGCATAGCTTAAGGGTTGTTACTCTCCCGATGCGGAAAAAGCATATATAGCTTTGCTCCCTCGGATCCTTTATATAGACAAAAGCAATCGCGGTACCAATTGCGTTATTTATTTCAGGTTCTTTATATATAGTCTTTAGCCTTAGAGATAGGTATCCTTATATAATAACGAGGGTAATATAGGTAGTTATTCGAATATCTATCTAGCTAATTACTTCTCGATATCAGCTAGGGCCTACTTCTAGGACTATTCTTATTAATACTTCTGCTTATATTCCCGTTATAGCTTCGCTCTTAGATCTTATAGTTCTTTAGTGACTTTATTTAACTTTAAATAAGTTCTTAGAGACCCCTTAGCTACTTGAAGATGCTGCTAGTAAAGGAGGAGCTCTTAGACCAGGGGGTTATTATCTATAATAGCAGACTACTCGGTAGGTTACCTTATACTAACCGAATTCTAAATTATATAAATATAATTATAAGAATATAAAATAAAAGAATTTTTAAAATAAGACTAAAAATATATCTTAGGTGCTATTATTATATAGTCTTATTATACTTATATCCTAAATTAATAATCCTTATCTCTCTTAGTTACCTAAAACTCTTTACTAGTATAGCTAGAATAGCTTATAGTACTTTAATCCTAATCTACCTACTTATCCCTATCCTAGAAGTCTATACTGCTATAATAATTACCGCTTATAATACTATAACTCTACTCTCCTCACTTATCCTTTATAATAGCCTCTATATATACCTATTTCGTCCTAGTTTACTAATATTAGCCTAGCTCCTCTATTTTCCTCTTCCTAGGCTTTTAGTTAGTTATACTAATAATAACGGCCCCTAATACTATGCCGCTATTATATATATCCTAGATATAGAGTATCTATTAGTCTAGGTTAATAATAAGATTATTAGTGCCTAACTACTAGCATTTTAGGTAAGGGAAGCTTTTTTTAAAATAACTAAGCTAAGTATAAGATTATTTAAGATATAAGCTAAACCCTCTAGTTAAAAAGGTCTTATTACAAAGTAAGTAGTGAGTTAGGGAAAATGAGTGCTAAGCCGTTTTGGGCCGTTGGGCAATTTCTTATACATAGAAAAAGGTCAGAGGCCATAGCCTCTGATTATTATTATCTTCTTCATCGGTTATGACGAGAAAGGGGAGCTTTAGGCTTTCTTCCTCAGCGTAATCATCATTGCTATTAATTAATTATTTGCCCTTAATATTTTCTATGTTATTGAGATCACGAGACAGTATGTAAGATCCCTCCTTTAAAAAGGGTCACGAAAGGGATACGAGAAGATCTGGCTATGTAGTGTAGTATGTTCTATTTCTCTAATAAAGTAGTAAGCTAGTATTATAGGGTTAGGTGCATAGAGTTTATTATAATATTACTTTATATAATTACTCTAGGTAGAAAAACTAATTATAACTAGCTATTTCTATCTTAAGAACTTATACTCGCGATAATAAAAAGGTTTCTAAAAGTTTTTACTATATTCTAAGGTAATATATCTAGTTAAGCTACTCTTTTATATAAAATTCCTATTATAAATTAAATACCTAGGTATTATTAAATCTACTTTTAGTCTCGCTACTTTTATATCCCTAGGATCTTATAAAGGATCTTAATCTAGAGCCTACCTTAAGTACCTAATAAGCTAGTTAATAAACCTCTTTATTAAGTCCTCTATAAGAAAAAAAAATAATAAGTCTTTTACTATCCTACTACTATATTTATTTTACTTTAGGCTAAGTCTCCTTAGTCTATATTCTTATAGATAGGTTATAGACTATCTTTTATTTCTTAGGCAATTAGCTATCTTAAAGTATTTATTATATTATTATATTATAAGCTCCTTCTCTAGTACTTTCTTAATATATTAAATCCTTAATTAAATCCTCTTTACCTCTTTATTATTATAATTAAGAAGGCTATTTAGCTCTTTATGCTATTAAGTAATATTATTTTATAACTTAAACCCTTTCTAGTCCTCTTTAGATATATAGATTAATATATAATAATCTTATTTCATAAATAACTAATATAGTTTAGTAATTATATTATTATAGCCCCTAGTTAATTCTTTATAGGCTATTATTATTAGATTATATCTCTAATTAACTAGGTTATAGCTCTTCTAGAAAACCTCTTTTATATTACCTATAATATAACTTTAAAGAGCTAGCTTAAGTATGCCTTATAACTATTAGAGTTATATTAAGCTATAAAAGTATTATACTTACTTACTATTAAGGCAACCTCTAGCCCTAACTCTTATTAAGTAAGGCCATAGCCCCTCCTAGAGCCTAGCCACCTCGGGAACTTATTACTATATTCTCTAATATAGCTTATAGTCTAGCGGAAAGATAAGTTAGTCCACGATATTATCTTTCTACTTAAATAGCATATAGTTAATATAGTCCTTAAGTAAGCTCTTAGGATATAATATCTCTTTATAAGATATAAACTTTATAATAAAAGCGCTATTATAAATAGCTATCGCAATAATATAAGAGAGAAGGTATATAGACTTAACTGGGACCTAGGTAATACTAAAGGTTAAATTATAGAAGTTAGTATAATATATTACTACTATGACTTAATATAAATAAAGTACCTTATACTCTAGTCCCTCTTAATCTTATCCTTATGCCGCTTTATATACTAAACCTAAATACTTATAATAAGCTAGACTTTTATTAGATTAATAAAATCTCTTAGCTAGCTAACCTTAATATCCTTATACTTTACCTATCTTAAGCTCTTATATTATTAGCTACTAATATTACTAAGGATAATATTCCCTAAGAATAAGACTTACTAAGAGGGTTTATAAAAGATATTAAATACCCTCCCCTAGGCGGTTTAGAGAATAAGTAATAGATCTTCTTTTATTATCTCCTTTTTTATAAACTACTAGTGCTAGGTTAGGCTAAGCCTATTAGCTAGCCTAGGAATTAACTTAGATCTTAGTTAGTCTAATATCTAAGATTAATAGCAACCATATAGGGTAAGTCTTACCTTTCTAACTAATCTAATAAGGCTAAACTTAATACTACTATAGGTTAAATAATATAATATAAAATACTATATATTTATATTTAGCTAATAATAGAACTATTTTAGTATATTATTATTCGCGATATAAACTAATATAGACTATATATCCTATAGCATCGCCGCACTATTTATATCTCTCTTAGTCTTATACTTATTAGGGCCTAAGTAAGGTATAAATATTTCGGAGTTTAAAATATATAGCTTAAGGAAGCTCTTAAATATCTTAATAGCGTTATATAAGTAGGCATATAGCTATAGCCATATCTTATTACTATTAAGCTTACTAGCTTTAATAAACCTAAGGGCACTAATTAGCTAAAGGCTCTGAGCTAACTTAGCTAAGATAAACTTACTAAGTCTACTCCTCCTAGACTCTATTTTAAAGTACTAGAGTCTTCTTATATAAGCCCGCGCCTTTCTCTAGCGCCGGCTTACTATAATTCCTCTCTAAGATCGCCTAGATAGCCTTACTAGAGTCTACCTAGATCTGGGGTATACCCTATTTCTAAGGCTTCTAAGCTAGCAAGTCTATTAGCTAGGCTATAACTTAAGATTAAGAATTAACTATAGGCGGCTATTATTATTATTAAAAAAGAGAATATAGAAGGTATAAAAGGTAGAGAGGGTAAGAGAAAAAGATAAGATAATAAGGTAAGCAAAGGAGCATAGCTTAATCCTCTTAATTTTAGTACTATAGGACCTAAATCTAGAATAAAAATACCTCCTTTCATAATATCCTAGGAAGGCTATGCTGAAGAGGAGGGGGCGTGCCTTCTACCCTTCCTTCCCCGGGAGCGCTTAAGGTAGGCGGAGGGGTAGGCGCTAAGGCCGTCTGTGACGGGAAGACGGAGCTTAAAAATAGTCGGCATCCTCGACGGCCGGCGCGCGTCTCCACCCGGAAATAGTGCGGAGGCGGGGACCGGTATCGGCGGGGGCTAAAACGCCCCGGAGGGCCGAAAGTGGAGATAGGATCAGAGAAAACCCGTGGGAGCCTTAGCTTTGAGGCAGCCATGCGACGGTGGCCGGCTAAACGCCGGGATAAAAATGCCCAGAATATCCGGGGTCCCGTCCGCTCTCCCATAGATAAGCCAGTGAGGGGCGGATTAGTAGTTGGGTCGGTGACGACCAGCGAATCCCCGCTGTTGTATGTTTTTTTGCTAATTCTCTTAAATTGTTGCGCGTGCATGTTGCTGGAGGCCTTTTGTGACCATGGTTCCGAATCTTTGCTCGTTCCCCCGTGCCGCAGAGGGTGGTGTGAGCGGTCAACCAACAGACGCAAGGCAGTTTATGTCACTTCAGCCAATAAGAAGCTAGCAATGGACTCGCGTGCAGTTGAACGGGCAGGCTGTTTCTAACAACAAATGTTCAATAAGTCCTATCTACTTATGAAAGAGATCTTTTTTTTTATTCGCTTTTTCAGTGTGTCGCAAGTGATGGAAAAGAAAGAGAAGGAAAAAGAACCCGCCACATCCCGTGCCCTCTGGGTACCTCTCTCGTTCAAGGACCTCAGATTGTAAACAGCCCATGTCCTGAGACAACACCTCCCCATACATAGGAATAGCCGTGAAGGTTCCCATCGCGATCAAAACGAAAAATTACAACAATGTGTAGCCCGGCAAGCCTGGCACGCAAAGCAGAGGGGACGGTTGATCCTCTATTGTCCAAGTGCGCATGGCGGTTGAAGGTGCGAGCCCAGCCAGTGTTGTGGGCCTGGGGCACTGAGGCTGGGGCTGGTGTGGCTTGAGTGGCTGAAGCCGTCTGGGTCTGGATGACCGTGGCATGCTGGCGAATCACCCGTTGCTGCTGCTGATATAGCTGCCATCTTTGATGGATCTGGCTGGCAGACCTTCGATACGGCGTGACGGTTTCGCCCACAGCAGTGACACGCCTAGCCATGGCGGGATGTTCTGGTGGATGATTCGGGCCAGTGGTGGGGAACTGCCTTGGCTGTTGGGGCTGGGACACACCAGGGGCCAGAGACTGGAATTGGGATGACTGAGGCTTGCTGGTGTTGTTCATGGTGGACTTCTAATTTATTGAAAGATAAATATGGAATGGCACAAAGCTGGTTGAGATGAAGAACATGATTCCGGTCGAAAACGCCCTTGAATGCCATTTGAAGGGCCTTTTATGCTTGTTGGTAGGTATTGGAGGGTATCGGTTTTCAGAACCCCCCCTGTTGATGATGCATCGTGGAGGGTATCGTTTTCGGCCCCTCCAGATCCAAAAACGACCCCCTTGATATTGAACATCGTGTCCCCGTCCACGTGCTCAGTTGTCGAGCTAACCACAGCCTGAAATTTCCCTCAAGCCTCAAACTTGCCTCTTACAACATCCAAAATATGACCAAGCTCACCCAGGCTCTATGCTGGCTTGCTTCTACTGGTAGAAACGGGGCCCCTTCCGACTTGGTTTCGCCGTGTTGAGATTGTGGACTTGACAGCAGGACCACATAGTTGAAGCGACCACGCCGTGGCCTCAACGCCTGCGCCTGGACTTTGTCACCTTTGTTCTTGCCCTATTCTCCGATTGCTCCTAGCGTCGGCTTGCTATCCTCTCCGGAACGACTCCTGTCAATCAGATAAGAAATATCCCGTCAAGAAGTACTTCCACCTCTGTAATTTTCCGACTCAAGCTTAAGAACCGTACAGTCTAACTACCTACAGCCAGAAGGTTGAAGACCCACATTCAAGGGGGCTGATTGGAACACTCAAATGGCCCTCACATGCTAGACACTGCTTCTTCTTTTTTTTTTCTTCGCTACTGTACTTATTGCATACAAAGAGCTCCATGCCAAGGACGACGGGCTCTGCTAAACCTCGATACGGACTACACCTGATGCCATGTCTGAGTACAGAGTAAGGTGCTGGGGATCAAGGAGTGTGGCCCCACAATACCCAAAGGAGCACCGGAGTTGAGCGGAAAGAAAGTGAGAAGCCAACCACGTCAATGAATCCTTACAAGGGTCTGGGAATGATGATAGGTGATATGAGAAAGAGCTGAAACGAGTTGATACCACGCTCCGGCGCTCCTTCTAGCAAGTAAGAGCCCCCTCATAAGGAAGCCGTGTATAAGAACTCGATGGAAACCTGTCAGCATCTCGATTCAACATACTCAAACTCTTGTATCGCATCTCGTGCGTTTTCCAATTCCGCAAATCACACGTTCTAGTCAGCTGTTTAGGATTTCATATCTTTCGCACACAATGACGACTCAAAAGCCCAAGGTTCTTGTTGTCCTTACCTCGGCCGACAAGGTCCCCAAGACTGGCAAACAGATTGGCTGGTATTTGGTAAGTCGTCGTCCTGATTTGAGCATACTTCCAATCACAAACCATGCATTGTGATAAGGGTCCATGCTAACACTACAAAGCCTGAGCTCGCACACCCTTTCCACGTCCTCAACCCTCTTGTCGAGCTGGTCTATGCTTCGCCCAAGGGCGGAGTGTCGCCTCTGGACCCGGTATCTGTTGATCTCTTCAAGGATGACCCGGTGTGCAAGGACTTTCTCGAAAACCACACCTCAGTCTGGGAAAATACGACAAAGCTGTCTGATTTTGCTGGCCGAGCCTCGGAGTTTGACGCCATCTTCTACCCGGGCGGACATGGTCCTATGGTAGATCTCGTGGATGACCAGCATTCCAAGGATCTGCTCCGTGACTTTCACTCGCAAGGCAAAGTCGTCTCGGCGGTGTGCCACGGCCCTGCAGCTCTTGCCAACGCCACCACTGCTGCAGGCGAGCCGTTACTCAAGGGCGTGAAGGTCACTGGATTTGACAATGTGGGTGAGGAAATGTTCCAGTTTACAGAGGACATGGACTTTAGCCTCGAGGATAAGCTGGGTCAAGTCAGTGGCGGCAAATACGTCAAGGCTGCCGAGGGTCCCCTTGCGGAGAAGGTTGTGGTCGATGGCAAGTTTATCACAGGGCAAAACCCAGCGTCATCTAAGGGAGTGGCCGAGGAGATTGCCAAAGCTCTGGGGGTCTAGTTAAGCAGTCTGTCGAATTAATGGATTTGTTACCCTATAGCCCAGGACGACGAAAAGCGTCGCCATAGTCTACCCAAAAACGAGTTTACTTAGACCAACAAACATATAATCAAGAGACAAGTGGGCAACGTCTCGTCCCGGAAATAGTGCCTACGGACTTACGGTGAGCAATTAATAAGCGTTGGCCTCGGAGGTTAGCGCTGACGATTGGGATTCTACCTCTTTGATCCGCAACATAGAACAGTCATCGGCCATCGTTAAGCCAGACCAACTGACAGCAGGCATGTTTGGGGCTTTTCCTGCCTCGTCAAAACCCACAGGGCCTTTGACCTCCCCAGGTGTCTCGTCCAAGCCAAAAAGGAACCGGGTCGCTCGGGCTTGCGATCTATGCCGAATCCATAGAATCAAATGCGACACGAGTCATCCATGCCGGAACTGTCTAGCCAGAGGGTGGCAATGCAGTAGCCGCGGGAGGCTTGACCAAGGATGGAACCTCCCACGCGCCATGAGGTATGGGGACTGAACGGAACGAAGCAGCATGTTGATGTTCTGAGTTGACCTGGGCTGTATAGGGAAATCGAAACATTACGGAGGCGTGTGAAAGAGCTCGAGACTCAACTTGAGGGTACAAATACTGAGTCAAAGGATACACACAAACACCATGCTTGTGACGACGAAGACGACCAGGCTTCAAGCCCACATCCTTGCAACGAGGACGGAATTCACCTGGACACTACCCAACACACGGAGCCATCTTCTTCCCTTGCTCAATTTTACGGACAGTCATCGGCATATTACTTCATCCACCGCATAAACCTCCATCTCCAATCTCACCACCAAGAATCCCCAGAAGCCCAGAGCCCCCAGACACTGATCCCCAACTCTGCAAGCCGATCGTTCGTTCATGCTGTATTTTCTCAAGAAGCAGAGCCTGAGGCAGGGGTTGGCTCAGAGGCGGTCCCGGAATGCAATCAGCGGCTGACAGAGAGCACCTTGTCTGGAAAGAACCTGACAGCAACCCAGGAGGCCTTCTTCCTCGACCTCTTCTGGGATTCTTGGCACTGCTGCTATCAGATTCTCGATCAGGTTGAATTCAAGGCGCACTACAAGTCCCTCTGGGGTGGCCCAGGCCAAACCACCCGGAAACCATCTGCCCTGGTCGACATCGTCTTGGCCTTGTGCATGCAGTTTGGTGTCACATCTCTTCCTCGACAAGTAGAGTCTAAGGCCGAGATTGACATCCGCGACGCTACTATCGCGGGTCGCTGGCTCTACCGACGCGCCCAAGCCCTACTGGCTTGCGAGCTGGAGAGACCTTCTCTCACAACCTTTCAGTGTCAGTTCTGGTCTGCCGTCTATCTCGGTAACGCATCCTATCAGAACATGGCTCAAAGCATGATCGGTACCGCTATCTGCACTGCGCACGCACTTGGGCTGCACATCGAGCCATCTACAGAGCTACCCCTCAAGGAACGAGAGGCAAGGAAGCAGATGTGGTGGACTCTGTTTGTGTTTGAAACCAGGCTCTGCATCCGACTGGGCCGACCTTGGGGGACTGACATGTCCCGGACAACATGTTCCTTACCAGGAGAGGATCAGGAGCCTCACTCCGGCCATGTAGCGTGGCGGAGCTACACGGTACAAAGAGCTAGGCTTATGATGCTAGTTCGAGCCATTTTTGACAGGTTTCAACAAAAGTGCGCTTCCACAAAGAAGGGAAACTCGAGTGTCATTGTTGAGGAGTTTTCCAAGACTCTCAAGGACGGTGTCGAGGATATACAGGCGTGGGTTGATACAGTCCCTACCGCACTCAAGACTGAGCGCCGTGGGAGCGGCACGCCCTTCTCAACAGATCTGTCTGAAGTTGATATTGAGCCTTTTGCACCGCTCTGGTTGCGTCGGCAGCGCCTCATGCTGGAGCTTGGATACCACGACTCCCTCCTGACACTTGGCCGTTCATGCATAGCCTTCTCGCTCAAGTCAGTGAGGGAACCTTATCATCAAGGGATTCATATTGACGAAATACCCTCGAAATTTTCCACGATGCTTCATGTGGCTGGAACTGCCGCTCGACATGCAATATCGATAACGCATGTATTGCACCAGATCTACAGGGACCATGACATCCTTGACGGTTGGTATGAGCCGTTCAACTATCAATGGAACGCGGCCATAACGTTAGTCGGATTTATCCTGGCCTACTCCAAGACCAGTTCCATAGTCCCAGCTGCCTGTGAGGCCCTTTCCAGCAGCATCAACGTCCTAGAGCGGATGGGCAGCTTCTTTGGGGTGGCAGCGAGCGCGGCGGTCGTCATCAGTAACCTTTTACACAAGACCAGCGCCGTTGTACGCAGTTTGGAAGAGTTTGCGACCAACCCGGCCGAGGAGTGTTCGGCCGACATTTCCAAAGCTCCCCTAGGCCAACCGGACGCGCTTCATCTCCCGGAATTGGACATTGCATCATCTATCCTGGCTGGAGCTGATGGCACATTTGGACCAGCATCCGAGTTTGAAGGGTTCGGGTTCAGCCATGATTTGAATCAATTCGCAGGGATCGGTGATTTTGGCCTCGAGGACAACTTTGATCTTTGGACGTATCCGTTGGATTCGTAGTTAGAATTCAGATTAGACTGGAAACAACAAAACGCTATAATAAAGTGAAGAAATAGAGAGGATCTAGGTTAAAGAAAGACAGTTGTATCCCTCCTGAACACCACAATTTTCCATGCACATCATTCCAGATAATCAGATAAACCTTGATCGCTCAGCCCAGCATTACTGGAACAGTTTAGCCATGAAAAAGAAGTTAGTTGATCAGCCGACTTACCTTCCCAGCCCCATTCTTCCATTACGGTCAACCAATGCAACCTGCTTTTTACCGTGTAGTTCCTGGCGTCCGTCTTGAGTCCTGAAGCGTCTTGTTGAGTTAGAGCAGTTGAGTCGAAGAGGAGCAAAGATGTGGGAGGTTCCCATTCTTGTTGCATACATGCACAATCACTTTCAAAGCCGCTCTCAGGAACCATACCTTGCTCAAAGTCCAATCCAGCATCCCGCGATCCTGCTGAGAAAAGAGAGTTGCCCGTCCTTCCGTGGTTGGATCCCTCACATGATTGGCGGTGCTTCCCATAACTGTCCCGCCTCCTCCAGACCTCCAACGTCAACTCCAAACACCTGTCCACGATCCCAGATGAATTTCCAGTGGTCATAGATTTCCATCTGTCACGGATCCAATCTCTATCTTCTGCCTCTGTTGCCTCACAACCGGCTATCATGAGGGGTAGGATGTGGAAGATGACTGCCCGGGAATGAAGTGGAACTGTGGCGATGAGCACAAGCACCTTGCGCGCCATTTCCGAAAAAGAGAAGCGGATGGGGAGTTCGGGTACTGCCTGATATAGTAGAAGCAGTGTGGCCCATTTGTAGGAGTTTGCCGTCTGCACCAGGTCTGAAGCATTTGGGGTCAAGGACTCGGCGTCCCCTGCGACCTCCAAGCTCATGGAGGGAGTCCAGCACTCGATGGCCATCTTTAGCTCCACGGCTCGGGCGACAATCACGGGCGAGTTGAGTTTATCCTGCGTCTTGCGAACACGTCGGACAAGATCGGCGACGCGGCCAATCAACGGGAACAGTGCCCCGGCGCATCCCATGAGAGGGTCAACCTGAGGCTCGGGGCAAGGACTTGTCGAGCTGCAAGCAGTCATGAGGTCCAAGTCCATAGCCTGGACGTTGGAGCAGGTAATTCTCGTGAGGACATCCATGTAGAGCCAGAGGTTGGCGAGGAAGCTCAAACAGAGATTACCCTCGAGAGGTCGTGACGCGAGATCCTTAGAGAGGCCTTGCTGAAGAAGGTCTTTCGCCTTGTTGATGTGGCTGATGCCATTAGATGCTCGAGGGTAGTACCAGGTCTGGGCGATGCTCAGAGCAAGCGTGACGATGAGGGCCACCTCGAGGCGCATGCTACCGTTGGCCTCGACCGAGAGCTTTCCCATACTATTCTCCAAATGCCTCACTCCCTCAGCGCGCAGTCGAGGCAGGCACTTGGCTCCGTTGAAGCATGTCATGGCGGCGATGGCGTGGTACAGCGCAGGGTGATCCTTTGCCAGGGGCCAGACCACTTTGCGCCATGGGTTCCCGGTCGGGTCTTCCTTGATGTAGAGGATTTCGCATATACGATTGTTATAGAGCATAGCGATGCTCTCTGGGCTGTTGTCTCGGATTGCTGGTTGCCGGTACAGGTTGAAGAGGCCATGTCCGTTTAGCTGAAGCGAAGGGCTCACAGCTAGATTCAGGGCCGAGATCCATGAGTCTTCGGCAGAATCCAGCACATCCGGGTCTTGATCAGAAAGAATGTCGGGCGCGCCAAGATTCTCCGATGCAAGGTCAAGAAAGTTGGGCAACACGGCTTCGGTACTCTCCTCTGTCACGTTTGTTTTTGGGTCCACGATGGCATTGAGGTCCAGGAAGAGCATATCAAAGTCTGCGACTTGTTCCGTCGGACTGAATGATATGCCGAGAGAGGGAGCAGCGGGAGAATCGAGTGCTTGGAGTATATCGTCGTCCTGGGGTCTTGGGCTAGCCACAACCTCCATCGTGTTGGATTCCGGGTCCTCGGATATTCTCGACGATGGAAGTGGAGAACTGGTTCTTTCTTGTGGTCTATCGGATGATGTAGTTTGATGAGAGTTAACCGTCTGGAGATGTCTTGTTTTAGTCGCTGTCAAGTCAGCATGTAGCATCCAGTATGCCTATCCGACTTACTCTTGCGTGCACAGTAACTTGTCTGGTCGGGTTTCTCGATTTCCTTCCATATCAACTCCAAACTATAACCACCGCAAGGAACCCGTCTTCGAAGACATTGCGAGCATGAGGGCTTGAGCTCGTCGCACTTCCTCCTCTTTGCTTTACAAGTCACGCACCCTATGGCCGTCAGCCGTGACCCCGATAACCTCCAGTCACACACGAACCATGTCGACTCTTTTCATGCTTGGCCTTTTTCAATGTCTGCCTGGGAGCCTCTTCACGGAAACTCTGAGGCAAAAGCCGTCGCGGGGGTTTTCTATTGTTTGCTGCTGCTGACGTGGAGGTTGCATCATCTTGTATCCCAGGTTGAGCGGCCGAGGTCGTACTCATCCCAAACACCGTATTCACCTTAAGCGGACAGGTAAAGAGGAAGCGAATACCCTTGGCTGCAAAGAAGATGTTTTATGAGAAGAGGAGGAGGGTGACCGTCGTCGTTCTTTATACTCTACTGATCACAAGATACGGCTATCAAGTCATACTAGGGTAAAGACGGCTACTGTTACCACTTCAGGATTAGTGCGGGGGGCCTCGATGGCGCTATGACTGATCTCTTATCACCGGGTTTCACAGAGGTTCCTTATATGAAGTCATGGGGCATGTAAAAGGTGCATTCTAGACATGCGACGCGCTACTGAAAGACTGACGCCGCATTCTCAATCTCAACGAGTACAAGCTATAACAATGTCATCATCCTCATTAAAGAAACCGTGTCAATTTTAGGCTCAAGACACCTCCGCGACCTGAGCCGTGCTAGACTCCAGAGGTTGAGGCGGTGGCGCGTTGGACTTGAGCCTGTCCTTTTCGAACTGAGCAGAGCACATCTCTAGCACTCGGCTCTGGTAGTCTGATGCACGGGATTAGCATGTTTCTATTTCATCACACCAGTATTTTGGAAATAACCTACAGACTACACCATTCTCCTTGTTCGGGTTGAGAATACCCTCGGTGTAGACACCGATGTTGAGGTTCTGCTGCGCCTTTTCGCAGAGCTCCTTGTCTTCCAAGGCAACTTGGCGAGCGAACTTGTAATAATCCTCAAACTCTTCGGAGCCGGCAGGTGCAGGATGATAGTAATCAAACTCCATCACGCAGTTGCCAGGCTCCTCCAACGGACACACGCGCCATGAGGTCATGCCGCCGCCGTAGATGCTCAGGGTTGAGTTTGGGAACAGGTAAACAAACAAACCATCGTTTGCTGAGCAAGGACCCGCGAGGTGCTGAGAGTAATTGTGTCTGTTGATGACCTTGTACGTGGTGGGTGTGTACTTTTTGGAAAACTCGGGGTGAGCATAGGCGCAGTGAAGGCATTCCTGGTATCCATCGACCAGGGTTTTCCAGTTGTAATTTCCGACATAATTGAGAGGTCGCTGAAGGGGCAGATCTGTAAAGTCGCAGTCCTTGATCAACTCTTCTAGGCCTGGGAAGAATTCCTGGAAGCTGACTGTCTCGTCGGACAAGGTCATGAAGAGCAAGCCGCCTGTCGTCAAGTAGCTGCGGATCTCCGAACCCTAACAAAAAGGTTAGAGCATCAATTTATTCAAGGCAAATCTTGTGAAGCGTACAGCGTCGGAAAAGATCTTGATGGTCTTCCAATCAGCAGAAGAGCGCCGGATAGTGTAGTTGACCTGCGCCAACTCGCAGCGGTAGTCTTCTTGGGCGTTTGGCCATTTGGTGACGGCGCCCAGGAGAATCCAGCTCTTGTAAAGGTTAGAAATTCTTCTTCAGACAGCAGAAGTAAAAAGTTGCAAACCTTGAGAAAGATGGCTCGCCTCTCGAGACCATAGATGGCCTTGCTGGTATACCACGAAGCGGGAAGTGTTGTCTGGCAAGCCATTTTGAACTTGATCTGGAGTTGTGATGGCAATGTTGTCTGCTAAGCAAAGCTCTAGTCATGATCGAGAGGATAAATATATAATCAATAATCCAAACTGCCACCACAACGAACGTAACTCTTTTCCAGATACAACCTTATCTCACAGAATCCTTCCCATGCGCTATTCTTGATAAAGAAGGGCGGTCCATAGCTCTGCATCTACAACCATTTTGGGGGACTTAGTCCGGGGCATCCGTAGCCAATCAGAACTCTGACCAGAAGCCATCCAAATGAGGAAACTTGATCCCAGGTATTCAGAACTCCTCATTGGACATTATTTCGGCTCATCGATAACGCCACAGACGGGAAGCAACGGAGATCTACGGATAGTTGATCGCCCGTGACCAAGGGCCCTAGCACACCGCTGGGATCAGACTTCCCACAGAGGGAATCCGGTTCATATGATCTGTAAAAGTATCGTGAACTTGATTAGTATGCAGTAGCGGTGTCGTTGTCCGGCGCGGTTGGCTTGGCCGATTTGGGTCATGCCAAACGCTGAGACGTGTCATCGAGACCTGCTGGCTTATAAAGTTTTACGGGCGTGTTTTCAGAGTAGAAGACATCACCACATTTCTCATCTCGCTCTTTTATTCCATTAAAAATGCTCGTGTCGATCGGAATACCCCCTTACGTCCTATGCGGCGCTGCCCTCGCTTTGGCTGCGTCGTTGTTTTGGTTCTACAGGACATTCTTCAACTCTACATCGACGACACTTGCAAATGTCCCACTCCTCACCAAGCAGCCCGATCTCCCCCAAGGATGGTGGACAGATTCTGAAAGATTCAAAACCGAGAAGCGTGCGATATTTAGCCAGGTGAGCCTTCTTGGATCCCGTCGAGGCCTGCCCTGACCTTGACAGACTTGGATCTGCGTGAGCCATCGCAGTCGCTTCGTCAAGGCCGGGGACTACATCGCCTTTGATATTGCGGGCTTCCGTGTCCTCCTCATGCTGGGAAAGGACGGGACCGTACGAGCATTCCACAATATTTGCCGCCATCGTGCTTTTCCCGTGGCCAAGAAGGCATCTGGATCTTCGACTGTGCTCGGTTGCCGATACCATGGATGGAGCTACGATACAAAGGGCCAGCTCACAAAAGCGCCTCATTTCGACAATGTCCCTGGTTTTGAAAAGAGCCAAAACGGACTCTTCCCTATCCACACGAGAGTTGATGATGGTGGATTCCTTCACATCAACATGAGTGCGAGTGAACCAGCTGGAGACGAGCTGTCACATATGAAAAAGACTTCTCAACTTGCCGGTATCACTCAAAGCTCTCACTTTATTAACAGCTGGGAAGTACAGGGAAACTTCAACTGGAAAGTAATAGGTATGTTGTCAACACCCATACGAGAAATGAAGCGAGCTGTGGCAATGTGCTGACTCAAGTCTAGCCAATGACACCCAACATACCTTTCAAACACCTGCAACGGAGGGTGTCTCTCGTCTCTTCTCTGCCAAAGACTCCGTGTCTACAGGCCAGCAGCGTCTTGGACCGCTGACTACTGTATCTCCAAAGCCTGGTAGTCCAATCTGGTACCAGGTAACATACTCTCCAGACTCTGTCGGGCAGACAACGGTACGATGCGACGTATACTCGACCAAGAAGCCTGATGCACATGCTTTTGATAGCGGTGCAAAGGCTAGTTTGGAGGATCAAATTCAAGCCATGGTCCATCAACACGAAGGCATTTACACCAAGCTCACCGGCCCAGACTTTGACGCGCTTGGTGGTGGATGTATGTTCGTGGAGCATCCAAATAGAGACATCTTAGCTGACGGCCATCTAGATGAGCAGGCCAAGATTGCTGACATGGTCGACGCGCATCTTGAGAAGGAAAAGCTTCAAGGGCAAGACATCAAACCAGCTACCATCCAGCAATGCAGAAGCGCAGCATACATGCAAGCTGAAGGAAGTAAGACCACTCCTTTCCACATATCCGGGTAATACCCCTCTAACTTGGTCCAACAGTCTGTCGAGCAATGGAGTGTGGTAGTGAAAAGCTGGCTTGGTGATGGACCTAGATGAGCGGTGACATTGATAGATGGTCAGCGGGGATTGAAGAAGCATGCATCTTCTCTATCGGCAGCAAGGTTAAACTCTGTGATACAAGTGTGATAGTCACTAGATAGTTATGATCACTGTCTATTTTGCGTGACCCTTTCTTCTCAATACCAAGATTTGATCTGAGCACAATCGGTGTGAAGCGGCTGATCTGTGATGATCCACGAGAATGACTTGTGCGTGTGTCACCTGTGAAAAGAGGTATTGTTTTTGATCATCATGACGTCTCTGAGGGAGAACGACATGACAGGTCATGTCAGCCGAGAAATGCTCTGAACGGTGATCACGGCCCTGGACAAGCCTCAAGGCCTGGCATCCAGCAACAATGTACGAATCGCAGGCCTGCTTCCCCCGATTCCATCTCGATCCCGGCAAGGACCAGTTCTCGCCAAGCATCCCTGGGACCAAATGGTAAGGCTGTGTGCTGCCTGCTTATTCCACATTGCATCAATGGCTCTCTGATTGATGCATGTTCCAAGTTTTCCAGCAGTGCCCGATGGCTCACAGCCTGACAAGGCAGCCCTTCTCTCAAACCCGGCCGACAAAGGTTGCATGTCTTGTACAACAATAGACGCATCATCTTCCGTCATGTCTTGAAAAGCAGTGATCAAAGGGTGATAGGACAAGTCCCCAGTGCTGCAAAACTTGGTAATTTGAGGTCTCGGCACCGGCGCTTCACCTAGAGCCATATATACGCGCCTTCTTATTTTTAATAGGCGAGATCGAATCTGGGATCGGAACGAGGAGGGCAAGACAAGATGCTCACCGAGAATCAAGGAGGTGTGTACATCATGTAGTGACCCAGCTATGGCTTGGCCAGGCGCGACAGTGAGTGTAATCATGCATAATTGTCTCAAATGTGGCCTCGTGTAACCATGGAGAAGGCTTGATAGCATTACACTCATCTCTATTACCTTTCTTAAGTACTGTTTCCCCGCCATCTCTCTAAAGGAGGTAAATAGACAGGCCGTGGAAGTGAAGGCTTGGTAGCAACAGCCAATGCTTAGGTGCGCCTAAGCTCAATAACTGGTAATCGACTGAGCTTGTGTGACAGCTAACAAACTTTGAAAGAAGCCGTCTACCCACTCCAAAGACTTGAAGCCCCGTTAGCCCAGCCCTCGATCTTATACCGGGCTTCCGATAGACCAGATTTCCCTCGATAACCCAGCTATTCAACAACTTGAACCATGTGGCTTCTTACTTCTCGAGGTGATAGTGCCCCATCTGCTGCACAAGTCCTCAGCGCCTCCATCATTCTCCTTGCAGGCTTCATTTTGCGCTACATAAATCGAGGATACCAGATCAGAAAGCGGTTCCAAGCTCTCAAAGCGCAGGGTATTGTAAGTCCCACCCTTCATAGAATCATCGTTTTATTCTCCTGACCGGTCACAGCCCATCATGGACCATTCCATCATCTTTGGCCACCTCAAGGTCGTCAGGAAGTTGATGGCAAACCTCCCCCCTGACGCATATCCCGACTATTTACAAACACAGCTCCAAGATAACTGGAGACAACTATTTCCTCAATGCACCAAATGCCCACCTGTAGTCTACCTCGACACATGGCCCCTGGCAAACCCGTTAATCGTCTCTCTCAGCGCAGACGTGTCGTCCCAGTTCATGCAGCAGCATTCCATGCCAAGGTTCCGAGACGCAAAGGATTTCTTTTACCCGCTGACCAAGAACCGCGACATCGTCAGCATGGGAGAAGCTGAGTGGAAGATTTGGCGCAAGAGGCTGAACGTTGGCTTTGGTGCTCAGTACATCACCAGCCGCATCCCAGACATTGTGGAAGAAGTTGAAGAATTCGTCAATGTTTTGAAGAGCAGGGCAGGTAGGGGTGAGACGTGGGGGCCGGTATTTCTCCTAGAGCATGCCACTAGAAATCTCACCTTGGATATCAGCGTCCGTTTCTTCTTGTAAGTTCAGGCTTTTACTCTTTCGTACGCGTAATGCGAAGACTCCTAGAATTGGCTCAGCAAAAGGAATGCTCACGAAATTAACAGAAACATGCGTCTGTACGAGCAAAGAGGGAATCCATCTTCGCTCGCAGTTGCTTTGGAAGATACCCTTTCCAAGATGATGTTCCGAGTCAACATCCTCAACGTTGTAGCATACTACAACCCCTGGCGGCACTTTAAGCTCTGGTGGAACTACCGCACACTCACTCAACAGCTCATCCCTCCAATGCAAAGACGTCTGTCTGAACTGCAGGCAGACAGCACAATTCCAAGAAAGACACTCATTGATCTGATCGTTCAAGCGTTGGAGGAAGAGGCAGCCGAGGTGCAAGGATCCAGCAGAGAGAAACCTAAGGACCTTATAGGGCTTGCGAATGACTCACTCGAGGTGGTTGTTGGCCAGCTCAACGTGTTTATGCTTGCCGGGTTCGAAACAACTGGAAGTGCCATCTCCTGGGTCTTCCGCTTGTTGTGTCAACATCCCGCAATCTTGGCCCGGCTGCGTCAAGAGCATGATGAAATATTGGGACCAGATCCTTGGGGCGCTGCCGATGCCTTGAAGGGAAACCCACAGTTAGTCAACACGTTGACATACACGCATGCCGTCGTCCGCGAGTCGATGCGAGTCCACACCAATGTTGGCACCATACGTCATGGCGACCCTGGCTTCTTCCTTACGGGTCCTCCAGGTTCAGGTCCTGGTTTCGAAGGAAGGAAGCTGCCTGCTAATGACTTTGGTCTGTGGGACGGCGTGTCTGCCATTCATCGAGACCCCGAAATATGGCATAGGGCCGACGAGTTTATCCCGGAGCGGTTCCTCGTTACAGACACCAATGACCCCCTCTGCCCACCACCCAATGCCTGGCGAGCCTTTGCTGCGGGTCCCAGAAACTGCATCGGACAGCACCTTGCTATAGTTGAGATCAAGTTGGTCATGGCAATTGCGGCGAGATGTTTCGACTTTGACTGTTCGTGGGATGAGTGGGATCGAAGCAGGCAAGTTTCCGGCTTTGGCTTGACCGCATGCTGCTAACATTCTCTATTAGAGGAAATAGAGATACAAAGATAGACCCTCCCACTGTTTGGGGCGATCGTTATTATCAAGTTGGCAGATATGGACCACCACGGGTCAAGGAGGGCATGCCGGTGCATGTGAGAATGCGCTCCCAGGTCTAGCCACCGTATTCACATGAGATTACCAGTGAGAAGAGTATTGTGGCTGAGATGATGGTATTTTTGTTAATCATTTTACTTGTCTTCTGATGAAAATGGATAGAGTGCTACAGTATGCCAGGGTGCTATCATGTCAAGAATAGTACCAATCAGAAAACCTGGGTAATGTAAGAGCTCAACTAACAGCTACATACTGTAACATTAGTAATCGTAACGGAGGTTCTGGAGCCTCCGGCCTAGGCAGCCTTCATATTACAGCATCCTATTAATAGATGCTTGTGATTGGTACCCAGAGACTAGAGGATGGAGATCATCGCGACCTACCATGTCAAGGCGGCAGATAGATAGGACCCGGTAGATTGATGCACCGACGGACTTCCGTAGACGACCGGACTTTATGAGACTCAAAGCCCCTCATTTAATGGCTATGGCGCTGTCGGGGGCCATTCACTAAACTCCATGTGGTCTAAATGAAAGGACCAGGCTTCTATTGCGACCAATATACGGACTTTGGCCCCCAACGTGACCCCAATAGTCAGCGCCACAGCGCCCATCCGGCATGTCCTCCTTAAATTATAGGAACGCGTATCCTTAACCTTCAAGAAGCGGCTTGCCAATTCATCTTGCTGCCCAATATGCCCGTCTCCATCACGAAGCAGCTCTTGGCCGCCGCCGCCTATTCCACCTCGCATGTGGACATCATCGCCGTCGGCTCTGACAATGCTGTGTACCACCAGGGCTGGAACACATCCAGCTGGCAGAGCGACTGGGACTCGCTAGGCGGCTCCTTCGCTGCTGTCGCGCCCGCCTTGGTCTCATGGGGACCTGACCGGCTTGATGCCTTTGCGAGGGACCGCAAGACGGATCGTTTGGCGCACAACTCGTGGAACGGGGAGGATTGGGGTAAATCTTGGCCTCAGCTTGGAACCAAAACCTTTACGGGCTCTTTCGCTGCTGTTGCCTGGGAAAAGAACCGACTGGACGTCTTTGGGAGAGGAGACAGCGACCGTGCTGTGTATCACCAATGGGTAAGTTTTGTCCAGCTCTTTTATCGCACATTTCATTAACCACCCTTGCGTTTGAAGTGGGATGGCGCGAAATGGACGACTGATTGGGAGGACCTTGGCGGAGTCGTGATATCAGAACTCGCCGTCACCTCCTGGGAACCGAAGCGCCTCGATATTTTTGGCATTGGTGGCGACGACAAGCTCTTTCACCACTCTTACGATGGCGACAGCTACGGCTGGCAGTCGGACTGGGACAGCCTCGATGGACGTTTCACCTCTGCGCCGGCGGCTGTATCCTGGGGTCCCGATCGCATCGACGTCTTTGGGCTGGGAACCGACTTTGCCATGTACACGCGCAACTGGGACGGTAGCGGTTGGAGCGAGTACCTGAATCTCGGTGGAAACTGGGTGAGCCCGCCGGCGGTGGTGAGCTGGGGCGCAGGGAGATTGGATCTCTTTGTTATCGGCGAAGACAGCGACCTGTGGCATCTGTCGTTCGAGGATGGCAATGGCTGGCAGTCTCAATGGGACTCTCTCGGAGGTCCATTTGATAGCCCGCCTGTCGCTGTGAGTCGGGACAAGGATAGACTGAGCGTCTTTGCCGCAGATTCACGGGGCAGAGTCTGGCATCGCGAGTGGGACGGCGACATCTGGGAGGACTGGGAAGGCCTGGGGGCACCAGGCGAGTCTGAGAACGATGAGAGGAATCGACCAGAGGACAAGGGAGATCCAGATGGGCCCAGTGTTCCAAAGGACGCGAACGGCACGCGAAGTTCTTCGGAAAGCACGGGGAGCCGTACGACTGACAAGCCCAAGGAGACTGAGTCAGACGGCTCGGCAGCTCCAAGCAGAGCGTACGTAGCCAAGGGCTGCGTTGGAGCTGCTCTTCTTGCCTTTACTCTGAGTTTTTGGGTATAATCTAGGGCTTGGCTTGCGTGTTTGATATTTCGAAGGGCTGATGGGTCCTTGTTTGAGCGTTGGACGAAGGCTGATGAGAGTGTTGAAACCGCCGGTCTCACTCTCGACTCTTTGTAATCAGCATCTTTCTTAGCGTATGAAGTAACGTTTTGGCTTGCCAAATTCGCTTGTCATGACAACGGGTCTGCTGATCTTGACTCTGATAGGCCTGCTCGGACTCTGTCGGACTTGAACCATGGATCGAGCGTTTGGATCTAATTTGATTACGTGGGATGTTTAATTACCATGTGCTAGGATACAAGCTACTGAGCTTATCACTGGTTGGCTCGCTCTGATGAGGAGATCTAAGCCGCCAGATCTCCAATGATGATCTGAAGCTGATGGTGGCAACAGAGAGTGCTGTGGCTGAGCGACAACGTCGGACTCTAGGCTTCATCCACTTTTCGACATAACCGAATGTGGCTTTATGATATGTAGCACTCATAGAGACGCTGTTTAGTCAATTTAATTGTCAACTAGCCGGGGCTTGTCTCGAAATGCGAGCTTACATCTCGTAAATTGACCCGACGAAGATGATGTAAAATGTTTAAAGGCATCATTGCCCAGCAGTGAATTACTATCTCGTGTCTTTTGTTGGCAGCATGGGTATCTTGGGACTCGGCTCTGTTTCATAAATCATTACTATCCGAAATGAAGCTCAACAACCTCCTTTCCACTCTCACGTTGGCGACCGGGGCTTTTGCAAGAAAGGTGTTGACTCCTGAACGAGTGGCAGCCGATATCAATTCGGAAGAGTAAGTTTATCTGAGTGTCATCTCTGGTCGATACTGAACTCTATTCTAGCCTAGAAGATGTTCTGCAAAACTTGTACAAGATTGCGCAGGACAATGATGGCAACAGAGCATTCGGGCTCCCCGGTTACAACGCCTCTCTCGATTTTGTACTTGCGCGTCTAGGCTGTGGCAACCACTTCGACATAACCGTCCAGCCATTCACACACCTATTCTCTCATACTCGAAATATCTCTTTGATGGGCCCTGACGAAGATGATGTCCAAGTCATCTCGTTGCAGTATAACCACGCCACCCCTCCCGAGGGAGTCACCGCCCCCTTGGCTCTTGTTCCAATTGATGACGAGCGTGGCTCCGGCTGCTTCCAGGGTCAATGGAATGACATCGACGTGGAGGGGAAAATCGCCTTGATCAAACGTGGAAAATGCCACTTTGCCAACAAACTCAAGTTTGCCAAGGACAATGGTGCCTCAGCTGCCGTCATCTTCAACGATAATCCCAAACAGACTGGAGGATCAGCTTCTCTCGGTGCAGAGAACTTCGGAAAGCTTGCGCCTGTTGGAGTCGTTAGTTATGATCAAGGTGCTTCCTGGGCGGAGCGTATTAACCAAGGGGAGACTCTGGAGGTTACCCTGTCCATTGACGTGTTGACCGAGAATCGAGAAACCTGGCAGATTATTGCCGACACGAAGGAGGGCGACGTCGATAGCATCATCATGCTCGGGGCTCACCTCGACTCCATCCAAGAAGGTCCTGGCATCAACGATAATGGTAGTGGTGTTGCCGCACTGCTTAGCATCGCCGAATCCTTCAAAAAGTACAGAGGAACAAAGAACAAGGTTCGTTTCGCCTTCTGGGGCGCAGAAGAGAGTGGGATGATTGGTTCTTTTCACTACACTTCCAATCTCTCCAAAGAAGAGGCGAGCAAGATCCGATTCTACTTCAACTACGACATGATTGCCTCCCCGCAGCCATACTACATAGTGTATGCCGACTCGGACGCACACAAGGCTGGAGCTCGTTTTCTTTTTGAATTCTTGAGCGACCAGGGCTACCCTGCCGAGTACACGCAAGTTACCCCTTTCAAGCTCTTGATGCAAGTCCTGACATGAAATACAGTCCCTTTGGAAGCTCGTCTGACTACATCGGTTTTCTCAAGCTCGGAATCCCCTCATCCGGCATATTCACTGGCGCAGGAGCCCCCCAGGACGCATGCTATCACACCTCGTGCGATGATATTGACAATATCAACCAAGAGGCTTTGGTGGTCAACGCCAAGGCAGCTGGCTTTGCTGCTGCAAATCTTGCTCTGAATGTCAGCAACGTTCCCAGGCACGAAACAACGAGTCCCAACCCCAAGAGCAAGCGTGGTATATCGAGAAACATGGCGAGGTGGGCCAACGTTGCCAGAGGGGCAGAGAAGGTGCATAGCTGTGGGAGCGAGAGGAGGGTGTTTATGTGAGACGGTGATTTTGTTTGATATCTAGAGGGGGAGGGAAGCTTGTATAAAACACCTCAATTAGATTTACTTGCCAGAGTCCAAGTCAATTTTAACCAAGAAAGTCAATGACATCTTGATATCCATATCCTCATCCTCCAGTGCATCTTGAAACGTGTATAGCTTCAGTCGAAACAGCTTAGCAAATCATACTTTGACTAAACACCACATGATATTTGTATCCCACATTGTCAGCCTACGAACGCCTCGGTAGTGGTCAAAGGTAAAGATCCTACTACCCGAAAACGATTCATCGTCCCAGATACCAATACTAGTCATTGGCGTACAACCATAAAGATCCATCTCCGACAAAGAATCAGTTGCTAGATATCGTAGAGCTCCCTACCCTGGGCCTGACTGAGGATCATCTGCTTCACGAGCTCAGAAAACCAACACCAAGGATAATTAGACCTCCATATAGGGTATTAGTGGTCTCACGTTGAAATAGAGCGGATTTACTGGGCATCTACCCGTTAACACGTATTTGATAGGTGTCAACATGGAAACAGGGCTGGGAAGCGGTGCCGATATCGACATGGTTGAAAAAGTAGAACGTTTCACTTGACTATTTTGACTCATGTAGGGATCACATATAGACTCATCACAACTTTTCGTCCCTCACTGGAGAGTTTGAACCAAAAGCATGATGTGATGACCATAAAGTTTTCAGTGAATCCAGGGTACTCAAGATTCAGGGAAGACCCCAAGCGTGACGCAAAGCTACCGAGCCTTGACTTGCTCTCAATCCACCTCCAGATGCTTCCTAGGATGTCATCAAACCCGGCATATTCTCTTCTCTGGATCCGTAACCGAAATTACCCTCGGTCTAGATTTCCTCATCTTCGCATCTCCCCTTTACAGTTTCGTTTCCATCATCTCTCCTCCAAGCCAAGACTTACACCCAAGACTTCCGCCCACTAAGGACCCAACTGCTCCCATAGCCAAGATGCCAATACTCCTTGCCAAGATGCTTATGCCACCCACCCTGCAGTCAGGCTCGAATCTCGCATGCCCGGGCTTGGAACCCAGATCCTAGGTCGGCTATCTTGCCCTTAGCGCTCGGGTCCGAGATCTTCGGACGGAGCTAGGCTTGGGGCGAAAGTTGCAATGTCTTGTGTTTTTTACTGACCCGCATCTGGGACGAGATTGCTCTTGGCTGCATTAAGGAGAGGACACGAAGAGCTTGCGCAGTGAAAATCCGGGGTAAGTACTAATGGGTGAAGGCCAAGAGACAAAGACAACTTCGAGGTTGTAGATACAGAGTTCATTAACGGTTCAATCGCCAAGACATCCGTTATCTCTGCAATCTCGGAGTTTCTCCGATGTTTGCTGAGGCCCTACTGGACAGTTGCATCGAGAAAAGCCATGTAGCTAAACATCAGTTCATTCATCGCTAAAGGATGCCACGGTTGCATGGGACCTAGTTTGGGGTATCAGTTAAATCTGCCAGAACCTTCCGAAGTATTCCGTCTGCCGTGCAAGGGTGCAAAACCTGCTAGCAAGACGTTGCTTTTGCCCATGTTGAGTTGGTGTCTTGGCCTTGTCTAGGGTATGGTATCCCAAGAGGCCTTGGCTCTTGGCCAACGACATATCCACCAGGCCGCAGCTGCTAGAATCACGGGGGTGGACAGTTCAGATAGGCGGTGGGCTCGCGGCGCGGGCAAGGATTTTCGCATGTCTTGCAAGATCTGCACGGCTGAGAAGGGGCCTCAACCCTGGGGCCTCGCGGACGTTGTGTTTCTTGGCTTCAACCTAGGCATTGGGCTGAACCAAGCATGCCTGCCTGTGCGTCCAGGGGAAGAGAACAGTGGTCAGGTGATTGAAGCCCGGTCTTGGCGAAAAGAGTCGACATGAGCACGCAGTGCCGTCGGCAATCTAAGATGCAAAGACACGGCTTTGCTTGGCCACTGATCCGATCTAGAGCAGGGATGATTGGATCTGCTCCCGAAAGGCCTCGACCCTCGTGTTGGTTGTACTGATCTCCTACGTGTTACCGTCTCCCGCAATCGGTGTCCGGGTTGGATATCCAGCTTCTGAGCCGTTCATGTCATGTGAGTGGAGACCTATCAGCGGCTCGGGACATGACCCCGGACGTCTCTGTTGGTTAAAATGACTACAAATGGGTTCTGGTAGTTAATGCAGGAAGAGAAAAAAAAGCAGACATTGGGTATCGATCAAGTGGCTGGGACGCTTGGGGGGGGGGGGGGGGGGGGGGGGGGGGGGATGTCAAAATGTGTAAATTGAGAGCGGGGTTCCGATGCAATGCATCCATCGTGGAAGATCCTCGTCGATTCTCGTCTCGTTTGGCGCTTGTTTTGAGGAGGAGACAACAAGAGCCAGACTCTGCAGGGAGATGGAACGAATCCCCGTGAGCCAACGTTGCGTACCGTGCTGTCCAACAGCAAAATCTGCACTCTCCACGGAAAATACACCCAAGACTCGTAATAACCACCAGCTCAGAGAAGACAAATGTGTCATCTTGCATCAAAGACTCCTCCTCAACCGGTTTTCTTGGCCCACCTCGAGGTTCTGATGTGCTCCGGCTTCACTTCAACCAACAGGTCGGCATCCAATAGCGCTGAAGCTTGGCGGACAAGGTCAACGGGCGCTGGTGTTGTTATTTCTCCACCATCGCTCTGACTAAGAGTTGCTCTTTTGACAATTCGAGCGTGAGTGTGTGTGAAGATCACCGCAACAGTATGCCTGAATGCTCGTGACTGTATTGTTAGTCTATCGCGGAAGCCGCGAGAAAAGAAAAAATCTCTTGACCCAAGAAATAAACACGATGATGAACGAGTCATTCCACATGCTCTAGTTTCACAGGCATGACTGTTCCATGTCTCGATCGCTCTGTAAGCAGTCAAGGTCACGAGAACAAAAATCTTGTCCCCGGACTGCGGCTGGGAGACGTGGGGTCCGGGGTAGCAGCAAGCCACATGTCGATACCACCCAGTGAGACCAGGTGTTACGTGATCGCAGGGATAGTGTTGAGATTAGCAAAGTTCTAGATGGCTTTTCCTGTGGACGAAACTCCGAAATAAGCCGAGTACTAGTTGAGGCCCCCTTGCTGGGTTGTTATGGTTGAGTCTTCTCTCCAGGATGAGGTATCCAGAGGCTGGTTTCAGTCGTGTTGTGGCGTAAAAACG
Source organism: Fusarium keratoplasticum (assembly GCF_025433545.1). Taxonomy (NCBI): domain Eukaryota; kingdom Fungi; phylum Ascomycota; class Sordariomycetes; order Hypocreales; family Nectriaceae; genus Fusarium; species Fusarium keratoplasticum. The sequence goes on from NC_070534.1 coordinate 1,444,070, forward strand.
TGCTAGAGTTGTAGGGCCAATACGTCCCGTGACTGGGTAAAAGGTTCTCTCCTCAGGCCTTCATGCTGCACTGAGAAATGGATACGTGTATCTGCTGCATGGCAAGAGAGACGGAATGCAAGCTGCCGTGAGTAATCTGCACGCCTGCTCTAGCCTCAACACAAGTTCAAATATTATTGAGCAGTCGTTCGGCCTGTGAGTGAAGAGCACAATGGCTTGCATAACAGCCCCGCCATGTGTTACTGTCCCGGTCCGTGAATGGTCGGCTTCCTCGTCCGAAGCACACCGAGCAGTCACAAACCCCGGAGCCGTGCATAACCTCCGCCTCCGGACGCCGGAGTTCCCCTTGACCTCCCTGCCTCGGCTCTTCTCGCGCTTCGGAGGAGGAAGCCCGCCCCACTTTTCACCTGCGCGCCAAAGCCAAGCTGTTGCCTTTTGGGCGGGACGGGGGCTGAGAGGAAAGTGGGCCCCGCGGCGGAGCACGTGACTCGTACGATTTCGACGCCCGGTGCTAGCGGAGGTGGGGCAAAGGGGCGGACGGTGGAGGCCGAAGCGGAGGCGGAGACCCGGAGGATGATTGTTGTTGACAGGGGAGATGAAAGACGGGGTCGGCAAGACCGAGCGGCGATGGCGGCAGTGAAATGGAAAATTCAAGAAGCACTGCCCGGTCTATGAACCGGGGACTACTGATCACGCGGATGAACGGTTGATGATAAGCGACGGGTCCCCTGCGCAAAAGGGTGTGACGAGAAGGTGGAGGGAGAGAGGGAACTTGGTTGGGACGCCAGACATATCATCTTGGGAACTGTTTTAACCAAAGCGAAACACCAGAGAAAAAATTTCATGCCCATGTTTTCTTTTCCAAGACGTAACATGAGTGCACCATCTGCCCAGAACTGCCAAGAGGCGCCGGTTTCTTGAGGAGTGGCTCGAAAGGTCCTCTCCATATGCCCCCGATTCTGCCCTCTCATTGGACAATGGAGGAGAATTGAGAACTGTGATTGGCTTAGACAACCGATAAGCTCAGCGCAGGCGTCACACTTGCCCAGAACCTTAAGTGACATAAGCGCAGGATTGGGAGGAGGGGCAGACCGGGGGCGACGATCCACATAACGAGGATCATGCCAATGAAGGAGCGTGAAAAGCACATGGCCAAGCCTCCTCTAGACTCATTCCAGAAACGAGCAGCTGCCAAGGGAACTTCAAGTCGTCTGTTCGCGTTGCTACCACTTCAGAACCCCTCCATCTTCTCTGGACCCCACGTAGAAGAGACGTAAAAGATGCTGAAGGAGGAAACAATCAGGATATGCTGCTCCTGGGTTATCAATACGTGGGGGAGAATCTGTTCAGCTCTGCATATCTGCTTCAGAGTACGGGCTTTCGGTTGGATAGGCGTCATCCTGCAAGCGCCAAGAGCCGCCAAGGTGGCTTTCGCCATACAGAGGTTCTTGCGACGACCGCCAAGAGCACGCGCGGCTGGGCGCCAAGGCGTGTCGAACCAGCTGAACCTTGGTTCATTTAGGCTTTCGGTGAGATGGCGGATTGTTGAGCACTAGCTCCTTTAGCCTGTATGCCGCGGGAGCATGTGCATCCTGGCAGCCCAAGTCTTGGATAGTGGTGAGATGCCGGCTGGGCATGAGAAACAGAGATAGCAGCTTGCTGCAGTCTCAGATGCTGGACCTGCGTGGAGAGATTGGAGATGAGGGGGAGCATTGGCCATTCCATCCAGGGCCTCGGTCTTGCCCGTCTGCATCGGAGATGTCAACTCGAAAAACTGGTCATGAGGGAGGCTCATCGTCAGCTGGACCAGGAGATCGGAGCGGATTTCCAATTCGATCAAAGGCAGACATCAACCGACAACGATGACGATATCTACCGTTGCAATGCAACTGCCAGCAGCTCATGACCCTGAGAACGGCAAGGGGAATGCCGATATTCGCAATGGGTCAAGTTTGACGAACGATGCTTGGAGAAGGATCCGTGCCGCCGCAAGCACCCCATGCTCCAACCCGTGATGCACACCAATGACCTCACAGGTTGATCGGTAGTGTCTCTTGTCGTGTTTTCTGTGTCCCCCCTTGCCCTCAACCTTGTGGTCTGCCCTTGACTTGGCTGCCATGTTTGCCCAACCCGCCAAGATGCCAAGATGCCAAGATCTCCACCGCGCACACCACCACGGACGCTCGAGATACCCTCTCACCGGTCGCGGACGCTCTCTGTCGAGGTACGTACCTTTGCTTGAAGGTAACGCCACCCGGATGGAGGAAAGGGCCGAAGGGAGGGGAGATTGTGACAAGTCTGGAGTGAAGGCTGCCGATAAGTGCGAGCATCAGGCATCAATTGATGCGATTGCCGGCTTGATTGTCGTTGCGGGAGATGCTGCGATATGTCAAACGGAAGGCCGCAGGTAATACAGCAAGCAAAGCGTAAAAGACGGTTGGTCGTGTTCTCCCTTTGACGTCACGGATTTGCCGACGCCCTCAGCCCCAAACCCCGGAGACGGCCGACCGTTTTGATACCGCCACACCTCCTCAAACGGAGGCCTACGCCTGGCACCCTGCATCCTGGTAGGGCGATTATCTTGGCCGGTGGCGGCTCTAACCTGTCCTCGCGTTCGGATGTGGGGACCCGCCAAGACCTCCGGGCCTGGCAACGACTCGCAGAGTCCCGGTCCCCAGGTCCGCTCCGAGGACCTTGGAGCTCATCGAGCGTCTTTGATCGATTCAAGGAACGATGGAGTTTCGGACACGGAGGGAGGGCCGCAAAGTATATATGACCCCTCCCCCGCACCTTTCGCAACGTTCCCTCCTCTGTCAACTTCAAGTCAAAAGTACCTACTTTCTCAGTCGTACTTACTTTCCTCAATCTTTGTCTTGGAAAGTCAGTCTATCGCTCTTTCCTTTGCCGAGACTCTGTACATCACATCTTTCTCCACGTGGATGACGTCGGATTAGGTACCTTATCTGTACCTCTACATATCCTCTACAACCTTCAAGCCTCAACACCTTAGCATATTTGTCGCGATAACCCCCCGAGCCAAAGTATAAGACACCAAGGTTTCCCCTCCTTCCCCTCCAACGTCCCTCTGGTCCTGGTAACCCCTCCGAACCTGTGACCATGGCGGCGGAATACTCCAAGCATCCGTTCCTCCTCTCCGTCGAGGAGACGGCACAGGCCCTTGGCACCAGCATTGACAAGGGCCTTACCAGCCAGCAGGTCGCCGAAGCTCAGCAGAAGTACCCCAAGAATGAGCTCGATGTCGGCGGCACAATCCCTTGGTACAGCATTCTGACCAAGCAATTGCTCAATGCCATGATTATTGTACGTCTTTCGCTTTCGCTTCAATCATCTGGTGATACTAATTGATCCAATAGGTCCTCGCATTTGCCATGGCTCTGAGCTTTGGTATCAAAGATTACATCGAAGGTGGTGTGCTTGTCTTCGTTATCGTTCTTAACGTCACCATTGGTTTCTGGCAAGAGTACCGCGCCGAGAAGCGCATGGATGCTCTCCGAGCTCTCTCTTCTCCTAGTGCCATGGTTCTCCGCGACGGAAAGACACAGGTCATCTCCAAGTAAGTTTCTTGCGGTTTTCGCGAAGCTCCAAATGCTAACCTTGTGAAGCCCTGAGGTCGTTCCCGGCGATATCGTTCTCCTCAAGATGGGTGACACCGTCCCCGCCGATCTCCGACTGTTTGAAGCCATGAACCTTGCCTGCGAGGAAGGTCAGCTTACCGGCGAATCCATCCCCGTCGAAAAGATCACCGATAACAACATCACTGCTCCTGGAACAGAGAAGCTTGTCCAGTCTGAGGATGAGATTGGCATCGGTGACCGTGTCAACATGGCCTACGCTACTACTATTGTCCGAAAGGGCCGTGGTCGTGGCATTGTCACTGCTACTGGTATGGTCACTGAAGTCGGTAAGATCGCGGCCTCTACCTCCAAGAAGCAGCGCAAGGCAGGTCGTTCCATGAACTGGCGCAAGTATGGTAAGCGACAGCCTGTCGTCGGTCTTTCCAAGCGTATCTACGATGTCATTGGCAAGTTTCTGGGTCTCACCGAGGGTACACCTCTTCAGAGGAAGCTCTCCGCCCTCGCCTATGTACTCTTTGGCTGTGCTGTCATCTTGGCCATTATCGTGTTTGCTGTCAACAAGTTTAACATGAAGAATGAGGTGATTATCTATGCGACTTCGCTGGGTATTGCTATCATTCCCGAGTCGCTTGTCGCTGTCTTGACCATCACCATGGTCGTCGCCGTCACTGTCATGCGAAAGGCCAACGTCGTTGTCCGTGATCTCTCCGCTCTTGAAGCCCTCGGAGGAGTCACCAACATTTGCTCTGACAAGACCGGCACCTTGACAGAGGGAGCCATGATTGTCCGCAAGGTCTGGATTCCCTCGTCTCACATCTACACTGTCCGCGAGTCTCAGAGCCCCAATGATCCCACCAAGGGCAAGGTCACCTACTCTAAGCAAGATGAGTCCGAGCCTGAGGAGAAGGAGGCCCCCCGCGATTACGACCGCGAGCGAAGTGCTGCTGTCCTCAAGTTTGATATCCCTGAAGATAAGGATAAGGCTACCAAGCTCGCCGAGGCCGCTAGCCCCGAGGTGGATTGTGAGATGACGGATGAGCTCCAAGCCTTCCTGCTATCTGCTGCCCTTTGCAACCTGGCCACTGTTCGCTACGACGACGAAGAGGAGAAGTGGCAAACAACCGGCGAGCCTACCGAGATCGCTCTTCAGGTCTTTTCCCATCGCTTCAATGCTGGTAAGAAGACCCTCGAGGGTCAAGGCTGGAAGCAGACTGCCGAGTTCCCCTTTGACAGCTCCATTAAGCGCATGTCGGTCATCTATGATGCCCCTAACGATGCGACTGGTTCCATCATTGACCCTGAGAAGAGTTTGGTATTCACCAAGGGTGCTGTCGAGCGTATCCTGGACCTCTGCGATTACGTTGGCACTGGTGATAACCAGCAGCCTGTGACTGAGGAGTTGAAGGAGAATGTTCTCAACCAGATGAACGCCCTTGCGTCTCAAGGTCAGCGTGTTCTTGCTATTGCTTACCGTCCCTGGCATGGTCGCTTCACTGCGAAGCAGGCCTCTTCCGCCGCTGAAGATGAGAAGCTCCGCGCCGAGGTTGAGCAGGGTCTCACTCTCCTTGGCCTTGCTGGTATCTACGATCCTCCTCGCCGAGAGACAAAGCCTTCGATTGCGGAGTGCTCCAACGCTGGTATCCGGGTTCACATGCTTACTGGTGATCACCCCGAGACTGCCAAGTCCATCGCCAAGGAGGTCGGTATCATTCCCCGAAACCTTGGTATCCTGCCGGATCACGTTGCCCAGTCGATTGTTCAGAAGGCTACCGACTTTGATCGCATGACTGATGAAGAGATCGACGCCCTTGAGGAACTTCCTCTGGTTGTTGCCCGTTGCGCCCCCGACACCAAGACCCGCATGATCGATGCCCTTCGCCGCCGCGGTGCCTTCATGGCCATGACTGGTGACGGTGTCAACGATGCCCCATCTCTGTCTCGTGCCGATGTTGGTATTGCCATGGGTTCCGGTTCCGATGTCGCCAAGTCTGCCTCCAAGATTGTGCTCACCGACGACAAGTTCAACTCGATTGTTGCTGCTATTCGTGAGGGTCGCCGCATGTTTGACAACATCCAGAAGTTTGTTCTGCACCTGCTTACTTCCAACGTGGGCGAGGTTATTCTCCTGGTTGCTGGCCTTGGCTTTGTCGACAGCTCTGGTTTCTCCGTCTTCCCTGTCTCGCCTCTGCAGATTATCTGGATCAACATGGCGACTTCCTCGTTCCCTGCCTTCGGACTCGGTCGTGAGGCTGCTGCTCAGGATATCATGCGCAAGCCCCCGCAAGACAAGAAGCGTGGTGTCTTTACTAACCAGATCATTATCGACATGATTGTCTATGGTTGCATCATGGGCGCTTGCACCATGTGCACTTTCTGCATCATCATCTACGGTGCCAATGGCGGCGACTTGGGTAAGGAGTGCAACCAGAGGTACTCTGAGGAGTGTATCCCTGTCTTCAAGGCTCGTGCTGCTACCTTTGCTGAGCTGACATGGCTCATCCTGATCTCGGCTTGGGAGTTCAAGAGTCTGCGTCGCTCCATCTTCCGCCTGAACCCTGATGACGACAGCAAGTTCCCCGTTTTCAAGGATATCTACTCCAACCGATTCCTCTTCTGGTCCGTCATCATTGGTGGTCTCTCCGTGTTCCCCGTCGTCTACATTCCCGTCATCAACCACAAGTTCTTCAAGCACACTGGTATCACTTGGGAGTGGGCTCTGGCCGTCGGCTTCACTGTCGTGTTTGTCGCTGGTATCGAGCTCTGGAAGATGATCAAGAGACACTACCACCTTCTCGAGGATGCTCCCGTTCGTCGTGGTGTCTGGGGCCAGGGTGGCGAGGATGGCAACAAGCTCAGCCGAACCATGTCACTGTCCAGCTTCAAGACATGGGCATCCTTCTCCCGCAAGGACACTGGCGAGTCCCTTGGCAAGCGAAGCGTTTCGCGGGGTCCTGTTGATCGCCACATCGTGCCTCAAGGCCTGGCGGCCACCGAGGCGTAATCTTTTACGACTGTTATGGTATTAATATGAGAGTAATGTGGAGGATTGCATCAAAAGTACGAGAGAAAGAGTTAGAATAGATGCATCAGCTGGGAAAAGATTTGATGGTTGAGGAGGAATGGTGCATCTGTTGATATGTTGGAAGTTGATGACTATTGATATCACTTGTTTTTTGTAGTTATGTTGTTCGATGAGAACCTAGATATCCCCCGCTCCAGTATGGAAGGCTGGTTGCGAATACACTGCTTCATGATAAGACACATTCAATATCATAAGGATCCAAAGCCGTGAGATTTGCAAGAATTCGAATCAGAGTTCTGTAGTTTGTATCGTGCCAATGGTAGCTGTTTCTGGTCATGAACATTTCGATACAAGGAACCTTGGTGCATGTACTCGCTACATCTTAGGAACATGACAGAAGCTCCAAGGGCCATCGTCAGTGAATACCATCTCCAGTGAGCAACGATTGTAGTGTAGCGTTTAGTCAAGTTCCGTAATACACAAGCTTTTTATTCTAACAAATGACAGAAAAAATCTAATGCGAAAGCAACATTTAAAGGCACCAGGAGCTCCGTTCAACACCATAGTCCACCGAGACCAATTCCCTACATCACCATCTTCAATACCACAGCTAATACCAGCGCCATAAATCTTACATGTGGCAGGTTCACTGCTGAAGGCGCCGCGCTATCCTCTCCCGTCGTGTTTAGACCTAGGTACTCTGCGCCAATATCCGTCAGGCCGCCGTCGTTTGTGAGGAGGGCGGCGTTGGGGCCGACGTTGGAGATGCCAGAGCGGAAGGCTCCAAAGTAGGTATAACGGCCGATGAAGTCGGACTCGTCGAACCATTTGAGCGTTTGCCTGAAGAAGGCGTCGGTCGGGCCAGGTTCTTGATGGGCGTAGGCGTACTCGGTGACCCAGATTTCGGCATTGGGCCATCTACAGATATACTGTTAGTTGTATCCAGTATAGGAGAGAGTGGTGGATCCTACTCGGCGAGGCGTTCCCCGATGTGAGAGGCGAGACCTTCAAAATTGTCGTACCAATGGACAGGAAGATAGTCCCATGTGCAGTTTCCCTTGATGCCTGCCTTGTTCTTGATCTGAGTGCAGTTCCCGAGGAACTGTTTCAACCAGGGCATCGAGGTCCAACCTCCGGTGCACGCAGGCAGACCGAGCTTGATTCCCATCCGACCCAGGGGTTCAAAATTAGCAACCCAGGCCTCAGCGGCGGTCTTGGGGTCGAGATTGCTCCCACCAACGTCGCTGGTAGCATCGGGCTCGTTGAAGCCGAGGACGTGCGTAATGTTGGTACCGCTCTTGATGCGGGCCTGGACGCTGTCGAGGAAGCTTGTGTCGCTGCTGTCGGATTCAACTCCCCACATCATCGGCACGAACTCGAACTGCTCTTGGGGGATATCGGCGTAAACAGGCGACGGGTAGTCGGCGTAGTTGTAGTACCATGTGATATCACTTCCATTTTGGATCCAAATCTTGTCGTCCTTGGGGTCATTTCTGTCGGCGGTATAGACGAGACCTCGTTTTCCGTTGGGTGTGGCGGATGCCAATCCTGCCAGGAGAATCGCTAGAAGAGCCCTTTTTGAGGTCATAATGAATGACTGCGAGAATGAGAGAGAGCACAAAATCCGGGTATGAGTAACCACTGTTGTGAAGAGTTGAAGGCTGGGGCAGGCAGCGAGAATTAGAGAGTCCAACCAGGGGCTTGCTGTTCTCTTGAGATCAATCCTTCTTGGGTCCAGATTGGCCCATTCGATTACTTGTAGTTGCTTTGGGGGTAGCTATCCTCGGTTTTTTCGTCGCGTTCCAAGCTGTTGCCGTCTTTGGGATACAGCAAATGTCGGCGGGGCCGTGACTAGTTGCGCCGGAAAAGGGTGTAAGTCAAGTTGAGGGCGATACCAAAATGTCACTGATTGCTGGGAAAATGAGAGAAGAGAAACGAAATAGATGAATGGTTTAAGACAACGAACGACAAGGTCAAAGAGAGAGGAAGAATGACAAGATGGAGGGCGATGGCCTCAATAAATCAACTGATGGCTCAAAACCCAAAACTTCTTGGGTCTCTGCCCATTCAGATCTGACAGACCAAAGAGTTTCACCGGCTCGTGGCAACTATCCGAGAAGGGAACAGACGTGAAAGTCCCTGTCTCACCAGTTGGTCTGATTGATCCGGATGAAGGCATTGTTCGTGGAGCTAAGACAGAGGCGTCGTGGACTCAGAGTTACCAGTGGCGTCGGCTGCGCTAGGAACGCCAGAGAAAGCCTATACATTTGACAGACGACTTTTAGTGGATGGTCCCTGATCCAGGGCAAAGTGACACACTACGGCAGGTCCTTGGACTGGATCTCAGCCATCCATGCGTGCCACGCAGGAACCCGCAAGGCTTGAGCTGGTAGCAAAATTGGACCCTGGCTTTTGTCGCGAGCTTTAAAAAGTCCCTAAAGCCCACCGACGCCTTTTGACACACTTGATGTCCCTGTCATTGTGCGTGTGAGTTGGACTTCCTCTGGTCATGGTCATGAGCAAGATCCGTCTTCCGAAAAGAAGGCAACAACAGTGGGATTGATGGAGGGTCGGGGCCTTGGCCAGATAGACTGTTTTGGCCACAAAAAGACGCTGTCGACGGATACCTTGCCGTTTAGGTTTGGGTAAATTCCAGTCCCTGAAATTCGGATAAGGGCAGACGCCCTCCTTGCCATGAGAAGCCAACATCCCTCTGTAGCGAGACCGGCTCGGCGGCGAGGCTGTCGACAAGGGCCAGTGCTTAGCTTTCAAGGCGAAAAGTCGTTGAGAAGAGCTAGAAGGCACATAGTGGTGGCTGAATGATGGTGTCGCAGCTTGATTGTGTTAACAGACAGCGTCTTGGAATGGAGGACCTGATAGTCGGAGGGTTGCTCGCCGAGATGCCGAGGCTCGTCGGAGTCGATTATGTCAGCAACCATCCCCCGCAAAAGCTGACCCCGGAGTTTCGGCGTGTGGACTCCGCATCCCGAGGACCACGACCAGCTTTTGCCTCGGCTGGCCCCACAAGAGGTCGCGTCGAGTGCCGCGACAGCTTGCCGTTTGATGGGTGAATAGCGGTTAGAAACTCTCAGACCCCTCCCATGATAAACTTGGCCTCGGCATCTTTTTCTCATACTTGAACAAGAACAAGAACAAGAAGGGCCCTGAGAATCCTCTGTTTCCTAATTTTCAATCATCCTTATCATTTTCATCCCGTATCCAAAATGGCTGTTGAACGAATTGGCTCCATCATAAAACACCTGGCCCCTGGGTCATCCATTAACAACATGTCGGTGTCCATCCTAACTTTTTAGCTACAGCTGGCTGACCTTGCGATGCAGTCAATCCAAGAACCCCGATGATATCGTCATCACCCTCGCTATCCGAACGCCTCTCACCAAGGCCAAGAAGGGTGGCTTCAAGGATACAAGCCTGGAGTATATACTCTACGCTCTCCTGAAGGAGGTCCGAGAGCTGTCCCATCTGGATCCTGCTCTGGTTGAGGATATCTGCCTCGGAAACGTAAGGCGCATTACATACTATCGCCAAGTCTATTACTGACAGATTGCAGGTCTCCGATGCCAAAGCTGCCTACAAGGTCCGCGCCTCCGCCCTCGCCGCCGGCTTCCCCAACACAACCGCCGCCTCCTCCGTAAACCGCTTCTGCTCCTCCGGCCTCAAGGCCACGGCCGATATTGCCCACGCCATCACCAATGGCTCCATCTCGATCGGTATCGCCATGGGCGCTGAGCAAATGACTGTCGGCGGCGACGCCCTCGACAAGCCTTTTGACGAGGCTGTCACATCACAGAGCCAGGAGGCTGTTGACTGCATGCAGCCCATGGGATGGACGAGCGAGAACGTCAGCAAGGACTTTGGCGTCACTCGCGCGGCCATGGATAAATATGCCGCCGAGAGCTTCCAGAAGGCTGAGGCAGCGCAGAAGGCGGGCTGGTTTGACGACGAGATTGTGCCCATCACAACAAAGGTCAAGGGACCCGATGGTGAGGTTAAGGAGGTTACTCTCACCAAGGATGAGGGTATCCGACCAGGCACCACTGCCGAGAGTCTCGGCAAGATTCGCTCAGCGTTCCCTCAATGGGGCGGATGCACTACTGGCGGCAACGCCAGTCAGATTACAGACGGAGGTATGTCTAATTCCAGCCTCAAATTATCATGTTACTAACTGGTAAACAGCTGCCGCTCTGCTACTGATGAAGCGATCTACTGCCGAGCAGCTTGGCCAGCCTATCATGGCCAAGTATGTTGGCTCTACTGTTGCCGGTCTGGCACCTCGCATCATGGGCATTGGACCCAGCATTGCCATTCCCAAGCTGCTAACACAACACAACATCTCTCTTGAGGACGTTGATGTCGTGGAGATCAACGAAGCTTTCGCTTCAATGGCTGTTTACTGCCAAGATAAGCTTGGTCTCACATCGGACAAGCTGAACCCCCGCGGAGGTGCTATCGCGCTGGGCCACCCACTGGGCGCGACAGGTGCGCGACAGATCGTGACAGGTCTGGCCGAGTTGAGGCGTCAGAAGAAGAAGATTCTCCTGACGAGCATGTGTATTGGTACTGGACAGGGCATGGCGGGCTTGTTCGTTAACGAGCAGGTGTAAGGGAAAAGGAGCATGTTTTATTCTGTGACACTATCAATACTTAGCCACCTATTTTGGACCTCATGAATGCATATATCACGTTGGATAAAGCCACGAGTCAGGTTTGATCTCATCTCGGTGAGCGAGATTACCGAATCTTGATGATGGAGATGCCCCCGTTAGATGTAGCGGGAGCGAAACAGAGGCCGTTAGGTCACACCGCAACTCTCGCCTATCGTTGCACAATTGTCCAAGACTGTTGCGGTTGAAGAGACGACGTCCAAGTCGACGCCATTGGGCTGCTCACCTCGTGTTGAAAGTGTCGATCCTCCACGGCCGATGTCGGGTCCACGGCACCACCTCCAACCTCCACCGTCTACAAGCAGCAGGGATCGCTGAACAACACGGGCCCAGCCATTCGCCCACATTCGCTGGAACGCCTGTGTTGGAGGAGACACCGCTGGGTGGATCGGGGGGGTCACCTGGGGGCGGCGGCGCGCCCTGATGTCACCGAGATGCATGTGCTGCAGCGGGTGGGTAAGTTTTCCTTCAAGGGTCTCCAACGGTTGGATGTGATTGGCCGGTTGGACGAGACGGGTTGGGATCTGAGATGGTCAAACTGCCTGATGATTACGCCAGAAGGCAAAGGCAAAGAAAAAAAGGAACCCTTGGTTTGGAATGGGGTCCTTGGGCAGGTACCTCCTCATCTTAGCGAGCCTGAAATTTTGTTTTTCTTTTCCTTCTTTACTTCTGTCGCTGGCTTCCTCTTTGCTTCGCTCTGCTCTGCTCCCCCGTGACTCGTGCGTGATTGTTGACTTCCAACCGTCCCGTTCTGCTGACTCGGCTCGATGCGTTTCTCGCCATCGTCGGCTGCGTTCTTCCCGTCGTCGTCGTCGTCAAAGTCAAAAGTCGGCCCGTGTTTGTCGACGACCGTCGGCTGAAGCATTGGATCGCAAACGGCCTCAATATCCATCCAGTGCAATTCCCCTGCAGTGTTGTGATAACAATTCAGCATAGACGCGTCTGATATTGCCCATACTCCACCCAGCATCTTCTAAAAATCATCATCACCCACTCGACATTCGCAATCATGGTGAGACCCTCCCACAGTCGCACCAACTCGCACACCGATCATCGCCCTGCTCAGCCAAGCGCCCTCCGCCAGGCTCTCAGCGCCCAGAACAGATCTGACAGCGACAATGGCAACAGCGGCTCTGCCCCCATGGCTTCGCCTCCCACCTCGCCTGGCCCAACCTCTGGAGCCCCCATCAGCGAGATCTTTGCGAGCGAGTCAACCCCTCTGATGCAGGGCAACAACACTACATCTACGAACCACCGTCGATCGAGCATCCACCCGGCGCATCCAGGAGTCTGCAGCCATGGCACCTTTAGCCCGCGGCCGTCGAGTCCTGCCATGACCATGCAGAGCACCGACGAGGATGGGAGTGATACTGGGGCTTCGGGAACGCACATTCCAGTGCTGGACAGTGCAATCACGACGATCGTGGGGCATGACGATTGGAAACGGTGGTTGAAGAAGAGGATGCGCACCAAGAAGATGGGCCACAGCAGTGTGCTTGCTGAGCAAGCTGGATTCGAGGATACGGCCTTTATGTCAGTGCCCACACATACTGGATTCTTTGTAGCAGCCTGCTAACTTGTTTGCTAGGTATCTCGCATACTACGTCCCTTGCTTGAACTGGATGCGCCAGTACAAGCTCTCATACCTCCGTGGTGACCTGGTGGCCGCCGTCACCATGGCCTCCTTCTACCTCCCCATGGCCCTCTCCCTCGCCGCGAACCTAGCCCACGTCCCTCCGATCCACGGTCTCTACGCTTTCGTCTTCAACCCTTTCATCTACGCTCTACTTGGATCTTGCCCACAGATGGTTGTCGGCCCCGAAGCTGCTGGCTCGCTTCTTGTCGGAACCGTGGTGAAACAAAACGTCAGTTCGGGAGACGACGAGCAGGACGACCTTTTGCATGCGCAGATCTGCGGCATTGTTGCTGGTATGGCGGGCGCAATGGTTCTCATTGCCGGCCTCGCAAGACTTGGGTTTTTGGATAGCGTGCTCAGCAAGCCGTTCCTGCGCGGCTTCATCAGCGCCATCGGCTTCGTCATTGCTGTCGACCAGCTGATTCCCGAACTTGGACTCGCTAAGCTGGCCGACAAGGCGGGTGTGAGCCACGGTAGCCCGGTCGAGAAGATACAGTTCATGGTTCGCAACATTCACGAGGCTCATGGGTTGACCTTTGCCATTGCTGGAATCAGCTTTCTCTTCATCATGATCTGTCGGTAAGTTGTGGCTTGGTGGCTCTGAGACTTGACGCGCCTCTAACCAGGTTTTAGTGAAACAAAGAATCGCCTCCAGCCCAGGTTTCCCGGAGTCGCCTACATTCCCGACCGCTTCTTTGTCGTTGTCGTATCTGCCATTCTGTGCTGGAAGCTCGACTGGGAGAATAAGGGTGTTGAGATCCTGGGAACTGTCAAGGCCGCCAACGGTAACCTTCTCGCTTTCCAGTGGCCCTTCAAGCTGGAACACATGCCTCACATCCGAAGTGCCATGTCGACATCCTTCCTGATTGCTCTCTTGGGCTTCTTCGAGTCTTCTGTTGCTGCCAAGAGTCTGGGTTCCAGCGAGACTATCCAAGGCATTCAGCTCAGCGCTAACCGAGAGCTTATTGCCCTTGGCATCGCGAACATGGTTGGTGGCTGCTTCATGAGCTTGCCGGCGTTTGGCGGATACGGTCGAAGCAAGGTGAACAAGAGTACTGGTGGTAAGAGTCCTGCCAGCTCCATGTTCTTGAGTATCATTTCACTGTTTTCCATCTTCTTCCTCCTACCTTACTTTTACTACCTGCCGGTAAGTCCCCTGTTGACGTAGCCGATGCTACGGTCCGTTGCTACCTAGACAATGCTGACACCTTCCAGAAACCTGTCCTGTCGGCAATGATCTCCGTGGTGGCTTGGTCGCTGATAGAAGAGGCGCCCCATGACATCACCTTCTTCCTGAAGATTCGTGGCTGGACTGAGCTGGGCCTCATGGCCATCATCTTCTTGGCGACCATGTTTTACTCACTGACTCTGGGTATGGCGTTTGGCGTGGGACTGTCGATCCTGATGGTGATCAAGCATAGCACTCGACCGCGCATTCAGATTCTGGGTCGCATCCCTGGCACGAATCGGTTCGAGAATGCCGAGGGAGAGCGAAGCAGCCTGGAATTTGTCGAGGGCTGCCTGATTGTTAAGATTCCCGAGCCTCTGACCTTTGCTAACACTGGCGAGCTCAAGTCTCGTCTTCGTAGACTGGAGCTTTACGGCACGTCAAAGGCGCACCCCGCCCTTCCTCGTCTTCGCAGCCTTGAAATGAACCGCAATGTCATCTTTGACATCCATGGTGTCACGTCAATGGACGGTTCAGGCACCCAGGTTCTCACCGAGATCGTGCGCAACTACCACGATCGAAAGGTCCGCGTCTTCTTCTCGAGATGCCCTCAGCGCCGAGACCACCCAGTCTGGCATCTGATGGTGAACAGCGGCATCGTGGAGCTGGCGGGCGGCGAGGGACACTTTGTCAACGATGTCGAGGAGGCTCTGAGATTGACAGAGTACGAAGAGAGCGTGACTGGAGAGTCAAGTCGACGCAGAGACTTTTAGACGACTTGGATCCAATTTTCATGAAAGCAAAGACTCTTTAGATAAAAAGGCAGCGGTTTGGTCTTTCTTGATACATGCATACATGGCCCTGGAGCGTTGAGGATGTTGGAGAGCGGAGGAGATACCAAAATCTTACGGTGTAGCGATGAAGTTGAGGGCCGACAAAGGATAGCATTGGGTAATCGGCGCTATATAAACAATAGGATGCACTCTTTTGCTGAATTGTCAACATGGTTTTGCGGAATTCGTCTCGCGTTTTGTGAGGATGACATGTTCGGTAGCTGGCAACCCGGAAGTGTAAACAGATATTGTGAGAAGCCCAGGTCAACAAACCCCCCGGCCCAGATTTAGTCCTCCCAATGGTCTACTGAATGATTTGTAGCTTGGGAGACACCTCGAGCAGCAGCTCAATTACAACTTCCCTGCCCAAGGAAGCCCAACGAAGAGGCATGTATAATAGGCACGACATGACATGCACAAACATGTTGGTCAAGTGCAATATGCGCTGTTCAAGATCCAACCCAAAAAGGCCTCCAGGTTGATCCATTATATCCCCGACAAGCGTCACTGAGATTCATCATGAGGCTGAAGAACTAACGATAGGTCCTCTGACCCTCACGAAGATGGCAACCCACCCCGTGTATTTATATCACAAGCTGTGGCCCGTACTGTAGTTGGTTAGTCTAGAGTTCTATTTCTTACATGCTAGTTTCGAGGAAACAATGCTTGGTAACCTTGCAGATGCGCCATTCTGAATTGGGCCAATCCTTCAACGGAAACTGAGGGCATGTAAGTAGTTAAATTTGCAGTGAAGGGTGCGGTGTGAGGCAACGATTTGCCTATTTCGGTACTTCGTTTTGGGACAGCTCTAGATACAATTTACCAGGGGATCCATTTCAGCATCGAGATAATGTCAAAGACTTTGCTGGTGGCAATGGGATGCCCACATGGAGATATGGCGCACATTTGGCGGCATATTACAACCGATGACGATGCTGATAAGGCCTCTAGCTGGCCCACAAGAGATATCCAGGAGCCATCTTCCACATGCTGATTACCACGAACGTAATGTGTTTAGGCCCAAGAGACAGTAAGGACATGAATTTAGGGAGACGGGGTATTGGGCACTGAATCCTTTCACGAGAACCTAGGAGCCTGACAAACAGGGATTCTCGGTTCATGTCCTCAAGTGCAAAACCGCCCGGCTCGTGGTCATGGCCAGATCTACCTCTTGATACCCTGAGGGCTTCCCTTGAAGCGTTCACGCAGACTCGTGGCCCCAGAGCCCATGGCATACGAGCCGTCCCGGCGGGTTTCTACTCTCATCCAATCAGAGCCACGCCCGGTTAGCTCAATCGGTAGAGCGTGAGACTCTTAGAATGCCTCAGCAACAAAGTTGCTCTGGTATGAGTACGCGATCTCAAGGTTGCGGGTTCGACCCCCGCATCGGGCTGTTCCTATATAAACGATTGATTACGAGCATTGCATGGCTTCTTTTTTGCCCTTCTCTTCTTTTTGAGCTCAAGTTGGAAGGGCTATACGGTCATCAAGACCTTGCTTCTTCGTGTGATGCCTGTAGTTTACGTCTCGTCGGTCGACCTGAACAGTTCTGAACAGTGAGAACATCTCTCTTGGGTAGGATACTTAGTCGAATAACCGCATTTTTGCTATAGTCACACTCTGGCAGTAGCCTTTTCGGCTGACAAGGAACTGGCTCTGCAAATACACATGGGGGCACCTCAGAAAGCGAGTACCCCCATGTGTTTGAGTTTGGATACCCTGGCCTAGCTCAGTATCAACATATCGATGTCACTCTCGCCATCCACAAGAAACATTGCGTATACTTAGCTTCTAATCAGGGGTAGGCAAGTGATGCGTCCTCATTAAAAAGTGGCCCGGCCAAGTCTTGAGGACATGCACTTTGCGGATATCTACAATGGGCTGATATTGGCAGTGGCTTCTTAGATCAAGTCCCGACCGAGTACCGGATGGAGTCAGTCTCTATCCGGGAAATCAGTGGCCGAGACTTGCTTTTAGAGATGAGCTGGCTTGATGGCGATTGCCTCTTGATCCATGATCCCATCACAACGTTACATCAAGTGCCAAGCCCGACAGTTGGGTTCCTGGTACTCGGGACAGGTCCATATAAGGTCAAGCTTCACGACAATGACATTAGTGAAACCACCAGAAGCATCGCATCATAGGATGGTTTGGCACGTACTAAACACGTCAGCTAGAACTGGTCTTACTCGTAAATGTGGTCAAGAGAGAGTCCAAACAAAGTTGAGGCTAAGCGGCTCGACATGCCTGAGTACCCGATCTCAGAGGACCAACACTCCCGCGCACAGAGACAAGGAGTGAAGAGATCCCGGCTGTGGCGCTAGGATGTCATCCCCGGCATGTTTCCACGACACGACACTTCTTACCGAACAAGGAATGGCATATAGGAGTTTATACACCTGAGAGAGGGATTCGCAACAAAGCGTCCTCGTGGGGTAAGGTTGAGCTCCCCTCCGAGGAAGCAATTTTACATCCCTGGGAAATCTCGTGGTTCGTCGCCATCCATCAGGACTATTGCGTGCTGCTGCCTCATCCGTCATGTGGTGTCAACGGTTCCCCAAGCGAAGGATAACTGTGGCACCCCCGAGGTGATCCATCAGAATGATCGTGAACTGCTCCTTTCGGGGAGTTGATCGCCTCACTACCCCATCAATAGTGTCTGGCCAAGACCGGAGGGGCCATTCGTCAGGCTCGGCTCGTCGGAGTATGAAATGACAATTCACCAACTCCCCGTTTCCTCGTCCCACGTTGATTGAATCTTACTCTGGTCGTTGCATCGCTTGTCTTTGGACATGGCGCCGATCAAGTCCCCGATGGCTTTTTTCGCCCGCCGACAGCCCGGAGGCGCCGACGCCGGACTCCCCGCGGCAAGTCGCTGAAAACGGGGATTCTTGGCTGGAGATGTTGCAATTCCTCATCCAACCTGTGGGTGTCGCCAAGACTGAAATGGTGATGCCTGGACGGTGATCGCTTGGCGAAGAGCTTCTGGGCAGAACAAGTACCTTTCGAAAGGGCCCGCTTTGACTTTCAAGTTCCTGCGTCAGACCAAAAGGTTAAGCTTGTTTAAAGTCGGAGATTAAAAGAATTTGTACACAAGTACATGAGTCAGTAGTTAATCATTCAGTCTCGAAAAGATCCAGAAAGAGTGGGTGAGAAGTAGAGATATCCACCCCATCAAGTAAATCCAACGTAAATCACACACCGTAGAATATTGTGCCTGAATTGTGCAAGCAGTCAATGACGTCTGTCCAGGTCATTATGAGCTGTTACCACAAACAGGGCCCATGACAGTCACATCTTACGTACAGAAAGCCTGTTGTTTGGCTACTCTTGAAAAGCCCAGTATACCAGACCTCCTCTGTAAGGGTAGACTTGTTGACCCCCATCTCGAAGCAAAAGTGTCTCACGGCCATGCCGCGCGACCAACATGTGATATCTGCTGCATCAGAGGCGCATTGCGTGATTGATTCGATATTCCCATTCGTCTCTTGGCGAGGAGGATCAGCTTCTTCAGCCGCAATGCCAGCTGGGTTATCCATGGGGAAGACACCCGAAAAGAGCTGCCTCCTGGGGAAGAACACAATCCTCGAGGTTTTTGGAGACCCGGAGGTGCAGCTTTGGGGAACCCGTCGTCCGTCGTCGTCTTACCCACACCCTCGAGGAACATCAGGATCCCTGTTTATGGCGCAATTCCCTTGTTGTTAGCTGGTTCCCCTCCCTTCTTCCCCAGTCGCGCGCGCCGCTGCCGCCCGATGTTCCGCTATGATTCTGCCTAGTTTTTGTGCCTTTCACTCTTTGCCCCCTGGCGGAATGTCGCTCGCCGGTGGCCCAGTTGGAGAAGGGGAATGGGGAAATAGGATAGGCTGTGTTTATCGCCGTTATGCTTAATTCGACCGTGTGACCTCCGTGTGGCCGCTCCGCCCGATCTCCTCCTCCGGCCCCGTTCACCAGAGCCTCATCCGGGGAGAGAACTTCACCGTCCCCGTCGCGGCTCGTCGAGCGGCTCTCGGTGATGCCCTCCATCATCAAGGCAAAGGTCAGCAGCGTACAAAAATCCTGCGGAGACAAAACTCCACCCCCGGTATGAAGCGCCAAGATGCTGGGCAATCTTGGCAGCGGAGCCCTCTACCCCCGTTTGTGTCCGCCCGTTCGCAGAGTCGTTTCGTACGACTAAAGAAACGCACCCTCTGGAGGAGTGAGAGGAGCGACTCGCCAAGAGCTGTGATGGGGGTCATCCCGGCATGTCGCCGAGTCGATCTTTTGGCAGGCAAGCCAATCCTTTGTCCAGCTTTTCTGCGAGGAGTTTGCCATGTTAACTGGGTCGTTGTTGCAACGGGACCTGTCGCGATGCCCCGATCCTTGGATGGGGATGTGTTGGGCTGCTCTCTTGGCCCACGTTATGTTACACCCGTCCCGTCTTGTCTGGAATAAAAAGACGACTCTGTCCACGTATGGATCCAAGTATCGACAGTGTGTCCCAGCCTCTCGGGTCCTCGCTTCTCCTCGGACTCTTCTTCTCCTTTGGTTGGACCCTGAGCGCATGCAGGAAGAGCCCTTGAACGAACCCTAATTCCTCAACCAAGTTGTACCTTACCTGTACGCTGAAGCTTCCTGTATGTGTCCCTGAAACCTTCTTCTGCCTCAGTGACATGTGAGCTCGAGCTTACACTCCTCGAGGTTCCCTTTGGAAGATTAGAACCCCCCTTCTTCAACTGCTGCATATTCCAACAATGGCAGTCCCCCCGATCCTCAAAAAGGTCGGCAAGTGGCTGTCGCCTCCCCCCTCGACCTCTGAGGACGGACGTGATCAATGGAACTCGCGGGCCTCTTTCCTGCTGGCGGCCATGGGTGGCTGCGCCGGCATGGGAAACCTTATTAGGTATCCCTCCCAGGTCTACAACAACAACGGCCTCCAGTGGTTCATTCCCTACCTCCTCTGCGTCTTCCTCATCGCCATCCCGACTCTGATTCTCGAGGTCAGCATCGGCCAGGCCTACCATGGAGGTTCTGTTGTTGCTTTCAACAATGTCAACCGTCGTCTCAAGGGTTTGGGTTTCAGTCTGTTGTACATTGGCTTCATCGTCGGCCCGTACTTTGTCGTCAACCTTTCATGGATCATGATCTACTTCCGCAACTCGTTCAAGAATCCCCTGCCGTGGGAAGGACGAGCTGAAGAGTACTACTACCAGGATGTTGTGCAGAACGTCGACGCCATTCCCGGAAACAAGACCTTCAACTCGGTGCAAGACTACGTCAAGTATCCTGGTATTGCTCTGATCGGCGAGACTGTGGGATGGACTGCCTTTACTTGGTTCCTGGTTTGGATCTCAATCTTTCGCGGTATCGGCCAGACAGGCCGTGTCGTCTACTTCACCATGGGACTGCCTGTTATCATGACCATCATCCTTGTTGGTCGCTCCGTCTCCCTCCCCAACGCTGGCCGCGGCGTCAAGCTATACTTTGGCGAGTGGAATGGTGAGAAGCTCGCAAGTGGTGATATCTGGCAAACAGCCGCAGGCCAAGTCTTCTTCTCGACAGGTGTTGGTTTCGGCTACTTCAGTTCTTATGCGTCTTACAACCAGAAACACTCCAACGCCGTCATGGACTCGTGCCTGATCGTCGCCAGCAACGTCCTATTCGAAGGCTTTGCCGCCTTTGCTGCTTTCGGTGTTGTCGGCTACCTCAACATGATGCCTGTCCCCGGCGAGAGAATTGGTTCCTTTACCATCGGTTTCTTGACCTTGCCAACCGCCATCACCACGCTTCCTGGTCAAAACTTCTGGGCCTTTGCCCTCTTCTTCACTCTCATGGTTCTCGGATACAGTTCGGCCTTTGCTATGCTTGACGCAGTCGTCACTCTCGTCATGGACACCAACATCAAGATGCGTCGCGAGTGGGTTGTCACAGGTCTCGTCATTATCTCATTCCTCGTCTCACTCCCCTACTGCACCGAGTTTGGCTACGCCCTCTTGACTGGTGTAGACCGTTGGATTAACGATGTGGCCCTGGTGTTTGTCGTCTTTGGCGAGTGTGCCTTCTCAACCACTTTCTACCGGTGGAGGGACGTTGCCGGCCAGGTCGGAACTCCAGCCTTTTTCATCTGGAACTTTGGATACTATGGAGGTATGGTGCTTGGCGTTGCCATTGCCCACGCTGTCCGCCCTGAAGCTGGTGCCGGTGTTGGCTTTGGTCTCTTTATTGCTGGCTCGGTCATCTCTGCCATCATCGGCAAGACACCTGATTCTGTGCCTCCAGCTCTAGAGTTTACTGAAGAGAAGGGGTTCATTCGCAGGACCATTGGCAGGAGCGCTGCTCTGAACCGCGCCTTTGGCAACGTATATCTCACTCGATTTTGGTACCTCGCTTTCTATTCGGTAAGCTACACACTCACATCACTGCCTATAACCCGTGCTAACTGAAAACAGGGCCAGCAACTCCGAAGAGATCTCAACGTCATCGTTGGAACTGGAAAGAACTGGAAGATCCCCTCATTCTGGCCCATCCTCCTCCGCTTCGTCTCGGCCCCCGTTCTCGCCATCATCTACGGCTTCGCCTACCCAGCGTTCCACGATCTCCGCGATGACCCCCTTCACATCCTCGGTTTCGCCATCGCTCACATCTGCCTGCTCCTGATCGGCCTCGGCGTGCTCGTGCCTCGCTGGTTCGACTGCATGATCCCTCCCAAGCGCCGCGATGAGGGCAAGATCCCATATGCCCCCAATGTGCTGCTGGGAAGCACCGATGCTCAGCAGAGTGACTCGATGGAGGCGGGAGAGGGCGTTGAGGGCTCCAGCGAGGAGAAGCGCAGTTAGAGATGACCTTTTGTTCTTTAAGACATGACAAGCATTATACTTTCAGGTAATATTTGTATCTTGTATACCACGGTTGGAGGCGAAGAGGAGATTGCTCATTCATACCCCCATGTCCCTCTAGTTGAGGGCTTTGCAGTTTGATCTTGCTTGTCACTCAAAGAGCTGAGTGATGAGGGAGCCATGAATAAAGGCCCGCGAATGACAATTGCCACGCTGAACAGGGCATATGACTGATCTTTTCTCTGTGTGAATGTCTGTTGCCTGTTTGTGAGTTGCGTATCGTAACGCGAGTTCAGGCTGTGCCTATTTTACCGCTATTTAGGCAAATGGGTAAGCATCGGGGATTTATCACGCCGTCTACTTCACCAACAATAATTAAAGATTCGTAACCTTCTTGACCTTGAAGTTTTGGAGCAAAGTCAACTTCTTCCACTGAGACAACTGGTACTTCCCTCACAATGCTCACCAAATCCACTCACGTCTACGCCCACCACGGCCTCCCTCTGGAATGCGACGTCTACACCCAAGACGCCGCCTCTGACACGCACGTCTTTATCTACTTTCACCCTGGAGGACTTACAGATTGGGGTCGCGAGTTTATCGCCCCATGGTTCGTACAGGTGAGTTCCATTCAACTCGTCTCCGAAAAGTGGCACCATGTCTAAGATTGTGCACAAGGCTTGTCTCGAGAGGAAATGGACCTTGATCAGCGCCAGTTACCGGCTCATGCCTCAAGTGGGAACTCAAGGTCTTGTCGATGATGTTTCGGCGGCATATCAGTTTGCAAGATCATGGGCTGTCAAGGATGGAAAAGAGCGGCCAGTCATATTGGGAGGTGCTAGTGCCGGTAAGTCAAAGATCACGATAGCTTCACTCAACCAGATGCTTATAAGCGTTGTTAGGTTTCTTTAATTCTACCTTGGTCATAAATAATTGCTCGCCACCACCTATCGCTCTGCTGGGCATTTGCGGACTTCACACCTTTCGTCATCCTTTCTACAACTCATCGACGCTCCTCCTCCCAGAGCCCATCGAGGATGCAGACGTGGCCGAGTTCATCAGCAGACCGATCGAAGTCGGCAAGCAGGAAGTGGGAAGCATCGCAAGCTTTGCACTGGAAAAGCTGCTGCCTGATGGATCAAAGAACCCCAACTACAAAGCACCCCAGGCACCGGTGATTTCAGATCCGCCCAAGCACCCCAGAGGCCACCTCTACGAGTACTACATCTACAAGAACGCCTGGCTCGACTTAGTTGGGGAGATTGATGCCGGTTATACCTGGGCAAAGGACCCAAGCAACAGACGACGAGCCGAGAACTGGCCACCTACCGTTCTCATACACGGAGACGCAGACCTGCATGTGCCTCTGAATTCTGCCGAGCAAATGACAGAGTGCCTCGGGGACGACAAAGTGAGGCTGTTTGTGGCAAATGGTCTGCACCATTTATTCGAGACGTTTTATTTCCTCGAGGATGATGAGCCAGGCATGTCTGCTATTAGAGATGCATTAAAGTGTCTTGACGGCTTAGTTGCAGCAGCATCGGAATAAGGCGGAAGTGAAGAGGTTAGACATTCTTTCTCCTTTTAGAATAGACCTAATTGACTATGAGATATAGAGACGACACTGCAATTATGGGATTAATAAGGATCCAGAGCGCACATGTGTTGAAAGCAAGACTTAGCAATTCTGACAAATGCCGGATTATCACAGAAACAGCCCCCTTTCCCTTTACTTCTTCATCAATGCTATTCTTATCAACAACTTTTTCTTGGCAATGGCCAAGAAATTCAACTTGAGGCCAGCGACACGTCCAGATGATATGACTTGCGATAACCCAAACAAAAACCTCATCCTCACACACACCAAGAAATAAGCGAACGAGGCCCATGACGTACGCACTTTACCAGCTGATATCAGGTGAGGCGACAGACCGTCGTAAATGACAAGCAGCCCCTCGTCAAGCTCGCTTCCTCTTTTTTTCGCCCTGTTTGTCGTACATTGCCAAGTCACGATGCAAAGAATCCCACATCCTGGTTCTGTCTACGATAGAGTAGAAGACTTGGCCGGGGGAGGAGAGAGAGAATTGAGGGGAACACACGTCTTGATCACCTGGACTCAATCCATGTCCTGGGGTAAGCGTAACCCAAGAAAAAAAAGGACTTGAGGATGAATGTGGAAATTATGGCCGATCCTAGCAAAGACGTGTCACTGTAGGGCGTTCGGAGTGAGGCCAAGGGGTAAAAATGTCACCGATAGGATAACAATTCTCTTTATTCGAAACGTTCTAGATCATTCATTCATTCATCTTATCTTTAGAAAACCCCGAGCTCACAGGAGACAATCGGAAAATCGCAAGGCGGCTTGCATTGCCCACCCCAGACTCTCTCCAAGATATGGCTTCAAAAACCCGCTGATCACATCAAACCACCCCCTCTTTCACTCTTTTTTTTTTTTTGCTGCCGCGGCAAGCGAACAAACCCCCGGTGAGTGGTGCGTACCTGCAGTTCATCGAGGTAGTATCCCGACTGCTCGGTCAAGAGTTGCACATTCTTCGCATTCGCCACAAGAGACAGACCGAAATTCCTCACCGACTTCGCAACCTCTCGCCCCATTGTCCACATGGCTTGTGGAGAACGCCACCTCTTTCAATATTGAATGAGAAAAAAAGAAAAAAGAAGTCTCAAAGATACACGGGTTGACCGGTTTCCAGTCTGAACTCTGTTCTTCTCTGTAGCCTCACCGCCGAGGGAGAAATGCAATCCTGTCCTAGCGGCGTGGGAAAAAGAAAGCAAGAATGCTTCGGTTCCGACGACATTGGATAGCTCGGAAACTAGCCCTCTTTGCCCCCCCTCCCCTCTTCCAAGGATCCTTCGTGACCGCCCATGGCCCTGCCCATCATTGACAAGGTTGAGATACCTCTCCTCTCGCACAGGCTTCGAGAATCAGAGTGTAGACCCTGTCCGGTTGATCCAGATCCAATCATCCCGCGTCTCACAACTCGCATCTCCCATCGCCTCGGCAGAAATGACAGGTCAAGCGCCGTCTAACCCGCGATCCTGGTTCGCGGCGTTGGGCAACAACAACATCGAGACGATCAACGCTCAACATCAACTCCATAGTAGCTCGTCTTTCTGTCCCGTCTATCCCGTGACGTCTGTCTCATGCATCGAACCCTGTATGCTCTTGTAAATTATTTCTCCAGAAGAAACGATGCGCCGCTAGGAAAGGTCCGTAGTCAACTCGGATCGCCGGGTACCAAGACCCGAGTCTATCCCAAGTCGTCACTAGGTTAGCTACCCAAACGTCTCCCTACCTTTGTAGCCGTGTACATCCCCATCCCCATCCCCATGGCACAGACACAGACAGCACAGCCTTGGTCAGCCCTTCCGAATCTTCTGGCCCGGCTTGATTCCCCGTCCGTTGGATCCATGTTTCATGCCTCCCTCCATCCACACACCGCACTCGGAGGTCAGCCGCCGGGCCTCTCTCCTTGACTCTGTTCAGCTCTGCTCTGCCTCTCTCTCTCCACTCCCTTGATAGACCTTGTCCTTGTCTTCCCCCCGTCTCCTCATTATGCCGTGACTCCTCTCCATTCCATCCGCCACCTCATCTCTCGCTTAAATCAGAATTCATCCCATCTCTTGACACCAGCCAGACTCGCCATCATCCATTGGTCACCACCACCTGCCAGTCCTTTCGTTTCACAGGTCACTGACAGCCACCACCTCCATCGACACATGCCCAACCCATCCTGACAGCTCGGCCCGGGTTGCATTAGCGCAGGAGTACAAGAGTGAGCCTTGAGGCCCTCCGTTTTACGCTTGCTTGATAGAGTTTGGAACCCTTGCTCATAGGCCCATCCTCAAGTCCGCCTCGGCCGGGTCGCATTAGTGCCCGAGTCTTCGGAGCTAGAAAGAAGCACTCTTGGGGCGAGTTGTTAAACCGCCGCCTGCTTCTACTTATCGCAGTTCCCGCAACATCTCGGTCAGGCTCACTGCCAAGAGTCAGCAACATTACCAGTTACCGTCAGGCTATGACTTGCAGCCATTAACAGCAAGAAAATACACGGCAGAGATTCGTGTATCGATTCACAACAGATTCAAAGCACTCCGGCGATCCATACCAGGAACTCACCTGTACCATCCGTCAAGTTAGCTTCTTCCATCTCAGCAGAACCGAACGGGGAGGTGACAGTCGATACGATGTCACCCTCCAAGACAGCAGAGCCGTGGCGGTTGACAGCCTCCGAGGCCCTCTCCAAAATCCAGGCTGATGAGCTTTCGGTCCAAGACTACGCCAGGTCTCTGCTCGAGAGGATCAAGGCTCGGGACGATCAAGTACAGGCCTGGGCACATCTCGACGAACATCTGGTGATCGAGCAAGCAAAGGCTCTGGACGAGGTACCAAAAAAGAGCCGAGGTCCCCTTCATGGACTGCCTATTGCGGTCAAGGATGTCATCTACACCAAGGGTAAGCCAACCGAGCACCAAAAAGGGATCATCAACTGACCTCTCAAGACATGCCCACCCAACACAACTCGTCCCTATACGAAGGAAGCTTTCCCGAGGTTGATGCCGCCTCAGTCCGCACCCTTCGTCATGCAGGCGCTCTCATCTTTGGTAACTCCGATTCCCCATCCACTCGGGATTCCCACTTACAATCCCACCCCCAGGCAAGACGACAACCGCCCAGTTCGCTGCCGTCCACGTCGGTCCCAAGACCCGCAACCCCCACGATCCTCTCCGCACCCCCGGCGGATCGTCTACGGGCTCCGGCGCCGTCGTCGCCGACTTCCAGGCTCCCCTCGCCCTAGGTACCCAGACCGGCGGCTCCATGATCCGGCCTGCCTCGTTCAACGGCACCTACGGGTTCAAGCCCACGTGGAACTCGGTCTCCCGCGAGGGGTCCAAGATCTACTCCCTGACCTTTGACACACTGGGGTGGTTTGCTCGGTGTGTCGATGACCTTGCGCTCTTGGCTGATGTTTTCGGCATCCAGGATGACAAGACAGAGGAGCATGCAACCGTGTTCGAAGGCGTCAAAGGTGCGCGTTTCGCCATTTGCAAGACAGTCGTGTGGCCCTTTGCCGGCCCTGGCACCCAAGAAGCCTTGTCCAAAGCTGCCGCCCTTCTTGAGGCCCACGGCGCCATCGTCGAAGAGGTCGAACTTCCGCCAGAATTCGACAACCTCCCAGAATGGCATCGCGTGGTCCTTCACTGCGAAGGCGGCACCGCATTCTTGCCGGAGTACCGTGTCGGGAAGGATCACATCAACCAGGTTCTTGTTGACCATGTCGAGAACATCAATGGGTTCACCCGCAAGGAGCACCTGGAGGCGTTTGACGGCATGGCCGCCCTCCGGCCCAAGTTTGATGAGATAGCTGGACGGTACGCAGCCGTCATCACCCCGAGCGTGCCCGATGAGGCACCTGTTGGTCTCGAAAGCACGGGGAGTCACATCTTTTGCTGTATTTGGAGTGCAAGTCCCCCTTGCCCTGTCTCTCGTCTTGTCAGGAGAGCTAACATGGACATAGGCCCTGCACACGCCCGTGCTCAACGTCCCCGGCTTCAAGGGCGCCCACGACATGCCTATCGGGGTGTCCCTGGTAGCGCCACGATATCGTGATCGTCATCTTCTCAACGTCGGCAAAGCGGTCGGTGAAATCTTTGAGGCTGAAGGCGGATGGGAGACCAAGTTGTAAGCATGCCATGATGGTATGCGAACACTTGAGCTGTCAGCCGTGGTCTAGGCCACATCTTCTGAAACGGTTGAGGTTTACAACGGCGCATCGTGGAACTGGAAACAGGTTAGAGGTACAGGTACAGGTAGACGGCAACAGGAACGGGTAAGACCAGGCGTCTTCAGGAATAGTTAGTATGGATGTTGAATGCTTTTCGTATTTTCCCATCAGGGCGCTGGACGATTCGACTCTCGTCGACAAAGGAGTCTATATCCCAAAAACCCGTCCATGACCAGAACCGCTGACATTAATTGCTCGTTACAAAGATAATAACTGTGCTCGCAACCCTGGACCCGAGCCCCTCGTCGTCCAATGCCCACCCAATATTACAATTCATGCTTGCGTGAATAGGTAATCGTACATACTCCGGAACGTGGTTTCCAAGCCCTTGGCTTCACAAACGTGAAGAAAATGCTGAGAATGTGAGTGAAGGGGGGTGTCAAGTATTGCCCGATAAAGAATAAACAAAAAGATGCCTATGGGAAAGATGGCCCAATGTGTTGAAGTAGCTCATCGCTTCACAGGGATGATCTTGTCGAGACAATCGGCGACCTGGCACGAGATTAGTTATCATCCATGAAAGATTGAACTACGAATACTCACCTCCTCGAGTAGCACGCCTTGATTCCGTAGATAGTGACCCATGCTCTTCACAAGCTCAACCTGCTCATCAGGAGACAGGCTGGTAATAGCAGTCTCGAGAACAGTGCCAAGGTTGACCTTGTGGATGGCGATGAAAGTGTGGTAGTACATGTAGGCGAAGAAACCCATGATGAACTGGCAGTCCATGCGATCAGTGATACCACCGTGACCGGGAATGGAGTCGCCAAAGTCCTTGATCTTGAAGGTGCGCTTGAGACCAGATGCGAAGAAACCGCCAAAGGGAGCAATTAGCGAAGCAAAAGTAGCGAGGTTGAGGGCGTGGAGCTGCATGGGAGCAAGTGTGACCGAGAAATGAGTGTTGTCAGGAAGGAAGAAGAACTGAGGGAGCTCGTATGTCTTGAG
This sequence comes from Fusarium keratoplasticum, assembly GCF_025433545.1. Lineage (NCBI taxonomy): Eukaryota > Fungi > Ascomycota > Sordariomycetes > Hypocreales > Nectriaceae > Fusarium > Fusarium keratoplasticum. Next base: position 1,472,568 of record NC_070534.1, read on the forward strand.
AAGGAAGACGGGATTAGGATCGCACTGAAGGCCGGTAAAGACATTGGCGCCGAGGTCGTTAACAGGGCAGATAAAGTACTTGGATCGCATCATGATGTTAACAAGGATCATACCAAAGAGGATGGTCATGATCCAGGCACCGACAAAACCCTCGACCGTCTTCTTGGGAGACAGCTTGATGAGCTGGGTGCGACCAAACATGATACCGCAGATGTAAGCAAAGATGTCGTTGGTGATGACCAGAGCAGCGGGCAAGAAGAACCAAATCATGCCCTCAAACACATTGTTCATGATGAAGTGGGCTTGGACCACAATCAGGTAGAGAGCCATGTGTGTCCAAGCAAAGTTGGTGAACTGGAACTTGTAGTGGCCTGCCTGAAGGGAAGCAACAAAGAAGACGAAACCTGTGGGCGGTTAGAGTCGGCAATTCAGATACGTGTATTGGATGCTCACCAAAGACATAGAGAATGAAGCTGATGAAGCGGTGGTGAGTCGCCAGAGGCAGCAACACCTTGTCGACGAGGACAATGTGCTTGAAGTAGTAAATGACAGTCTCGCCGTAGAGAAAGTACATTGTCGTCGCAAGCCAGTACCAGTTGAGACTCTTAGTGGAGCGCAGAGAGCGGGCGCGACTGGGGACGTTGGCGATGGCGATGACCTCCTTGAAGGAAATGATCTGGACGGCCGTGATGATGCAGATGATGTAGATGTGCCCCATGAAGAGAGCCGTAAAGAACATGGCGAACATGACAAAGGTCCAGAAGGTGCGCGTCATGAAGTTGGCCTTCTTCTTTTCATACTCGGTCTTCTTCTCTTCGGGAGTGGGAGGCTTTTGCTATCATGACCAGTCAGTTACTGTGTCTTCTCGCCGATCGAGCTCTGACGATGGAAAGCTTCCAGTCTCAGCCGTCAATTGCGCATGCTCACCTCGTTCACTGTCTCCAGCTGAGCCTGGTTCTGGAACTTGGCCTTGGTGGGAGATCCATCCTCACTGCTGAAGCTGGATCGTCGTCCGTCGGAGCCGTTGCGGTTGGGGAACCTAACTCCTCTCTTTGATCGAGCCATGGCTATTGAGGAGGTGTTTTTCGGATGCGCTGCTGCTACTAGTGGTGACTTCTGTCGCGGGAATGCTGCTTGCAAGCTCTGCAATGTCCGGCGTCGTCGGTCGGCGTTGGTCGAGGTTCCGGTGAACTCGACTTGTAAGCGGGCGCTCGCGAGAAGGCCTCGTCTCGTACTCTTGAAAGAAATTCCAAGCAAGAGGCTACTATCGCAGCTTCGTTGTAGTGTCGCGCTGTCCTCGGGGCAAGCTCAAGATTGCTGAAAAGAAATGTGTGGGCAAGTGACGACGTAGGATTATGGGTGCGTCCGCGGTCAGAAAGATGGCTCGACTCGAAGGGGGAAAAAAGGAAGGAAGTAGCTGGCTGTCCGTCAGCGGTTCGCGCTTCTTGAGGACGGAAGCTGCGGGCGCTGTCGAGTGGGCAGGTGAGCTCACTCTCGCGATAATCTGGCGATGATGATGGAGATGGGAAATGGTGGTTTTGAAAAGTCGAGCTGCGTAGCCCGTCACTAAGTGAACGTTAGCCCCCCAGCATTTCCGAGAAGCGGGTGGAGGGTTTTCCCACCTGCAAGCGTCAGTGTCCGTTAGTGCTCTAGCTGTTAGTGGGTGTCCGCTGTGCTGTACTGTGCTTTGCTGGGCGCTGACGCTGGCGCTCCTGGAGCCTTGGACACGCGCTAACAGCATGGAACACGTCCGCCCAATCTCAACCAAACTTCCACTCCCAGCCAGCGGAGTACTGTTCCATCCCCCGCGGCTGTGGCTTGACGTGTCCCGGTTCCAGCGGAGTTCTGGGGCGCCAAGTTGCGCCGGACACATCGGTCGGGTTTTACATCAAAGCCGGCCAGGTATCTCCTCGTTCCCGAGCTTGAGCCACTTCCTGGGCCCAGGCATACTATCCCTACGCAGTATTTGCATGCCCCATTGCTACATAGTTCACAATGCCATTATAACACGGATCTCGTTTGAATACCGTGGCTGCTATCGAGTACAAGACGGTGAACAAGCCCCAGATGCAGGGGCTGATTAACTGTGGGACACGGAGCCGCCCAAACAAGCTGTTCTCATAGGGCGAGACCATCAAAGAGAGATCTGTTGTCAGATCCACCACTTTAAAGACGGAAAAGGACAAAGGGGCTTGTAATGGCTGTTAACGGAGTTGAAGCTATTGCCGTCAGGACATAGAGCATATCCCGTGTGATCGGTAACTCGACTTCAACATCCACAATCAACCCGGTCCCGAGCTGCTGATTTTGGCTCCTCCCCGAAAGGCCGATGGGGTCTTGTCCCCTTCTCCGCCGGCCGCTGAGTAAGGACCTAAACCCTAACGTGGTTTCTTGTCGGTGACGTCGCGTGTCGATTGCATTGGACTTCGTGGCATTGGAGAAGCGCCAAGCTTGACTGGTAATTTACCAGCCCGCAGCATCCGGCACCAGGAGCATGATCCCCACAAGTCATCTCTCCGGCTCTCGCTCTCGCTCTCGTTCATGTTTCCACTCGGAGCTAGAGGTGAGAGGCCTCTTTCCGAGAGAACACCCCGTGACCTGAGGCTGTCTTCTGGAAAAGCACTTTTTGCTCCCGGATCAAGGTGCATCAACGTTGTCCAAAATCAAGCTTGACGACATCAATGACGCAGCTGGCTCTTCACATGCTTCAGGAATGTGAACCCCACTCACTCAAAACTGCGCCACGCTGTTCCTCAGGAACGTGGCTGATGACCGTCAGCTCACCAGCCACAAACAGCAATCGAGCTTCTTTACTACCCACGTGATCTCGCGTCGCGTCTTCAGATGTTTTCAACCCTGTCACCAGAGGTCGCGACGGGACCATTTGCTCCAGGCACCAGGTCTACAGCTTCAGTCTATCGCTCAATGGAGCTGGCCCCTTCCCTCCTAAACGCCATGAATCATGGACTTGGACGAATTCTCAGATGACGGCCTCGACGACCTCCCCGATAACGCCCTCCAAGAGCTCGAGGACAATGCTATTCAGCTCACGCAGGCTCATGCAGCCTCAAAACCACCGACGCAACGCCAGGGAAACGGATCTCCAGAGGTCATTTGGGTCGAGGATGATGATTTAGATACGACTGAAGTCACCAATGACGCAGGCGTTCCCATCGGAAGACCTGTCATTGACAGCGCCCGGCAACAGCAGATTCACTCGTCACAAAACCAGCTCAACCCCGAGTCTCGACGGTCGATTCCGCCCCCCAACCCTCGATGGAACCCGGCAATTGATTCTGCGAAACGACGCCCAGCAGGGCAGGCTCCCCCACGCCACCCAAGTGCAGGACCGCCCAGACAGCCTCTATACACGTCGGACCAGTTCCAAACACAGAGTTCCAACTTGCCTCCACCTCAACACAGCCAGTTTGCCCGACCTCCTCTTCCTCAGAGCCGCCTTGGGCCTTCTCAAGCGTCTCAGAGTCAACATGGCGATATTCTGTCGGCACTCCAGCTGCGAGTGCGGGCACTTGAGACCGAGCTCCATGCTGCCCGCGGTGAGGTGTCCATCATACGATCCAATTCTGTCAAGGCGAAGCAGCAGCACGATGCAGAGATGGCCCGTTTGAAAAGGCTCAACTCGGAGCAGTTGGCAGAAAAAGAACGGATTGCCGAGGCAGCTGTTGCCGCCCAGCAAAGTGCCAATACGGAGCTGCAATTTATTCAACAAGACATGAGAGAGGTTAGCAGCCGAGCTCGTCAAAAAGATGTCCCTGCAAAGGTCGGATCGGGCGTCACAACCCCCCGAAAGGCGTCCAAGTCATGGAAGATGGCAGATGGCTTTGACGAGATGGACATTGTCTTGAGCCCCAGTAAAGGACAAGGACGAAGCAGAAATCCTGGCTCTGTGGCCCCCCATGTTGGTGAACGAACGCCCAGCAAAGGCAAAAGGAAACGACCGGCAATTGACAGCCCAGTCATGGCGCTGGAGACTCATACAGACAGTTTTGACAGCAGCACTAGCAAGCCCGAGCCCCCTGTACAGCAGGCGCCGATTGTGGTTGCGGCGCCGCCAGCTCTCCCTTTTGAGGTATGACCTTGACTTCTTTGGTTGGGATTCAGCTAATTCGTCTCCAGTTCTTGCAGCTTGTGCTAGATCATAGCACTCTACACAACCAGCCGCCAACCTTTGACATCTTGTCCCGGTTCTCTTTTGCCTCAGATCCAGACACATCCTTTTCAGCCATCATCTTCCAGAAGATCCCTCTGATGGGAAATCCACTACGCCCCATGCAACAACTGGTGGACTTTGCAAACTTGATGGTAGGAATCTGGAACCGTTGTATCGAGGAGCAGCTGTGGGAGCCTATCAAGTATCTGATTGCTCTCATATCATTCACTTTCTCGCTTCACGCTACCGAGGTGGCTCCCCATGTTATACCGAACCTTGCTCCCCCAGTCCACGCGACAATCTGCAACCTAGCAACGTGGCGTAGCCGATTCCCAGAGCAAGAGCTGCTCAAGAAGGAGCAATATCTCGCCATGGAGGAGCATATCAACATAGTTGACGTTCTATCTCTGCTCTACACCACGTCCCTCGCTTGTTCTACCGCCACCGACCCGGAAGACCCAAGCCAGTCCAAGGCGGCGCTCTTCTGGCAATGCATGTCCCTCGACCCCATCTCTCTTCTCATGGGGCCCAGGCAAAAGTTGGCTGATATGCTTGGGATGCTGGAACTGCTTGCTGTATCTTCACTACCCGACTCGATTGGGCCTATCACAGATGATCAAGACCCTCCGCATGTGGCTTATGCCATGATCAACTTTGTCTCGGCCAAGCTTAATGACTATCCTCAGTCAGTCACAACCCGGGCTCAGAAGCATATCGTTCGGTTGGCGGCACTGAGGACGCTTCGGTCTTTTGCCCGATACCCTTTCGGCGCTATCCAGCTTGCGTCTCACAATCTTGCACTTCCTCGGCTGGTTACTTGCTTAAGTACCAGCATTGACGAGTTGTACGACCAGCCAATTCCGCCCACCATTTTGCCGCAGACCTCCCAAAAATGCAGGTCCAGCGAGGATGAAGCGACTTCAACAAGCATCTATCGGATTATCTCGCAAAGTGTTCTCCTGATTCACTCTCTTGTGACGGGTCCTGAGACGGCCAATATTGCCGACTTCGGCCCAAAGCTCTCGGCAGCTTGCGGCGGAAGCCAGCGATATCTTCTCGCGCTTGGACGGCTCACATTTGCAGAAGAGGATTTGGTTTTGGAAGCCGGGATTGATGCAGAAACGGCCGAGGCGGCGCACGAATTGCTCGAATTGGCGGTGACGCCTGACGAAGGAGAAGTGGTGAGCGAGGCATTTGGGGAATAGTATGGCACGGTTTGGAGATTGTAGGTCGGTTTCAAAAAGGCGCATGCATATTTGGCGTTTAGATGGAAAAAAACATGAGCATTTACATGGGCTCGAGGTGGGAGTCGAACTATCTGGCATGCGGCTATTCTTGGGTGATGGCGTTTTGGAAAAGTGGGAGTGACGAGATACCAGTATACAATGGAGCCAACAACTTGGCGGCGACGGTGGTAGTTTTGATCAAGGAATATTTGTACTCTCGCGGCTATAGCTCAATATAATCAGACAAGCGAGAAGGGGACTGGGTTATAGTGACCCATTGAAGTAATTTAAACTCATTGCATGCCCAAAGGCCGGATTTGCCTTGATCTGCCCTCGGGGTATGCAATGAGGTTAACTTACTTCAATAACTCGCTCTAACTTCTCACTCGTCGACGCCCCCTTCACTCACTACCAGCAACCACCAACTCCAACTCCTCGCTTCAGCATCACTCACTCACACTTAAACTCAACCATTGTACGAAACATGGACGTGGTCCCTGCATGACAGATTAGACTTTGTTACTGATGTAATAATGTCAACTTACCAATGGTTCTGGGTCAGGTCGCCGCGGTCCTCCATGGTTCGCCAGCTCTCCCAGTTCTTGTTCGTCCCGTCGACGGACGTGGTCCAGATCTTTTGTCCCCAGATGACGTACTTGAGGTTCAGAGCGGCGCGGTTCCTCATGCACCACTCGGCGATTTCCTTGCCAGAGAGAGTAGCGGACTATTCACATGTTAATTATCACATCAACGCAAAGAGATGAGGTTCACTTACACCACCGCCATCAGCACACATGAAATCAGTCGCCAGTCCACAGCAGTGATCAGACGATCCGGGACAAGAGCAATCCCTCTTGCATCCAATCTCCCTCACACGGCCAGGAAAAGCCGCAACGACCTTTTTAGCACCGTCGACAGCAACCTGCTTACAAGCCCCGACAGCCGGGATATTCGGCGCCGGGTACCCACCGAACCCGGACCCGCCAGCGGAGCAGCACCGCATCTGCCCGGGGCCGGGACACTGGTTTGTCACGGAGCTGCCGGCGCAGTCGGATGTCCAGCGGCAGTTCCCCGACGCCCCGTTTGCGCAGCTTGGCTTGGAGCAGCACTTGATGTTGGCGGCGTCGGCGGGGCAGGCTCCCGAGATGGAGGTTCCGCCGGCCGAGGTGCACGCGGCATCGGTGATGCACACGCCGGCGATACCGTTGGGGCCGTAACAGGGCTCGTTGGAGGCCGCTAGGGCTGAGGGGAGGAGAAGAGGGAGAAGGGTTGTGAAGCGCATGATGTGATTTGTGAATGTGTAGGGTAAAGCGTTGGTGGCGGGAGACTTGATGCACTACTCTTTATGCACTTACAACTGCTGGGCAATGGATGGCCTTTTAATACTCGTCTCCTCGAATGATCTTACCCTCTTTCCAAGTCACGAAACGATCATCATCATCATTCCATGTTCCACGCAGCATCACAAGAAATCCCGCCCGCTTGTTTCGTGTTGATCAACACGGGTTGCCTCTCCGTTGCCGTCATCTGTGTCTCGTCGCCAGCCAGTAAAGATGATCAAGCACTATCATTTCTATTCTTCAGCATGAAGCCATGATCCCCAATCTCCACCGGCGTCACAGAGTCATGTCCAGTTCCCTGTCAATCTTTTTCAGCTCTCCCGTCCAAGCTTCCTCTTTCAATCTTCCGCTGCAAGCATCCCCCGTTTAAAACCGGAAGGTCGTAGTTTCATCGCCCGACCACCCGGCCGATCATCAAGATCAGCATCCTCTTTCGAGCGACGATCCCTGCTTGGCAACGCTATCTCCAAGCCGAACAAACCCCTCGCACCCCACGTGTCGTGACCGTACCGCCCAAGTCGGCAGTTGGGATGCCCTCAAGAACATGCCATGCCAGGGCCGGAAGATGCATCCTTGCGTCGGTGGCTTGTTTCGGCCCACACAGGGATGGCTGCATGGTTCTGCAGGGGTGATAGCGGGAAACGTTCAAGTTTAAGCTTAGAGATAGTCGATAGATGAGACAGGTTTCTCCCCTGGACATAATCCGGGGCAATTTTGAGCCGGCAGTGCGACCAAGGAAACCAGTTTATAGATGGGACATGGTACGGCGATCCTCGAAACGACGACATCCGTAGGGCGGTGTTTCGTATTAAACGTTGGGGGTGATACCTGTCAAGTGCCTATTGACCGAGGCAATCCAAACGACACCACAAGGTTGCTCACCTAGTTTTGGGTATTGCAGCTCGGGCAAACCCTTCCCTTCCTCACGCTCTGGATACACCCCTTGGCAGAGCAAGAAACGCTGACGGCGCCGCAACTTCCGCACTTTTCGTCCGATTTGGCTGACGAGCCGCACTTTGCGCAAGTGCGCTTGTGCGTGTTGACCAGTTGGACCCGGAACGAGATCATGACGGCCGAGGGATGTTCAATATATAGTGATACGTCAAGTGGTTGGTGGCTTCAGCAGTCGTTGGTTTTCCAGGTCAGTCTTGGACAGTTGGATGAATGCCTCCGTTCAAGATGGCAAAGAGCGAGCAACAAGCTAACGAGTAGTCTTCGTCTGCTCCCTTGAGGAACTTATAAGTAGGCACAGACGAGCAGTGAAGCACATACCTAACTCGAAAACTATAGTAGGGTATGTGAAGAAGGGCCGGTCAACCCCCTCCCTATCAGGGTAGTCACCTGGAGTTGCCAGCACACTACCATCACACAGACGCCTCATATGCCATCCAATCATGGTGGCACGGAGAGATATCATGTCCAGAAACGAGGGTCAAGAGATAGCCGCCCCTTATCACGAACTGACTAGTTATAATATGTACTTGGAGGAGTTCGAGTGTCAAGTACCAGCTGAGTCCTCTTCCAGTTAATCAAGTCAGGATTGGTTGCGAATGTGTTGATGTAAAGAATTAAGATTATTAGGGTTATAAGGAACTATAAGTACACAATCAAGTTGCAAACATTGCCGCTGCTTTTCTCCCCTCCATAGCATGCCCTTCTTCCATCCCAGTCCTCGTCTTTTAAGCGAAGAAGAGGAAGCCAGAGCGGCCTGAACCACTTCCACTTCCGCTGCCACTGCCACTGCCACTGCCAGAACCAGAACCAGAACCAGAACCAGAACCAGAACCAGAACCAGAGCCAGAGCCAGAGCCAGAGCCAGAGCCAGAGCCAGAGCCAGAGCCAGAGCCAGAGCCAGAGCCAGAGCCAGAGCCAGAGCCAGAGCCAGAGCCAGAGCCAGAGCCAGAGCCAGAGCCAGAGCCAGAGCCAGAGCCAGAGCCAGAGCCAGAGCCAGAGCCAGAGCCAGAGCCAGAGCCAGAGCCAGAGCCAGAGCCAGAGCCAGAGCCAGAGCCAGAGCCAGAGCCAGAGCCAGAGCCAGAGCCAGAGCCAGAGCCAGAGCCAGAGCCAGAGCCAGAGCCAGAACCGCCTCCGGTTCCACTGCCAGACCCTCCGGAACCAGAGCCAGAGCCACCGCCGCTTCCGCTGCCCGAACCACCGGAGCCAGATCCAGAAGCACTGGAGCCGCTCCCGCTTCCACCGCTCGATCCCGAGCCGGACCCACCAGTGCCCGAACCGCTTCCGCCTCCGCTCCCTGAACCAGAGCCGGAAGATCCGGAACCAGAACCGCTCCCACCTCCACTGCCCGAACCACCGGAGCCGGAGCCGGAGCCACCAGAACCGCTTCCGCTTCCTCCACTTGATCCTGACCCTGATCCAGAGCCGCCAGTGCTGCTTCCACTTCCACTGCCGGAACCACTGGAGCCTGATCCTGAGCTGCTTGAGCCACTTCCGCTTCCACCGCTTGATCCTGAACCGGAGACCGAGCCCGAGCCACTTCCGCCTCCACTTCCTGAACCGCTGGAGCCCGATCCTGATCCTGATCCTGATCCTCCCGAGCCGCTGCCACTTCCACCGCCTGATCCAGAGCCAGAGGATCCCGAGCCTGAACCTGCGCCAGAACCAGAGCCTCCAGAGCCACTTCCGCTTCCACTACCACCACCTGATCCAGAACCCGAACCGCCAGAACCACTTCCACTTCCACCACCCGAGGTACCAGAGCCTGATCCTGAACCAGAGCCTCCAGCTCCTGAACCACTAGAGCCAGAGCTTGAACCAGAGCTTCCTGAGCCGCTTCCGCCTCCATTGCCAGATCCAGATCCAGAGGATCCTGAGCCAGAGCCTTCAGCCCCTGAACCTCCTGAACCAGAGCCACCAGAAGCACTTCCGCTTCCTCCACTTGATCCTGAGTCCGAGCCTGAGCCGCCAGTGCTGCTTCCACTTCCACTGCCCGAGGCACCAGAGCCTGATCCTGAACCAGAGCTTCCAGCTCCTGAACCACCGGAGCCAGAACCTGATCCAGAGGATCCCGAGCCGCTTCCGCTTCCACTGCCAGATCCAGATTCAGATCCAGAGGATCCTGAGCCAGAGCTTCCAGCCCCCGAACCCCCCGAACCAGAGCCTGAACCAGAGCCACTTCCGCTTCCGCCTGATCCAGAACCCGAACCTCCAGAGCCAGAACCACTTCCACCACTGCCTGATCCCGATCCTGAAGATCCAGAGCCAGAACCGCCAGTGCCAGAGCCGCTTCCACCATTGCCGGAGCCTCCTGATCCTGATGATCCGTCACCACTTCCGGAACCCGAGCCACCAGTACCAGAACCAGTTCCGCTTCCTCCCCCGTTCCCTGAGCCAGAACCAGAGCTGTTGCCACTTCCGCTGCCCGAACCAGAGTTTCCTGAGCCAGAGCCTGAACCAGAATTGCCTGAGCCGCTGCCGCTGCCTGAGTTGCCACTGCCAGAGCCAGAGCCGTTTCCAGTTCCAGTGCCTGATCCTGATCCAGAGTCACTTCCACTGCCCGAACCGCCAGCGCCTGACCCGGAGCCGCCAGATCCTGATCCACCATTGCCGGAACCACTGCCACTCAATTCCCTATCTCCTGAGCCTGATCCAGAGCCACCAGTACCAGAACCTGAGCCGCTAGAACCAGAGCCGGAATCACCTGAGCCGCTGCCGCTGCCTGAACCAGAACCTGATCCAGTGTCTCCTGAGCCTGATCCAGAGCCGCTTCCATTTCCATTGCCAGAACCAGAGCCTCCTGAACCAGAGCCAGAGCCAGAGCCGCTAGGACTGCCTCCGCTTCCGCTCCCCGACCCAGAGCCGGAATCATCAGAGCCCCCTGAACCAGTGCCTGATCCAGAGCCAGAGTTGCCGGAGCCTGACCCTGAACCGCCAGAGCCGCTTCCGCCTAGTTCCCTGTCTCCTGAGCCAGATCCAGTGTCGCCCGAGCCCGAGCCGCTACCACTTCCTCCTGGGTTTGAATTTCCGGAACCAGAGCCGCCTTCTCCTGAACCACCAGAGCCGCTGCCGCTGACGCTAGCTCTGTTGTCCCCCGAGCCTGAGCCTGAGCCAGAATCTCCGGAGCCAGATCCAGAGTCACCGTCGCCCGAATCTCCATCACCTGAACTGCCGCTCCCGGCTCCGCCATCTTCAGGATCTGAGTTTCCAGAGCCCGAGCCGTCTGAGCCAGATCCAGACACAGATCCGTTTCCTCCAGCTCCGCCCTCGTCATCTGGATCTTTGCTGTCACCGATTCCGTTGCCGTCGTCTCCACTGCCGCTGCCGCCGTTCTCTTCGGGGTCAGTTTCTCCTTGGCCCGTCTCTTGCGCGGATGTTGCGGCTTCTGTGTCGGTTCCTTGGGCAGATTCTGTTTGAGGTGTAGATCCAGTCCCTCCTTGACCAGTCTCTTGTGTAGATTCGGTATCGCCTTTGCCGGTCTCTTGTGTAGATTCAGCGTTTGGTGAAGATCCGACCTCCGTAGTAGATTCTCCCTTTCCAGTCTCTGTCTCAGATGCTGTCACTGGTGCGGACTCAGTCTCCTTCGTAGGCTCTCCTTCACCAGTCGCCGTTGTAGAGTCATCTGGGTTTCCAGTAGACGAGCCACCATCATCATCAGATCTGGTCTCATCCGGATCGAGCCCCGCTGTTGAAGACATGCCGTCCTCCGTGGACATGGTATCCGAGGGTCCATCTGATGTCGGCGAAACCTCAGATGCGCTGGTGCTGTCAGTCTGACGAGCATCTTCAGAAGCACTAGAAGGCTCGTCTCCGCCTGTGTTGGTTTGTTCAGCTCCAGTAGTGGCACTCTCAGAGGCGGCTTCGGTAGTAGTATTAGATTCTTCATTGATGCCCTGCACATTCACCTTGTCATTGCCACCAGTGGGCGTTGCACTGCTTTCGGTAGAGTCGGTTGTAGTCGGGGTCTTAGATGAGTTAGTCTTGTCAGTTGAGTCGGCCTCCTTGGTTGCGCTCGTCTCGTCCCCGCTTGTGTTTGTCATACCGGCCCCTGAGGTAGCACTCTCAACAGCGGTAGAGCCTTCGGAGGTTTCAGCATCTGAGGAAGAGTTCTCAGAAGGTGGGGCCGAGGTAGCATCCGAGGATGTTTCAGCAACTGATGTTGTGCCTTCAGAAGTTGAATCAGCTGAGGTGGCGTCTCCGGAGCTTTCAGAAGCTGTATCTGACGTGGCATCCCGAGATGTTTCAGCAACTGAGGTAGCATCTCTAGTAGTCTCAGCAGTTGAGGTGGGGTCCTCAGAAGCTGGAGCTGAAGTGACATCTTGTGAAGCTGAGGTATTATCTCCTGAGGTATCAGCAGCAGAGCTGGCACTTTCAGGGGCTTCAGTTGACGTGGCATCGCCAGAAGCTTCAGAAGCTGAAGTAGCGGCTCCAGAAGCCTCAGATGCTAGGGTTGAGGTAGCATCTCCAGAGGTCTCGGCAGCCGAAGTGGCACTTCCAGAAGTTTCAGAAGCCGAGGCCGAGGTGGTATCACCAGAGGTTTCGGCGGCTGAGGTAGGATCTTCAGAGACTTCAGAAGCCGAATCTGATGTAACACCATCTGAGGTCATGGTAGAGCTTCCAGGTTCGCCAGTGCTGTCAGTCGTTTCAGCACTACTGGTACCGCTGGTAGGCATGTCTCCGCTCGTGTCAGTTGTACCAGCCTCTGAGGTTGCACTTGGAGTATCAGAAGCCTCATCAGTAGTCGCCTCCTCATCATCCACGATCCCTGGGGTCCCCTGGAGTCGAGCCAATTCTGTAGCTGGCATGTCTCCTGTGTTGCTAGTCTTCGTTGCGCTGGAACTCTCAGACGCATCAGCGCTTTCAGACGCCTCAGACGTTTCCTCTGCGGCAGAATCAGAGCTCATCGTGGGGTCCGAACTCTCCGTTGCCTTAGAGCTCGTTCTGTCAGGAGCAGAAGTCGCATCAGAGTTTGTCGTTTGTTCGGGACCCATTGTCGCTTCAGAGCTCTGCGTCGGTTCAGAACTGCTGGTTGCTCCAGAAGTCTCCGTTGCGTCAGCGGAAGAGTCCGTTGTAGCATCAGAACTCTCGGTTGCACCAGAACTCATTGATAGGTCAGAAGTGTTTGTTGTATCAAGACTCTCGGTCGTTTGGGAAGGCTGGTCGGCGCTCTCGGTCTCACCAACGTCCTCGGTGGTCGATGATCCCTCAGCTGCGGTCGTCTCAGTTGCAGGTGAGCTTCCAACAGTTTCGTTGCTCTCAGTGGGATCAGCACTATTCGTCGTTCCAGAAGGCTCTTCGCTTCCCCCGGTAGCAGTATTCTCATCTTCAGGGAATCCTGCAAGTTCAACCACCTGAGCCCTTGTTGGCGAGCCTCCCAGGCTACCAGAGCTTTCGGTTGGACCAGCATCCTCAGATTGAGAGGGGCTTTCACTTGTGTCGGCACTACTCTCCTCAGCCCCAGATGATTCTGTGGTCTCAGGTGCTCCAGTTGTCAATGAACTTCCTGCAGCATCGCTGCTTTCGGTCAGAGTGCCTGTCGTCGCCTCAGAAGGACCTTGGATGGTTTCATTGTCATCTGCACCTGTCCTTGACGTTTCTTCGGCACCAGTCGCATCAGTCGTTGGGGAGTTCGTAGCGCCACTGCTTTCAGCTGGTGCACTCTCCGATGTGGAAGGAGCCTGCGTCGTATCCTCAGGTATCAAGGATCCTTGGGCTCGAACCAGCCCAGTTTCCGGGGAGCTTCCTCCAGCATTGCTGCTGTCGGTCAGAGCGTCTTCCGTTGTCTGAGAGGGTGCTTCGGTTTCTTGGGTGTTGGTGTCTTCATTCTCCGAAGACACACTGGGGGCAGTCGTCTCGGTCGTTGGTGAGCCTTCTGCACCTTGAGTCTCCCGTTCACTTCCAGAAAGGCCAGTGGTTTCGCTTGACTCGGCAAGGTCGCCGTTGCTCGTGGGATCAACAGTTCCACTTGCTCCGGTTTCACTCTCTCCAGAGGTAGCCGGGTCAGCAGTTGTGGAAAGCTCGGTGTTTCCATCCTGAGTAGTAGCATCTCCGTCGCCGTTGTCCGGGTCGTCACCCTTTTCACTCGAGTTCGAGTCACCTGTTCCACGGGTGGCGGTCTGGGATGAGTCTGGGAGAGATGTTGGAACAGTAGAATCAGGTCTTCCTGCTACTGCCACAAGGATTTCATTCTCAAATGGCCTTCTACCAGTCTCTGTCGGCGCGGTAGTGCGAGCCAGGGTTTGCTCCGTGGCTGCAGGAGAGACCGAGCTCTTGGATTCTCCTGAAGAGTCAGATGGGCCTTCGCCTGCCGTAGAGGAATCACCAGAGGGCGATTGAGTCGATGTGGTTCTGGGGTCGAGCAGGGAGGTGGTAGGCACAGAGGTAGTGGTATCTCCAACGAGTACGAATGGAGAGGCGTTCGAAAGCGGCTTTCCATCCGATCCAGTGGGAACGATAGTACGAGTAGGGGCATCAGGGCCAGCACCAGGCACGGTACTTGTGCTCAGGCTATCCAACTGGGTAGATGTTCCAACAATGATCGTTGACGGGCCGCCAGGGAAAGAGGGAGGAAGAGTAACACGAAGGTCATCGGGCTTCGCTCCATCTAGAGTCACAGTGATAGCAGGCACCTCGGTACTCCTAGAACCCCCTTCCACCAGAACAAATGGAGATGCACTGGGGATTGGGTTCCCGTTGGCGTCAGTTGGAAAGACGGTTCGGGTCGATGCACCAACGCCAGCATCAGGGGCAGTGCTGGTGCTAAGAGGGCTCGAGGTTCCGGGTTGGCCGACAATGACTGTAAAAGGCTGGCCCTGGACGGAGGGTGAAAGAGTGACCCTAGGGTCGCCAGGCTTCGCCCCAGCCAAGGAGACAGTGACCGTAGGCACGCCATTGCTACCAGAACTGCTTCCAGCCGCAGCGAATGGGGAGACGTTGATTGGCTCTCCATCAGTGTTAGAGGGGGCTGTAGTTTGAGTTGCATCACCAATCCCAGCTCCAGAGGCAGTGTTTGTGGCAAGGTTCTTGAGATCCTCAGATGGACCTACAACAACCGTTTGAGGGTCTCCAGAGTTAGATGGCGATAGTGTCGTGCTTGGGTCACCAGGTTTGGCGCCGTCTAGAGAAACAGTAACCTGAGGGCTACCGGTCTCCTCTCCTGCTTCCGAGTTGTTGATTGCCTCAACCCCAACAAGTACGTCATCAGTTGGGCCAACCACAACCGTGGTAGGATCACCAGGCCTAGAAGGAGGAAGAGTAATGCGAGGGTCGCCAGGCTTGGCTCCGTTGAGAGAAACAGTGACCAGAGAGACTTGAGATGGCGTAAGAGCATCTGGCGGGCCAACAATCACTGTAGTGGGATCGCCAGGGTTTGAGGGCTGGAGAGTTGTGCTAGGATCGCCTGGCTTAGCTCCATTGAGCGAAACTGTAACCACAGAGCCTTGAGTTGTGCTGCGATCACCAGAGCCCTTGGCTGTATCAAGGCCATTGATGATATCAGATGGGCCAACGACCACAGTAGAGGGTTCTCCGGGGACGGAGGGCGGCAGGGTGATGCTGGGATCGCCCGGCTTAGCTCCGCCCAGAGTAACCGTAACAGTAGACACAGTAGATGTAGCATCCACGTTATTGACGTTTGCGATGCCATCAATTTGGTCAGATGGCCCAACAAAAACTGTAGATGGCTCGCCCGGGACAGAGGGCGGAAGCGTTGTGCTAGGGTCGCCTGGCTTGGCTCCACTGAGGGTAATAGTGACAGGAGGCACAGAAGACGTAGGATCGAAGTTTTCGACCCTTCCGAAACCATTGACTTGGACAGTTTGGCCAACGATGACCGTGGATGGTTGTCCTGGAACCGAAGGTGGAAGGGTGATGCTGGGGTCACCGGGTTTGGCTCCGTCAAGAGAAATGGTGACGACAGGAAGCCCACCCGTAGTGCCCAGAGCATCGGGGTTGCTGGCAGAGTTGAGACCGTCAATGATGCTAGATGGTCCAACCAGAACTGTCGAAGGTCCACCTGGGACGGAGGGCGGAAGAGTCACGCTAGGATCTCCCGGCTTTGCTCCATCCAGGAAGATAGTAGTTGGAGGTTGGGTAGACTCGCCAGAAGCATTCGAATCGGCGCCATTCCCTCCAATAACAACAACGGGTGAAGAGCCCGGGATCGGCTTTCCATCAGAACCGGTAGGGAGAATGGTACGAGTGGGAGCATTAGGCCCAGCGCCAGGTTCTGTGATCGTGTTGAGGTGGTCAAGTAGGCCGGCAGGGCCAACAAGAACCGTCTCGGGTCCACCAGGCATGGAAGGGGTCAGAGTTATTGTAGGGTCTCCTGGCTTTGCTCCGTCTAGATACACAGTAGTCTGAGACCCGCCAGAACTACCTGTGCCAGCTAGGTCACCAGGAGCCCCTCCAACAACGACAATGGGTGAAGAACCAGGAAGCGGCCGTCCGTCAGCGCCTGAGGGAATGATGGTTCGAGTTGGGCTGTCCGGTCCGCTTCCAGGCAGGGTAATCATATCATGTCCATCGAGTTGATCAGATGGGCCAACAAGAATCGTACAAGGCTCGCCCGGTACAGATGGAGGAAGGGTTATGCAAGGATCGTTAGGCCTGGCTCCATCGAGGGAAACCGTAATAGCTTGGTCGTATGGGACCGCCGTGGGCTCGCAGATATAGACAGTACCCTCACATTTGTGGCAATCAGGCTTGGGGTGTTGGATCGAGACGGTTGCGTGATGGCCTGTTCCCTCGGTTTTTGTAACTGTGGCATAAGGGACGTTGGTGGGCTGGTAACGAAAGACGGTTCCGTAACAAGAGTCGCAGGCGGGATGCTTGGTCGAGGTGGCTCCAACCTCATCGCAAGTGGGTACATCGAGGATCACGTAGTTGTGGCCGTGAATAGTCGTGACATTCTTGTCGTGGTAGCCTTCCTGAATGTAATGACTTTGACTGTCGTGTGTGCCCTGACTCTTCTGTTTGCTGTGGCCTTGATGGTTTCCATTGCCGCTACTAACGTCGCCATGATCCTGGCCTCCGTGGTTTCCTTGTTTTCCATTGGGTTCTTGGTACTTGTAATCTCCATGGGCATCGTGATATTGCTGCTGACCAGAGCCGCCGTGGGAGTCGTTTCCAACGTTGGCATGAGCCGTGGGTTGGGGGAATCCAGTGGAACACTTGGCGATACAATCTCCAAGATCGTGATATCTCGTAACTGCCACTTCAACAGTGACATAATCAGCAAGGGCTTGTGCCACCAGAAAAGAGTGTAAGGCGACCAGCTTAGCCCAAGGAAGCCCCTTAGAAGAGCCGTGCCTGGCCATGGTTGCAGGCAAGGTCTCAGCAGAGAAAGAGTGAATCTGCCGAAGGCTTCCGCAAAGGAGAGTAAGAAAGGGAGAAAGAAAAGAATTCCCGTTGCTGATGTAAATGGTTAGTTGAATCGTTGAGTTTATGTCGACGTGGTCAGAAGCTGGTCTTATAGAAGCCAAGCCATCCTTGATCAATACGAGGCTCACGGCTCACCTTGACTTCCCTCCTTCCATAGTCTAGGCTTGTCTGATCATCCCGTGTCCCGCTACAAATTCCAACATGTTGAGGTATCGACGAGAGACATAGAATCGGTTGCTCTTGTTGTTGCCTCAAGTTACCATGTCTGAGAGCGACCCTTCGTCCTGTCGACACCAATACGAGGTCTACCATAGGCACTTGTCCATGGAGACTTGTTCGGAATGCTCCCGGGCAATTCTACGGCTTCATACTGACACAAGCCTTTCTGAATACAAGCTTCGAAATCTCCGAGCTGATGTTTCGGAAATGGCAATGGATCGTTCAGTCGAGGGGTAGTTTCAGGAGATGCTCAACGTGCCGCCGCCCTTGGCATATCCCCAAGCGTCCAATCAGGGGCGAGGAGATACATGACGATACGATGGCGAAATGCATTATTAACCAAAAGCGGAGTGAAGGTATGGACGTTTGGTGTTGGTGGATTGGAGAGAACAGTGAGAGGAGCAGAATGCTTGGCTAGTGACTACACGTGATCTCGCAGTGCCAATCCAACCGTGAACCCCAGTATCTATCCATCACCATGATCCTTCAACCGCACTTGTTCAACACATCCAAGTCGCGATTCTCTTTCCCGTGGCAATGATATTTCGTTCTCAAAGCCACATACTTCACTTCAAGGGTCCTCAGAACCCCGCAAAGGCGCCGATCACTCCCATGGAATTCAGTCTTCAGGGTCCCCGGTCACACGAGGTTGATTGTGTGGGTTTCAAACACCTGTGCCGTGTTTAAGGTCCTAGGGCAGATTCCGAGTTTCGCGCTCGTATCCGTAGACCCTGAAGATCTTTCCGAAGATCATCTCTTCCCTTGCTTGAGGTTATCCTAGTGCGGACCAACTTACAACTCTTCTCTCATGGGAACTGAAGTCAAAACGCCATCCTTTGGCTCTAACTACTATTACAATTTCAGATAGCCTTATTTTTCAAGAGATTCATTAATATTAAGACTCCAAGAGCAGACTATTGTTACACGCTGCCGGACGGCTATCTCTATAACCCACAAACGCCCGAGACACATCCTCGTCAACTCGGCCCTTCTCAACACGGCCCTTAGCCTTCCGGACCCTTATTATATATCGGCCATTTCTCGTTCCAGTCGCTGAACACCGCCTTTTCTCAACCGATTCTTCTCATTCCCCTCATCCCGCGGACTCGCTCACAGACCCATCACGCGCCTGAAGCCGACGTTCTCCACAATCCAGGAACCCCCTAGTCGGAACGCTCCAGGACCCTCGATTTGGCCGTCAACCTTGCCCATGGCCATTTTCGTCAGGAAATCTCCGAGGATTGGTGTGGGGGAGTGACCGCTCTTGTAAAAAGCTCTCATGGGAGGTCCAAGGACGGTGATCATGCCTCGGTACATGGCGCCAGGGTCGGGGATGTACTTCTGGATGGCTTCATGCGCAGCCGCATCCACAAACGCCGGTCGAACAGAGTCTGCCTGCAGCGTCGAGATCTTGGTCGACATCTCCCCGAGCGCTGTCTCTGTCTCTCCCTTGACCCGCGCGAAAATGGGCGAGAATCTACCTGGGGACTGTGTTGCTCCCTCGCCAGACACGTAGACGAACCGGAAGGGTTCCTCCCCCTCGTCTGCCAGCGTGGAAAAGGCCTTTGCGGCCTCGAGCGCGTAGTCCTTTGTGATGCGAACGTAGTCTTCCTTGGTGACCTTGTTCTGGCTGATACCCAGTGCCCAGACGCAGCCACGAGCACCAGCTAGTTCGCGCAGGACCTCAGGCTTGTACGTGGCAAAGTCGTTGTGAATGATGACATTGACGCGTGGGTCTTTGGAGTCAGTGGCCATTGGCACGGGACGACGGCTGAGGATGGAGATTTTGGTGATGTCCTTAGTTTTCAACATGGCATCGAGGACACCAGAGCCAACAAGGCCAGTTGCACCAGTAAGGATGACATGCATGGTGGTGGTGGTGTAAGTGCTTGTGAAGTGATGATGGGAATTCAAATGGGGGACGATTGAAGGCAAACTGTTGACAATGTGTGGCTGATGAGATAATTCTCTTCTTCAAGAAGCCCAGCCAACATATATATATATCATTCCTTTTCTTTATCAACAATCTTAGATCGTCATCGTCGTCCCCGTCAGCACCATCGCATTCGCCAATCATTGTCTGAGGCGCTGATGGCTGGCGTCAGCCAGAGAGCGAAAAAAGCGTCTGACCCTGGATTTTCGGACTTAAAGGCGCAGCTCCGCCGAACCCTGCATGAGGAGGTAGCCTAGACGGACGGACTTTGACTTCGCCTCGCAAACTCCGCCATTCCAGAACTGAAAAGAAATTCAATTTTGTTGGCTTAGACTGCATCATCGAATGTGAGTATGTGTTGTAAAAGGAAAATTAGTCTCTGTGGTTGAGAGGGCTGGTGGTGATCTGCAAGTGACCTACCCTGAACCCCAACCAATGTCCTCCCTTTTTGTCTCCCCTCTTGGTGGATTGATAAGAGCACGTGTATTTTGCAGCTGTTATAGTTGATCTATTTTTAATTAGACGGAAGTTTCTTGTCAATTGCAGCTGCATGTTCTGACGTTGGAGTTTAGGCGTGGGTGAGAAAGTATATTCAGCTTGTTTCAGTCAGCACTTTTCCTCAAAAAGCTCAGCTTTGAGAAGAGAAGTCTCTAAATAAGAATGCCTGATAATTTACTACCAAAATGAAATATCTACCAGATAAGGGAGGGTATAAGTAAATGCGCAAAACGCTATACAACATATAAAATAGTTATGTACCACATGTGGATGTCTTTCAATCACGTCTTTTTACAAACTCAAACTGCCAAAGCCAAACTCAAGAGGAGACCCACGATCATAACTCGACGCTGGACAGCAGGCTCAACACCAATTCCTGTATTTGTACTAGGAGCTTCAGTAGAGGCCAGGGCAGTAGGCCTCGTTGCCTCGACGCGGATGTTATCCGCAGCGCTGTCATCGTCGATGGTGTAAGAGAGCTCGGTAAAGTTGCAAGCCTTCATGATCATGTCCATGTCTAGAATTTATGTCAGCCCCTTGACCGTATTAGCAACTCAAATAAACACTCACTGTTTTGCTTGTGTCCATCCACGACGATGCAGTCATGGCACAGCGCTGCAATCTTGGCCACGTCAAAGCTCTTATTGTTACACACGCACTCCTGCTCAGGGTCCTTGTGCGAGTATAGCTGCCCTGTTTGCTCGCCGCCGCTCCACCCAGCGCTACTTGTCGTTGCAACCGTCTCGTGGAGCACTGATCTTGTGGGCAGAGACACGGTTGTTGTAGATCTTGACGAGGATGAAAAGGAGGTCGTGGTCGACGTTCGGGTCGATAGTGTAGCAACTTGATCGGCTGCGGTTTCGACGCTCCACATGGAGCTTGTGCTAGGCTGGGCTTCTTCAAGAGGCGCCGTCGCTGTGAGCTCAAAGGGAAACGAAGTCGGCGCAGCCCTGATGATGGAAAAGCTCCTCTTTTCCACCCCCTCGCCATCTTGCCGTGGCTCAACCTGTACAACCTCCTCCTCCAGGGGTTCCACGGCCAGCTTTGGAACCCACGGTGTTGTTCGCTTCAAGAGCCGCTGCCCATGAACGTCGCATTTCGAGGTCAGCTCGACGATTGGACCGCAGATGGTGACGCACATGAGAGGTATGTCGTCGGGCGGCAAGACGTCGGCCGTCACAATGGCCACCAGGCCAGAAAGGACGGCCTGCCCAGCCCACGACAACCTCATCTCGACGAGTCGTTGCTTCGGATCCGCTTAGCGATAATCTCGGCGTGGCTTTTTTTGTTCCCCCAACCTCGATCGTCTGCAGGAACCCGCGATGTGACTCTTGAGGTTGACAGTGCAGATCCAAGGGACCGGTTGGCTGTCAGATTCGTCAATGCAACGGACGAAACTAGAGTCGTCCTCTGTTAACGCAGTAAGATTAATGAATGAAACGCTTAGCGATAATGTGATATCACCAAGAAAACCAGTTTGTGAAGCGAAGCGACACCCGTTGGCCAGAGAAAGAGGAAGGACAAAGGTGCTTGCGCGACGGTAGCGTCCTCGATGTCATCCCTCAAGGAGAAGCCCACAACGTACCTCGAGTACGAATCCATTTCATGGTGAAACGCGCCCAGCTAACCCCCCCGAGTCTCCCGGATTAGCTGCGACGATGACCTCAATAGCCCCCGTTGGAGTTGCAGCGACCTCCTTGTGCACAGAACCCGGCAGACTTGGATGCTACCCTTCATGCGCGCGAGCTCGAAAGCAGACGAAATCTAGAACCCTTTTAGCGAGTGACAGGCTTCTGGGGCCAGTGTTTTGGTGGTGCCTCGGTAACAATCTGTTACACTCTGTTGAAGGTGAGACAGCTCGCCGCTGTCTGAAACAGGGTTGGGAGAAGCGTCGTCTCAGGGCATTGACAAGGTAGTAATAGTTTAGTCAGGACAAGACGAGAAACAAGAGAGGAAACTACTTATAATGAGAGACTTATGGCGATCAATTATCCGCGTAAAGAGCTCTTGATGGGTAAGAGAAACAAGAGCTGGACGTCAACTCCAGATGCCTATACTCCTTTCAACTGGCATACATGATAGACTAATGCGACACACTTTAGAAAACATTTCGTAAAAGTTGCTCTCGCATTTTTTTAATCTCAACTTCAAATCTAATTCTATGCCCGTAAAACCTCTTCTCCAAATCACGCCTGTGCATGTAAATCGCACCCCCGTGTCCTTTCCGTCATCCAGTTGACGTATCTTCTTCCTCGGCGTGTCTCGTCAGCCCACGTCCAAATGTCAGTCATTTCATGCTATTAAAACGGTATAATCTTTGCCAACAGTCGACGCATTCATACACACAAGAAATCTAAAATGTCGGCCGTTGCAAACCCCTCGTCAGGCCCCAGGCGTGACGCTTAGAATCGGTGCTGGCGACCGACAGACTCGACGCGGACGCCCAGCTTGACCATCTCGCGCGAGTCGATGACACCACGGCCATCAAAGACCCAGCGGGGCTTAGCCATGTTCTGAGAGATGCGGACCCAGTCTACGCGCTCCTTGGGCTTGTACTCCTCGGCGCTTCCCATGCCAGTGGCGAAGCCAGTCTCCTTGCTCTCGCGCTCCTGGATGCAGTCGGGGCAGTCGTCCTCGCAGCTGGGCTCGATGTTGAAGCGGTCGAGGGGATCGGCCGACTCAACGTCGGCACGCTGGACAAGGTGCTTGTGAAGAGCGAGCAGGTCGTTGGCGCTGGGGGTGGCCGACTCGAAAGGACGGGGGTCCGACTTGGGGTTGGGCTTGCGGCCGATGGTCTTGGGCTGGTGAGCAGACACGGGAGCAGGAGGGGGAGGAGGCTGGTTGCGGAACTCGTCGAACTCGGTGGCGATGATGATTGCAGTGGAAGCATCGCAGGCGTCATAGGCGTTGCCGTGGACAGAGATGTTCTGGCCCTCAGCCAGGGGGCCGAGAAGGTCCTTGATCTCCTGCTTGATGACCAGAGGGTTGCAGCAGGGGTCGAAGACGGCGATCTCGCGGGGTCGCTCCTCGAGCAGGGTCTTGATCATCTCGAGGGCGGGGGCCTCGCGAGTATCAGAGGTGTTCTTCTTGAAGGCAAAGCCAAGGATGGTGACCTTCTTGCCAACAAGGGTGTTGTTGAGGCACTTGATGACACGGTTGCTGAAGCGGTCACGAGCGTACTCGTTCATCTTGACGACCTGGCGCCAGTACTCGGCGACCTCGGGGAGACCCATAGTCTCGGCAAGGTAGACCAGGTTGAGAACATCCTTCTTGAAGCAGCTGCCACCGAAACCGATACCGGCCATCAGGAACTTGTTACCGATACGGGGGTCGACACCGACGGCGCGGGCAACCTCATCGACATCAGCACCAGTCTGCTCGCACACGGCAGAGATGGAGTTGATGCTGGAAATACGCTGGGCCAGCATAGAGTTGGCAACGAGCTTGGCAAGCTCAGAGGACCAGACGTTGGTGGTCAGGATGCGCTCGCGGGGAATCCAAGCGTTGTAGACCTTGACAAGGGCCTCGGCGGCCTTCTTGCCGGAAGGAGTAGGGGCAGAACCGATCAGGATACGGTCAGGGTAGAGAAGATCGTTGACGGCGGTACCGGCAGCCAAGAACTCGGGGTTGGAGAGAATCTCGAAGTGGACACCAGGTCGGTGCATGGCGAGCTAGAATCACTATTGTTAGCTACTTGTTCCATTGTCCCTTTCCCAGCTGTGCTGGTCTGGAAATCTCGGAAACTTACAGTGTCAGCGACGAGCTGAGCAGTTCGGCAGGGAACAGTGCTCTTCTCGACAATGATGGCACCCTCACGAGCGTACTGAGCAACGACGCCGGTAACGGCCTCGAAAGCAGTCATGTCAGTAGCGCTGCCGGCACCGACACCACGGTACTTGGTGGGGGTGTTGACGGCGACGAGGACAATGTCGGCCTCGCCGATGTGCTTGGCAATGTCGGTGGAGAAGAACAGGTTGGGCTTGCGCTCAGGAACAGCGATCTCGCCATCCTCAGCAGCAGATCCCTCGTTGTCGGAGGTAGGCTCGTTGGAGACGGAGGTAGCACGGCCACCGTCACGGGCGATACGGACGATATCGTGCAGACCAGGCTCGTAGATAGGAGGGTGCTTGGAGTTCCAGCGGCGAATGCGAGTGGTGTCTCGGTCAACGACGGTGACCTGGATGTCGGGGTTCTGGAAGGCGACGACAGCGGCAGTGGGACCACCTGAGAGTCTTGTTAGCTGTGTTTTGGTCGAATTGCGCTTTGGAGAGCTGTCCCGCTTGCGGTGAAGCTCGCGATCATGACATTGACCGCCTGCTCGCGACCCCAGCAACCTCGAGACCAGCTACTCCCCAGAAGCACCGCGGGGTATTTTGAAATCCATGTCAACTTACCGACATATCCAGCACCAACACAGCAGATGCGGCGGACCACGATTGGGGCGTCCTGAGCATCGTTGGTAGGCTCAACAGAGCCATTGGTAACGAGAGCCGACATGATGATTAAAGGCGGTAGAGGCGGGAATTATAGGCAAGACGCAGAGGGCAAGCTGTATAATAGACAGTCGCAAACAAGGCCACGAAGCGACACACTGGGGAGTCAAGCGAACGTGAGGCTGGGAGAGAAACGGGCGAGGGGGGACGAATTTAAAAGGAAGCAGAGGCAGAACGTCTGTTGCGAGCGGCAAGGGAGGCTAGAAAAGATATTCCCAACGTTGCAGCTAAGGGAAAAAAGGGGGGCCTACTTGGACTGAGGGAGACAAGAGGCCGGTGGAGGGGCTGAAGCCACGCAGCCATTGGGGAACCGCAACCCAGGAGAAATTAAGGCGGTGAGATAGGTATTCCCTTTAGTTTCTGCCCGCCAAGATGGCGGCATGTGTCGATTCTCCCATCCCATCCCATCCCATCCATGGAGGATGGAGGGGCAGGTCATCCAGGGGTGCCACCCACCATGTTCAGGGATTCCAGGGGCACGGGCGGCCGGTTACAGCCAGATGGAGGTACCCTGGATGCAGGTACTGGCCACACTGCAGCTTGCGGGGGGAGGTACTTGAGGCGGGCTTCTCACCCGCTCAACAAGACTTGATCCACTGGGAAACAGCTGGAATCGATAATACAGTGCCGGCGCACGGTACAGCTCCAGGGCTGCGCAAGCACTCCCGTCCAAACCTCCAATGGGCGGATTCCACCCCCACATGGAGCCCTTTTGCCGCTAAGCTTATAAGCACAGTGAACCTTACTACGTAGTGGTTACCTTCTGCAGGGCTTGACCGCGTTCGCAGATATTTCTGGGTATGCGGTCAGACATTTCTAGATGGTGTCGTGAGCACGCTCGTCCCGGGTATTCAATTTGCAACAAATCTAGAACGATTTCAAATAAGAATTCTGTCTATCTGATGGAATGCTGGGCTTTAATTAAGACCTCATAACCCATAGCATTCATTACATGTACTTGCTGACAAGGACCTTGTAGAGAACGGGTAGGGGGTCCACCGCGCTAAAGAACTTTGCGCACTGTATGATGCACTGTCGCTCATATCACCAAGACTGGATCGTTCGCCAAACATCTGATGGGGAAAAAGACCAGGCTGGCTCTTGCGGGAGCGATGCGATCCAACCCATGGCGGAAAACTCATGGGTGCACGGGCGGATACTGCGCCGGAGCCAGTTGATTAGATGCAAGCAAGGCCAGGCCAGGCTGCTTCTGGTGACGACAATTCGGTATCGACAAGTCGATTAGAATCAACCTCACAACGTGTGGTCAAGCCAAATAGGAGCTGACCGACAGTCGATCCTAGAACTTGGCGGGCTCGTGAAAAAAGAAACACGAGGTGCAGACTCTGACGGAATGCACCCTCCGTGCATCTCCTGACAATTGTCGTCTCTTTTTTCATTCCTGTGAGGCTGATATGATCGGATGTGTATGAGGTGTGATGCGCAAGTTGACGAGGTTGCCGAGATATTCTCACCAACTTGACAGACAGGGGTTGTTGGTTGACAACGACAGTCGACCTTGATTACGTAGCCGCAACCCCGGCCAAGGCGTGGCAGGCCATGGCAAAGGTGATGGTGAGGCGACAGCAACAAGACGGTGAGAGGCAGAGAGAGATTCTATTCACAGCAGCAGCAGAGGCAAACGGCCACGCCAGGGAGGCGACAAGCTCACAGTCGATAGCCTCCCCATGTTGACGCGGCGCCTCGACTATCAAACGCCCTCCCGAGGAGCGCCGCGATAATTTAATTAGCAGCGTCGGCGGCAAATTCCCAAAGGAACGAGAGGCAATAACGTCGATTCGTCCCTATTAACCCGATGCCGGTTGGGCCGATGGAGCATAGCGCCTCGTCAGGGAGACCATGCCCGCGGCTGGGGCCAGCCAGGGGTACCACCCCTCTGCCATGTCCGTCATTCCCTTGCGGAGCCTAGCCGAACGTGAAAGAAGCACTGTGCCGTGTCTACATGGTTCGTTGTTCGTCGGCGACGGAATTGATGATTGCTTACTCGGCCGGCTCCGTACATTCGCGGAACACGTACCCTTTGTTTCCAAGTGCTGACTGAGATTGACAGAGAGACCGCATTCAAGCCACACGGCTGATGACAGCCCTCGGCCGATTCTCGATTCTTTTCCCAAGCCCCTGAACTATCGGGGGCTGAGATCGAGTCTGTCTCGTGTCGGTTGTTGGTTCTCTGATGGCATGTTACCTGAGGCTCGACAACCTCAGTTTCATGCCCTTCCCTTCCCTTCCATTGTCAGCACCAGCCATCCCATCACGATCGGCAAAGCTAGGATACGAATTAATTGCCCAGCAATCATCAGTTCGTGTTTGACCTGTCAAGTCGCAATTACCCGGCCTGCCTCTTTTGTAACCCTTTTCCCTGCGAGAATAAACAAGAGCCCAGCCTGGAAATGAGCCACTTTATCAGACTCGCTGTTTTGAGAGTTAGTGGCATTTTGATACCAGCCCGCTAGCTCCCGCGCAAATCGAAGATGTTGATTGAATGCGTGGCCCCTTGCTAGGCTTGAATTGATATCATGACTAACTGACCAGGCATGGAAGAGATGCTGGAACAAGACGTGACCTATGTCCTGGTTGGAATACTTGTCAAGGGCCATATCCCTGGATGTCAGGAATTGACCTATCCGAACTTGCGCGCTTAGGTTCATGTCGGTTGATCAAAGTAACGCGTTCTCTCCGGTACTTCCAAGCTGCTTTGCTTTGCCTGAACCTCCACTCGCTGGACGCTGCAGCGGATGCCACCACTATCCATCTGGCGATAGGCACAATGCCCCCCTGGTCTTCAGCCAAGCTACCTAATCAAAGGCGCACCCCTGCGACCAATTAAACTCGCCCCTCCCCTAGCTGTTTGATTGCTGTCCCTGGGTGTCATGATGCCAGGGACCTCATGCGTCATGATTTCCCATGGCAGAAAAAAAAAGAAGGCTGATGGGGTCCCGGCAAGCCAAGACGGGACGAAGATGGAGACAGCAGCGGAGGCTCCAGCCCGAGTTGAAGCAGGAGACCTTTTCCTCTTTCTCACGTTTGAACGTGGTTTTATCGATCGGTCCGTCAATCCATCCCATCGTTCGAGCCCACCTGACTGGCCGGCCGGCCGGCCCCATCAAGGCCGTCCGACTTTCGCTTGGCAGGTGGTTCTCTATAACCAACTGCTCGAATTGTGATGCCGAGCTATCTCCCCACCGATGAATGGCATACACGTCGCCTAGGTTGTTGGTAAGGTGAGAGTGCAATGAGGATGGAACAAGGTACGGTGAGCCGTGGGCATTTCGCAGTCTCACTCTCCCTGGTCAATCACAGCTCCATTCCACCAGCCCTGTCATTTGTGGCGTTGCAGATATATCGGCATTAATGGAATAAAAAGACTCAGTAGGATTAGTTGAGACATTGCTAACTAGGATTCATCAAGGATTAGTCTCATTCTGATCCTACAGTTCGTGCAAAGTGCGCAGCAGAGGATGTAAGGGAGGCACGTGATGTCCTCACGTGCCGCTGACACCGCTCCTCTGCATTTTTCCACCTGTCTCATCTTCTTGCTGTCGGTAGTTCCTCAAACCAACCCAACAGGCCGGGGCTTTGCTTTTGAGGATGGGTTTTTGCCTAAAGACTCGTCCGGCTCGATGATGGCGCCACCACTTGCACCGATAGATCCCGCCTCCAGCCCCTTGCTGACTAGCGAGGAAAAGAGACGGCGCTCCGTCTCTTCCCGATGTCTTGCAAAAGCCAGCCTTCATCACTAACAAGTCTGCCCTCGAGGGAAAATATTGATTCAGTCACGAGTCGCGATCGCAAAGGCACGGCATCGGTCCTTATCCGATACAAGCTCGACCTGGACCGCCAATGGCCCAGACTGGCTCGGCCACGGGGGTTGCGATTCCCATGCCCATTCGCATTTGCGCGACAACGGGCGATTGGGCGTGTTGGGACAATGTGATATTGAGGGCGCATCTGATTCGTCCGTCACACGCGCCCCGGACAAGGGTTTGCCGAAGCTACGGAGGTGAGCGAATAGCCTGCGTCGGTCGAGCAGGCAACTGGCTTCTGAGAGGACGTCGCAAATCGTCAGGCTGAGGCGGCTGTGACAGAAACGGCACCAAGGACGGCATGCTTGAGAGAATTCGAGATCAAGTGATTTCAGAATGATAGTTTAGATGGCCAAGCAACCATCCATCGTCATTGATGCTGGGCATTCATGGCGATTCTGCTGTCAACTTGTCGAGTTCCCTCAAGCCGTCCAGCCGACTAGATGCTTCTTCTACAGCCAAAGGCGCAACCAGACAAAGCAATCCATGCAATACACCGCTATAGCCTTTGACTTCAACCATGGACGATTGGATCAAGATCTACCCCTCCATTTGCCCCTCCCCCACCAGCCGGTACCCTGAAGGATCGACGAACTGCGTCGTGCAGGCTCTCCTCGTGGTGTTGACTCTGACGCCTATTGCAGCCGTATTGATCGAGAATATAGCGCCTCATGTGCCTGCAGCGATGCATATTGTCCATTCTTGTGCCCTTGCCTCCATCCACGTGGGAGGCATTTCTTTCAAGTCTGAGTGTGACCATAACTTCGTGACAGAGAAAAGAGAGGCTTCCCGCCTCTTTCGATCGCCCGAGACTATGCTTGACAACAAAGCTTTTCATCGATAAGCATTTGCTGCTGAAAATCGACATCATGCTCGCCAAAGCGCCTCTGTCGCAGTCGCGCTACCCCAGCCATGACCTCTCCAAGTTCCCGGATGCGCTCAAAGGGAAGCGCATTCTTCTCTGCACCGAGTCGTTCGGTCCGGTCAACGGCGTCAGTCGCACCACTCTGATGCTCGTAAATCATCTACGAGCTCATGGCGCTCAAGTTGCAGTGGTTGCGCCTCATAACCATACACAGCACAACACCTTCACGCCACCCCCGTCACCATCCATGTCTCCTGCAGACAAGCAGCCTGAAGTGCGGGTTACTGGGTACCCTCTTCCTTTCAACCCGGAGCTTTCTATCGTCTACCCTGTGCGCAACTCGACACTCTTCACCAGAACGTTTGGAGACGACTCCCCTCCCGATCTGATCTACCTGGCGAGTCCGGCCAGTCTGGGCTTCCAGGTGATGCTGCAGCTGAGACAACAACCCAAGGAGAAGCAGATCCCCGTCATTTGCAACTTCCAGACCGACCTTGCTGGATACTGCTCCATCCTATTTCCTGCGCCGCTCAGCCATGTTGCTGTTTTCGCGTTTGCCGCCGTCCAGAGCTACCTGTTCCGACACCCCTCGGTCAAGACCATCTTTTACCCTTCGAGCTTCGTGAAGCGATATCTGGTGAAGCAAAAGGTTCAGGAAGACAAACTCGAGGTTCTGACACGCGGCGTCAACACCGAGCTGTTCAACCCCAAAATGAGGAGCGAAGAGCTGCGCCGACAACTGGCACCGAACGGCGAGATCATCTTTGTGACGGTCTCTCGTATCGCTGGCGAGAAGGGCTTTGACTTTCTGGCCAAGGCAGCCAAGGAGCTCGACGCCAGAGGGTTGGACTTTAAGCTATACATCGTGGGCGGCAACCGAAACCCTGACGTGGAGAAAGAGGTGCAAGAGCTGTTTGATCCCTTGAGGGAAAAGGGCAAGGTCATCTTTGCAGGTTTTAAGGTCGGCGAAGACCTGGCAACTGCCTATGCCAGCGGTGACGTCTTTCTGCACTGCTCGGTGACAGAAACCTTTGGGCTCGTCGTGTTGGAGTCTATGGCTAGTGGCGTCCCAGTCATTGCCCGGGACGAAGGTGGTCCTTCGGATATTGTTCAACACGGAGACAATGGCTTCCTCATCCCGTCGGATGATCTCGACGGTTTCGTCACCAAGGCCATGAAGCTCGGCAGAGGCCATGCCCTACGTTCGCAGATGGGACAGGCTGCGAGGACTTATGCCTGCGAAGCTACATGGGAGAAGATCAACAACAAGGTCGCATGGCGTATGTGCGATACCATCTCAGAATGGAAACGCGAGCGAGCTAGGCCACTCAGCCGTCAACTATCCACCTTCAGCGCACCGACTGAGCAGCTCATCCCAATCTACGGCTGGCTCATGATGAATGATGCCATGCGTGACACGGTCACACGAGGAATAGTTGACGCGCGACTCATGGGTGGCCTGGGTATCATCCTCTCGTTCTGGATGGTGACGGGTTGGTATATGGTGTTTACAGAGTGCTTTCTCTGGGCCAAGGGTCGATTGAGAGATGTGGAGAGAAAGAAGGTGATTGCATAGATTAGAGGGACTCATTCACTATCGGCGTTGCCATGTATTTGCACTTTTGGGAGGAGTTGGAAGGAATCGGCGTTGACCATGCTTGGCGATCGATACCTTGTTGCATGAAGCTGGACGGTCCTTACAGGGTTGGGGTTTTTTGTTGCCCGGCAGTTTTTGACGGTGATATTCCTTTGCAGACTATATTAGCTTATGATACCAGAATCCTCTTATTCATGCGCCAGTTGGGACGATGTCGCGTTGCATGGGTCGTGGGTTGGGGTTGCAACACCATATGTTGTTTCATGTATGAGACAATCATGCCACGGCATTGTAATAGAAGGTCGGGATGAAACCAGCGGTTACATGTCCATTCAGGTTTGGCTTATCAATTGATTCTATGGGATTTGTCTAGTAAAGTAGCTAGGGATGTAGGTAGTGAAGAAGATGAATTTACGGACCTGGTCAGGTCGGATATCAACTAGGAACAAAGAGTGCCATAATAAATCGGCGTAGACTAGAGAATAGGTTGAAGATGGTAAAAAAAAGAGTAATAGTAGGTAGTAGTAAAACAGACAACCGCTATGCATCTCGACAAAAGACAACTCGCTTTAATAATGACCGTCTAGCGGTCCTCCCTCTCAGCTCCCCCCTAGTCTTTGGCGCATTATATTGTCGGCCCCCTCGGCACGGAGACGGCCTGTCTCCGCTTGTACATCTCTGCATAGTTGAAGCGTTCGTACGTGCCGAAGCCGACGGCGGCGAGAAAGATGACGAGCCAGATGCTCGTGATGATGAGGCCGATGGGGAAGACCATGAGCTGGACACCGGGGAGGACAAAGGCGACGGTGCCGTTCTTGAGGCCGGCGACCTGCTCGTCGACGGCGGCCTGGGCCCGCGCAAAGTCGGACATGACGACGTCCTGGGAGAAGACGCCTGTGAGGAAGGCGGCCTCGTTGATGGAGACGTTTGTGCGGATGGTGCCGCCGGTGCTGTTCTTTGCGGTGAGAGTGAGGGTTGGCATGATGATGTACTCGAGGTCGGCCCTAGATATGTTAGTGCCTGTATGTGTAAAGTGAGGTGGAGGTTGAGTCTTACATAGTCATGTTGTCCCTCATCTTGTCTGGGTCGATTCTTCCAACAAACATGTAAGTTTGCATAAGCTCTGGACCAGCTTCTCTCTTTGTCATGCTCGCAACCTGTCCAACCATTCCCGTGCCGTTCATGTCCCTCGGGTCAATAGGCATGACGGTTGCGCCGTCAAACGTCACTCCAACCTGAACATCCTCGGGGGCGACTGATGCGAAACCACCTCTCGCCTCGGAAACCTTGAACAGTCGTAGATCGGCCTCGAAAACTCCCGTCTTCATATCCAGTGAGGGCAGGTTGTAGCACACGCACGCGCCGGAGGGATTTGTGCTCTGGTGCAGGCCGCCGAGGACTTCACGGCATGCCTTGTTTGTGTCGGCGTTCCAGGCAGTCAGGTTGAGGGATCCATCCTTGGCGAGGGCCACGTTTGGCGCGGGGAGCTGATCGAGAGTCGAGTTTTCATCGCGGCCAGCGAGGGTGCTTGTGAGGAGGGAGATGTAGGGGCGGTTGAGAACATCGTCGGCACTGCGTAGAACGATGTCGCCAACAAGAGATGATGCCGAGGCGGAGAGGGCGAGGAGAGCGGTTGCCGTGAGGCGAAGTGACAGGGCCGAAGCCATAGTTTCCTACTCTTTCTTTTGCTAAGAATTCTCCAGTCAATCCGGTTTCGTCTCCTTCAATACGTGGTAGTTGTGAGTCAAATCGTTGGTGAGTGAGTTTCGTGATAAGTGTCGTAACGTCGATGAGCGCTCTTTTTTTTTTTTTTTTTTCGGCAAATCCAAATCCAGTTCCAATTAATCTGACAATTTAATTCCGTCCGGCGGCGAGAATTGAAGCTATCTCTTAAAAGATGATGGGCTTTTGAGTAGTTGTACCAGACTTTTGAGGTGGGTATTGGGTATCTCGGATATAGCGAATGTGTTCGGATAAAAAAGGTCGCCAAGCAGGTCCACGACCAACGAGGATTAAGGTGGTAAAAAATGACCCGAAGGAGGGGAAGAAGAGAATTAAAGATTGAAGATCAACACTGAGGGCAGATCGTGGCAAGAAAGAGTAAAAGTTAAGGACAAGGGGGGCAGCGGAAGAAGCGAGAGAGAAGAAGAAAAAAGAGGGACCAGCCCATGCAATACGCCGCTCGCCAAACGGTGGAAATCGTACCAGACCAAGACGGACGGACTATGATAAATGTAAGTCGGAGACCAAGACCATATACGAGATTACACACTTCTCTTTCTGGGCTGGTAGAGAGGCAGAGGGGAGCGGCGTCTGGGGATGAAAAGGGCAATGGGGCCCGGGGGGGCTTGTCACAGCAGTAGCCAGGGGTCGAATTCTCAAGCCAAACCGGAAGAGAAGTTTACCATGGTTGGATCGACTGACGGTGTGACAGGGACGGGTCGATGTTGATGCAGGGGTTTCTTGAGTTCGGGAAAGACGGAAAGGGTTTCTTGGAGTGTCTGGTTTTTGGGGGGGAGGAGCCTGGACCTGCATGTGATCTTCGAGAGCGTCGAGTTGAGCAGTTGATGTTATGTGGTTGGCTGAGATGAGTTGAAGATCGCTGTGGGCGCTTAAAGGGAACCCATACTGACATCATGATGGCCTCTTGACCTTGCGATACAGCACAAGACAGAAGAATTCAACTCGATGTCGGCACTCAAACAAATCTCTGTGTCTCGGCCTTTCTTCCTGAGGCGTATCGCTTGCCGTCGCATCATGGGCTGCAAGTCACACAACAACCTGAAGGCAACCTAGTGGCTGTGTCAGATCGGTTGGTGGCGACGGTTAGTCTACCGGGCTAGTGGGTATCCTCCTCCACTTGGGCAAGCGTGATGGCTCTCCGGGGTTCGGTTTGGTGGTTGTGGTGGATGGTGGTGTTTCAGGTTGGCCATGCGAGGGAGCTGGGCGAGCTGGTTGAGTGGAGGAGTTGTGGCAGGCTGAGCTGAGTGACCTCTTGGAGTATGCATATTCAAGTGTTGACCAAATATATTTGAGTACCATCACCAGTATCAAAAGAAAAGAGCACAATCTAGGCGCTGATTCTGCACAGCATCATCACAATGCAATGCATGGACGGGAGGGAGGCCACCAGTTCGGCCTCCATCCAGTCCAGGCAGCCACAGGGGTCGCTTGGGCTGTCAGGGAGCGCTAGGGGCACCCGTCGCCCTGGGCCAGGGGTATCTTCCAGGGCTCAACCCCTGTTCCACATGGCGCCTCGCCCACTAACGGCCGGCCGGATTCCGCCTGACCACCAGCCCTGGGAGTTTTGTGTCTAATTGGTGCACAATCTTGAGCGTCCCTGTTGGCAATCAGTCCACTGCGAGTTGGCGATGGCTTCATTTTCTTGAATTGTTGGATGTTTTTCTTGAGCATTGGTATCTATCGTCGGTCATAGGATTCTTTGAAAAATCCCAGCGCGCGCGGTTCGCGATTCCCATGTCGCCCGCATCTTGAAACACGGCCAGTGGCGATCCATGTCGTGCCGAATGTCCGTCTAGCGCCCAAGATGAGAAAGACGGGTCGAGTCAGTTTTGACGCTGTTGATTCTTTCTTCTTCTCTTTCAATCTTGAGACGAGCGATGAGTGATTAGCATGTTCATGTGAGGCGCCAGTCGAGGCGAAAAAGTCGCCGTGGCAGACGTGGCGTAAGACGGTGAAACAGTCTTGCAACAGGAACGTCGACCTTCCGGTAACGACCACGACGGCTGCTGTGTCAATGGCCTAGACGGAACACTGATGAGAATTTTTCGAAGCAAAACGACCATCAAGTTTTGCTGAGAAACTCTTTAGCGAGCAGTTCGGAACGAAACTTGTGTCATGCCCGCAACTAGTTTCCAGTCTCGCCGTTGCAGGCGCTTCGGCACAGCCCTATGACTTAAAACTTGGCTTATAACCTTTGCCAAGGGCTGAGGTTGCTTCAATGCTACTCGGCTAAACACGTGAAGCACTGTGAAGCCATCGTCAAACCGTTAGCAGACAGCGACGAAACATGACGTCCCGCGGCTTCGGTTCAGAGGATTAGACATTAATTGTTCTGCATCGGCAATCTCGAGATCTCATCGCAAGTGCCGTTAGATAAACATGTTGAAGTGGGATCATGTTGAGAACCGAGATGGGTGGTGTGCCGGGATGCCTCTCAGCTGAATAGATAGGCAGATTCGAGGTGGTGTCATGGCAGCTTTCAGGCTATATAGCAACAAATGAGCACATCTATGAAGATTGTAGGCTCTACAATCATCAACGATTGCAAAATCTGAGCAGAATGGCATCACAAGAAACCGCCGAGACAGAGCCTGAGCTCTACTTTATGGATTTCAACGACGACAGGCCCGCCACCATCGTCCTCCTCCACGGCCTCCTCAACTCGCACATCGAGTGGTCTTTCGTCATCACTCATCTGGGCAACTACCACATCATCGCGCCCGACCTCAGCGGTCACTCCCGGTCGCGGGACATACTACCCGCCGACATCGGTAGCTCGGCCGACCGCGTCGCGGCGCTGATCCGCCGGCACGCAAAGGGCGGCCGGGCCCACGTCGTCGGCCTCTCGATGGGCGCCTTTGTCACCCTCCGGCTCGGCCAGCGGCATCCGGACCTGGTGCTCTCGGCGTTTGTCACGGCCGGACACCCGATGGAGCGCCAGTGGGCGTGGGTCGTCGGACACCCGAGCATCACATACTACATGACCTTCTTCCTGCTAGAGCTCGTACCCGTCTGGCTGTACATGCGCGTGGCGACGGGTCGGGGCATGCGGCACCACGAGGGGCTGCTGTCGGAGATGCGGCGCAACAGGAGGTGGGAGGTGATCCAGACAGTGGACATGGGACTGCTGGAGCTGACCTGGGACGACGTGCGAAGCCTGCCGATGAGGACGCTGTCGATTGCGGCGGAGACGGTAGACGACATCGAGGCGGTGAGGCGGATGGGCAGGGAGATGCCCGTGGAGGGATCCCTGGGCGCTGTGGTGAGAGGGGCGGTGCATACATGGAACCTACAGAAGCCCGAGCTGTTTGCGGAGGCCATCAAGGCCTGGGTTGAGGGGAGGGAGCTGCCGGAAGGGATAGAGATTCTGAAGTGACATGGAAGCATCTTGTCAAGAGCGTCTTTTCTGTTGTTTGCTGGCTTCTTGTCTCGTCAACTTGAGGCATTCATACGAGTCAGCTCTCTTTACCTATGAGGAGGTCGATATTAACAATGACAACCCGCAGGTCAATTCCACGACTAATAATGACACGAGTCAAGCAGCTTTTACTCTTAAACCCTTCGTACAGATGCCACGCCAATGCACACTAAAGGCACATCATTCTCCAACGGCATCTACAGCTTCTTCCGCTCCCACTGGCCGCCCTCACCGACTTGGGCCCGGATGCCTCACTGCATGTTCCGCGTGAGCCAGCACCTCTGCGGGCCTCCCCTCCCCCACCAACTCCCGTGTCCTCGCCCGCTGATTGAGAGAGAGGAGGGCATTTCCATGACAGCGTCGTACTGCTGCGCTGGCAATAGCTTAATGGGAGGGGGGGACAAATCAACTGGCAACACAAATTAACATTTTCATGCCTCCTGTTGCGTCACGTGAGCTGACGGGAGCAAAGACTGGAGACTGAGCCTGCATGATGGCCCGTTAGCGCTTTGTTTTGGGTCGACGAGAAAGCTGCGCCTCCAAGTGAGAGGCTTGCTCCTGTCATCATCCCATTCTCTTGAAGGCTTCTCGAAAGAAGGTTTTGGGTTTCCTTTGAGAGGAAGAAAGACGAGACTGAGAAAGAGTGAACAAGAGATCAACCATGGCTGAAGTCACCTCTGAACCACAGGTCACCTTTGCCTCTGGCAGAGTTGGTGATGACGGCAAGGCCGACTCGCCGCCTGAGCTGAGGATCCTCCATTACAACGACGTCTATCACCTCGACCCTTCCAGCGCCGAGCCCGTGGGCGGCCTGCCTAGGTTCATCAACGTGTGCCGCGAGTACCAGAACGGGGAGCAGTATGAGGACCAGCCCAAGGTGCTGACCCTCTTTTCGGGAGACGTGTTCAATCCCAGTCTGGAGAGCACAGTTACAAAGGGTGAGTTGGAATGCTTCTAAAGTCTATATACTAGGGGAGGAAGCCAAGACTTATATATGCCCTCGCCAAGCATGGATGGCTTGCTAACCTAGGCTCAGGTCAACACATGGTTCCGGTGCTTAATATGATTGGAACGGACTGTGCTTGTGTAGGGGTGGGTAAGTCATACCACCCTTGACCGACCCGACAACTGACCACCCTCTATAGAACCACGACTTTGACTTTGGCGTCAAGCAGTATGAGAACCTCTCAAGCCAGTGCAACTTCCCCTGGCTCCTCGCCAACGTCATCGACCCGGACCTGGGCGAGGAGATTCCTCTTGGAAACGCCAAGAAGACGCACATGCTCACCACCTCCAACGGCATCAAGGTTGGTCTCATCGGACTGGGAGAGCGTGAGTGGCTCGAGACCATCAACAGTCTTCCGCCTAACCTCGAATACCGGTCCGCCACGGCCGTGGCCAAGGAGCTTGTCCCGCAGCTGAGGGAGCAGGGCGCAGAGATCATCATCTGCCTGAGCCATCAGCGAGAGCCCAATGATGATAAGTTGGCCCTGCAGACCGAGGGTCTCATCGACATTATCCTCGGAGGTCATGATCACTACTATGCTCACAACTTTGTCAATGGAACTCATGTGCTGCGTTCTGGAACTGACTTTAAGAATCTGAGCTACATCGAGGCTAGGAGAAAGCCTGATGACCCTACGAAATGGGACTTTGACATTTGGCGACGGGACATCACGTCTTCCATCGAGGAGGATCAACCTACTCTGGAGCTAGTTGATGAGCTCACATCCAAGCTGAACCAGTCTCTGGCCAAGCCAGTTGGATGGACAGCCACTCCCCTCGACGCGCGATTCAGCACCGTCCGCACCAGAGAATCCAACATCGGCAACTTTGTCTGCGACGTTATGAGACAGCACCACAACGCCGACTGCACCATCATGGCCTCGGGCACCATCCGCGGCGACCAGATCTACCCCCCAGGAGCGATCCGCATCAAGGACATTACGACGTGCTTCCCGTTCGAGGACCCCGTCGTGCTGCTCCGCGTCACGGGGCAGGCCATCTTTGACGCGCTCGAGAACAGTGTGTCCATGTACCCGGCGCTAGAGGGCAGGTTCCCCCAAGTGTCCAACATTCGCTTCGAGTTTGATCCCTCGCGGCCGAGGGGGAACAGGGTGCTCTGGGCGGATATCTGCGGGGAGCCGTATGATCCGGAGAGGCTCTATGTTCTGTGCACTAGAGGCTACATGGGACGTGGAAAGGGTAAGATTCGACTCACATTGAGTAGCTACAATGCACTAACAGTGGATAGATGGATTCACCAGTCTGCTGGTCAAGTCCGAGGGCGGCGAGTGCGAAGAGATCATCGAGGAGGAAAATGGCATCCTCATCTCAGCCATGCTCCGACAGTACTTCATGGGCCTGCTTACCGTTGGCAAGTGGAAGAACCTGGCCCAGCACTGGGTCAATGTGGCCGAGCGCTGCGAGACCCCCATGTCCCCAGTAAAGACATCCTTCAACGTCGACTTTCCCAGTCTCACCTCGCTGGCTCAGAAGCTTCCCGAGGAGGAAAAGACCGAGAAGCCTGCCGCCAAGGATCCTTGGGGTCGGTTCCTCAAGAGGCGATTCAGCATCAATGTTAGACCTCATAATGAGAATGACGGCGATGAAGAGGTAGAGGAGGAGAAGGAGAAGGAAAAGGAAGAGGAACCTGAGGAGGAAGAGCACGAAGATCCCGCAGCCGTCAGACTCGACTTTGAGATCCTCATCATGCGCAAGTACTGGGCAAAGTGGGTTCTCAAGGCCGGCGTCAAGGCGAGCGTCTGCGATCCTCTCGACATCACAGTCGATTGGACGCGATGCATCGCTCCAGTGACGGATGGAAGAATCATCATGGTTGGCGCATAGAGTTACAACTTGATCTTGTGAATAAAAATAAACAAACAAGGGCACGGCATAAACATGGGGCCTGTTGGATATGACGAAAAATGTACAATTCGCCAAGTGGATTTATAATTTCTCAAGTCAAAAAGATTATTTACAAGGACATGAGAAATATGTACAAAGATCTTGTTCTACATGAGAATACGCGCAATGTGTAGAAATGCGCTGCCTCTCTGGAACAACCGTACTACAAACACCGTCAGTAACGTGCCCTTTCTTGACTCGTCAAGCTATTCAGCTCGACTCAGTGGTGCACTTTACATCCAGTCTTGGTTTTGGTTGCTCCAGATGACCTTCATGGAGGCGAGCACTTTCCGTTGGTGCAGATGAGGTCGTCGGAGCAGTCATCGAGAGTCTTGCAAGCAGCGCCTATTATTGTGTCAACACATATTCACTCTTTCAGTTACGGGTACAACATACCTTGGCAGTGACCTGGCCAGGAGCAGGTAGGAGGGGGAGTAGTACCGCCGCCACCGCTGGAGCTTCCGATACGCTTGATCAGCTTGTCACCCAGGGTGGTGATGCTGGACTGGAACTCGTCAAAGTTCTTGGCCGTCCACTTGGCGCCCTTGGCTCCGGGGACGGCGTCGCTGCCGGGGAAGGCGATGTACAGGACGTCGTCCTCGCCGTGGCCAAAGTTTCCGTTCATCGACTTGCCGAAGCAGGCCGTGGCGAGCGAGATGGACGCCTCTCCGACCATGGGGTAGTCGCCGTCGTCGCCGTTTTCGTCACCCCAGACGCCGTAGAACTAGATCCTGTAAGCTATTCCATCTCATCTTTGTAAGAAAAGAAACTCACCATCTTGTTGCCGCACACGACAGCCATGACGCTAAGGGGCTTGATGCCATGCTTCTCAGGGTCAAAGGTCTTCCAGCCAGACTTGGTGCCCTCGTTACCAAAGACAATGTACGGGTGGATGTTGGCGTCGAGATCCTTCTGCGACGTGCCGTACGACTCGAGAACCCACTGGAACGAGGTGACGGACTGGGTATCACCAGAAGAACCGCAGCGGCCGTCGTCGGCGGGGCTGCCTTGGATGCCGTCGCAGTCAATGTCCATGTTGACGAGCTTGCCGTTCTTGCCCTGGAGGTAGATGACGTTGTAGTCCTTGACGTGGTCGCCGCAGTACGAGTAGGCTTGAAGTGGTCAGTGTATGTGTGAGAATCTTACAAGAGGTACATACTGCCAGAGTCACCATCGCTGCTGTAGAAGCCAGTAGCTAGAGTGCTCTTGCAAGAGCCCTGCTTGATGATGCTGTCCTTGAAGCTCTTGACATTGGCCGGGACGTCGCGTCCAGAGACGGACGCGGCGAGGAAGGACGCCAGCAGCGTGTTTCGAAGAGAAGGCATGTTTACAAGCAACCACAGGTGAAGCTGAATGATTGAAGAGCCAGAGATGAACGGACGAGGCCCTCTGGTCTTATTTAACACGAGGAACGGATCATCGGGGCGCAGCTTTATTAAAAGCCGCCCATTTCATCCTGTATGTTTCAGCTCAGCCTTACGTCGCATCCACTCTCCCCTGTCCCTAGACGACGATCCATTCAGGGCATCACGTTTATGCACTGGGCGGTCAGTGTCTGTCCAATCTTTTACGGAGATGGCTCAGCTGGGCTTACGCCAAGGATGGGATCCATCGGGATCTAGAAGCCCGTCAGCGGGAAGAGGGGGGTGGTTACTGTACGGTCGCAATGTTTAGCCTGTTTTTGATCTACTACCTTCTAGACTTGGCGATCTGATGGGACGAGAATATATCAATCTCATGTTTTTGGTTTGTAACGCAGGAACGAGGTAATACCACTGAAGTGTGGTGGATGGCAGCCCTGAAATCTCACCATGAAACGAGCTTCCTCAGCTGGAAAGAAGCCTTTTGTTTCATGAGATGGGATGACCTGGTACCCCAGGAATGTAGTGTAAGCCTAGCCTGATTCGCCAGGGAACGCAGCTGGAAGCATAAACATGATCCGAGAGAGGTTGACCCGTCGTATTTAAATCCAGCCAAAACGCAAAAGAACCTCTTAATGTGGCCTCTGCGTTCTGGGATCGGCCGCGACCTTGTTCATGCATATGCGCTGACCTTTTTCTTTTTTACCCCGGTCAGCACCTTGAGCGGTTAAAGGCTGTGTTTCTGCACGTGTCACTGAAAAAGGATCGAGTCGACATTCAGCTCTAAATTGCAATTACCAAATTGGTTTGTTTTGCAGCAAAAGTCAGCACTTTGAAGAATTGGGTCTCCTACACCTTAGTAATCGTTCATAAGAGAGAGAATAACGCCATGAATAAATACACAAAACCCTCGGACTCGAGAATGCGAGCAAAATGAAACACAAGTTTCGTTTGTCCAATAAAGATGCTTCATTTACAGGGTAGCTCCTCTTCGTCCGCTTCGGCCTCCGCGCGCTCGAGTTAGCGAGCCTCAAAGTCTCCACTCTGTATCAAAACCTCCGTGTAATTGCCTTCAACTTGTCCGTAGGATGAATGAATGACGAATTCATTGATGGTGAAGGCTTAGAAATAGGTTTGAAGAGTAATAGGTTCGGCCGGATGTCGACCGTAGACTTGAGGTATAAGAAAGAAGCTGGGAGGAAAGGATAGAGGCCATCAATTCAGCATCAATTCATTCATCCGTGTAAATCATCTACTACATCATGTCCGCCAACCTCAAAGACCAGGCTGCTTGGGAAGCCAGTCCCCTCGCCTTCCTCTCCCGCCAATTCATCCAAAACGTCCCTAAAATCCCCTCAACCGTCGACCTCACCGGCCAAACTGCCCTCATCACCGGCTCAAACGTTGGTCTAGGCTTTGAGTGCGCAAGACAGCTCCTTGCCCTCAACCTCTCACACCTAATCGTCGCCGTCCGATCCCAGGCCAGGGGCGATGCTGCAGCAAAGAAGCTTCAGGATGAGTTCCCTCGCGCCAAGGTCGAAGTGTCCCTCGTCGACATGTCTTCATACAAGTCTATTCAAGCCTTTGCCAAGAGATGCGAGTCACTGCCTCGGCTCGATATTGCCATCTTGAACGCTGGCTTGAGTCGACCTCGATTCGAGAGGGCCGAAGAGACAAAGCATGAGATGACCTTTCAGATCAACTACCTCTCCACTGCCCTCCTCGCCCTCCTTCTCATACCAATCCTTAAGGAGAAGCGTGGAACTTCTTCTCCCGGACGCCTGGCTCTTGTTGGTTCAGACATGTCATACTGGGCAAAGTGGGAAGAAACCGAAAAGACCGTCTTCAGCGTCCTCGACGACGCCTCCAAATTCGAGAGCATCACGGCCTATAAACTGTCCAAGCTCTTCCTCCTCATGTTTGTTGACAAGCTGGCCCGCCTCGTGCCCGCCTCGGAGGTCATCATCAACTTTCCCAACCCCGGAGCATGCAGAGGAACCCAATTTGGAGCTGATGGTCGCTCCAGGCTTGCCGGCATCATGTTCAAGATTGTTTCACACATCATTGCAAGGCCGACTTCTACTGGTGCTAGGCAGTATGTGGATGCTGTCACTGTCAAGGGCGTGGAGAGTCATGGAGGGTTTGTGGGCGAAGGAAGAGTGAAGCCGTAAGTACCCTTCTTCCATCATTGATACTTGATTCATGAGCTAACTTGATGACAGACTTGTCCCAATGATGTACGAGGAGGCTGGCAAGGCTCTTCAGGAGGCGGCTTGGGCTGAGACGATGAACGAGTTGAGCTTTGCGAACCCCAAGAAGATACTCGAAGGTAGCGGTTAGAGTGTACCACCCAAACATATTTCTTATTTGTCGATACCTTTAATTCGAATCCATCCTGTAACAAGTTAGCATGAATAGGCATGTGGTTATTGTGTCACTTGACTTCTACGTGATGTGTTTGTGTGCACGGCTTGAGCGTTGAGTCCGAATAAAGGCACATGGTAGTTCCACAAAAGGATGCATAGAAGAATAATAGAAATATCCTAATCTGAGAGAGAAGGGTCGCTTTTACAACCCAATTTCTATTCAATATTTATCCGTTCAACTTCCCTCATCTAGGTATCCAGGTACCCCCCCCCCCCCCCCCCCCCCCACTGAAATTGATCTTCCCATTGCCCCAACATTACATCATGAGCCCATGTGTGTCCATAGTCCCTCAAGATCGGGGGTTGAGTCCTTGGTCGCGAGTGCTCAGACACAGTCGTGTTTGGGAGGACATCCCATCCCATTGCGTCCCTCTTGTTCCATCATCAAACCATGGACCACGGAGTCACTGGTCTCTGCGTATTGGGATCGTTAACAGAGTATCTCGGCGCAGCATCTCGGGCGCGATATCTCGGGAACAGCCCCCTTTCCTCCTCTCCTCTAACAACCGCTCTCCCAGGCGAAGTCAAAGGCTGTAGCTCAACACCCCCAAGCCCATCACCCGAGCTCCCGCTTGTGGACTGACCATTCTTCCCGGGCTTACTTCGTGCGCTTAACCAGCAGTATAGGCAGAGGCCGAGGGCCCCCCCGCCGCACATTGCAAGGAAGACGGAGCCATACGCAAATTTGCGTAGCACGCTGTTGGAGTGCAACAGTTTATTATAAGACTGAAGCAGTTCGTTGTACTCGTGTTCCAGTCTTCGGTAGGCCCAGTCCATCTTAGGGTCTTCCGTAGAGGTTGCGCTGTACTCGTCGGGTACTTTTGTCGGCACCGTAGGTCAAAGGCTTTTTGACAAGTCTTTCGGGTTTTCTATCATTATTGTCAGCTTGAACCTCCTAATGGGGAAGACTATCCTTGCTCCTACGTTTTGGAAAAGGGGATTGATCCGAATGTCACTGCTGAGGGGGTAATGGCAAACTTAGCACAACGTACCTAGGTAGGATCAAGAATCCTTTTTGTTAAAGTCACGGGAAACTGTGTCATGAGCCTTGGTCAAGTTTTGACTTTTATTTTATGTCTTCTT
The DNA here is from genome assembly GCF_025433545.1 of Fusarium keratoplasticum. Classification (NCBI taxonomy): domain Eukaryota; kingdom Fungi; phylum Ascomycota; class Sordariomycetes; order Hypocreales; family Nectriaceae; genus Fusarium; species Fusarium keratoplasticum. Next base: position 1,516,007 of record NC_070534.1, read on the forward strand.
TATCGCCGAAGGCGTAGTGGGTGGCATAGATCTTGCATCTTGTACTCTCAGCCTTGCATCAAGGGGCGTCACCATCTGCATGATCATGGTTGCTTGACATGTACCTGGGGGAAGGGCTCTTAGTACAAGGGATGGGGCGTCCGCGAGTAACGAGGATGAAGATACCCTGGAGGTTTGCCATATCGTTGCTCCGAAAACACCCAAGACCCGTCAGATTCAAACCTGGTGGGAGGACGACCTGGCCCCGTCGTTCAAAGACCTTGAACTCAGCACCCGCATTGCCTTGCTTTGCCGCCTAAATCTGCTGCGCCGGCGATCCTATACCACTTCGACAGCCTATAGACCTTCGGCCTCTCCCGACGAGGCGATGAACCACCCCGCGACAAGAAAGCGCCGAGATTCTCTGGGAATATGGCCACATGTCGGAGTCGGGAGATCTCAACGTACCTTTTCTCTCATGCATAGGGACGTGTGCATTTTCCTAAAAGTTAACCTAATTTAGGAACCCATGTACACACCAAACGGTGTAATATGGAATTATGTATTAACAAGGTACTCGTCCTAAACACCAAAAGATGGATGCTGGGACTCATAGAGGATGGTGGTCGAGTTTTCATAACCTGACGTTGACAATAATCTCAGCATATAATACAGCTAGAGGAGCTAGTATATAGGACAGCATTAATACATAAGAAGTTCAAAAGTATTGGAGGAAATAAAAGTCTAAGCTGAAACTCGGGGTCTCGGTATAAAACTTTTGCTTTATCCTTAAGACGAGGTAGAGACTCGGATTACACTCAACCTCAAGTTCCATAACAACAGTCGAAGCCCAACAAAAATAAGAAAAGCCTCAAGTGAGACCGAAACCTACAAGTAAAAACCTTGATAAATGATCACAATTACCTGGAAAGAATTAATATAAAGCCTCGCCCTCAGCTTGCCTTGCTCCCGTCTGCCACGCTTGACCAAACCTGACCACATCTCTTTCCAAAGATGCTTTCCCGACGACTCCTTGCTGAACCAGAAACAAGCACCATCTTTGACACTACGATGCGCGTCACCGAGACTACACCTCTCTTGGGCGAACCATCCTCCGCATGTCCCGATCGCAACCAAGTCGACAACCCGGGCAAACACAACTACATTCTCTGCCCCCATGCCCCTAGCCACCACTTTCACATCAATTTCGTCGTTCCTCAAAGTGCCACGGATGGTGACCAAGACTCCTCCGACGGGCGCTTGTCGGTCATCCCAGAGGAGGATGAAGAGCGGGTCAGCCCGAACGAGGAACCCGACGACTCGATCCGGGGGCTGAATACGGCGACAGACAGCTCGGATGAGGAGTTGGACGTGCCCCAGGAACGGGCTGTCTACCTACAGCCGGTCATGGTACCAATTGTCGTCCACCAAAGAAGCGGGCAAACCCTGGAGGACGAGGATACGTGGGAGGTGGGATGCGTCTCACGATTCTGTTGGCCGCTCATGAGTCTATTCCGTGCACTCGACAACGCCCCGGACGAACAAGACGGTCCCCGGCCGCCGGCCCCACTATCGGAGGCCGAGGATTCGGATGCTGAATTCGCAGACGACGAACATTCAAGCACCGAATCTTCGGCTGCCTCGAGCACTTCGACACCGCACATGGCACTCTTGATGCCCGCGGTAAGAGTATACGGGCAGTCATCGCTGTGGTCCCAAGTGCTGGTTTCGTCAGTTTAGGTTTGCGGAGCACGAGGGTTGTTGGCATGGGTTCGGCGTCTTTCTGGCCAACTTCTTCACAGGCCATCGTTGAGTTTCGGCGGTTGTTACTTCCTGATGAGCGGGTTCTGGGGTTTCGATTACAGGCGTATTTGGTGCTTGCTATGAGGCATTGTGAGATACCCTGGGCATATTACGACACAACTAGGAGTCGTCAGTATGTTTGCATTGGATGCCATCTTCAAGCCTGGCGTTATAGCATGAGAGACAATAAAGAAGCTTTTGTAATAAAAAAACTTGGGTAATCATCAAAGCGGCCGTGACAATACAAGAACCCTTGACTCTTCCCGCAAAAGGAAACTCGTCTCTCTTGGATCTGTACAAGGATCCATCCTCGAACGAGTCCACATTAAAAGAAAAATAGACAGCAGCACCCCCCAAACAACAATAGACTCCAACGCTCATTGTACAAAAACAGGGACGGACCCGATAACAGCAGTAGACTAAGTTACATGGGTACAGGGAAGAAGCTAACCTTTCTTTTTACATCTTGAGCAGGGCATCATTATCGATGATGCGGTCCTTCCAGCCCTCGCAGGCCACCTTGACATAGGCCTTTGCCATCTGCGGCACGTCAACACCGTTGCTGGACCGGCTCCCCACGAGCCTCCGCTTCTTCGGAGCGGCGTCCCCCGTGACGATGGCAGCCGGCCGCAGGATCCAGGTGCTAAAGACATCCGGGTGAGAGTCGGCCACCTCGCAGAGGGCCTTTTCCGCCTCAGTCCGTGGTTTCCGCGGGTCTCCCAGGAAGAGCAGCGGCTTTGAAGAGTGTCGGTCGGCGCTCTTGTTGCTGCAGAATACAAAGCTGAACTTTTGCCCCGGGGGTAGCTTGGCGGCGATGCGCTCGCTCATGGCCTTGGCTGCGGCGAGAGGCAGCTCGACGTTGACGTGGTGAAGAGATGCCTTGTCGTTGTTGAGCTGATCTGGACGACCTCCAATGGCCCTATTTTTGACGTGTTAGTGTGAAATGAAGATTGGTAATGGACGAATGCATCAAGTGAGGGAGCGCCAAGAAGACGGCGTCTTTCGCCAAGATGGATCGATTGGGGGAGGGGCGTCCTCTCACCACAGACACGCAGAAGAGCCTTCGAGGCGGCTCAAAAGATCATCCGAGTAACGCGAAAAGTCCTGAAGCATCACGACGTCTGCCTTGGGGTGGCTCTCAATGTCCATGGACACGGCCCTCCGGGTGAGGATGACGACCTTTGTGATGCGAGGGTCCGCGAGGCACTGCTGCACAATCTCCCTGCCCACCAAGCCGGTGGCTCCCGTCACGATGACCTTCATGGTTTGTGCGCGTTGCGCGCGACGAGGTTTGAAAACGATTCGAAGCTGTGGTTTGTTGTTGTTTGGGGTGAGAGTAGGCTAATCGAGGGGGTGAAATTGAATTGAAGCCACTCAGATTTCACGGGACGGGGGATTAAAGATTTGCGACGGGAATAACAGAAAGCAGCGGCTGAGAGACGGGATGAATGTCATCGGTGCAGGAGGATGAGCATGGCTTGAAAGGGAAACGGGAACGGGATGGATCGATCTCCACGAGACGGAAAAATAGAGACGACAGGAACCGAACAGAAAAGGACGGGAGCCCACTCCAAGTCAACTCGTTTGCAAGTTCCGTTCCCCTTGCCTTCCCTGATGCTGGCTATAATGGTGGTGAGTGGTTCGAGCCCGCTGCCACTTGATCCCTGCTCCACGAGGCTTGGCGTCTTTTCGGGGGGCGGTCAGTCGATGGGTTATAACCTCCCCAGCCCAGTCTTGTTTCTTGGTAATGACGTGCTGTATGATCGATAAAGACACAATATCCTGTCAAGAAACGCAACGGAAAAACATGTCCTCATATAACAATACTTCCCTTGTCTACTCCCTTGAGCCTCCCACGCCCCCGGATCAAAAATCTCGGGATCCGGCAACTTGGCGCCCGGCTATGGCACGGGGATAAAAAGTTGACGACTGAACGGTGCTTTCCATGTCCCGATGCCGATTCAAAAATCTCATGCCAAAAAATGACCGAGTGACCTCGTCTGTCTTGTCCATTGGCCAGCCCGTGTCTACAAATGTTGATCAGGTGGAACCTGAATAAAAGAGATCCATATCCATTGCCAAGAAAACATCTGTCATGAATATTGCCTCTTGCTCGTAGAATTCCATCATGACAAATCTCAATAGTTACAAGACCGGCACCGCCTCTTCCGCTGTCAAATAACTCTAGGTCCCCCTCAAGATAAACCGGTCGGGTTCACGGCAAACATCCATATCCCAAACCCCAACATGCCTCGACCCCTAAAGCCCTAGTCCTTCCCCCATCATGTGCCGATCATCCGTTATTGCCGAGTTTCCATGCCCCCCCAAGTCGATCATCTCCCGTCTATTTGTTCACTCGTCAACAAAAAACTCCACTCCCTCTCAAACCGTTTCATCGAGGAAACGCACGCGACAACCCGGCTAGTTAGAGCGGCTAGATGCAGCTGGATGGAATCAGGAAAAAAAAAGAAATTGAAACATGACAAACCTTTGAATAAGCTTCTATCATCTCCAAACTTGGGCCCGCTTCCCCCCCTCGGCGCCGATATCTCTCCGTTCTCGGCCCCGAGCTCCGGAGCCGGGAATACCCTCACCGGGAGAGTGGGTAAGGTGAGACAGTTTGGTCACGATAGCTTCCCTGCTGTGGATCATGCTGCGAGCCTATCTGTGGTCGTACCTGCGTCAAGTAGGAGTTTCGTTCATCACGATGAAACCATCACAGCATCTCACAAAGTCCACTTCATCGTGAATCATCCATCAACAACATAGTAATAATTTAACTACCATCCTCCCTACGTACTTGCTCGACTCCCCTCCAACTGCTCAGCCGCACTCTTACTCCTGGGATTTTCCTCCTTGCCATACAGATTATCGTCCCCGCCTAGCTGCTCAATCTCACGCTTGCTATTCTCCTTGCTGGCCTGGCTCGTGTCTATAAATAGTCCATGTCAGACGCAAACATGACTGCAAAAAAGAGAGGCCGCCTTCTTACTGGGGTTGGACAGGTTCGCCTTGTGTCCTTGGATTTTGTGGGAGATTTCCTCGCCGCCCTGGCGAAGCTCCTCCATGTCATTTGAGATGACGGATCGGTCTCCAGCTGAATTCATTTTGATGCTTTCTTGCTTGGTTTCTTTCTATTGTTTGTTTTGGTTACATTCAAATGTCCGAGAACGATGCAAGGCAGTTCTTTTATATTAGATGCACAACCAAGTTTCGTGTCATCCACGGCATCATGACGTCGACTCTTCCAACAAAACACTGCATCGCGGGGAGTTATGTCATGGCGATCAAACACGTCTTCCTTGTTGGAGAGTGTCACACGCGCCATTACCAAAGTCCTCACAGCAACAAACGTCCAACTCCTCTCCCATATGTAATTTTATGCAATAATTCACCTAAATAATAGAAGAAATATAGCATGTTATTTCCCCCAGTTCTATCGTTTACTATTATTATGTTTATTATGCCTCGACCTTGGCCTGCGTCACCACCACTTGCGCCAGTACCAAAGTCCCAAAGATGCGTCCCAGCGCTCATCTCTCTGTGGGCGAGAATACGACCCCAACTCTTGAAACATTTGGGGGCTGTATGAACAGCCACCTTATTTGAAGCCCATCCTCCCGCTAATTTACGCACCGCCCAGAACCCCAAGTGTACGTCAGCTTGTGCGTGTGTGCATCGCCCTGGGCGGGCCGAGACTCGTGTAGAACACCAACCAAGTTCACCAGGGCGTTGCACTTCGGAGAGATATGCATGTCGTGTCCCTCTTGGCTCGCACATGCTTCGTGGCGAAGAATGACTTGTGAGCTCTGCTGGCTTGTCGACGGCCACCAAGTTGGACTCAGCTCGCCACAAAACACCTCTCGTTCACAATCAAAGACACCAAAGGATCATGTAAGAATACAATGTATATAGGTATGCTCTATCTTCAAGCTCAAACAGAGCGCATTAGAGCCGTGTTGTCCTGGGCAACCCATCCAGGACTGGCTCAATACAGAAGCACTTGGTCAAGCGCCCAAGAAATGAATGCCCAGAGAATCACAAACCATTCGAGTCCTCCGGGAGCACCCTGATGCTGGTTCCTCTTTCCAACGCCATGCAAAACATTTTACCAACCATCTGATTACCCTTCCTTCGTAGAAATTAAAACACACATGCTCGCTTCGTCTTTCATCTGCATCATTTCGAGATTCCCAGTCCCTCACCGTGCTTGTTCTCTGGGGCTGGGCTGTGGGAGGTGACCTGATGCTCTTGACCGGTGCCCATCTCGTGCGCCACCGTCGGCGTGGCGTCCATCTCCATCACGGGAACCATCTGAGGGGGGTACTGCTGACCATAAGCCGGCAGCCCAGGGCTGGTGGCCGGAACAGTGCCGTCGGGGTAGTGGCCGTAGGGTTGGTGTTGCTCGAATTGGGCTGCTTGAGGAGAGTACTTGAACTGATCCATCGAAGAAACACCGCTGGGATAGTGAGGAGCGGGATTGGGAGAGGCGGCAGAGAATGAAGCTGGAATCTGTCAGCAAAACATCCTATGAGTTTCAATTTGTTCCACTTACGTTGGTAGGTGCTCATGGGAGACTGGACTGGGAACGTGGGCTGAGCGTTGAAGGTGCCGGGAGTACCAGGCTGTCCTGCCATCGGGGGGTTCGCAGGCACGCTCTGGAACTCCTGTCCGTTCTTCTTCTTCTGCCTGGGCTTCCACCAGAAGATCCAAGCCAAAAGGGCAATCACCAACAGTCCTCCCACCGCAGCTCCAACTGCGATTCCAGCTGTGGCTCCGGTGCTCAGGCCGCTGTCGTCACTGTCGCTGGTGGGCTCCGATGTAGAGCTGCTGGTGCTCGTCGCGGTGCTAGCAGTAGTCTCTGTTGTGTTGGCCCTGGGCTCGAGGAAGTCGAGTCTGTTGTTCTCAATCTCTGACAGCTTGGCTCCGACCAGCCTGTTCCTCGGGCACCCTGATCCGCAGGCATTCTGGCTGCAGCATCCGAGGAAAGGAGGGTCGAGGAAGGCGCAAGTGTACCAGTTGTCCGTTCCCTGGGAGCTGTCGCAGTCCTGGGCAGGAAGCTCGGCGTAGAGGTCCTTGTCGAAGGTGGTGGCGCGCAAATCACCATCTGGACACTTGCCCTTGTTGGTACCGCAAGGGTCGCTGACACAGCAGCCCACGAATTGAGTGTCGTCCTCCTCGCAGATGTAGAACTTGCCGCCGTTGGGGCAGGATAGACCCCAGTGCTCACGAGGGGAAGACATGTTGAACTTTGAGGGTTGGGCCTTTGTTCCTAACTGCGATGTTGGTGGACTGGTGGTGACGAGCGAGAGTCCTTTTGGGCAAGGCTCAAGATGAGAAATGCGGCAGCACGGAGAGGAAAAGAAGAGGAAGAAGGAGGAGGGATAATCGGGGAACAAAGAGAAGCGGAACGACCGTAAAACAGCCCCAGAGTAAGCGGGCTCGAGGCTCTTTCATCCAAATCTGTCGGCAACCCTGGCGAAGCAGCGTAACCTCCACAACCCTGCCCCCAAGGTCAGCCCGCAGGCGGGACATCTCCAATGGATGGCTCAGCGTGGATCCCCGAAGTCTGGGCGGCATGGGTTCAATTGGACCAGGGAGGGGGTTATCAAAGCCTTCGGGTTGCGCTAGAGCCGTTGTCTCAACTCATCGCTGCAAGAAGCCATTTGGCCCCCATTGTCCAGTCCGCAGCACCAGGCTCTCAGTCGTAACGAAGCAGTGCGTCCACCGCTTGCCCTCCGTGCTACTTCAGCTCACATGCAAGAGGGCATTGACCTTGTCCGGGCTTGGAAACATCTCCGTGCCCAAGCCTCTTCATCTTGTTGGCGTGAGCTAAACGGCGACAAGACTTTGGACGTTGACTCTGAGTTCTCAGCTAGGGCGATTGTCGCGGCTGAAGAGGCGGACACCACTCCGGGGAGTGACATGGTTTCCGTCCCTAGTCGGTACCACAGTTCAAGACAAAGCCACCAGCCGCCACCAACATCTCCCTTGACTTCTGCTTCTGCAGCCTTCGTGTCAAGTCGTGCTCCACAGAGAACTGGCACCAAGTCTCCGGCTCCCGTGAATTGCCTCTTGGCCAGGCTCTGAGAGTCGCCTCCTGTAACCCTCTTCTCGCTGCCGCCCATTGACCTGGTTGTGCAGGCCAAACTCGGCTGCGCCTTGGATTCTCGACCTCACGAAGCGAACAAATGCTCTGGGTGATGTCCAGGATGTAGATGATCTTTTCCAAGGCGAGAACGTCTGTGCCACATTCCAGCCGCTTGGCATAAGCTTTATTTCGCGGCTGACATGACGGACAAGGATTGTGCGGTTGGTTTGTTGTTGGTCTCCGACCGGGCCACTCAACTCCCAGAGCTCGAAGAAGTCCCCGCAAAATTGCTGACATCGACATGGTTCAAGCCTGTCGCTTCATTACCGCAGCTGCAGAGAGTGGACATGTCTTGGGTACCGTACCACGGAAAACAGCCCAGCCTGTCCACCGCAACCCAAGATGTGTCAAAGGAAAACGCCATCGAGTAGCAAGCTGCGCAAGCCGTAGTTCTGGATCGAGGTGTCTTCTGCCTTGGTTGAGCTTATCGACTCGTGCGTCTGCATGCCGAGTCAAAGTGAGGCAGTGTTGAGAGTATCCCGACATAGCCTGATGTTGCCCTCACAACACAGCCTTATGGAAACCCCCCTGTCACATCCAGTCCGAGCCTAGTCCGAGAAGGCCTCAACGCATCTTAATTAAGGAGCGGGCTTCGCAACGCCCCTGCCCATTGAGGATAGGGCAGGCCATGGCGGATCCTTCGCTGCCACGGTCCACCTTGTTATTATCGACTGCATGCCAAGCACAAAACCTGGGCTTCGCTTGTGTTGAACAAGCTCATCTGTGGAGGGCTGAACGAGGATTCCCAAATAAGGCTGCAGGGTGCTGTTCAAGCCAGGGTTCTCATCCTCCCCGGGGGCTGTGAATTTTCAGCAACCAAGTAGACTGGCGGGTGGAATCGCCGGCCAGACTGTCTGCCCTGCCTCGAATCCACTCAACCCTACTCCGTAGTGTAGCCAGAGAGCTCTGAATAGTAGTCGCGCATTTCACCTCCACGAGTTCCAAGCTGCCTCTCTAATGGGTGGTTTCGTCCTGAGGCTCAGTCTATGGATGACGTATCGATACAAGCATCTCGTTGATGCAGGTCAGATTTGATCGTATCCCCTTGCAGCTAACGCACGTCTGCTTTCAGAGGTGATCACACCATTTGATCTTGGGTCTTCTTCCCAGACGTCTGGAAACCTGCCAGAGCCAGCAGGCAAGTACCACAGAACGACTCTGACCATCCTTGTCGCCATAAAAAGCTTAGACGCTCCGTTTTGGCAATTGCCAAGACAACAGCCCAAGAACCGAGTGTGGTTCAGAGCACGTGGTGTCGTTGGCAGCTAAACAGCCCGATGATGTTGCCGTCATCAACCACCAAATTTGGTCGAAAATACCTGCGGGAGGTGCTCGCCTTTGACTCTTTCTCCTAGCTGTGCCACAAACGCCCAGGCGGCACGAGAGAGGCTCTGGTTCATGTCGCCAAGCATCAGGATTTTCAGGCGGCCTTGACCAAGCACGAATCCGGTGCACGAGATCTGGGTAACCTGCACGCTGGGGTGAAAGAGATCCAGAGCAAGGTGATGATGGAGGTAGTTCCCCAAAGCCTCGGTAAAGGGATTCGTTTTGGCGTCTTGGGTTGTCCTCCAAGCCCAGCCATCGTCCGTGTTTCCACCAGCAAGCCTGCGGCGCTCGCGCGAGTCTCCTTTCCAAAGGCTCTTGTCTAAGGGTCTGATTTTTTGTCCAGCTCGCAAGAATCGTCGCAGATCTTGAGCTGAGATAGTAATATCGATTGATCGAAGCCCCGGGGTGGGCACGGCTTCATCCACGGTCCGGTCAAGATCCATAGACGTCGAATCATTGCCAGCCGGCACGGGTGTGTTGAACGCTAGAGTCACGGTGAAATCGGCCCCCCTATCATTGAGTCCAGTACTGTCAACCCAACTTTCCCAAACACCCAGGATTGTCTTGGTTCCCAATGTCACGCGGCTCACCCGACAATCAAAAGTGGCCGAGAGCCAGTCAGCGACGACCGTCTTTAGCTGCAGAGGCATTCGCATGAGCAGCAGGGGTAGGTGAACAAAGTTGTCTTGTTGTCCATCCATCTGGGATGGCGGCAAATCGGAGAGACCGGGGAGGAGAATAGCGGCATACGCAGCATTCTCGTGCCTGATGTTGATCCAGAGACCCTGCTTCTGCTCCTCTGGAAGCTCGCTCTGGTCGCCACGGGGAATCTCAAGATGGGTTTCCGATGATTCTTCACCCAGGAACGTGCTTGCTCGAAACCACTCGACCTTGACAACCTTCAAAGGCCCAACCTGGCCCATGGGAGTGTCCGTTGCCTCCAGTCCGACTTGGATACCTCGAACCACATCGCCGACAAGGGTGTCGCGTAAACGGCTGGCAATGGACTCAAGTCTCGATGCTGTGAGACCTTCAGGCCCAACATGAAGAGGAGAAATGCGATGGATCGAGAATGTGGTGTTGAAGAATGGGGGGGTCAACTCCTCAGCATCGTGGTTGTCGGAAGCGGTCTCGAGAGACCTTGCAGGGGACTGAACCTGTCCCTCGGCGGAGCCTTGAGCACTCAGGCGTGCCATCTTTTCAATCACACCGGATAGTGTGCGAATGGACGTGGGTGGTTGTTTCGTTCAAGTTGTCATGAGCGCGGCCCGAGTTGCCGCGGCGAGCTTGAGTACTTGCGTCTGCGGCAGGAGCTTGTGTCCGACGCGTCATAACAAACGCGAGAGTGGGGTAGCAGGGCAATTTCGAAAGCAAGATTAATCATACGGCAAATAGTCGCGTTATTCTTCCCAAGTGAGGAACAGATGTGTCGCGATAGCTGGTGTTGATAGATGTGATTGTCGAGAGACGGTTGGAAATGGCTGTCGCATTTCTGCTTCTGCGATCAAGACAGTGAAGTTGGCTGACTAAGCAAGCGCGACAGTTTGATGGCACTGCAGGCACTGAGATGCCACGCGGGTCAACATCAAGAAGGTTACCTAACTGCTCTCGAATATAATGATCAAATTTCTATAAAATAAGACAAAATATCTAAGAGCATATAATAGTAAAGGTAATACTTTAGACCTCTTTTATATATTATTTCTATATTTTATAGAGCATATTCCGGGGAGCATAAGCAAGCAGGTTTGTATGCGTCTCTTTTTCTCCTCGACCTGCTAGGATGCCTACTTAGGTACGTGAGTGCTATGCTTGCGTGGAGACAACCCCTCTCCACTCCCTCACCAACAATTACAAGTCCTGCCTTCACGTTCTCCCCAGCTCTCAAAATAAATCTCACAATCACCCGCTCTTGCAATACGTACAACAACATCTCTACTCAACCTCTAGTGCGATTCTTAAACCAATAACATGTCATCTTCCACGGCAATTATGCTCGGACGGCCCCTGATGATCGTCAATTCGGCAGGCTAACATACCACACACCATACCCTAGAGAGGGAGAGCAAACAACGCACATCGGCCGCTCCTCCATTGTTGCTTCAAGCCAGTTGTGTTTGGGCTCTCAGATTCCATTCAGACATGCTAGAGAAGCCCCGACCGCTCGGCTTTGCGGTAGACGCCTCCAACGGTCTGTCAGTCAACAACAAAGAATCCCATACGCTGGTGCTCCTTCGTCATGGCCAAGTGGCTACGCCATTTCGTGGTTTCCTTTTCCCGACAAAGACATGTGGGCGTCCCTGGAGCTTGCGACCAATTAGGGTCAAGGCAAGGACTTGAAATTATTTCTTGCTCGGGGTTGGGGAGCAGCAATGGTGTGGTTCACGCTCAAGCGCCTTTGTCTTGACAAGAAGTGGCTACATGTGCCATTTCCAGACCATGGTAGAGATGTTGTTGTCTTTGTCCCCCATTCAATTGATTCAGTCATCCTCACGATCCTGGGGCTTCTCGCTTGGCCGACTGGACACTGCGTCTGAAGCAGCATAAATCTCCTAACCACGCCCACTTACCCATCTATCGACCCTTCGACACACTCTCCCTCGCTACTGACACCTTTTCGAATTGCAATCATTATCTCATTCTTCAGCCACAATGGCGCAAGGCAAAAAAGTCTACATGGCCATGGTCATGACCATGATGAACGAGACCGCCGACGAACGATACATTTTGACCGATCATGATGTCAGGTGTACAATGGACGACAGGATATACCACGCCATACACCTGGGAAAGAGCCGCGTTATGGCTGACCCAGCGTTTGGATATGGGATTCCTCGACACCCAGCCCTGGATAAGGCTTTTCGCAAGGAGGTGGTTGATATAAAACAAAATAGTGGCCAGGGAGACAAGCCGGGCTCTCGTGCTTGGTGTGCTATGTACGGCCATGGGAGAGACGCCATGTGGCCGCCAATGGACCCTGGGAAGCCGCACCAAGAGATGAAGCAGGCTCTCGAAAGGCAGGTTGTGAAGATGGAAAAGGCTTGGAAAGGCTTTAGACATCTCGTGGTTGGCAAGGAGCGGCTCATCCAAGACACTATCATCAAGCTTGCAAGCGCTAACGGAAAGCTGAGTGAGTCCCATACTCTCGAAGGATTTTTGGAAGACGCCTGGAGAGAAGCCAGAGATGATTACAACAATGATTTCGTGGAGCAACCCGATCGCTTGGGACGCGATTACCTCCTGGACCCGGAGGGCACCATCGCGGATGGCCATTCCAGCGACCTCGAAATCTTTGCTCTAGACTTTCTCAAAGATGTGTCTCAGATCGTCTTGACGCAAGTACATCGGCACCACCCCCTGTATCGGCATGGGGCCAATTACCAAGACGAGAGCGAAACCCTGGCCGAGATCATGGCTATGAAGACAATGGGAATGGATCAGCTGAAGATGCCAGAGCCGATAAACGAAAAAGTTGGCTTCAACAAGAATGTCGCTGATCATCTGCGCAAGGTCAGGGCCAACTTTTTGGTACCACATATCAACCTCAGGGACCTGCTCGATCCATACAACCTGCTCAGCTTTATCCACCACCGCGCTCGGCTGGTCCCCTCGGAATTTGCCCTGCTTGACAACGATCTCAGCTACTTGGGCAGGCATTCGATGATTCTGTCAGGCTATTTCGATTGTGCCGTTCTTGTTAGCCTCAGAGTACCCTCGTCCAATAATGATGAAACCGAAAGCGATCGTCCACTCGGAGTCTGGTTCGACAACGACGATGTAGAGGAAGAAACCTCTGACCAACAGAAGGCCTTGATGGAGGCCGGGGAGTTATTTGGGACCATGGAAGCATTCCTCATCCTCCAGTCACAAACAGTCACTTACCTATTCCTGGGAAAACTCTGCGCGGCCTTGCTCAAGGCAGCGCAAGGAAAGACACCTGGACACTCCGTCCCCGTTCCGAACCCAAACGAAGAAGCCGAGGCATTGCGGACAATCCAAGGTCTGAGAGGCAACAGTCGGGAAAGATGGCAAGACATAGCGTCGATACGTCAGTACGAGCCGATCCCGGCCACACTGAATCTGGAGAGATACCAGCAAAACATCCTGTCAAAGAAGGACCGGGCCGAGGACCACATTGGGAGATTGTTCAACGAGCCCGAGTATTTCTTCCAACAGCTGCTGGAGCAGAAAGAGCACCATTGGGTAAATCTGGACATTTCCTATGAGAAACGAAGGGACCCGCTCATTGAAAAATACCACCAAAAGGAGGATAAGCGTCACATTCTATACGAAGACTGCTTGAGGAACGTTCTTCGAAGAGCCGTCTTTGAGTTCTTCATGTGGAATGCAGTCGAGGAGACTCTAGTCGGGGCGACAAGGCTCGAGGCTCGCCAGCCCCCGCATGGACAGGACAGGATGGTGCCGAGCACGCACAAGGATGGCGCAAAGACTTGGCCACACGCAAAGTGGTCTACCTACAGCGAAGAAGATCAGGAGTATCTTCGGATGTCATACCTCAAGTTGCAGAGCATGATCCGCTACTTTGGGGTATTCTTTGTGCTCGAGTTTCGCAACAAGGCTATCCACGCAGCTTCTCAGCCGATGCGAGATATTTTCTGCATAAAGAAGGCTCCGCGGCCCGGGGGTGTGGCTCAGGGCGCAAAGTTCAAGAGAGGCCACTACAGCTCGGATGAGATGGAACTCGGCCTAACGAAGAAAACCCTCGCCGAAGACCGGGAAAACCTGACAAGAATTGTTGCTGAGTTGATCGAGAACTTCATATCAATCCGGACTTCTTCCATGTATATGGGCATGCGGAAAGTTACAGCGCGCCTCCAACGATACCTGGATGACTGCGACGACGAGGATACAGCCCAGGTCTTTTCTACCCTTGTTTCCGACACCATCGATGGCCTCGACCTGCTCGCGGAGCTAGCGGAGCACCTGGAACTTCACTTTCCTGTCCATGCGGTCCAGATGGCAGACCTCAGCTACAACGAGGAGAAACGCAGAGAAGCGTTTTCGGAGTCGTTGTCCGGGGTGTCCATTGACTTTCTGGCCTTTGACGACTTTGAAATTGAGGCAGTCCCTGTCAAGAGGCTTGGACGCATATACCAGTTCCTCGATCAAATGCAGGGGTTTTCAAACAACAAGATAAACTTTGGTGAAGCAAGGGGCGATCTGAAGCGCCTCGGTTCATCCCTATTGCACGCGCTCATCTACAAGGAGAACGATAACAACAAAATTCAGGCAAGCATGGAAGCACTAGACAGACTGGCAAATACGATGGGAGTTACTAGGAACCAGTATCCATTTGACCAGCGGGAACCCCCCATGGATATGGACAAGCAAGAGAACCTGCCTGAGCGGTGGCCAACCAATGAATGGAAGAATATTCGCCAACAACTGCTGGATGACGAAAAGCGTAGGAAGAAGGAGGCGAAGAAACCTTGGAAGAACAAGGGCGAGAGCTCCAAAAACAAGGATGACCCCGTGGCCAACGTGCAGAAACGCACGGAGATCCTGAAAGCTCGACGGCAGTTGGAGACTGACCGATGGAATCGAAGCAAGAAGCGCCAAAAGGCGAAATGGCGGTGGCGATTCGCGGGAGCGGCCAAGCCTGGAGATGCTGGGGCTGCATCCGAGGATGATTCTGAATCGGAATCGGAACCTAGTGGAAATAACGACAACGCTGGGGACATTGCTGGCGGCGTACAGCAGCTCGGCATCCAACCGCCAGCTCAGAGACCTCTCCCACAGCCCCGACAACCTCTGCCAGCACATCGACAGCCTGGCAGGCAGCCCGAGATTCAACAGCTTCAGCTTCCCCCTCTACCGCCTCCTCGACAACTCCCACCGCGACCCCGAGCCGCCGATGTCTCACCGCCGACACCTGCTCTAGCGCCAGACAACAAACCTCCCGGAAAGCTTAACAAGCGCGTATGGGATACGTTCAGGAGCATCTTTGGCAAGAGTCACTCGCGTGTGTCGTGGGAGGAGCTTGTCCGGGCGATGAACGCCATCGGATATCAAGACGAAGGCCGGGGAGGTAGCCACGGCGTGTTTTTGAGAACTGACAACTGCCGCTGGAGGACAGAGGCTCTGCCAAAGGCCAAGAACATCCAGCTGGCCAAGTATCACGGCGGTAGCAGGAAGGGGGCTCCGCGAGGAAAGACATTGGACTGGGGGACGAGGCTGGAACAGAGAGGTTTGACATGGAATTTTTTCAGGCAGTGGTATCGAGAGAAGTTTTGATGGGATGGAGGGACTGGGGTATGCGGGACACTTTGTTATAGGAGGTGTTGGTGTTTCTTGTACTGGGAATGGTGTTGAGGGATATAAGGGGGATTGGCTGTCATTTAGCCGTCAAGTATTGGGCTGGAAGATGCTTCTGCAAGCTCTATTTGTGCTGAATTGTTAGGGTTTGTTTATTAGCTGTGTAAGTTGTAGATAGGTTTGCTCTTGTGTATGAACCTGTATGGCCCATCTGGGATGTTTGGCGAGTGTATCCCTTGTGCGGGGTCATCATGAATACCTAGATTGTCATGAAGAATCGACAAGCAGGCTATGTTGCGCAAACAGTCGAATTGGTTGTAGAGTCTAGCTTTTACGATAAAACGGTAGCTATTGAACATGAATGACACTGATATCTCTTCCAACTTGTCCAAGGTGATGTAGTGGCGCCTTTGTACCCAGGCGCCTCTGTTAACAAGCCTGAAGCTCATTGTTCCATATATGGAAGCTGATTCAGCTCACGTTGACAAGAGCTCAAAGAATAGTAATGGCAACGACAATATGTTAGAATCCACATTGCCTACCGCTTCTCAAGTTCACCGGATGACTCACAGAATGAGGGAGGCTGCCACCTATCGCGCATTCGCGTTGGCTACATAACAACCCCTCAATTCGAAACCAAGAAGCGGAGACGAATTCGGTCCAGCAAACTCCCATAGTGTAAAACGCATTCTGACTACAAAGTGATGCCATAGAAAGCTCACGAGTCAAGATCACGTAAATACTAGTCCCGATCACAACTTGAATTGCCTCATTATTCTAATCTCTGCTCGATACCTTCCGAGCAAAAACTCCATGATGGGCACGTCATGTATTAGCTACACCGAGCGTCCCCGAGCTCAGAATGCCCACACTAACGCACTTGTCAAGCACGTTTCCCCAAGCCTCGAGTTGCTAGAGCCGTGCCAATGACAATTCGCTATTTCCGCAAGTGGCAATCAGAGTTTTTTACCCCCCAAAGTGGAAGATGGGGGTGTGTGCTTCCACCGAGATTCCCATGGGCAAACCACCCACTGATATCATTCTCGGCGGCATCATGGGCACAACAGCGCTAGGAGGGCGCGGCCTTTTTTAGCTCATTGTATGGGGCAATGATCTCATACAGAGAGGACATCGACAGGGGCCGGGCACTGTTTCGAACGTGGGGCTCTTTTCACAGCTTGGTTGCTCTTTGGGGCGGATATTAGTCCCCGATCATCATGGTGTTGGTGTTAGTAGAAGCTTCTCGACCTTCTCCTCTTGAGCTAGCCGCTAGAGTTAACCCCCCCAATGAACAATGAACAGTTGACTCGGGTCCTGTCTTTTCGGAGCTACCATATATCGCAAGTACCCCTCCTCTAGCGGCCGGCCCGGTGGGGATGGAGGCTTGAAAAGGTGTGGGAGACGTGGGACACCAGGGTTCTTGGGATGGGATGTGGATTGGGGACGTTGCATGTTGCATGCTGCTGCTTCTGTTGTCGTAATCGACCCGTGAGGTGTTGTGCGCGCGTGTGAGGTGGCTAGGTAGAGATATATAAAGCAGCCTGGTCCTGCTCGCCCCTGTTTGCTTCCCTCATACCTCTTCAATTTCCATTCATCACAACACCACATCAACACCGTCATCATGTCTTTCGGACGAACCGTCACCCTCAACTCTGGCCACAAGGTCCCCGTCATCGGCTACGGCACCTGGCAGTCGGCCCCCGGCGAGGTCGGCGCCGGCGTCTACGAGGCCCTCAAGGCCGGCTACCGCCACCTCGACCTGGCCAAGATCTACCAGAACCAGCGCGAGGTCGGCGAGGGTCTCAAGAAGGCCCTCGCCGAGATCCCCGGCCTCAAGCGCGAGGACATTTTCATCACCTCCAAGCTCTGGAACAACAAGCACCGCCCCGAGGAGGTTGCCGGTGCTCTCGACGACACTCTTGAGGAGCTTGGTCTTGACTACCTTGACGTGAGCTACTGACACCAAAATGCTTCATTGAGCTGCCTGCTGACTCGTAGATAGCTCTACCTCATCCACTGGCCTGTCGCTTTCAAGAACGGCACCGAGCTGTTCCCCCGCAAGGAGGGCGACGACAGCCAGGTCGAGCTCGACCGTGGTGTCTCCCTCTCTCAGACCTGGAAGGCCGTGACCGAGCTCCCCAAGAGCAAGGTCCGATCAATTGGTGTCTCCAACTTTTCCATTGAGCACGTACGTCTTCCCTGTTTCCCCTCGAACTTTTAACAGATGAATACTAACCTCTCCCAGCTCGAGACCGTCATCAAGGACACCGGCGTCGTCCCCGCCGTCAACCAGGTCGAGCGCCACCCTCGCCTCCCCAACCCCGAGCTCGTCGCATACCTCAAGGAGAAGGGCATCGTCCTGACCGCCTACTCCGCCTTTGGCAACAACTCTTGGGGCCTCCCCCTCCTGGTCAACGTCCCCGAGGTCAAGGCCATCGCCGACCGCCTCAGCGCCGCCCAGGGCAAGACCGTCACCCCCGCCCAGGTCGTCCTCGCCTGGTCTACCCTCGACGGCCATCTCGTCATCCCCAAGTCCGTCACCGCCTCTCGCATCCGTGAGAACTTCCAGGAGGTTGAGCTTGACGCCGAGGCCATCAAGGAGCTCGGCAAGCTCGGCGAGCAGCCCCAGCGCTTCAACATCCCCACGACTTACAGCCCCAAGTGGGACATTGACGTCTTTGGTGATGAGAAGGAGAAGGATGCCACCTTCCAGGTTGTCCTCAAGGTCTAAACGGTTTCATGATATCCTGGAGGTTATGATGCATGATGACATAGAACAGCAGTGGATCTGCTGAAGGGGAGCGAAAAAAAAAGCTCGCCTATGATGAATAGAAAAAAAGAAATAAAATAATAAAAATAAAAATAATTAAAACAAAGAAATGTGCTTGTTCGTTAATGCCTTAATGAGACTGACGAATCATGTTTCTCAGCATACTCTCCAACCTTGACCTTGCCTCGGTTGCCAAGACATCACAAGCATGCTACACCGGCATCACAAGACAGCGACTACTCCCTCGGGAATATCTCTTGATTCGAAATGTACAGTTCATAGTTGGCAATTTGCAATGGCATCCTGTCTGCCTACCCAGCGATCCAACCCGTGTCCTTTTGAGAAGCTCCTGTACCAATGCAAGATGCCATGGTGACAGCATCTTTGCCAAGCCAAATGTAGCAGCAACAATACCCCAGCCTTGATATGCTCCCGTAACCAAAACAATTAATCGCGTGCATCACATCGTACAATGATTTCCAGCGACTCCTTTCGCACCTGTTGACGCCCGTATCATGCTCGCCCTCTGCTCCGTCTCTTTCTTTTATGCTCCCACGCTGAAGCCGAAGGATCCGTCGAAAACGTCGAGTTTCTTAATGTCGGTGCCTCCGCGGAGAGCTACCAACACATCCATCGAGGGGACCTTGTTCGCCGGGTAGAAGAGCAGCAGGTTATCCATATCCTCGTCTGTGAGTCCGCACATCTCGTCCCACTTGTAGGTGTCGCTGACCTTGGACATCCTGATCGTACCTGTCAGTAAACGGATCGCATCAGACAGCAAAGTATACCCACCATAGCATGCGCTTGGGTCCGTCCTCGGGCCTGGGAGCCACCTTTCTCAACCTGAGCCTCAGCTCACCGATAGTCTCGATCGCATTGCCGGCATTCTTGGGGAGCTGCTTGGCGATGAATTGCCTGATGGCAGCCGCTAACCTCGGTCCCTTTCCGTTGGTGCTGACCATAATCTGTAGCGGTCCATCTCGGTGAATGCTGCCAAAGTAAAAGTCGCACTCGGGCGGTACGTCGGCGATGTTGGCGGGGATCCTTCGCTCCTTGCACAGCTTCCAGATGACGGTCGATGCGGCGGGATCGTCGACGGCTACCAGCACCATCTCGGCTCCATCGAGGTCTTGGGGTTCGAATAGTCGGTTGACATGTGTGACCTGGCCCTCGCGGATTCGGTAGGCGACTTCGTCGTTGAGACCGGACTTGGGGCAAACGACAACTACCTTTGCATCGGCATTGAGGCAGTTGAGGATGCGACCGGCGGCGACCTAATAGAGAAAAGTCAAGTTAGAGACGGAACAAACAAGACGAGCCAACAGAAGAACATGTGCCATGTTGTGTGGGCAAACATGTGCAACCAATGTCTCAGGACGAGACCAAGTAGATGAACCAAACATACATCACCGCCGCCAACGACGAGCACCTTCTTGTGCTTAATCTGCCATGCCAGGATCAAGCTGCCTCCGGGCTGCACGGGAGGATACGTCTTTGCCATGGCTGCTTGGGCGGAAGACGAGGGAGCAGAAACCGAGGCGGAAGCGGAGGAGGAGGTTGAAGAAGTAGTCTCGGTAGCAGAGTCACAAGGAGATGCCGGAGAAGCCAGCGCCGGCTGGGCTGATGTTGACTGTTGGCTGGGGGTCATTTTTCCCCATTCATTGCCGTGAAGGGTTAAGGTGACGAGGCGTTTTATCGTTATCAACAAGGATTGCGATAAGACAAGAGACGGGGAACGGGAGGAAGCGAACGTGACCTAACTTGTTAGGGAAAGGGCGGTGCATGATATCACAGTACTCTATCTCACCGCAACTTGATGTGATGGTGAAAGTATCCCTCTATCTGACGCATTCAATTTAGCGCCGTCATCCCGTCTCCTCTTCCAGAATACGTGCCTCCACCTCCAAACCCAGACATCCCTACTCGGCCAAAGGCGGTGCAGCGCTCCTCCTAGGCGGAGCTTGACCAACTGCGGTCGCTGTCCAACGTTCTTCCATTTTGCCTTCCATAAACTCTGTTGCTTTGAGTTTTCCCCCTTTTACTCTCTTCCTTCCATCACGACAACAAAGGGAACATCCTCCATCATGTCGGGCCGCAAGCTGGGCGGCGGCCGCATCTTGGGTAGTGGCAAGGGACTCGCTCCCCCGACACCTCCGAATGCGAATGCGCCGCGAGTTGGAAGCCCGCTAGCGGCCTCTGAGAGCACTGTGTCGATAGGTTCATCGTCCATCTCGCCGCCTGTCAGTGGGATAGCATCAGAACTCGCTGGCCCGGCCATCGGCGACAGCATCAGTGTTGGAGTCCAAGGCAAAGGCCCGGCCGATGGCGCACTCGTTTGTCCTATCTGCAACGAGGAAATGGTATGATGTGAAAACGATAATGAGTAAAGTGTTTGCTGACCCGAAGCAGATGACCCTGTTGCAGCTGAACCGACACATCGACGACAACCACCAAGAACTGCCCGAGGAAGAGCAAGACGAAGTTAAGACATGGTTCGATAAGCAGGTCCTCAAGGCGAAGCGATTCCAGCCCCTCTCCCTCATCAACCAAAAACTACGAGGTCTCGACGTCTTTGAATCAAACGAATCCAGTCCTGTACCGCCCTCCATCACCGCTGGGAAGAGCCCCCTCGAAGGCCCCATCGACCCCGACGAACTCATCACACGCCAACATTGGCAACGATCGACTAGCTACGACCAATGTACCGATCCAACATGCGGTCGAAGCTTAGGACCGATAAATGGAAGCATCAACTGCAGAAAGTGCGGGCGACTGTTTTGCGAGGAACATACCATGTACCAAATGAAGCTGAGCCGCAGCGCGACTCACGAACCGGTCCGAGGATACTGGGCGAGAGTATGCGAGACATGCTTTAAATCAAGAGAAGGATACAACGATCACCAGGGCGTTTTTACGGACCACACCAGCATGTTTTTTGAAAAGAGGAGGAAGAAAGTAGAACGACAGAACCTGGAAATTTCACGACTCGAAAAACGCTTGACAAAGCTCACACGGTTGTTAGCGAACCCCCCCGAAAAGATCACACAATCAACCGGTTCTCTGCTTTCGCCAGTCACGTCTTTGGCAGGCCAGAAGAATGCGCGGAAACTCATCGAACAATCTGTCGTCACTTGGGAAGAAGATGCCAACGTCCACAAGTGCCCGTTCTGCCAACAGGATTTTGGTTCTTGGACGTTTAGAAGGCATCATTGCCGAATATGCGGTCGCGTTGTCTGTGGTGATCCGCAAACAGGCTGTTCTTCTGAAGTCGGGCTTGACATCTCGAGTGGTGTCAATGGATCGACAACTGCTAACCATGCAACTGAGAAACCCCCCTCCACCGCGAACCCCGGGCAAGTCAGCGTCGATATTCGAATGTGTCGAGAATGCAAGCATACCATCTTCTCGGCCCGCGACTTTACGGCCTCTCTTCAGCATAAACCACCGGACCAGCGTGCATACGAGACTCTGCGGCAGTTTGAGCGAGGCATCCAACAATTGCTTCCGTCATTCCATCGCGCGCTCTTAAACCTGCAACCGGAGAAGAACGACACGGGAGAAATCGATCTTAATAAGCCACCGCCGACACATGCGCAGATTCAAGAGGCGGCCAAGATACGGAAACGTCTTGTGGACAGTTTTGGCAAGTATGGCACTGCCGCCAAGCGTCTACGTGACCTCCCATCTGAAAGCGCCACACAGCGCCGCCTTCAGATGGCCATCTACACGTATGCCAGCAGCTTCCTTCACACGAACATGCTGCCGCTCAAGAGTCTCCCGCAATTGCTCCGCTCACGGTCATCTGCCTCATCCGCCACGGCCGTGTCCTCATCACGCCTCCTCGCACACACGCACTCTGGACTCCGGCATTCCGAACTCGCCGACCCCGATACAGCATCTCAGGCGCCGAGCGAGGGTAGCACGGTGGTTAGCCAGCTTGAGGCAGAGGAAAAGGAGCTGCGGGAGAAGCTGGTCGTGCTGGAGGAGCAACGCTTCATGGTTCAGGCAATGGTTAAGACGGCGCATGGCTCGAGGCGTTTCGAGGAGGTTAGCGCCCTGTCGAGAAACGTGGACGAGCTGGACGCCGAGATCAAGGTGCTCAAGGGGAAGGTAGGGGGTGTAGAAGCACGGTGGGAGGGTGTATACCGGAACGGCATTGCGTAGGCTGCATGACAAAGTGTTTGACACTATTCAACCCCTAGGATTATATCGAGATCCAGGGCAAGGAAGGATTTATATATTAGGGATAGGCATCATACGGTGTTTGTGGAGTTATGGCTTGGAGACCATTTGGTAGGTGTCCGCGGAGCTAACAGACTCCTCACATTTCTGGGCAAACATTTTCTTTTTTTTTTTTTTTTTTCAAAGCTTGAGAGAAATCACAAGAAAGACAGGCATCGTGACATGTCAATAGAATCAATTCTCGGTGCTCATATGGTTCGGTTGCACACCATCATCAAAATACCTCTCCCAATCCAACGGGCTCTCCTACTTTATACCTTTTGGACCCTTTTGTAGAGTACCATCACGTAGCTGATAACATATAAACAAGCGTTTTGCCAGACGTCCAAAATCTCATCCAACAGAGGCCACATCAACGAGGCCAAAAAACAGACCTCCAAGAAGACAAGAGAACAAAAACAAGGAACCATTTACCGTATATCAGGAACGCCGTTTCCCGTCCACCACGAGCTAGGGGGGTGCTTTTAGGGCTCGGTGGGTATCAAAAGCACCGTATACAAACAAAGAAAAAGAAATATGGTTTCGTACAGGCGAGGCAATAGTCATTAGAGAAATGGTGGTGAGCCGTCGAGGGTGATGTAGTTGGAGGGGCGGGCCCTGACATGATGATTATAGGGCAGAGAGGTTGAAGGGAACACGAGAGCGATGTTGCAATTACTAGTGCACGACGCCCTCTACTCCGCCGAGGAAGCGCCTGACTCGACCGATTTCGAGTTCCTCGTGTTCGCTCTCGACGGCCTTGAGTAGACCGTCGACGACGGCGTCGACCTCGGCCTCTTGGACACCGGTGCATAGAGCGACGACGCGGCGGTATTTGACCTCGACGTCACGGCTTCGCCCCTTGAGAGCTGAGACCATCTTTCTTGTCATGTCACGACGACCCTGGACGGCATTGACACGGGCGCGAAGGACTGCGGCAGAAGGAAGAAGGCCCTCTCCGCTGAAGCCTCCGCCAGAAGTATCGTCGGCGGCCTCAAGCATGGCCGATAGCTCCGTCTCCCAAGATGATGAGGGGTTGGGCTGCGAGGTGCGGGATTGTTCCTGCATAAGGCGCACTTGCTCGTCCTCTCGGGCGTGTGATAGGTTGGCCACCTTTTGTCGAGCCAGTTGTTGTTTCTTGAGTGTGGCGCTGAGATGCTCGAGACTCCGTCGAGCTTCGCCAAGCTGTGTTGATGTCGTGCGGAGGGTGCTGTGGAGAGTATCAAGAGAGGCCTGTTTCGACTTCATCTCTGTTTGGAAGGCCGAGCCAGTCTCGGTCAGGAGGTGAGTTATCGCTAAGAAGAGTTAGCATTGATTCTGGGCGGATAATAAAATATCTTGACTTACAGGCAACAATCTCATCGCTGCTCTCCCGACTTCGCTGACTTGACCCGGCAACACCATTCTTCTCGACATTGGTCTCGCCATTGGTCTTGTCCTCGGTGCTCTCGCCCCCGATACCAAAGTCAACTGGCCTCAATCCCACCTTATTGGGAATATTGGGGTCAGCGCCAACCTCCAGCAGTTGTGAGATGATGCTTCGGTTTCCAATCCGTGATGCAATATTCAGGGCGGTGTCGCCGGCGCTGTCTTGGGCGTTAACTATCTCGCTCATGAAGCGCGCAATGCCCATCTTGGGAATGGTTGATTGTTGGCTGCTAGGAACGTTGCCGTTGGCTTGTGTGTTTTGACTGTTGGGAACGCTGCCCTGCCTCACCACCCACTCCAAGAGGCTCTCAAGGTAATATCGGCTGGCGGCATTGCGTCCCTTGACTGCGCTAGTGACTGCAATGTGATGGAGAACCGTTCGTCCCTTTTGATCGCGAGCCTCAATTGTACCACCCAAGACTTCGAGGAGATCGGGGAATGATCCATGATCCATAGAGTTGGTTACTAAACAGGCGCGCATTAAAGCCGTTTCCCCAGAGGCGTTCACACGGGCTGGGGAGGCGCCGGCAGCAATCAGGGCGCGGAGAAGAGGCATGCGTGCGAGTGTGGCTGCCCAGTGGAGTGCTGTATGGCTCTGCAGATCAATGGGCATGTCCAATTCGAGGGGGGTAAAGGTGCGGAGCATGTCGTGCTTGGAGGCATCGGTGGTGGCAGGCTCCATGAATAGGCCCATCAGCATGCTGCGCTTCATCTCGACGTCGGGCGACATCTCATAAGGCAGAGGTGGTAGGGGTCCATTGCCTTCTTCGACGGGTGATCGATCCTGAACGACGCTTTGGGTGTAAACAAAGGACTCATTGGGTTCGGTTGGAGATCCTGGAAAAGCCGCGGCGTATATATCCATATTCTGACCATATGCGCTGAAGCTATCGGCGGGCGTCATAGTCACACGCTGACGTTTTCGAGGGGGTTCGGGCTCGTTCAACTGCATTGCGCTGGCTTGTTGCTGAGTCGAATAGGCCGAGTCGACCTGCTGGCCATAGTCCGAGGCAAAACTTTGCTGAGAGTTACCGGGGAAATCATCACCATTTTGCATCGACGGTTGGCGACTGAAGCTCGGCGCTCTCGTAGGGCCGTTGCGACTTCGAGGTCCTGGAGAATCAAAACGGGCTTTGCTGATGGCAGCGACGGCATGTGAAGCGGTGCTGGAGATGTTTTTGAAAAAGGTCCCTGAGAGCCCATTTGGCCTTCCATCCGCGCTCTGGTTGTACATGCGCTTGCGTTGAGCTGCCATGGCCTGCTCCTTTGTTGGTGTATTGAAGTCGCCTCGACCAGCAACACCACCATCCTGGCCCATGTCATAGGTCAACAGCGGTCGCAGTAGCTCCTCGACTCCGTACTGGCGGCAGACCTGGACTCCGCGGTCAAATGTTATCCAGGTGCCCTGGTATTTTCCATAGCCTCCTTGGACCTTTTCATGCTCGCCCGTCTGGATCTCCTTTTCGAGGATCTTGGTTCGCTTCCCCTTATCGACTCCGGCAACCTTGAGGATCTGCGTGGCATTGAGCCATGAGTCGTTGCGACGGCGCATAACAGCGATGTTGTTGACCTCCATTTCGTATACATCGACGCCCGAATAGGATGCCTATTTCCAAATTGATATTGTTAGTGATCGCATAGTCCGGTAGGATTCTGTGGAGAGTCGCGAAGGATAAAGGGTGTTGCGTACCGAATAGATCTGGGGTCCTTCAGGGTCTCCATTATAACCTCGATGGAAGGAGGCGGAGAGGCCGGATTGCGATTGTTGACTCATGTTGAAAGATTGCTGCGAGTTTTGCGATGCCGAAGGCATCTTTTGCGAGAATTAGAAAGTTGCTGAATGCTGTCGTCGTTGACGGCCAAGGGGACGTGGTATACGGATTGAGTCGTTGAGGGCGCAACAGCATCAGCGCCAATGCAAGGATCGGTCGAAGGGGTACGTAGAAGACGTCAAAGGCGACAAGAGAAGGACGATGAGAATTATACAGAAGAAGAGAAGCGCCTCATGAGGCTGAAGCCGGGATTCTGGGACTGCCCATGCGCCTGTCCGCCGTCGAGTTTCGGAGGTTTTGTGCGCTCAAAAAACTGGTGGTTGCAAAGAGTTGAGATGGAGTCGAGGCGAAATGAGCTCCTCGAGATAGCCTGCGCTGCAGTGGGCCGGGCGGAGTTGTGCAGCTGAGGTTCAGTGCAGAAGGGGTCCGAGGTACCTGAGCGAGTGCCCTGGAAGGGACCTGCGGGGGTGCTGAGGGGGGTGCTGTGAGATGGCAGCTTAGCGGGCGACAGGTCGCTGAAGCGCAGAAGCTGTAGCTGTAGCTGCGAGTTGAAATTGCTGGTGCTTGATGAATGTGACTTGGTCAATCGTCTGCTCCTTGTACAGATCAGAGAAGGGTTGGCATGGATGGATTTAATTGTGCGCGGGATCGTAGATGCACGTAGGTTCTGTACCTGCTCAAGCGACGGCGCTCGTGCTCGTGTCAATTACATGCACGTCAAAGTAACCGACTGCTAGGTTGTGCTCACTTGCATCGAGCGGAGCGGGCTTCGACGTGGAATCGACAGGACAGGACGGGATGCGTTCAATTAATCGAGACGTGTCGGTTTCGTGCTTTCGCGTCGTCGGGGAACGTGTCTCGCGCTCTGGGCGCGTAATTAACGTGAACCCCGCTAGTTGAATGGCCTCGACTGGTGATGAGGCCCCCCAGCCGGCCCATTCCAGCGACCACCGCCACTTGTTGTTTCGAGTCGGCTCACCGGGAGACCATAGTTGTGCAGACGACCATGGTTTATGACGCTCGCGGTCATTTGCCTCGAGGCCATGCGTGAATGGCTGAAGCCGCTAATGCAACCACTTGTTGCGACCAGCAACAGTCCTGGCCTGTCTTTGGGGTGGAACCACGTGGTGCAAGATGCACACGGCATTCAATGTGCATAAAACTTGTGCATCCATTTGTCGTGTGTTGCACGTTGCACAGAGCACTGTGACTTGGACAATGTCAAAGCGGAGCAGCCAAGTTTGTGCACTACTGTGAAAGCGACCCTGCATCTAGGCAGATGAGGTTAAGACGGATACACTTTACGGCGTGCCATAATGAACGGGATGAAAGTGATGCTCCAGCCCAGCACTCTTAGAACACACACCAGAACGAATTCATGGATGACCTCGTCACGAAATGGTAGAGGGCTATACTAAGATTGTTACTCAATTCCTTATGTTAGCTAACCCAGTATCCTTCTTTCATCTCTTTCGTGCCTCCAGCTCAGTATTGTTCTTCACGGCGTAAGTTGTAAGAGCAACGTCCCTTGCCGGAGTTTTTCCGCACCCAGCTCCGATATCAAAAATCACAAGCAAAGCTCCAAAGACCTGGTCTGGTTTCATCGTGAGCTTTAATTGCACATCTTTGACATGGCAATCGTTGCCTTGCGAATTTGACTTATTGTCTTGATTTATGGGCCTTGCGCCTCCATTTAATTCTTCCTCTCCTCCCCCGTACAGACTCTCACAATGCCTCGCCCAAACGTCGCCATTCCCGACTTCCTCCCACCTCTCCATCTCTACCGACACCTCCTCCGCGAATGCTCCTACCTCCCCCCTGCCTTCTCGCCCACTATCACTTCGTTAATACGGACTCGATTTCGAAACCACCGTAGGAATCATTCGATGAAAAAGAAGCACCGCGCCAAAGCCAGCAATGCCCTGCGCACATTGAGAGCGGCCAACTGCGGGGACAGACCGTCCATGGAAAAACTTATCTATCATGGCTTTGGAAGAATGGGCTTTCGTAGAAGAAGCCTGGTTACCGATTTTGTGCGCCCAGAAGGCCCTGACGACTCGGATGCATTAGAGGCTCTCATTGATGGGGATGCTACCAAGAGCAGCGCTGGGAAGACTGATAGCGCCGCTGCCGAGGTATCGAAGGCATTGAATGAGCAAGAGGGTTCCCCGAATGATACAGACGCAATAAGTCAAGTCGCAAACGAGAATGTCGAGGAAAAACGCCCCGCGGGTCGATGGAACAACAAACCAGTACATATCAGAAACGACTTTTACGAGAAGTGGGACTTGGACAAGGTCACAAGGCTCCTTTCATCCCAGCGTGATTTGCAAAAAAACAGCAATCTCAGCTGGCTCAAGCGCAAAATCAAGGGTCTGAAGCCGTCGGGGGCTATCCCTAAAACCAACCTCTGGGGAAAGCCACTCGCCGAGAATGTTGTCCGAGCGAAGGAGGCTCACTTTTGGCGGAGAGCGATTAGCAAGATGATGGTCCCTTTGAGCAACGGCGAATGGGAACTTCTTGGACAGTTGAGCAAGGGCGCACAGGAGCAGGGCGAGTGGAAAGTTCCCACAAGACGACCAGCCGCGAGCCCTCTACAGGCTCCTGAACAAACCACTTTGTCGAACTGGAACTGGGAGGCCTATGCGAGCCTGCCCGCTTCCAGGGTTGAGCGCAGGCCGAAAAAGAGCTCTTTCGTCAGGCCCGAAGGAAAGGACGAGGAACCGTACCAAGCACAGCTCAAGAAGCGCGAGATTTCGTCACGATGGTTCCGCCGAGCATATCAACGAGCATGGCAGTTTACACCAAAGATGGACCAGGATCCGCGGACGCTAAAACACACTTTTACTTGGGGGACTATCAAAAAGACCACAGTCTGCGCATCTAATAGGCAGCTTTCTATCTTTGATGGTGTCGACAGCCACGGCCGGATGATCAAGCCCAAGACCGAGAGTCCTTCTACTTCCTGAACCGAACCATCAGCCCAAGCCGCGGATCCCGCGCGTGCGGGTGATCATCTAGCGATCTAGAGTAGATGCGCGATCTATATCCAATGCATCGCGACTCTTTTAATCCGTCAGGTTGGCCAGCTTGTTCAAGCCATCGCCATCCACTCGCATGCCGACCCAGTCGTTCATCGCATAGGCGCCAATGCTCTCATAGAACTTGATGCTGGGCTCGTTCCACTTGAGAACCACCCAATCAAGACGAGCCCCCTTGATAGCAAGGACTTGCTTGGCCAGAGTGCTGAGCAGCTTCTTGCCGTATCCCTTGCCGCGTTCCGAGTCTCGCACAAAGAGATCTTCGAGGTAAATGCCTGCGCTGGACCGCCACGTGCTATAGTTGTAGAAATACAAGGCCATGCCTACGGCGACGCCCTCGGGGGAGAAAAGGAGCAAGCATCGGGCAGGTCGAGTTGGCGCAATCGGTTCCGTGTCGGGGATGATGGAAGCGTCAACATCGGGCGAATCGGACGGCGCAAAGGCGATGGTGGCCTCGATGCTCTCGACGGTAGCCTTGTTTGCGTCGGGCTCTTTCTCATAGTCGGCAAGCTCCTGGATAAGCTGCACGATTGTAGGCGCATCTAGGGAGAGCTCTGGTTAGCATGGCATAGCTTCTAGAAGGATCTCTAACTGAGGGGTAGCTCACCCTCCTTGCGCGCATGCCGAATTGTCGCCATTGTGTACGATTGGGGATCTTTCTTGTATAGAAAAGCAAGTATACCCTCTAGATGGTACAAAACATGCGCAAGTCGAAAGAATAGCGATCGTTAGAAGTTTAAATCGTGTTGTAACCCAACATCGCCAAATTTATCCATGGTGTTTTGACGTCTTTGGTGGGGCAGTATGGAGTTTCTCTCAGTGAAGGGCGCGCCTTCAAGAGGGTGGGGTCTGGCTGCCCGGAGTGGGGGAAACGACCCGGGATCCCGAGTGCCGGGCCTAGTTCCCCGGGGTCGGAATTACAACCGGCCGAGCCTTGCAGCTCGTCTATCACGATCTCTGAGACATTGCCATCTGTCTTTCTGCCTCACAAGGCCATGTTAGCTCTTCTCGGACATAAACCCGATTGAAAAAAGTCAATTAACAAGCCCTTCCCAATTAGACCTGTCTCTTCCTTTCACATTGCACGTGCTCTTGGGTGACACCTTTGGTGGCGTGCATAGTCTCTGCTGAACACACCACATGCGAAATGAGGAATGGGATGGCGCCGCCAATGAGGCTGAGAAGGCAATAGTCGCTTCGGTAGTTTTATCCCTGAACTCAAAGCCTCGCGCACCGAGAACCATCGGGTTAGAGACCCGTTGGTCGTTCTCGACCGTTGAACGCGTAACGGTCTCAGATATCTTGAATTCAACGATAGAAACATGCGATCCATGCGTTGCCCCCATTGAGAATTAACAGCAAGCAAAGTGCTATTTGGTGGGACCCTTGAGATATCGCGCTTCCGATACTGACTATCTCCTATAGCAGTTAACAGTTAAGCGCCCAGGCCTCCTCACTCTCAGGCTGAACACTCAACTCAGCCAAACCCATTAACTACCACACCCAGCCAGCCACTATCACCTCGCATGGCATGCATCGCCCTTTGAGGCCCGTTTCGGAAATCGATGTCTCTGCCAAGCGGCATGGCTTGCCTAGGATAAACGACGACTCTCCCAGAGCGGCCCGTGAGAGGCGGATCAGTCCGCCGGGGGCTACGCAAGTGCCCTTCCGCCCTCACAGGAATCCTGGGGTCGATCGGCCGAGACCCCTCTACTCCACACCGCGTATCTAAGTGATAGTCACTCTATAACCGCCACCGTCTGGGATCATCTGAATCCAGCCCAGCCACGGCAAACTCACTCACGCGGGATATCGAGAATTCGGCAGCCGCTGTTCCCGAACGAGACCTTTACACCACGCAAAAGTCCCGCAGCTACCCCCCCTCCATCGACCTTGTAGCTCCCCTCCCTGCTTGAAGCCGAGTTGCGCGTATGCCTCTTGGTGGTTCAGCTCCGTGCCGTGTATGGCCATGATGAAGCTAGTGACCCGATTTTGTGACAATCAGCTCAGCCAAGCAAATACTCGAGGGATAGCTGAGAATGCACATTGCATCAAGGGAAGGGAACGGGTGAAGAAGATGGTGGTATAAAGCGCATTGTCTCCTCAAGCAGTTTGGATTCTTAGCTCTAGACTTCAGAGCTCCCTCTCTCAGCTTGCTTCACCTTCTCAACCCTCGATCGGGATGTTGGGATTACGAAAATCTTTTGACGGTACGCCTTTCTTGTATATCACACAACCTATACTCTGTACAAGCTTCCCTAGTCCCTCCGCCACTCCAACACTGCATGTCCCTTCCAACTCAAAGTGGTCCCTCCTCTGCCCTTCAAGAGCCCTATTTAACGTCTAATCCCTCCTGTAGCCAGAAGAAAACGCCATTCCTCGTCTTCTTCCTCTCTCCGATCTGACGCACAGGAGAGTTCTTCCTCATCACGAAACACAATGGACGCTCTCAAGCAAGGTATCAAGGACTCCCTTCCCTCCTTGGGGAAGGACAGGCATCACTCCGATGTGTCTATAGCCGTCAGCGAGACGCAAAACTCCGACAATGAGAGTGACCGAACCACCGTGGCATCCGACCGAGCCTCCCCCGAGGTCGAGGTCATCAAGAATTCGACCATGGCCACACCTACCAAGATTATCGCCAAAGCCAATGGCACGGTCACAACAAGGACTTCGACCAGTAAGCTCGAGCACTTTGACCGGTTGACCGAAGTTACAAGGACTGTCAAGAAATTGATAGTCCGCCTCGATGACTATGACGAGTCCTTTGTCACCGAGATGGATATAAGAGACTATCTCCAATACATTTCGGATGAGCGTCTGATCCACATGCCCCGGCGAGGCAGCGACTGGGATACAGTTCTCAGCACAGCCCAGTTCTTTGGGCTCCAGGTTTACACCTTTGGCCAGAAGATTGAGAAGTTTGTCCATGGCGGCCATGCCTCTGTATCGGCTGCCTTGGCCAGTTGCCAAGTTCTCCTTGAGGTTTGTAGCCCCTATGCTCGAGCTTAACCTCAACATCATACTAACTGTTACTTAGATTGGCCACAACCAGGCCAGAGCCCTCGTCCCCACCTTTATGACTCTGTATGAGCTGGCCATGCTCCTTTCCGGCGTCGCCCGTATCCATGAACTGGAGTACATGCCCTCTCACATTAGAGAGGCTGCTGCCAACATCTTCTGCGATCTTGTCTATCTTGTTGGCTCTATTGCCAGCCACTACAAGCAGAGAATCAGCAGCCTGAAGCCTGGCTCAACTATCTCAATTAGCCTTGACACCGCCTTTGGCAAGCAGATTGATGAGATCTGGCAAGCCAAGGACACACTATGCGACCGCGTCTGGTCTTACAAGCTCGGAAACAGGGGCTTCTCTATCAGCCTCAAGTCTGTCCGCCGACGACTTCAGCCATCGGCCAAGTCCTCAGTCAGAAACTCTCTCTACGATGAAGTCTATGAGCACCTTGACCGCTCTGAGGATACCTGCAACTGGATCAAAGAACGTCTTGTCCACTTCCTTGGAAGCAACGACAAGTTCCTCAACATCACGGGTTCTGCAGGTCGCGGAAAGAGTGTGCTCGCTGAGTGGGTTGGCGAGAGACTTGCCCGTCCCCTTGACCACAGACTCTACACTGTCCTTAGCTACAACTTTCCCTGGGACTCACCCAAGGAGGCAACACCTCTTGCCTGTGTCAAGAGCTTCCTCTTCCAGCTGCTTGAGCGCAGCGTGGGCGATGTTGCTCTCTACGAGCGACTTGTCCAGGCCTTTGAGGTCTACTCCAAGACTTCAAATGCTGGAAACCTTGAGGCCACTCTTTGGGATACCCTACGCACTGGGCTGCTGGCTGCTGAGCGCGCAGAGACTTCCATTGTCCTCTTGACTGATGGCTGCGATGAGATGTCCGAGAAGAACGTCAAGGAGTTCCACCAAGCTCTTCGACGATGTGTCGCCGACCTCTCGCGCACGCATGTCATTACCTTTTCCCGACCTGTCGCTGCTCTGAAGGATGGCTCCAAGCTCTTCGAGATCACCCAGAAGGAGGTTCACGAAGACATCGAGTCCCACCTCAAGCAGACCTTGTCGAAGTCTGTTCACTACCGCGACCTGGATGTCCGGGAGCGTGAACAAATCATTGAGAGCTTGGTAAACAAGTCCAAGGGCAACTTCCTCTGGGCCTTCTATGTTGGCCGTCTTCTGAGCCGAGAGAACTCTTGCGACGCATTCCGTGCCAGGAGCAAGGGCGTCAGCTCCGAGCTCTCTGATGTGATTCGCATCGCTGTGGACCGCTTGGATCTTCAGAAGAACGAGATTTTGCAGCATCTCCTGTCCTTCATGCTCATCACGGAGACGCCCTTCGCTGTTGAGGAGGCTTCTGAGCTTCTTTCTACAGACCGTAACCGAAAGGCCATGGGTACCGCTACCCCCAACATCTCCAAGTTCGTGACTGAGTACTGTAGTGACTTGCTCGTCATCCGCGGTGGTCATCTTCACTTCCGCAACTCGTATGTCCAGTCATACATGAAGAGCCTTCTTGGAAAGTCGCTGCTATCCCACAAGGATGCCCATATGCAGTTGACTCTCAGGATGCTGCTCTATGCGCGTCTGACCCTGCATGGTGACCATGAGCTACTCATGGAGGAGCTTGAGGACTCGGCTGTTGATGCTGTGCTCCGTCGACACCACTTGATGGGCTATGTCATGCAGAACTGGGTTGTCCACTTCAGACAGGCTGGCTTTGTCGTTTCCAACGGCGAGATTAGCCTGCCTAAGGGATTCTGCGACATCTTCCCCGACTCCGTCATGTTTGCTCTTCTTGAGCGACCATGCTGGCGCCGATACCACGGCCATCAGGACACTATTGAGCTTCATGAGCTTACTCTCCGCATCCGAGAGACCTGCTTCGGCAAGGAGCATGTCACCGTCCTGCAGAACCTCATCACTCTTGGTCATGTTCACGTCAAGTACTCGACAGCAGCTGATTCTTCTATCGTTGGTGCACGATTCTTCTACCGCGCTGCCAAGCTGGGAGGAATCATCCTGTCTAAGACGAGCGCCATTGTTAGCTCTTGCACTCATCTGTTCCTGACCTACACCGAGAGCATTGTCATCACCGAACGCACCGAGATTGTGAACTACCGCGAAGAGATGATTCGCGTATGGATCACGATTTGCAAGCACAAGTATGGCCCGTCGAGCGACGAGGTCATCACCTGGCACGAGAAGCTCGCTAAGCTGTACATTTGCATCAAGGAAGAGTGGCGCGCCACTATTGTCTATAAGGAGCTCTACGAGATCATCATTGTCCGCTACGGCAAGAAGTCTCCTGAGGCCGGTCGTATCGGCGCCTTCTTTGGCACCCTGGACGTCGTGCTCAAGGGCGAAAAGGGTGGCAAGGAGATTGGACAGCTTGAAGAGTTCATCTTTGAGACCAGCGAGGATCTTGAGATCCATGATCATCTCTGTATCTCTATGATGATCAAGCTGGCCAGGTCCTACTACTCCTGCGGCGAGTTCTACCTGGCCGAGAGACTGTTCATCAGCCTCTGGCGTCGCATCTCCATCATCGGCCGAGTCAAGGCTAGTGTTGAAGTGCACGTTGCCAAGATCCAGATCGCCCTCGAGTACGTCAGGTTCCTCCGTGAGGTGAAGCGCACTGAAGAGGCGACCAACATCCTCATCTGCCTCTGGGCAGAGTATGAGCACTACCACTGTGAAGAAGAGACCCTCATCGTCTGGATTAGAGAACTTGGCAAGACCTGCAGGAGCTTCAGTCTCTTCAGCATCACGCTCTCCATCCTGACCAAGGTCTGGGGTTGGTTCAAGAAGAATGGCAAGACTGAGGATGAGGAAGCTCGTCGCACTACTGTTCTCATCACCGAGGTTGTGGAGGAGGTGACCGAGACAACCATCACCAAGAAGACGACCACCACAACTACGACTGAGGTGACAGAGACTGTGGTTAAGGAGATCTACGAGACTCATTATGAGCGCTGCAAGAAGACCAAGGTTGACCGCAGCTTCTTCTCCGCTTGTATGGCCTTGATCGGCACATACTTTGAGCATCAGAAGTGGTCTGAGGCTGAGACCATCATCAAGCGAACTCTTGAGATCACCTGGAAGGCCATCTTGAGCACCGATACCAAGATTACTCTTCACGAGCACTCTTCCCGAGAATGCATCCTCGTGGCTCGACGCCTTGCCAGGTGCTACCACTACCAAGGCTTCTTTGAGAAGGCTGAGCACATCCACCTCCGCATCTACTACGCTTGTCTGGCCTCTCTTTCTCTGGAGGATGAACGCCTTCACGAGTCTCTTCACGTTCTCATCGAGTTTTACGAGGAGCATCACCGCCATGAGAAGATCATCGAGCTTTACATCTCGATTCTGGATCGATACAAGAAGAAGCTGGGCCACAGTCATCACCTGACGATCAAGACCTTGTACTCGTTGGGCTACCACTGCAAGCTGATCGGCCACAAGGATGCTTACATCTACTATCGCGAGATTGTCACCATCCTTAACAAGGGCATCAAGCACTGCCACCACGATGCCTTTGAGGCTGCCCAGTACCTTCTCCGCCACTACTACCACCGTCACATGTGGGTTGAGCTGCGAGACATTTCTGCTCTCATGTGGCAGACTGTCATCCACCACCGCGGAGGCCTGGTCGTGACTGAGAAGCTCATCACCGAGATCTACGAGAGGTACACGTACGTGCTCGAGATCCACATCAAGGTTGAGTTTTCCGTTCTCTACAAGATCTCGGTCGAGTACAAAGAGGTCGTGACTACTGTCTGTGGAAAGGATTCTCACGGCTTTATTGTGGCCTTGATTGCCTTTGCCAAGATGTGCGAGAAGAGTGAGAAGCATGAGCATGAGTCTGTCGACATCTACGAGGAGATTATTAAGAAGACGACAACTACCAAGACTACTACGACTGTTGTCACCGAGACCACGGTGCACACTGTCAAGAAGCGCCTCTCCAAGTTGTACGTGACAATCATCACCTCGGGTAGGGAGACTAAGAAGATTCCCCTGGATCGGGCCATCCTGATCAGCATTGAGACCTACGAGCATCTCAAGCTCACACTCGGATGCTGGCACGAGGAGACGCTCCGTCAGCTCAGAGACGTCGTCTTTCTGTACCACAAGTGCAACACCAAGGAGACTCACGCCAAGATGATCAAGCTTCTCGAGGTTTCCGTCATCGAGATCATCACTACTCTGACTGTCACCACGGCCCTGTTCAACGCCGCCATCTCACTGGCCTCCATCTATGTGAGCGTCAACCTCACCAAGCAGGGCCACGAGCTCCTCCACCAGCTGCGACACCTCATCATCTTCCGCGAGGGCATGCCGTGCAGCGATATCACGCTCAAGCTCGACATCCACGTGAGCAAGCTGGTGTTTGTCTTCCTAAGCGCCTTTGAGCACGGCCTCTGCAGCAAGGACTGCGCCATCACTTACTCAGAGATTATGGCCTCTATCATGTTCGAGTCCCTGTTGTACGAGGAGTACTCTCGTGTGATTACCCACGAGAAGAACATCGAGGTCATCCTCGAGTGTGGTGCTAAGCTTCGCTGCTTCTGGGAGGAGCATCAGCGCGTCCAGCTCCTGGCCATCCTCGACAAGAGGCTGTTCCAGCAGTTCAAGACCGAGTACAACTTGTACTTCAAGGGCGTCAGCGACGAGGAAATTCGCCTATTCTACCTCGCCCTCCTCTCCGAGCTCGGCAAGGACCGCAAGGCCACTAAGATCGACTTTTCCCTCCTCGCCGTTAAGGCCGGAAGCGCCAGGGTCAAGACTCTTCTCGAGGCTAACGACTTCCACTGCGCTAACCAGCTCGGCCGCATCGTGTTCCGCTTCGCGCAGGGACAGAAGCTATACCAGCGTCCCAGCTGCATCCAGTTTGGCTACAAGCTCGCCGAGTTCCTGGCCGGTATCGACGTGCCACACCCTGGTGCCAAGGACGAGAAGATGCGCAACGACCTGCTGACGACTTCTCGCGAGATCATGGCCGAGGTGCTTGCTGCGTTCCGTGCTGCTGAGATCGACTTTGTCAGCCTGCGCTTTGAGGATATCTCTGGTCTTATTCGTCTTCTTGGTGCTCAGCGCAACTGGGATGAGCTCGAGAGTCTGCTCTTCCGTCTGTGGCGCTCACGCGAGCAGATGCAGCGATCTGGTAGCTGGTCTCCCTCCACCGTGCTGGAAATTGGAAAGCTCCTCATTCACGTCAAGTATGCTCGCGGAGATGTGTCTGGTGCCATCGACACGGCCGAGCTGCTCTGCTACAACTTGCGTCGCAGCAGAGGCCGTCTCGACCTCGAGACTCTGGCCTTTTCCCGTCTCCTTGCTGGCCTGTATACTTCTTGTGGTCGCACAGCCAGCGCTATGTCAATCCACGAGTCTGTTCTGCGCGAGATGGGCTCATGCTGTCACGGAAACGAGTTTGGCGAGGCGTACCCGGACCGGCAGAGGCTCATCACCGAGGCGAAGCTGCATCTCGAGCTACTAAAGGCCTCGCACCATCAACTCCAGGGCTGGACGAAGCCGGCGATGGAGTTCCGCGAGGTGCACGACCGTCTGAACAACGGTTTGGGTCTCGGCCTTCCGGCGTTTGAGAAGTGGTGCGGCAGCGCGCAGGACAAGAGCATCGAAGGGGGGAAGTACATACCCCCGAGCGACTGGCGAGTCCAGAGCAACGAAAAGCAGAGCAGCTCGACCTGGAGGAGAAGATCGGGCCAGCACCGGCCACAAAACGGGCTGGACGTTGTGTACACGGCGAACCAATGGTGGCTGGTGTACTGAGCGAAGATCAGGTGGTGTACGAACGGTTACGTCTGTCATTACGAAATGTGGTTTCTTGCTGTACTATCATTTTGTCCGAATATTTGGACCATGTCGCTCCTTGGAGATTTCATAAGTTTTTCAAGTGTCTAAGTAGTTCTTTTCCAGTAATATGATCGTCTGTACCCTAATCTCGCATCTCTATTGTGATTATATGAACGTGGAGATAAGAAGCTCCTTCCATGAGCTGGCACAGGTCTATCGGATTATATGGGTTTGTATGTCATCTATAAAGCGTAACCGTTATATATATCATTCGATATCAATGGATCTTAGATGGCTAGGGCAGCGGCCAGTCCCATCAAGATGCCTCCAATATGAGCGGCTGTTGAACCAGCTGCATTATCAGCCGCCGATGGTGTCGCAGCGTCATTACTTGATGATGCGGCGGCAGTCTCGGAGCCAGAGCTGTCCGCGCTTGAGGGCTCGACAGTCGAGGCCTTAGTAGTCGAGGTCTTAGCAGTTGAGGTGGCATCCTCCGTGGTAGTTGTCTCCGCGTCGGACTCGGTCTTCGTCTTGGTGGCGCTGGAGGTCTCCTCGCTTTCGGTCGAGGCTTTAGTTGTGGTCTTTGAATCCTTGGTAGATGTCTTGGTCGTATGATCGGTGGTCGTCTCGCTCTTTGAAGTTGTCGTAGTAGTCGCTCTCGTCTTGGTGCTAGCTGTAGTTGAAGAACTCTTTCCATCATCCTCGGCGGCATTAACCCTCTCCTTGACCCATCCCGCAACGTCATCGGTAAACACGTCAAAGTAGTTCAAGTGTGTCTCTACCACGTCTCCCTGGGCGCAGATAGGATCCGTATCAACGCAGTAGTTGTGTAGCACATCACCGTACTTGGCCAGATTGGCGAGCTGGTCGCCAGGGCGAGGGAAGAGACCATCCTTGCCGGCGCCGCTGAGGACATTGTAGGGCTGGTTGGCTGTGTGGCGCGTGTCTCCAAAGATCATGGCGGCGACGACTAGAGATAACCTGTGAGTATCAAACTGCGTTAAGATTGTAGAATCGGGCTTACTCTTGTTGGCTGGACGAGTCTTGGGATCCAGACCCTTGTTAGGCTCCTGCACACAGTCCTGGAAAAATACGCCTCCTCCACCACCGAGAATATCACCAACAACATGACCTCCCTGAGAATAGCCGCTCACCACGAGCTTCGAATCGGGACATTTCTTGTTGTACGCCGTGATCTGCTGGATACCATTCTTGGCACCCTCAAAGACCGAGCCACAATACGGCGCCTCGAGGGGGTTGTAGAACTGAATGTCCTCGTAGTCGCAGCTGTCTAGGCCGGAGCAGATTGCGCCGGCAAGCTTTCCCTGACGTCCCGGATAAGGCTCGTTGTTTCCCTTGGCTAGAAAGATGTGGACGTCCTTGCAATCCGTATCGCGTGCGGAATGGCCTTGAGCGGTGGCCGCGAGGACCAAGGGGAGAGCGACGGTTGTCTTCATGGTGGTTGAATAGGATGAAGAAAGGACGACAAGTGATGACAGAGAACGGCGAGCTTCGTCGCTCAAACAGAAGCTCGTTTCATCAGCTCGGTTCAGCTGGTCCAGGATCCCATCCCCTGGGGAGCAAGCCCGGGTTTTAAAGCCTGCATCTGTCAAGATGGGACGATCGGTCGCCAAGATGCAAACCGCCCAATGAAGGTCTTCAAAACCTGCAAAACTTGGTTCTCGTTCCTGCGTCACCGCCTATCAAAGGCGACTCAAAGCAGAAGAAGCCCCGTCTGGGCGGGTCTTTATCTCTGGGACGAAACCAGTTTGACAGGTTTAGCTTTGGTGGTGGAGCAAATCCAGGGGGTTCGTTACGAGATTTCGAGGTGGATCGTAATCAGGTTTATCAGGGCTCGGCGATACCGGGCGGCAATTGAGTTTGGAAAGATTTGTATCTCGTCATTGGGAGGAGGATATATCAGTGGTGGTTGTGTAGAGCACGGAATTGTCAAGGTGAGCTCACAGACTGAATCATATATCATTCATTCATATTAGACAAGTCCAACATCTTGGGTATCGTCATATCCTATCTACAGCAGATATCTGTACGTCGGCGCATTATCACCAAGCTCAGTCTTTTCCTCCTCCGACAGCTCCTCCTGCGGCGGATTCCGATCCCTCTTCTTATTCTCGGTAAACACCACGATGCCATACGTGATGCACGCGATGATGGACAAGATCGTAAAGGCGATGGAGATGGAATAACCAGGAATAAACTTGGGCGCATCCTTCTTGAGGAAGGCAAACACGGCGATGATGCCACCAATGTTGCCGAATCCGACCTGCCACGCGCTTCCGATCGATCGCCGTCTGTGACCGCCGAGGTTCATGTTGAACCAGCACACGATGATGGGCATGGCCGTGTACGCGCCCATGGCGACGAGGAAGAGCGCCGCGTACTGCACCTTGGTGTTGTCGTGCACGCCAAGCAAGATGGCGAAGCCCGAGATGGCAACGAGGATGGCAAAGATGGCAAACGCCGCGCGGTGTCGGATCTTGTCCGAGATGAAGGCGATCACCATGGAGAAGCCGAATGCGACGGCCCACGGGGGAACACTGTGAAGCTGTGTCTGCACAGGGCTGTAGCCGAACGTCTTGATGATGCCGGGCGCAAAGTAGGCGTAACCGTAGGCGGGGACGATGAGGCCAAAGTACATGAATCCTCCGAGGATGATCTTGTAGTCCTTGAGGATATTGAGAACATCACCAAACGTCGTCTTGCGCTCAGCGCCAGAGCTGCCCTGATCGGCCCTGAGCCTCGCGGTGACATAGTCCCTCTCCTGGGGTGTCAACCACTTGGCCTCCTCGGGGAAGTCGGGCAGGAGGAAGTAGAAGAAGAAGCTGGCAAAGACGGTCAGGGCACCCTCGAGGATAAAGATCCAGCGCCAGCCGGCGTAACCCCTCATGCCGCTCATCTTGCCGATGGCGGCGGCGAGCAGACCACCGAATGCGCCGGCGAGAGTGGTGCTGTTGAAGAAGAAGGAGTATCGGCGTTGGGCTTCGTGACGTCGGTACCACATGCCGATGAGGTAGAAGGCTGAATGATGTAAGTCAAAAGTCTAAAATTGAATGCGCCCAGGTTGACATACCTCCAGGGAACATGCCCGTCTCAAAGAGACCAAGGAAGAAGCGCGTCGCAATCAAGCCGCTGTAGTTCTGGACCAGACCCTGCAAGAGGGTGGTGAGACCAAACAGGAACATGTTGAGGCTCAGCCAGACGTGGGGCTTGAAGCGCTTGAGCAGAATGTTTGAAGGGATCTCGAACAGGATGTAGGGCACGAAGAAGACGACGAGGGCGGTGTTGTACTGGGTCTTTTCGAGCCCAAGCTCGACCGAGAGGCCGTAGACGTCGGCGTTGGCGATGTTGACGCGGTCTGCCACTGGTTAGCTGTATTCTGTCAGAATGAAGCGATTCACATACCCAGAAAGGCGAGCAGGTACATGATGCAGAGGAAAGGAATGACATGGAGGTCAATCTTGGCCATGAGCTTGCGATCAGTCGTGCCAGGAGGACAGACGAGCTCGACGCTATCGGTTGTTCCTCCATTGCGCTCAGGGTCAAAAGACACGGGCGAGTCAGTGCCCGAAGGCTTTTCCTCGCCGACGTGAGCCATTGCTTGTCCTTTTGGAAGGCTTGTTTTTGGGCAATTGGCGAGTTGGGGAGAAGAAGGAGATGGACGGGAGGTAAAGGTGCAGCTTTTAGAGGGGAGAGTAAGAGGGGATCGGCAACATATTTATTGCAAAACCCTGTTCATGTCTCGGAGCCAGTCCGTCGTTGGTTACACGGAGTGCACGAGTCACACTCTTTCCTCCTCATTGCCCATTCTTTCTCCTCGTTGGTAATATCCCATCACCCTGTGGATACATGGATCAGATCCATCTCACGGAGCCGAGGTCGGGGGTTGCAGTGGAATCTTTGTCGAGTGCAACCTAAACTATTGCCTCCTCATGCCTCGATTGGGATTGGACACTCGGTCCCCGCAAAGCATGGGCTCGTGGTCTCTTTAACCTTGACTCTTTGCGGGACCCGTGGGGAAGAAAAGTTTGATTTGGGCAATAGTACGGAGTTGGCTGTGGAGGAAGTTGACCGATGTCGCTCATTAAAAGGATTCTCTTTTTTTTTTTCTTTTCGTCCTTGAGTCAGCCTGGAGACTGATAAGGATGTTGTCTAGGGTCTGTTACTACGTTGTATTACTCTTGATATTTGAAGCAAAAAAGACAAGATCCTTGCCTTGTCATGAAGCAAAGAGTGTGGTTGTTTCTGGCGGCCGACATCAAAATCTCCGCCAAGGCAGGATCGACGCCACAACCGAGGTGCCGTCTTGGGCGTCATCTTGGGGGATGGCGGCTCTGCTCTCCCCTCTTCTTCTCCAATTCAACGCCAAGATGTTCGACAATGGACAAGCAGAATCTCGGCCATGAGCAATCACGACTTGATGCCTTTTCCCTACCATGAATGAATGTTTCATCCATCAATTCCACCCTCCATCCTCCGTCATCACAACACGGGTCATCATTCAAGGACATCCATGCAGCATTCCCATGCCCGTCTCCAAAACGCCACAAAATGTAGCCTCCTGTTTGGCGCCCGCTTTGACATTCTACCACGTTCAAAACAGGAAGCTCATCAAGAAAGCAACATCACAGGACGATCTTCCCCTCAGACCCCACGGGGAAATGATGCTCCCATGGTCGGTCCGCGGAAGCGAAGAACGGGACTTTTTTTGCTTCGTCGGTCCGGATTAATGGACCGAGGATCATCATTGTTTACAGAATGCCGGGATTAATTCCGTCTTTTCCAGGTGCCTGGGCTGGGCTGGATTCTGTCACTTGTCCAGATCGCCATCACTGAATCAAGATCCTGCAAGCATTACTTTGTGCACCAGATATCGTAATAACGATAAACTCAATTCAGCTGCTCTCTATCTTGTAAAGAATTGAACTGAAGCCCTCGCTCCTATTGCTTATGCAGCGACTGAAGCGCCATTACGGATACAAACATCTCGATTCTGATCTCACATCATGCGATATGATATCATGCTGTGCGGAGAGCCCACCTCTAAAC
Source organism: Fusarium keratoplasticum (assembly GCF_025433545.1). Taxonomy (NCBI): domain Eukaryota; kingdom Fungi; phylum Ascomycota; class Sordariomycetes; order Hypocreales; family Nectriaceae; genus Fusarium; species Fusarium keratoplasticum. Next base: position 1,558,671 of record NC_070534.1, read on the forward strand.
TCCGGCCTTTATCTCCATGAAACAACCTCACCAACACCTTCAATCACCAACAACCATGGCAGCTTCGGGACACAACAAGTACGGCCCGGGATACGGCCAGGTCAGGCATCACGAATGGAGAACCGCTGAGAACAGCAGCAGCCATCTGCTGCCCAAACTGCAATCCATGGCCAAGGACAATCCCAATCTGAAGCTGTTGGATGTCGGCGCTGGCTCTGGCACCATCTCGACGTCGTTGGCGAGATACATACCTGATGGGCATGTAACTGCCACCGACATATCCGATGAGATTCTCGTCCGCGCGAAAGAGTTCGCTGATTCTCAGGGTGTCACCAACATCGAGTTCAAGCGCGCAGACGTCTTTGAGCTGCCCTTCTCCGACTCGACCTTTGACGTGACGCATGCCCACCAGGTCCTATGTCACCTAGATACACCCACTGAAGCCATTCAAGAGATGATTCGAGTGACAAAGCCCGGCGGCGTGATTTCCCTGCGGGAGAGCGACATGCACATGTGGTGTTTCTGGCCGGAGATCCCGGGTCTGCTCAAATTCCACGAGAATCAGATCAGAGTGCTAGTAGCAAACGGCGGACAGGACAAAGGAGGTCGCCAACTTGTATCGTGGGCTCTAAAGGCCGGAGTAGCTCGTCAAGACATCACGGCGAGCTTCGGCACGTGGTGCTACAGCGACCCCGAGGATAGAAGAGTTTGGGGTGAGTGTTTCTTCTCGAGGCCATAGCGACGATTTACTGACATTTACCAGCCGAGTCTATGAGGGAGCGCTTGATTGGGGGTCATACGCGTGGTAAATCTCTCGAGTTAGGTATCGCGACAGAGAGTGAACTTGATGAGATGGCGCAGGCTTGGCAGGACTGGGCCGACACGGATGATGCGACGTTTGGGTTGGTGAACGGCCAGGTATTGATAGAGAAGAAGTAAATAAAAGCTTCAAGGGAGCAAAATATTTCATGGTTATCAACCTTCACACATTTGGCAATCTCCAGCGCACAACTCGTCATTTGTTGATGTTCCACAGCCTGCCTGCTGTTCTCTCTACAGGGCTTACCAACCCAGTATGTCCTTTGTTCCAATATTACCATTCACTCATTCATCTTCCGTATACTTGCAAATCTTGCCAATGAGCCAAATTCTTGCGACCGAGCCAGAATAAACAGTCCCTCAAACAACCACTCGGGAACAGGCTTGAACCCCCCGCGACCCAATAGACTTGGCAATCTTGTAAAGAGGAGCCCAAGCCCCCATAATAGCGGTAACCCCAGTGCAAAGAATCATGGGCCCATACTTTGTAGCATATCCCATAGCGTCACCTGTCGAAATGGAGCTACCTGCAGAGACGAGAGCACCGCTGACAGGACCAGCAACGACAAAGCCGAGACCCCGGCCACCTAGAAGCATCCCAAATACCAGCGACGTATCAATTGTTGCATCGTCTCCTTTAATTTCCTGCAGGGCTCCTGACCATGTCGCGCTGAAGCCTCCAGCAAAGAAGCCGTAGAGGATCACGAACAGCACCATAGTGCTGAGGTGACGGCTCAGACCCCAGAGGAGGAAGACGGGAAGTGCGCTTCCCAGGGACGATACCAAGATCACCTTGGCCGCAGATATCTTGTCGCCAAGCATTCCGTGGATCAAAGACCCGGGTACCGAGGCAAGCGAAAACAAAGCCAGTAGGATAGGACCCGTAACCGACGAGAATCCGATTGCATTGGCGTAGCTGGCCAAGTATGTGCTCGGCATCAAGTATCCCAAAGACTGCACGACAATACCAATCTGAAGCATCCAGAACGAAGCGAATCCAAAAAAGGCGAAACTGATCGGTCGTGGTCGTGAGTCGCGGCTTAGATCGACGCGAGGCTTCAGGAAGAAGAGTGTCGGAAGAGTCATTGCGACAGATGCGACTGTCCAAGACAGTAGGGTCGCCTTGAGTCCGAATCTTTGTAGCAGAGCGCTGAAAAGGAAGGGCATGGCGACACCCACGGTGGATTTTCCTGCCCACATGACGCCGTACGCGAAGCCTTTTCGTTCAACAAACCATTCATCCATGTAGAGGGAGATGGGACTGAACAGGAGACTGCATCCGATGGCGTAGAGAACTCCCTGCGTGGCAATAAGTCCTGCGACATCCTTGACAAAAGCCGAAGTCGTCAAGCTGACGATGGTGACGAAGAGCCCAAGCGGGCCACACCACCTTCGAAGGCGAGGATACCGGTTGAGAGCGATAAAGGCCAAGGGCATCATGAGGTACATGATTCCAGTCTGGGAGGCGCCGATGGATGCGATTCCGCTTGGTGAAGTGCCGAGGTTTCCGTGTGAGGTGTAGTACTCTTGGAAGATTCCAAAAGAGACTGAGTATCCTGCCATGATCTCGGGTCAGCTTGAACAGTGATTCCTCGACAGGTAGGCATACCCCAGATGGGCGCTTGTGCTATGGTGCAACAAGCGAGAGCGACATAGGCTCCACGGCCTCGATCTGTAGGTGGCAATGCGTCGATAGTCGTAGTTCTATCATCTGACCTCATCTCGTCCCCGCCAGAGCGTACGACTTGAAGCTCGTGAGAAGTTGCAGGCTCCATGGTTAGTTAAGTTGTATTGAATGCCAGCAGATGCAAATATTGAATTCGTTTGCCTTTTATAAAGTGGTCAAATCAATAAATGACTCAGGATTGACGACTGTCCTCGGTGAAGAGATTTATTTCCTCTTTTGGCAGCTCCAAGTGATCTAAAGATGTCATGGTCCGTCAAAGGGCGGCCAATCAGGTCCACCATGATTCCGACATCGCAGCACATGTTGAAGCATTCATCGTCAGTCAGCAATAAGACGCTTCAAAAATGTAAATTATGGTCAATTTCAAAGCAATTGATAAACGCACAATATAGTTTCCCTGGGTTTCCTCAAACAATTGTCTTCAGCGCTTGCCAGTCTGGCCCTGAACGGCACGGAATCCAGTCCGGCATGGATTCTTTCATCAGATCGGGACAGCCCAGCAGCAAGTATTTACAGAGGGCCTTCAACACTGATCAAAGAGCTAGAACATCGGAAACATAGGTAGAAAGTTTTGTTTGTTAAACCCAAAAAGAACTGTCAACGCCACCCTCGTACGCCTGAATGGTTGCCCTTCTTCAGTCCCGACCTGCCTCTCCTTTCCCTGTTCCTCCCTGTGTCTGAGGAATTAGGTTCTGGGCAGCCTTCTTATCGCTGCCTAATCACAACGCGACGCGGCCCATGTTCCTTACGAAACTCCCCCGGATAATCTTCCCAAGTGGCCGAATCATCACTCGCGTGTTCGGAACCGGTATACGGGTTGTAGTATCGCGGCTTGCGCCCCTGAGGCTGGTCCTCATACCTCCCAGCACCGTAAGCAAGCCTAGGGCCCATCGCGGGAGGAGTGTACTTCTCCTTAGACTGAAAGCAACCCATGATGACAGAAATGAAAGAAGTGATTGAATCAAGGCGAATTCCTGAATCGTGCGTATGCGTATGCGTTTGCGTATGCGTCTGAGCGCGACAAAAACATCATTAGTATATTAACTGGATATGGGCAAGACTTGGATACTCACAGTAGTGTTGTGGTTTTGTTTGCTGGTCTAGGGGGAGTCCTTGAGTGTACTCTGAGTGTGTAGAGATGAAGAGAGGATTAGAAGAGATCCCAAACATTGAGACGTCGATGGAATTTAAGTAAAGATCTGGGAGACTGGATGCAGGAGGAAGGGTTATTTGTCAAGGAGTAAACTCTTGAGATGCTTGATGGGAAAGGTGTTTAGAAGTTGAGAAGCTGCCATGCTGAACTCAGGAAGACTAGCAGGAAGTGGCCATGACATGATGGAAGTTACTAGGATAATCTCTCCAGTCTGATAACTAGGCAGTTACAGGGGAGTCGTGGTTTTCCCAACGCCGATTGAAACCCAATGCCAGCTGAAACTCAACGTCAATCAAAACTCAATGCTGATTGAAACACAATGTCGGTTAAAACTCAGTTTCTTTTCCTCATACTAGTCAGTGGAAATGCGTATGATTCCTGCCATAATTGACTCGGCAGCGCAATTTAGTATTGAGACTGAGGTAGGGAGGGATGCCATGTGAGATGAGGGGGGAACAGAGAAGCCTACAGTATCCCAGCGGTTTGAACGATTCAAAAGGAAAGAAATTGGAAGATCAAATACCTCGTCTCCAAGATTTCATCTGACAACACGGGACAGTTAGGGGGTGTAAGTCAACATTCAATAGACAAAATCATTTAGAGCCGCTGTCGTTGGTGAAATATCCAAGAATCACTCCAGTCTCAAATGTGCTAAGAATTGTATTTTATATCAGTCTCTAGATGCCTCAACCATCGTAATTTCTCTAACTAAGTATCTAGCATCTTTGACTCTCTTTTATCCGTGAAATTGATCTCAGCATGTGCTCTTTGCCCAGTACCAAGCTACCCTACAGAGCTGGGCAGAAATCTCACTTGCCACTTAACCCAAGTCGATGCAATTGAAGCGCAGATGACTTTCTAAGTTCTTTACATCTCAGTTGATTCAAAAGATTCCATTTAACTCACGATTCTGGCATTTCATGGGGCCACGTTAATTCAATGGCGGGACTACCCTCAATCATTCAGACTTGGCTATCGTTCAAATTGGAATCCTGATTGAATCCCAACTCGGCACAGCCCTGGAATTCCTACGCCTTGAATTCTTGTCCTCATCTTGGAGTCATAAACGCGGATGGTACAGGCCACGATTGGACGCGTCGAGCGTGCCACTGATGAACTGGACAGCTGGCCATGATGTCGCGTAGACGTGTTACCTGACGTGATTGAAAACCTTTTCAGTCACGTCTGGAAGTGTTGATTACGTTTCTTGACCTTCTAGGCTATGGACATCCACTGGCTGGGTGATAAGGGTGTAGGTGCACGGGCGTCGTTCAAAGTCCCATGATGCCCGTGCCTGCCTATCATGAGTGGGGAGGTTATCACGATGGCTTCAATGACGTAGTAGAACCCATCCTCCCTCAACACATGCCACTCTCCCATTGACGGAATAAAACACCATTAAAAACAAATCAGACAATTCGGTCCTGATTTGAAAAATCTGGCACTGGCCCGAATTTATCATTGGCCAGAAAAGCCCCAAATACGACCGAAACTCGACGGGCATCCCCCATTTTCAGTCATGGAAATCGACCAAGTGACAGATTTATCATTGGTTCTAGAGGCCATTCTGACAGATCAGCCGGATCCACACCTTCGTCTACTTATACCCCATCGATTTCCTGCTGTCCTGGCTTTCTTCTGGTTTGCTCTTCACGCTAACATCATCACAGTACGATCTCGCATAGCCAGACCAACGATCACGCACACGATACCGTTGTGAGTATTATCCTTGGTGATCGAGTCTGATGTGGCAAGAAGTCTTGCTCATGTCTTGTTCTTTTGCTGATGATGTTTCTGTCGCATCTAGACGCATACGCATACGCATACGCATACGCATACGCATACGCATACGCACACGCACACGCGCACGAACGACTTAAGAACTCGCCTCTCCAGACCACTTTCTTCATTTCACGAGTGTGTTGACTCCGATTTCTGCTCCCTTTTGCTCTTTGCTAACTCCAAAGCTCCGATACCGTCAATCTATCGACATCATGGGTTGCTTTTGTTCCAAGGATTCGAAGACCTCGCCCGCCCTCCGCGTCGACAACGATCCGGGGCTTGTTTCTGGTGCCGGAAGGTACTCGGAGCAGGTTCCTGGCCGCAAGCCTACCTACTATAACCCGTATACTGGATCCGAGCACGCGAGCGACGACTCGGCCACCTAGGAAGTGTATCCGGGGGAGTTTGGTGGGCTTCCACGACGCGTCCCGAACGGCAACGACAAGCGAGCGCCACGTCCCGTCAAGATCAAACGAGCGCCGAAGCGAGTCTCCGTATCCCAGGTCAAATGGAAGAACCCGATCGATGTACGATACGAGTATTCGGTCCCAGGTCGAAAGCCCAGGCACGACAACCCGCAAACCAGTAGCGAGAGCGCGAGCGATGACTCAACTATTGGCGACAATCCTCCGGGGGAGTACGCTGGACTTCCAGGACCCATACCGAACGACAAGGACCGACCGCCGCGACCCGTCAGGATCAGGCCTCGACCGCGACGATCGACCTTGTGGAGTGTGAGATGGAGTAGTGTGAAGGGAGGCAAGAAGGCTGCCGAGAAGCGTGGTTCCCTCGACGACCCCGACGACCCCGACGCGTAGACCGACCGACCGACCGACGAAGACAAGGAATGGCTGGCTGGGGCGAGGATGAGTACCATGCTGAGTTGGTGTTCCATGCTGATGATTGATCTGTTACCGTCCTAGCTGACACTATCACAGAGTGGTGGATGCTAATGTACTACTAATGTAGGTAGGGAATGGGGATCGCGTGGAGGGTGGCCTTTGGCGCAGATGGGGGAGCAGGGGGGTAAGTTCCATCCTTGGTGATCTGTCCACACATACATACTGACAGTCAATTTCAGGTATGATGGTGGCATGGATGATGGAGCCTAGGTACGTGAGGGGAGAGGTGGAGGTTTGCTTTCCATAGCGTTGTTTTTCCATAGCGTTGTTTTTCCATAGCGTTGTTTTTCCATAGCGTTGTTTCCTGTAGGGTTTTGATTTTCTTGTATATAGCGTTTGCTTTTGGATGGAGGATGGGCAGCGTTGGTTTGGTAGGGGGACGTTCGTTTGGACAGGGAGGGAGGAGGGTTGGAGCCTTGATGTCTACTGACTTTCTAGCGTTGCTTTACTAACCAGCGTTGTTTTTTGTTGTTTTGGACTGCGGATACTGCTGACAAGATGGGTTCTGGTCAGGTTTCAAGGTAAAAGGGTGGGTTAGTGGGCTTCCTTCGTTTTTTCTCCTTCGTCCGAGTTCGAGTCGATCCGAAAGGTACGTTTGAAGAGTTTTGTTTTACGATCCCACAGCGTTGCTTTCCTGTCTCTCGTTTCGTCGACCGTCGTTCCTCTCTCGCTTTACCGACCGTCGTCCTTCTCTCCGCTCTCGTTTTACCGAACGCCGTTCCTCCCTTCGCTCTCGTTCTACCGATCGCCATTCCTTTGTTCGCCTTCGTTTTACTCAGCGTTGCTTTCCCGACCTTCGTTTTACTGACTAGTTGCTTCACGATGGGATGCCTTGTTGTGCGGATTATGCTAACAGGTACTTGGATAGGTCAAAAAGGATCAAGGGTGGGTTAGTGGGATTCCTTTTTTCTACGCCAGTTTGTGTTTGTAATCGGAGTGAAAAAAAGGTATGATACGTAGGAGTGGTTGGAGTATGGGTACTTGACTGATCAAACTCCAACACCAACAACGCTGCCGAACGGACGACGACGCGGTATCCGAGTCCAAAGGTGATACGCTTGAGAGACAGCCCATGAAAGAGACCCCCCGTGTGATTTTGATGATAGAAGACGGCGATGAAAAGTGTACCAGCCTAACCTGTCGTACATTCTTGCCGCGAGTGCGTGTCGACCGCCAGGAATGTTCCGATCTGACAAGAGGTCAAAGATGGTGAGAGGCCGGAGTCCCCGTAGTGAATCAGGTAAGAATTGAAGATCTTAAAAGAACTCGGCAACATGATGGCGTGCGTTTTTTGACTATCTTAAACGGTATGGCATTAGTTTCGTTGGTCGATGGGCAAGGATACGGCATCGTCTTGTGGACATTTGGATCGAAACGACATGCGAGCGGTACTTATATAGAGAAAACTCGACCGTGGAGTGGTGGGGATCAACGGAGAATGAATTATCCCAAATCGATAAGCATTTTTCCCGAGCATTCGTGTGGGAGGAAGTCTGATCCCGAGAGGCCGGTGAGCCAAAGGGTGGGGGAGGGCAGCAGTGGATGGGAATGACCATGTTGGGGACTCGTTGGACATGGATGACAAGGGTTCAATTTGTTTTCAGCGGAAGATATGATGGACAACACTCGCGCAAGACTGTAGCTGCAGGCGAAGATAGCAAGATCTCCATAGCACAATTCAAGATAAACAGGGAGCGTTTTTAGCTGCCAGCGCGTATTTCCTTTGCTCGCTTCAGTTTCCTTGGATCATTTCATTGATATGGATACCATCATCTAGTCATCACTGTCTTATCAAGCAGCACCATGGGAATAACTACTTCTGGAAATAGGCTCAGGCAAAGCCACTAGTTTCGAGGCCAAAGGAAGAGAGATTGCAGCAGAGAATTCAGATATTAAGGTTGCCAGCAAGCCGACTGACGAAAACAGGTGAATCAACACGGCAACAGACGGAACTTCGACATTTACCCTGCCTCTGGAAATCTATAAAAGCTCACGGCTTTTCCTCCGGACGACACTGATCCCTCCAACTCTCCCCTCTCTCCTCGCCTACCCTCGGAGCGTCGTTGACATCCAAAGACCACAAAGTCTTGGCTCCGTCTGCGTGAGCGGAAGGATCTTCCCCATTCGGCCACCTCCATCCTGGCTGGGGTGGGGGGGAACTGACGCAAGACCAAAGACGCCGAGCTATCTCCTCACTAGCTGCATGACTTTGGCCTCGGAAATCGGAAACTTGTTTACAGTGGATGACCCATTTTGGGATAATCTCGCCGATTTCTTCCTCCCCCCAATCCCCCACTCTTGCCGCTTTAGAACCCCTGAGGCATTAGATCCCGGGCATTGGACGACGGCACATGTCCTCTCCTTCCCCGCATTATGGGTTGCATTTGATGGACGGTACAAGTCTCAAGATGGGGACGGACGGTAATAGACGGTAAGAAACCCGATTCCGCAGGTCTTTTTCCTGGGGAAGAGTGGCTGATGGGAGACGCGGGGTTGCTTGGCGTCGACTCGTCGAGATGACCGAGCGGAGTTTTTAAATCTTATTTGAACCCCGGGTTTTCCGTGTTTTGAGGAGGGTTCAAGTTTGCTTGGTATTCATTCTCAAAAGATTATTTTGTTACATCTCAAGTTCAAAATGGCTACCCAGACGATGAAGGCTGTCAACTACCAGGGCCCGTTCAAGGTCAAGGTTGAGGAGATTGAGCTCCCCAAGCTGGAGCATCCTGACGATGTCATTGTCAAGGTTACCACCGTGAGTTCTACCTTGGTCCTTCTGTTCTCGATGGATTATCAGCTAATTCATCCAAGGCCGCCATTTGCGGTTCCGACTTGCAGTATGTGAAATGCGATCCAAGATTGGACTATACTTACACCTACATAGCATGTACGAGGGCCGAACAGCAGCAGAACCCGGCATCACATTCGGTACGTCCCATTGTGACCATCCAGCAACTCAATCGCTAACCCGCACAGGCCATGAGAACATGGGCATCGTCGAGCAGCTCGGCGAGGGTGTCACCCTGCTCAAGAAGGGCGACCGGGTCGTTATGCCCTTCAATGTCGCTGACGGCCGCTGCCGCAACTGCGAGGAGGGTCGCACTGCCTTCTGCACCGGCGTCAACCCCGGCTTTGCCGGAGGTGCTTACGGTTACGTCGCCATGGGCCCTTATCGAGGTGGCCAGGCTCAGTACGTCCGAGTTCCCTATGCTGATTTCAATGCCCTAAAGCTCCCTGCTGGCAAGGAGCACGAGGCCGACTTTATCCTTCTGGCTGGTGAGTGCATCCTTTCGTATGTGCCACCCATGTGCTGACCATCTCTGCAGACATCTTTCCCACCGGTATGGCCTTTTCTTTGAACGATCCTTCTCATTGATCTCATCTAACCAAACCAGGCTGGCACGGCGTGGAAATCTCTGGTTTCCAGCCCGGCGAGAGCGTCGCAGTCTTTGGCGCTGGCCCCGTCGGCCTCATGGCCGCCTACTCTGCCGTCCTCCGCGGTGCCTCGCGCGTCTTTGTTGTCGACCGCGTTCCCGAGCGTCTTCAGGCTGCTGAGAAGATTGGCTGCACGCCCATCGACTTCACCAAGGGTGATGCAGTTGACTTGATCATCCAGAGCAACGGCGGAGAAGAGGTTGATCGATCAGTGGATGCTGTTGGATACCAGGCTGTCGGTAAGAGCGGTAACACTGAGCAGCCCAACATTGTGCTCGAGAACATGATTCGCGTGACGAGGGCTTGCGGCGGTCTCGGTATTCCAGGACTCTACGTCCCCAGGTAAGTCATCTTGTCTGTTGCGATAAAGACAGTTGGCTGATAGCATCAAGTGATCCTGGCGCTTCAGACGAGGCCTCTGCCAAGGGTATGATCAGCCTGAGCTTTGGCAAGCTCTTCGAGAAGGTCGGTATCCCCAATGTTCTCATCAATTATACAACTAACCCTCCACCAGGGTCTCTCCCTTGGAACTGGCCAGTGCAATGTCAAATCTTACAACCGCTACCTGCGTGACCTAATCATCGCCGGCCGGGCCAAGCCCAGCTTCGTCGTATCACACGAGATCAACATTGACGACGCCGAGGTGGCATACGAAAAGTTTGATAAGCGTATTGATGGGTACACCAAGGTGCTCATTCACCCCAACGGTGGCTTTTAAGGAGTGTTTTGAGGCAGGAGTTGAGGTGTTGAGCGCGGCGCGTGGATGAAGCAAGAGAAGCGGGTTCTTCGGGCGGTTGACGAGTTGAATTTGAGCGAGGATATGAGTCTAGCTTTTCCATAGTGAATGACGTAAAAAAAGATGAAGCCTTAAGCAGGTTCCCCGGGTGACCAGGTTGTGTATTCCGAAAACCTTGAAGTCTGCTTCATATCAGCCTCATGTCAACATGATATGGAGCTCATAAACAGAGCCTTGGCATGCTATCTTGTCTGATCACAGGTGTTCTGCTGTACAAAGCCCAGTCCTCATTGCCCATGTTCTTGTTCACTAGTTGTTTTAACATGGACTCTCAAAAAACTGAACAACCGAGACGAGGGTCTTCTGCACAAGACTCCAACGCTGCGCTGATGCTCTTCCAGACATATGATCGGAGGCAAGACGCGGTCTCGGTGATAGCAGGAGGCAGCGACAGTCGATCTGGGGCTTCAAAAGTAGTGATCGTCAACACCATGAAGCGCTTCTGACAAGAAAGTCAAGGCGACTTTGATGAAGCACGCTCGGTCTGTTCTTCTTCATGGTCATTACTCACCCAATCGGACTTGAAAGGCTTCGGCGAAAGGGGACGGCAAGCAAGATGCCATGCCTTGATTTGAAATTACCCATCGCAGCCCATTAGAGATTTCGAGATCTCACGTGAACACATGATGCGCGATCGTTCTTCGGCCGTTCTTATCAGCTCGCTACTGCTTATCGTCAGGCATTGTTGTTGCCTATTGTTGTTCTCGTCACGTTATTGTCGACCTTATCGGGGCTACTGTTGTTCGTATTGTCCCGTTTGTTGACCATATCGGGGGATTTGCTGCACTGGCCTGATGGCCTGAACGGGTAAAATAAAGTAGAGACTCGACTGCTGCATCGTTATTCAAGCTTTGTGTTTGCATCTTGCAAGTCATCACGCGCAACGACGCGTTCGAGGGAATCTGAAGCTTCTGGCCATCATCCTTTCCCAACAAAAGCTTGCGCCTGAATAGAAATCAACCCGACCATTCGCACCGCAGCGGTCAAACGTGCGTTTCGATTTGGTTTTCTTCTCAGGTATAAAGCTGGCTGGCCCCGTCCCTTGATTCTTCGTCCTCCCCCATCCGACACCCAGGCCGCAAGGCGGTTCCTCCTGAACCGTACCAGCACACTCGTTCTCTCGACTGCCCAACGACTTCATCACGTCAAAGACATTCTGCCTCATTCAGCTCGCGACATTCATCTTATTATTTCCCCTGTTCGACTGCCATCCGGACTGCCCTCCTGCAGCGAAAGAAAGGGTCTTTGCCGACCACAACGCCCTCCCTTCTCAGATCCAGCGGTCGCTAGAGTTTGGTTTTCGATTCGACTCAGTCGCAGTAGGCCCTTCCGACTTCCCTGCTTGGCCTCTACACCACCGACAACATGTCTTCTTCTTCGCAAGTCGTCGTATCGCAGCCATGGACCTTGGACGAGGCCTTGGGCGGCGCCCTGGCTTTCAAGCCCACCTGGCGAAAGCCAAGAAAGCCAAAGGTCTTCCTCCCTCGAGCTGTCCCCCCGGGGAGCCTCTGGAGCCCCTGAACAGCGGCCACCGCCATGTCATTCTTGTCATGGACAGTGATGGCCACAACGCCGTTATCAAATTGCCCCGACAAGGAAAGAACCCGTTCCTCAAGACCGAGGGGCACATCCAGTCCATTGTCCGCCAACGACTCAGCAAGTACGACAGCGACGTTCGAGTCCCCGAGATCATATATTTCAGCGACCGATGGCACCCCGTGGACTGCCATGGGGCACCCCGTGGGCTGATGCATCCGCACCACGCTCTCTGCATGGAGCGGATTCCCTCTCTCTCCTCACGAGCCCGGGCTCTTCTAGTCGACAAGCTGGTCCCTGAGAACGAGCGACGAGCCGTTCGATCCAACCTATTCAACAAGAAGCTCCTCGCGCGAGTGTATTTGGGCAAAAGCGATTATGTCAATTCCCCGCGCCGCATTTACCAAAACTCGGAAGCCTTCACCCTCTGCGACGTTGTCCTAAGCGTCAAAGACATGTCTGACATTGGACTGGATCTTGACAAGATCGCGGGTGAGATGGGGATAGCCCTAGCCATTATCCATTGGTCCGCGATGCTTGACGGCCGAGGTGTCGAGTTCGTACTGGGCTCAACCGAAAGGGGCCAGAATGCCCTTTGGCTTCACGACTTTGATCGTTGTAGTTTCATTGGCTTGGATACTGCCGGAGTCTAGAAGGCTTTTCGTGCTTTTCGACTCAACGCGCCTTTTTTCCCCCGACGGACTGTATCCGGTACTCATGGCCAAATGAACATGGACATTTTTGTATATCACTACCAAAGGACGTCTGATATGATTCTATGGAAGGAAAAGGCCGACGTCCAGAGGCTTCCTTCCATGTTTATTCAACTCATGGAAACCGGACAATTGGTCACATCTTCTGATTGAGAAGGATCAAGGGCGAGCTGGAACCGAGCACAATAGCCAGCCACCAGCATCTGCTGCGGCTATTTACGCCAGGCACACCAAGCACAGAGTTTTGATCGAGACACTTGTGTTCGACACGCTCACTGAGGAGACGAAACTTCCTGATGGCTACAAGCTCAGCCAGCACCCATTTTACCGGAAATTTCGAGATTCTCTAAAGGAGGGAGAGCCTAGTTGGATGGTCACATCGGTGCTCTCAGAAGCTACGGCGGCAAAGATAGGCAACCAGGCTCACCAGCGCGTGCTTTGTGCATGAACCACACCTCGGACAAGCAACCAGAGGTAGCCCGAATGGTTTATAGAGTGGTACTGATAATCGAGTCTTTGAAGTGTGGCGACCCAGTGCTTTGAATGAACATGCGTGAACAAGACATCACTCAAATGAACAACTAACAAGTAATGACCTTGGTCACCAAGAGGCTCACCGATCCTTCCATGAACGTGCCCCAGAAGTGAGACATTTCGGACAGGCACATGTGTTCTGTCATCACCGCCTTGGTTCATGGTGACCTCGGGCATTGAATGAGACCTGGTGTATCCCTTGCGTGTCTCAGGCCCAAGTTCATCCCAATGACGGCACACACCGCTCTATTTTTGACTCAAAGAGGAATTCAGCGGATCTGTCGCTATTCATGTAAAGGTTGCCACCATTCTTTGCCGAGATCGAGCCGGTAGAATCCATGTCCCAGTGGCCTAGCAACCATTGCTTATCGAATTCCAACGGTGCGTCAATGGTTTAAGGCAGTTTCAAAGTGCAATCACGTGAAAGAAGCAGATGCAGGGTCAATCAAGCGGATTCAAGGTATTTCATTGAATGTCTAATGCGGCTGCAGATATGCGTCATGCTGCAGGAATGCTCATTGTGCTGAGGCGTGTGTGCTATGTCCAAGTGCGCACCTTCATCCCCCCCTCTTTGGGTATTAGTCGTTAAAAATGAATGTCATGGAGATCGTAGATCATATCCGTCCGTCGTCACGGTCTAGTTGTGGATGAAGAGTGTCGTTTCCCAAAAAAAATGCCCATATCCAACGCCTTGTACTTGCTCTGCAAGATTAAAAAAATGATGCCCAAAAGTCATGATGAAGAAGAGAAAAAGAAGATCTTTTCGAGGTCGAGTGTAGTGCGCCCTTACAGTACAGCGCTGATCTCGAGGATGGGGGCCTTGAAGGTGGTCTTCTCGCAGGTGATCTTCTTGTTGGAGTAGGTCTTGGAGCCGCTGTTGTAGTTGGGGTTCTTCCAGTTCTTCTCCTTGCACTCGAGCTTGACGTTGGTGTTGCCCTTGGCCTCGAAGCGGCCACCCTCCTTGAGGCAGCTCCAGGACTGAACGATGGAGAGCTTGCCCGACTTGCGGTCAAAGGTGAAGGAGGCGGCGTCGCCCTTGAGGGGCACGTCGCAGTTGTAGTCAGTGTTGCCGTAGAAGAAGTCGTTGGGCTTGTTTGAGGTAGCGGTGCACTTGGCCTTGTAGTTGAGGACCTTGTTCTCGAGGAGGAAGCTCACGCTGCCGCTGGCGGTCTGCTTCTTGGGGGTGGTCTTGGTGATGGTGGCGTGGAAGTCAAAGTCGTTGACGGTCCACTCGGTGACCTTGGTGCCCCTGGCCATGCAAGACTCGCTCTCGGCGCGGGAGGTGAGGGAGACTGTGGGGAGGGCCATGGCAGAGGTGGCCAGGACGAGGAGAGTGGTGAAGAACTGCATGTTGGCGGTGTTTGTGGTGATGTGTAAAAGTTATGAGGAGAGGAGTGTTGCTGGGTTGATGGTAAGGTTGAGAAGAGCGAGGAGGTTGGTAATTTATGTGTCCGAGAGAGACTGGGCTGAGTGGGGTTGCTGAGGAGATGTTGATCTTTTGTCTTGGGTGTAGATCGATGATGTTGTTGGTGATGATGAAGAATAAGAATGTGTCGACAACGGCGGGCCGTCCCTTCTTTATAGTCGAATCTAGACCGATAACTCGTTGGACATGTCGTTGACTGCATTCACAGCATTCTCCAGCTACAGAGGCAGAGAATGGAGTGTCAAGTGACGTAGCACACATCTCGTATTCCCGCAATCCGCGGGAAGCTTGGCTCCAAATCCGGGATCCAGGCCCGTCAGTGGGGCCGTCGACTGCTGCTGCTGCTGGCCCTCTCAGCTCGGCAGTGAGCCTTGGGGCGCACATCCTAAAATAGGACCCTAGCCAAGGGCTAATGGCAGGGGTTGGTTGTTGGATGGCAAAAGAATATGCATGACATTGAGTTTCCCTGTCCAACAGATGCCCATACCACGTTGTATTCTTTTTTGGGATAGAGAGAAAAGAAGCCGACATTGACCTGGCGCACAGTGTTAGTTCTCACTGTATTACCTGGCTGGAATTCTATACCGAATCGCAAATATCGACACCCGAAATAGAACCGCTCAGACCGAAGCCTCTGTATTCCAGCGACCAACTGCCCCGCCCGAGGTGACCAATCCACACTGTAGATTCATCCTTCCAAAAGAACAACTCATCATCAGTCTCTGCCTCCGTCTTTGACTTGCATCCAACAGTTTTCTCAAGATGCAGGCATCAGTAGCATTCCGTCTTGTCCACGGCTATTGTTGTCAACCAAGACGGATTCCCACAGCCTCTTCCTGAGTTATGCTCACGGGTCAATGCCGCTCCGTCTCCGCTTGATGCGTGCATCATGGTTGGACCAGCACATCAGCTATCCAAGCTGGGGCCTCATAGCTCAGCACCGACGGGACCTTTTTCAACTCGGCGACACCACGATGGACTATCGACGGTGAAGTGGATCGGATCACCTGAAATTCTCCGTCCCGCCCTGTCCTCCCCGCACGCTACTGTCCCCTTAGGGGCTGGCCAAGGCGGCACGTCGGAGGATCAACCACTACACTTTGCACGAACGACCGTCGGCCGACGCTTGCGTCCAACACTTCAAACTCTCCGGCAGGCGGGAGAGTCGACATCAGGCGGTGGATGCATGGGATTTTCCAGCATTGCCACCATGTCGGTCAAGAAGACAGGACACCACCCGTGAAGCCATTGGTGATGCCGTGAAACCAACAAAGAGGAATACACACAGCTGGGGCGGCGACGCCTACATGCATGCAAGTCTACTCTACCGCATGCACCGTTTTTTTCGGGCCACCGGTAGCACCATTAGATTAATTGCCTCGTGGCCAGGTGATCCTCGGCTGGACCGTGTCTCGCCCTGGCAGATTGGTTCTGGACTCTGGCGCACGGGAAGAAGGGTCGAGGAATATTGAGGAGGCTGGGGGACCTTCCATGCAGCGACTTGCGCACATTCTACATACAGCTACCGTGCGTTGCGCATCTGAGAGGATCCCGGCCACATCTCGCAAGTCCATCTTTGGGTGATCGACGAGCCCACTCTCCCGCATAAACGAGGGTGCAAACCGAACGATTTCGACTGCCTGCAGGGTCTTCTGGAGCTCTCATTGAACGTTGGAGAAGGAGTAGGAAGCTCAGCCTTTGTTTCAGCTTTTTTGCTGCTGACCCAACAGACGTCATGCTTCGGGGTCGGCCGAGCCGGGACAGTCGCAGCGATTGACTTGTTCTTCTCAGGTGTACGAGCCACTTCACATGGTGGCGTACCACAATGCCGAGACAAACGTTGTCTATGTTTGGATACTCCTCCGTCAAGGTCACCGCCTGCAATCAATCTCAGCAAACAGCGAACGCAAAAACGCCCATATCCGGGAGGGCGGTCTGCGAGCGACCGGCTGCTTGCTTGCTCAATGACACGGGCGATGGCATTGGCCGTCAGTGGACCTATTGACTCTGTGTCACCCCGCGAGCCCGCAGGGTCTGTCCCCGCTGCCGTCGTAAATCACTTGCATCGTCGTGTTGTGCTGTGTTGCTAAACCTAGCA
Organism: Fusarium keratoplasticum; assembly: GCF_025433545.1. Taxonomy (NCBI): domain Eukaryota; kingdom Fungi; phylum Ascomycota; class Sordariomycetes; order Hypocreales; family Nectriaceae; genus Fusarium; species Fusarium keratoplasticum. Next base: position 1,575,549 of record NC_070534.1, read on the forward strand.
TCGAGCCATGTCCGCAGCTGCATACTTGCCCGTCAGAATCACTTGCCGGAGCAACGGGCCAAGAGTTCTCTGGTGGAGTTTGTTGTTGTTGGTCTCTTTGTGGCATCGATGGTCCTTTTGCGAGTGCACTTTTGTGAATGCTGTCAAATCCTCTCAGATCCTCCACCTGCCGCAGCGGAGCCACGTCTCTATGTGCAACATCAGCCTCGCCGCGGGAGGATAAGGCCCTCGTACCGGGTGGACCTCCCGGCTGGTGAGCTCGGGAAGGGCTTGCAAGTTACCGATGCCGGAGCCCATGACAACATGCTTGATCCCGCTGCTAACGCAGGTCAAGTGGTCTTTGTACCATGGTAACTCGGTGGTGTGCCTCACCGAAAGTCAGGTACCCGGCGGTGACTGACCTTGATGCCTATGCAGTGGACACGTGCATGAGATCAAGATTGGCGACGTCAGTAGTCGGTGTGTAGTATCACAACTCGTCCGCGGATGATGGCATCGAGACCCTCGCCGATATTATATTTAGCGACAAGGTGATTCTGGCCCGGCGAACACTGCTATACTTGTCATCTTTGAGAATCTATCTGCTTCTCTGGCAAACATGCCTCGAAACGGCAATCGGTTCGGCTTGCTGCCTGTCGAGTACAGACAGACCCAATCGGTGATGTGTACCAAGGTCGAGGTTTTCCTGACTTGAGGAGTACCTTGTGTCTGATTATGGTTGTTCGCAGAGTTCCGGGCCTTTTATATATCACGTCCAACATGGTAATTTGCCACGTCCTGTTGGACGCGAATCGCCTCGGGGACAATAAGTTGCAACTGTGTCCCGCAACACCCTAGCCACTCGAGCCACTTGTCTTGATTGCTGCTCGTTTCTTGGATATAGCTTAGGAAAACATGGTGCCATATGACGAGCATATGCTACTTTCTATGATACGAAGCTGCCACGTGGGATAGTCAAAAGGCCACTTGCGTTAGCATTGGGTTATGGTGCAATGATGTATTGATAATGTGTTCTTTATTATGGTCGAAGCCCGGCCCTCGATGAGGTAACTACACCAGAAGATAGTGGGATAGTCCAAGAATCATTCCGTCGAACAGAGTCAGAGGCGCAAACATTTAGGAGCACAACAATAGAAAAATACTATTCTTACACCACCTCACCGACCTCGACCGACTGCATCCCTCCACATGCTATCGTCATCTATGAAAACCTCTAGTACACCCCTGTCTCCTCAGTAGTTGGTACAAGGGTAATAGGGTAGTGCATCGAGAAGCTTATCCTTCTGGGTTGAAGACAAGCTGCTACCGTACTTCCATCCACTCCTAGCCTTCTCCGGCGAACATACTGGGATCTGGACGATTCCAGGCGCCCTGATGTCGATCTTTCTGGCGCCCTCTCCTTCAAGGAGAAAGTCGTAGTTCTTGGGGTTGGTCATGTCGGGGAAGCCGCCCCTGTTCTTCTCTCCGCGAAGCTTCCATCCTTCCACGGCACTAGTAACCATGTTAGCCACAAGCCCTCTTGCATTCCGTTGCTCGGCTTACTCACCCTGCAATGAGTTCCTCTTTAGTGAGGCCTTCCCAGGCGTCAATCTTCCCGGTGAGCTCGCCTATGCTCTGCGGTGGAGTAAAGTACTTGTCATGACAAGGGGGGGCTCCGCCGTTGGCTGGCGGTGACGGATTGCCGCAGCTTGTGGCGTCGTCATTAGGGGCAACGAGGTAGTACCTCCGGCCGTTGTAGCAGTACCCCATCTCCTCCGCAGTACTGGGAGCTATGTAGTCGTTGTCGAGGGGTCTCACGGCGTTGCAGTCGTAGCCAGAGTCCATGATGAAGGCAGGCGCCAGCCCGGCGCCGACCCTCCACGCCTCAGGGATCAGGATCGCGTAGAAGACTTTTCTGATTTGCTTCTCCAGTTCCGGAATTTCGACTGTTGTTCTTTGGTTGTTGAACTTGCCTTTGGCCATCAACGCACCAATGTATTCGACCGACTTGTCATCGCCCCTGAATGCCTGTTTCATGAACTCAATTGTTGCGTCCTGCCACATCTTCGAGAGGTCGCCCAGCTTTCCTGCAACCTTGCTCTCGTCTGTCTCTTTCTTGCTGTTATGCCGTGTTAGAGTAATGCTGGAATCTGAATTGATAGTCCTTCCTATTTTGAATATCCTTGGCGATGGTTGCTCCCCAGGATGCCGAGTTGGCGACGAGATCCTTCAGGTCGTCCGCAGAGGCGCCGTATCGTATCACTAATAAAAGTCAGCAACAAATAGACATTATACTATATTGTTTCTACCATCTCTATATGTCTTATTAGTATCCCAAGGTCAACAAGACCCACAATAACCACTTGGGAAAAGGCCTCCTAATAGAGCTGAACACTTTCTTTCTTAACCGTAATATGTTGTCTATTTATCCTCTATAGCATCTCGTCTACATACGCTCTTACAACTGAAGCGTGCCTGACAAAGGCAGATCTCGACTACTTCGCCCAACAGAAACAACATAATCGCCCTGCCGGAGCAGCCACTCCTGCGCTACCACATCCCAGATACTCAGGTCCTTCCGAGTGAGATCGAACGTCACTTTCGTTGTCTCTCCTACTTTAAGCAGCGGCTTCTCAAATCCACGAAGCTGTCGCACGGGGACATCACTACCGGGGATCCCGATGTACAGCTGCGCAACTTCCTTGCCATCCACCTCACCGGCATTGGTAATATCAGCTGACACGGACGCTACCACGTCCCATAGGTCTGCTCGTCCGCCCTGAATAACAGCTCCGGTGGGATATGCCCCGTAGGACGAAGCTGACTTGGAGATCTGGAGGTTGGCGTACTCGAACCTGGTGTAGCTCAGTCCAAAACCAAATTCAAACCGGGGCGTGATGTTCTTGGCGTCAAAGTGTCTGTAGTCGATGTATACACCTTCAGTAAAGTTGGATTGAGGAAAGTGTTGAAACCTGTTGGGCGCAAGCGTCAAGTCCGGCTTCAGCAGAGATCCGTAATGCGTCTCGTTGCGGGCAACGGTGTACGGGAGACGACCCGACGGGTTCTCGTCACCATAGAGCAGGGACACAAGGGCGTTGCCACTTTCCTGACCAGGAAGATGCGCAAAGATGACAGCGGTGACGTTGGGGTGGTCGATAAATCCATCTACCAGTCGCGTGCCCGCGTTATGGAGGACCACAATCGTGTTTGCACACTTGTCAGCCACGTTCCTAATGAGGCTGTCGGTGTATTCGTCATATAATGCAGGCCTGTCGAAGCCTTCGGAAGCCCACGCGTTGCCTGCTACGATGCAAGCGTCAGACGTCGGGTTAACCATGGGATCCCAGCTCTCCAAGTCCCAGAAGAGGGCGGTGCCGTCCCTTTGAGCCCGAGACACCAAGGCATCGAAGGGCGAACTGAAGAGACTTAAGGCGTTGGCCCCTGAGCCGCCACCAGAGATCAGAGTTCCGTTTGGTGCAATGGCACCGTATGAGAGGCTCAGGTTGCCGAGGAAACCAGTATTGATCTCGGTGAGGTTGGCGGCCTGGGCCCCGATAGCCCAGGACGAAAACATGGAGTCAGTGGGTTCTGGATTGTTCTTGTCGGGTGCTTTGAGAGAATACCCAAACAGGGAGACCAACCGCATATCTGACTTGAGTGGCAGTGCGTTGTTTGCGTTCTTGACGAGGACATGGCCCTCGACAGCGCCCATCGACAGTACTGGCTTTGCACTCGCATTTCGAGCATCAACAACCAAATGGGGTTTCCAAAGATCTTTGGCCATCCCATAGCCGGGAGTGGGAAAGTCCTGGTCCTGCTTTAGCTGGTACCAGCTTGCCAGGATTCTAAATACGCAGGTATGTTAGAAATGAATCCATTGCTGCCGCGTGAACCAACAGACATACCTGGTGACCATGTTGTCCACCTGCGACTCAGTCACAGTGCCATTATTCACGCCGTTGGTCAGGTTGGCTCCCCACAGTATCGAGCTTGGCATTACAACATCTAGGCCGGCCAGTGCCGAAGCCATGCCGGACCTCTGGGCACCCCAGTCCGTGACAACGAATCCCTGGAAGCCCATCTCACCTTTAAGGTAGCCATTCAGGAGCTTCGAGTTGTCGCAGGCATACGAATTGTTCAACCTGTTGTAGGAGCACATGATATTGGCAACTCCCGCATGAACTGCGTCTGAAAACGGCCTGCGTCGCAAAAGATTCGTCAGAAAATAGCCTTGTTCCCAAGTCATGGTGTTTCTGGGCCTTACCATAGGTACAGCTCATGCAGCGTCCTGTCATCAACGTTTGAGGACACCGATTCCGCCCCAGTGACACTTGCAGGAAGTCTATGCGTTTCTTGCTCTTGAGCAACGAAATGCTTTGCACTTGCCATAACTCCGGCTGTCTGAATACCGTCGATGGTCTCGTGGACAAGCTTTCCAGATAGATAAGGGTCGTTGGTGAAGCCTTCCCAATTACGCCCACCCTCGACCACACGGCCCAGGGGGCCGATAACTGGACCGAGCAGGAGGTTAACCCCCTTGACTTTGGCTTCGGAGCCCATGTAGTAGCCCCTGTGGTAACTCAAGTCTTTGTTCCAGCTAGCACCGACGTGGATTCCTGATGGCCATGAGTTCACGTAGTCTGTATTCCGGACGCCGTTCCCGGCGTCAGCGAGGCACAATCCAGGGAACCCAAGACGAGGAATGGCCGGAATGACACCAGAACAGCCTGTGTCTGTGGACACACCCGAGGTCAAGTTCACCTTCTCTTGCAGCGTCATCCTGGACACAAGGTCCTTGGCCCTGGCTACGGCTGCAGCCCATGGTCCAGTTTCCTGCTGCTCCGCTGTTGAAACACATCAGATTTCCTGACCATCAGAATGGGATGTCGTAGACGACAGGATGGAAAAACTTACGTGTAGGAAAGACAGGCGGGGATAGGCCATAGAAGTATGTGTCACTCGTGATGACATCCTGTGCATCTTGTGCTAGAAGACCCTGAGAGAGTAAACTCCAAATTAGGAGCCGAGATCCAAGCGTAGGAAGCATTGTGAGAGACAGTGCATGAGATGCTTGAATGTTGCCATAGTCTCTGCTGGAGAACCGGAACGAATTTATATCTGCCCCCTCCCTCCCTCCCCTCTCTACTACCGGGCCGTTAGACGGTCAAGATGGACATGAGCTCACGAGACAATTTCCGTCATGGACCTGATGACCAACAACAGAATGACAGGGTGGGTTAGGATTGCCACAATGGCAAAACTTGCACGACTCTTTGCATCCCACAAATCGTACAACGGATCATCAAGCCACTTGCTAGCAAGTATTAGGCATCTTTGCCGGTCAAGCAACTATAAACCACGCAAGCTTGTGGAGAAGGAAAACCACTTTTTGAACACTATCAACCCTTGCAACCCGCACACTCGGTTCATAACTATCCCCGCGCTCCCTCACACGATCCCCGCACTACCTCGCAGATGACATATGCAACACTGGGGACTTTAAAATGACAGTGCCTATAGAGTAACATCTGGGGAGAGGAGTGGTCCCGTCTGTCGGTAAAGAGTCGGTAAGAGAGAGACTATTCGGGCCTTCTTTGCTTTAGCCCAACCGTAAATGCGGGGGATCATGCCGTTGTTAATTGCCGAGTAAACTTGACAAGGAGACAAATAAGGAGAAAGCTCCTGTCTAGGAAACTAGTACCGGAAATAGCGGCCCCAATTCGGCAGAACTATCCCAGTGCTATCCCCAGGCTTCAATGCGCCGCCCATTCAAGGGTAGCTACATCCTCATACTCGATACCTTGGATCCAGACGCGGGCAATATCCAGAGTGCTGTTCATATTGACCAAGGGGTCGCTGTTGAGAAGCACCAGGTCGGCACGCTTGCCCGGGGCAATGACACCGCGGTCGTTTAGGTTGTGCAGCTTGGCCGGCAGACTAGTAGCGGCCTTCAGGACTTCCATGTTGGTCAGGCCGGCTTCGATCAGGTTGGTTAGCTTCTCATGGGTCTTTTGCCATGAGGCATATTAAAGAGGTCTGGAACAAAGCCGACAGATCCGTGTCCACAATGATGGGGATACCGGCGGCGTGAAGCCGTTTGACATTCTCAACAAACACCGAGCAGGTCTGGTTGGTCTTGGTGGTGCCCTGCAAGTACTCACGTGCGGCCGGGTTCACTACCACTTCCCCGGCGGACGGTAAGGGTGGGGATGCTGAATTGGCCCTGGCGCTTTATCTGGTTGATCAACTTGTGGGAGAGGATGGAGTCTCCAACCATGTGCTGGATACTGTCTACCTTTGATTGGACGACTTGCTTATATGGGATGGGCCAACTGGCATGGGCAGTAACTGGGATTCCGTTGAGATTAGAGGACTCGACGGCGGTGGACATCATCTCGACCGTGGGGCCGTTCAACTCGCTAATAATCTTCTTAAGGCCTGAGCCGTTACCCATAGCCCACTAGACAAACTGTCGGGCCTGAGAGGTGTTGTTCACCAGCATCGACTTATTGATCGGGGTTGTCCTGGCATGGTCGCTGTTGGGAGCAATCAAGGGAACCTCGGATTAAAGAGGCGGCGAGTGATAGCTTCTTTCTTTTCGAAAGGAAATATACCGAAGGGAAGCATTACTTCTCATGCACGTCCCTGGCGGCTTTGATTCCCTCGGTAACCTCATGAGCGAGGTTTAGAAGCAGGGCAATTCGTACGGTAGACCTACACTTGTGCATAGATCGATGTAAAATAGCTTAACCTAGTTGGAAAGCTGGTTTCGCCAGGGACCATCGAGAACTGTGAATTCTGGTACGACAATGATGGGTCGCTTCCCTGTGACATGCTGCCTTGGGCATAGGACATCTCTATGGAGGATTTTATGAAATAGGTAAGTCCAGTTATCCTTCCAAGATACCGAGCTGTGACTAAGCTTGGGTCTTTCAGAACCCTTCCATCACAGAAACTTGCGAGAACTTCGAAGAGGGCTACTCTTACTGCATTCAAGCCAAGCCGGCTCCAGTCAGCAGCACCACAAGCAAGCCAGAAACCACGGTCCAGTCTACAACCACTACACTTGTCCCCTCAAAGACTACCCCTACAATGACCACCACAACCACCACCACCGGGAACGGGGTCGAAATTCCCGTCCCGGTCCAGCCCGGCATCGTCAGCAACTGTGACAAGTTCTACCTTGTCCAAAAGGGCGAAGGCTGTGCCGACATCGCTTCCAAGCACGGCATCACCCTAGCCCAGTTCACAACATGGAACTCCAAGACCGGTAGCAACTGCGCTGGACTGTGGGCAGACACATACACATGTGTTTCCATCATCGGGCACGACGCCACTCCAACCAAGCCCAGCACCCCTACCAACGGGATCGAAACACCATCACCCATCCAGAGCGAGATGGTCAACAACTGCAACAAGTTCCATCTGGTAAAGACAACCACGACATGCCTGTCTATTCAAGACTACTACAAGCTGCCCCTGGCAGACTTTTATAAGTGGAAACCGGCTGTAGGCACAAATTGCCAGTCGCTCCTAGCAAACTACCACGTCTGCGTTGGAGTTAGCAGCTCAACACCTACCCCAACACAGACGGGCAGCAACAACGGTATCGAAACGCCTTCTCCGATCCAAAACGGGATAGCCAAGAACTGCAACAAGTTTCATATGGTTAAAACGACCACAACTTTCGCCTCCATTGAGAACTACTATCAGCTCCCTCTAGCCGACTTCTACAGATGGAACCCAGCTGTGGGCACCAACTGTCAATCCCTGCTTGCCAACTGCTACGTCTGCGTCAGTGTTGTCGGCTACACACCTACCCCTACGACACCTGGAAACGGCATCTCAACACCCACGCCGATTCAGACGGGCATGACCAAGGACTGCAACAAGTTCCACCTCGTCAAATCAACCACCACCTGCGCGTCCATCCAGAACTACTGCAAGATTTCCTTCGCCGACTTTTACAAGTGGAATCCTACCGTTGAGTCTACGTGTACGTCCCTGTGGACTGACTACAACGTCTGTGTGGGTGTCATCGGGCAGACGCCGACGCCGACGCCAACCAACCCGGGCAACAGCATCTCGACGCCTACGCCTATCCAGGCCGGTATTACCAGTAGCTGCAAGAAGTTTCATCTCGTCAAATCCACACCGGCTTGCGCCTCGATCCAGAACTACTACAAGATCACTATAGCAAACCTTTATAAGTGGAACCCGGCTATTAGTTCTGACTGCAAGAGCCTATGGGCGGAATATTATATATGCGTTGGGGTTTAGCTTTCTATTCTAGGCCTTGTTGATATTTAATCATTTCTTTCGACCGTTTATTTGGCGTGTTAAGGAGTGTACTGTCCTCGAAGCCATTGTGATCCTTAAGGATGCTTCGGGATCCCTTCCAGATTTAAGTCTTTCAACTCAAAGTTGTTGATAAGATTCTTTTCACCAACAGTATTTCATAACGATTACAAGCCGAGCCTCACCTGGCTACCCTGTAAATCATACATGGAAACCCAAATTCGCTGTCAGCACCTAATCTTGCTACGCCACTTGGCACATGTAATAGCATCCTTGGGGAGACAGGGGGTAAGAGAACTTGGGGTGTTTCGGGCCCCCATGGTTTCTGACCCTCCTAGCCCTCCGGAGAAAGGCAGGGCACACCTACCGAACTGATCTAAATCTGTTAAATACACAGCATAGTTTAAGAAGCCAAACAATTTAATCCACGGCCTAGGGTTGGCCCAAGACTAGGGGGCCCCAACACCCCCAAAGCCAACTTACACTGGGGACTTCACTTTATACCCTGGAAGGGTTCAACAGCAGCTTTTAGGTTTCATAATCATCATGCTAGTAAATGGCTATTCCATGGCAGCTATTCCACAAAGCTAGAGATGACTGGAGAATACACCATCAAGCCCCGATTCCCAACCCTCTACTCTAAGGCAGCCTCTTACCCTCTCTTGTGGCCTGACCTACAAGAGAATTGGTAGTGTCATCAGCGTACCTCTTGTAAGCAATGATGTACCGCTCGTCAGCGCTCCATGTTTCCTTGACACTCTTGCGATCAAGGATGGCATCATTCCACTTTCTCCATCTCGCCCAGATGCCTTCATCATCTCCACCACCAGACTGAGGAATTCCATGCCCGCCGTTCTTGTAGTGATCGATCAGGAACAGGCGCTTGGCCCAAGGCGCCAGGCAAATATCCACGAGACTGAAGTTGGCGCCCAAGAACCAGGGTCCTTCGGCATCCATTTCTTTGACGAGGGTTTTAATGTGGCCGTGGAGGTCCTCTCGTGCTTGGTCCAAACTGTATGGCTTTTCAGGAGTGTGCTGGAGGAGCTTGTAAAAAGCAGGGATGATTCGCGAGCTGATATGATCGATCCAGAGTCTGCATCGTGCCCTCTCGTAAGGATCCGAGGGGAGCAGTCGCGGACCGTAAGTGGCCTCATCTGCATACGCCTCGTCCAGGTACTCGCAAACAATGTTGCTCTCAAACAAGGGCTTTTGCACTTCGCCTTTGGCGCCGACAGGTACAGCCAGAGTAGGGACAAGACCACGAGGGTTCATGGCGAGGAAGGATGCCTCCTTCTTGTACGGATTGATCTCGATGTATTGATGCGGTACGTTCTTCTCGTGCAGGGTGATCCATGATCGCTGGACAAAGGGACAGAACCAGCCGCCGTAGAGCTTCAGTGGGTGCTCTTCTGAGTGGCGGGCAGCGAAATCGGCCGCAGCGCCCGAGGGCTCGGCAGGGAGCGAGGTATCAACGTTGGCCATGGTGCGCTTAAAAGTTTGGCTTGAGAGTATTAAAAGTCTTGAATACGGAGAAAGCCTTGAGCGGGTCAAGGTGTAGAATAGCATGAAGAGTTGGTCAACTCGAGGTTGGATGAATGACGTGAGTATGCGGGTGCAGGGTGCGGAGAAGGGGACATCCGATAAAGGTGCATGGCATATTCAGCAACTGAAAAGGAATTGTATTTATCTTTGAAAATCCCTGTCGTAGCATGCCATGTGTACTATTCATCCGTATAGATTGATTTCTTTTGAGTTGAAGCACCTGGGCTGATTCAATTGCCATCAAGATGACATGAGCTGTCCTGACAGACAGCTTTGAATCCCTCGCACTGTGTTCAGCCACATTTTCGCCGTGAAGACAGTGCCAGCGACTCAGACTAACTGTACATGATCACGGGACTGTGATTTCGTTGTCGCCTCGTCGCAACTCCCAGCTTCCTGTTCATCAATCGCTCAACATTCTTTGCCCATAATGTCCGACCAAAGCTCATCGCGGTTCACGCCGCAGAACAAGACGACTCATGAACGGTTATCCACACACACGGTTGGCCTCGTCGCCCTCTCCGACTTCCGCAAGCGCCGCGCCGAGGTCCTCGAGCAGCAGGAGCGCGAAGCCCGCGAGGCCGCGTTTTCAGGCACGTCCACACCGGATCGCTCCCTGACAGGCACTCCTGACAACGGTGGCAGTGACACGGGAAGCGGCCCACGTCCCGTGAAGAAGCAGAAGAAGAAGAAGCTGGGCAAGAAGCTCCTCTCGTTCGATGACGAAGAAGGCGACGAAGATGCGGCCCCGTCAAAGCCAACACCAAAGGCGAAAAAAGACAGCGCGAACGATACTGAAGGGAGCGATAGCGACGTGAAGACGAAATTCAAGGCCAATGCCTCGGTAGGCATCGTCCCCAAGGCCATGACCAAGAGCGCACTCCGCAAGGAAGCTGCCGAGCGCGAAGCCCTCCGTCGCGAGTTCTTGGCCATCCAAGAAGCTGTCAAGGCGACCGAAATCGCGATACCTTTTGTCTTCTATGACGGCTCCAACATCCCCGGAGGCACTGTCCGTGTCAAGAAAGGCGACTACGTCTGGGTGTTTCTGGACAAGAGTCGCAAGGTTGGCGCTGAGCTTGGGGTGGGAGAAAAAGCCAATGCCCGGAGAGAGTGGGCAAGAGTTGGCGTGGACGATCTCATGCTTGTCCGCGGAACAGTCATTATACCACATGTAAGTTGTCTGCAACGTCTGTCTTTGAATGTGTCTAATTGTTTGTCCAGCACTATGACTTCTATTTCTTTGCCATGAACAAAACCCTCGGCCCCGGCGGTCAGCCTGTATTCGACTATAGCGCAGAGGCCCCTCAAAAGCCCGAATCCACCGACGACGCGAAATCCAGCGATCCCCTTGTCACGCCTGCCTCCAAGGCTGCTGCTGCGAAAGCTCTTCCAGATGTCGACACCCTCGAGGGCGCTAACGATGATCCGTCTTTGACCAAGGTTGTTGATCGGCGGTGGTACGAGAAGAACAAGCATATCTTCCCCGCGAGTATGTGGCAGGAGTTTGACCCGGAGAAGGACTACGGGAAGGAGGTGCGCAAGGACGCTGGCGGGAATACCTTTTTCTTCTCGCGCTGATATGGTCGGATTGGCGGTTATGGAATGTCGATATCGTCTCGAAGGGTTGTGGGTATGGTTTGACGACAGATTATGCACCGATGGGTCACGTATCGAATTTGGTTCAAAGTTCACAAGCGAACTCGAACAAGGACAAGACGAGCTCAGCCGAAGAGCATCCAGACAGCCCAGCATGCGCCTGCGAGCAGCCACCACCCAGGCCAGAAAAGCATAAGGAAGACCATGTTGCCACTTCCGAGAACGAATACGGCGAATTCGTACCAGAGCTTCTTTCGTAGCCTCTGGATGCTTTTCGAGTTCCACACACCAACGACTGCTTTGCTGGACATGTTGAAGCCGTGAGATGCACTAAACTTTGTTGCAAGACAGGCCTTCAGGGCCACGATTCTGCTCGCATAGAGGACACCGGCGAAGGTGGTGCTCGTGAGAAGCCATGCGCGGAGGCAAAGGAAGATAGAGACGGAACTGACGAGGCTCTGGAACCGAAGCGCAATTTCTAGAGCCGGGCCAAGCAACCTGATGATATCGGAGCGGGGATGGGCGGAAACGGAGAGCTCCACCTTGGAAGCAGTCAAGAGGGTCGCCTTGTCCATGATGATGCAAATGGAGTTGGTTGCTGCAGAGATTCGGCAAGGAAACAACAATTGAACCAATTCAGAGAGGGTCTTCGAAGAGGAGAGAAGTTCGAAGAATGAGAGAGAATATCCTTGGCCCCCCAAGCAAGCCCCCACCACAAGCGTCGTCCTGAGGTGTATGGTGTTTATATCTCAACTCGCCTTGTTTTCCAACCCCCACCTCCGGTCGCCTAAAGCAGTCAACTCACGACTTCTGGGCGGCAAACGCGAGATAGTCTTGTCTAGAATAGTCATGAAACGAGTTTCTACACGCACATTCGCATTCCGTCACACTTGACTCGCCGAGAACGACCTTCGAGGCTCTCAAGGACCCGCCTCAAACCCCTCATCTCGCTCCCGATGGAGGTTCCACACGGCGACCCACGCCGACACGTGGGGCCGCTGATTCGTTGCTCGGGAGGCTTTTGACGACCCGATACGTGACGGACGCGACATTCAAGGTAGCAATCGGCCGGATTGCGGTTGGTCTATGGGCGTGGGGAGAGTGGGCGGCCGTGCCTTGTTTGGGCATGAGCCTGTCAGATCAAAGGCTCGTGATAGTCACGCCCCGGAGGATCAATCGACGCTACGACACACGTGGGAGCAGTGGTTTCTCTCCAGAGAACGACTTGGAGAGCCTCTAAAGCTTATTGAGTCTTGTGTGAGTGGAAACCGAGTTTGCCCACTGTTCTGGAGTCTGGAGAGGTACGCGAATCGAGTTCCAATGGCCGACTCCACGTGGTGGCCCGGCCGCCGTCGTTCGCTCCAGGGTCTGTCGGGCGCGAAAACTACCGAGACGGGCCCGCTTGCTTCTGGGAATTGGTGGGCTGATGTTGGCTCCGGCACGGACTTGTCGGCTATCGTGATCGGACGGCGACCGAGATTATCGAGATGAGGCTTGAGGCTTGTCGAGCCTTGTGTAATACAGCATTCGGAACGATAGAAGTCTCTTGCGGCTCATCCTCTTCTCCTCCCTTTTTTTTCTTGGGTATCGACTTCAGGGCTGACAGTGAGTGTCAACGGGCCTCTTTCACGACAAACATGAACAAGAGACGAGTTGCTGATGATGAGGAAACAGCAACATGATCCATCAGAATCACAAACAGGCTCCACTCGAATTGCCCTCAGCCAAGGGAACCACTCGGCAACACGTCCCGGGTTTCCTTCGGCATTGACTGTATCTCTGGTGACAGTCTCTCGCGCGCGTATTCGTCTTCTGATCCATCAATTCAAGATGCCTGCCTGGCACTGGGTCGAGGTACCATATATCGATATGACTCAATACACAACGGCTGCAGATAGATCTGCTACAACAGCACTGTGTTCAACATCAGCCGCAAATGACTGACTACAGGGATCAGTCCTTGTTAGCTATCGGCAGACCACCATCTACTGTCAGCAGACTTGGGACACGAACCCTCGCCCTCTCAGTATTCAGATGAGTCAGTTTGGTTACGGATGAGCAGCCTCAGTCGTTGGTTGATGCACAGAACCTTGACCCACGTGAGGAAGCTTTTCTCGGCGAAATTCTTCTCGCCGAACAGCTTACCAAGTGTGGTGACAAGAGGTAGCAAGTCCATTTCTATAGTCCTGGCTCAGACGCTCGGGATGGATATCTCAGAGGCCAGGTGCATCTACCTGACAAAGACAAGTTGGGGGTTGCACGAGAATTGTTGGACGATTGCGAGCTCCTCAGCAGGACCTTCCACGCTTGGCTTGCTACCTACCTATGTTGAATGATGTCAACATGGATGCAGTCATTGCTTTATGGTCAAGGTGTCAGATCCGGGGATGACTCTTTCTTGCTGCATCAACCTTAATCTTGACTAATATTTAATGGCGACCAGATCTATTCCAGCCTAACTCTCACCTTCAGTTACTGCCGTCGACGATTGATCCCCCACAGCGCCGGTGAATCACGGTTGACAATGCCTCGTCAACCCGCCAGCTCACTCGCCTCGTGGGAACGTCTACCCGGCGAGTTGAAATTAATGATTGTTGGACATGTGGTAGAATCATTCAAACAAGTCCAATCACCAAAGTTGTCAGCATGTGCCGCCGTCTGTCGAGAATGGCAGCACCTCTTTGAAGCAGAAACGTTTAGCGACCTCACTCTCCACCAATCCGACGTTTCCGAGTTCGCCGATCTTGTTCAAGGTCGGCGGAGACCGCTCCTACGATGGTTGTGGCTCCGTCCCGAGCTTACAGAATACGATTGCAAGGAATGCCGTGTACGCGAAACGATTGCTGAGGACAGGGCCAACAAGTTCATCTTGACCAACGCCGTCTGGGAGCTCTTTGACACCTTATCCGACTGGAAAAGGAAGGACGCCGTTACTACAACAAGGCAAGGCTTTACTTTCGAAATCAGTGCGCATTCTCCAAGCGACCTTCGTCACGCAGGTCCGAAAATGCGAAGGCGAATCAATGACAAGGGCTGGATGGGGACAATGTGCCCGGAGCAGCTCATACAACGCAATTATAGAGCCTCTGGTGATGTGCCTCGCAAATGCACCTCACACCACAAACCGAGACCGTTCGGAGAACTCACAGGGCTACGGTTCGACATGCGCGCGCAACCTGTCAAGCGGCTAAAGACATTGCCTTGTGTCAGAGTGGTTGACACCTTTCTTATTCGACGACAGTGCCTTCGATACTTTTCAGTTCCAAAAACTCTACAGCCAATCATACAAAGCTTGACCCAGCTCAAGCATCTCCGTTATGAGCACTGGGGTGCCCTTTTCAACGGCATGGGATTTGCCTGGCTCAAGGTCCGGGACGAGGAGCATGCCCTGCTGTTTGGCGAAGTGCTCCAGAGCAAAAAGACTCTCAGGTCGGTTGCCTGCTATGAGGATATGACCCATGCCAAATTGGGTAGTCGGAGAACCCCCCGCCATAGCTTAGCCAGGGCTCTAGTTAAGCCAAGCCAGCGGCTCGAGGAGCTGCACTTTGCCCACAATGTTGACGCCATGGACTTTTTTTTCTACATCGTCACGGACAACCCGAATCCGGACAAGGGAGCGAAATGGAAGAGATTGGAGCGAATTTCACTTACCTCTGCCTGGCTCAGACCTCCCGGTTACCAACATTTGATCCTCCGAGCGGCGACGGTGGCTCAAAGAATGCCAAAGCTGCAAAGGATGGAACTCTGGCATACCGATACCTGGAGCTCGTGCATATTCCAGTACAAATCAGACCCGGAGCGGCCTATCGTACGGCTTTCGAGTACACGGTTCGGCGGTCTTGGTGTTTCGGAGGAAGAGGCCTGGCGGGAGGTGGCGAGCACGCAGGGGAGTCGACACCAGCCCCCAACCGAGCACAAGCTTTTGGATCAGAGAGATTTTGCCCAGTATAATTCTATACTGCGGTATTTAGATCAAGGGGATCGACTCTTGAATGCCACATCATGGCATCAGCTATTGGATGAAGGATGTCCGAAGCCTGTCATGAAGCGTTCCATCCCTCAGGCAGCGACATCTCATGTATAGGCCTGATCCTTTTGTAACAATTTATAATATTCTGAAATCTTTTGATCCAAACGAGCACTATTCTGGCAACTCAAGACGAGGGTAATGTGTCACCTCTGGCCGAGTTTTGGGATGATCCTCCCCAAGAATCATGTCCAGAGTAGCCCCCTCAACCAAACCCCCGCTCCTCTTGAGAAATTGGAAAAAGTGCCCCTTCTCTCCCACCTCTGTGTCCTCCAATGATTCACAGGGAATAGAAACATCCAACTTGACATGAGCAGGCAGCCACGCAAACCAGAAACAGAGTCTTGGGTTCAGGACCTGTCGACGAGGCAACTCGCGTCGCCATCCGACTTGATCTACGTCCATGTAAAAGGTGACGCGCTGTAGTTTTGGGAGTTGACAAAAGAACTTTGTGAGTTTGATCCATTCGTTCTGGCAATGCCACTCTTCGCCGCAGAGATTCTGGACCATGCAGATGTGTTGAAGGTGGTATGCTATCGGAGGTTGAATTTCGATTAAGAAGCCCGTTGCGTAGAAGAAGTATAGGAAGCTGAAGCACACGTGGCGGCCAATCGACTCGAGTACCTCGAGGTGACTATAAAGCTATGAGCACAATGAGCTTAGGGGAGTCCCTTTCAACTCACATTGTCTTGCAGCTCAACAACATGGGCAAGAATGCGCTCTTCTCCACAGTAGGTGGAGGACCTCTCACTTCATCAGAGCCATAAAATTTGAGACGGCAGAAGTAACAGCCCTTGTCTAAAGGTGCCCGCTCCTCGGGATCTGACTGCGTGACTGCTTCCGCGCCGGCAAGGCTCTCGGGGGTTTGTTCGTCTAGCCCAAAGAGCTGCTGGATGGTGCACCTGTTGTAGAAGGGATGCTCATCCCAGACGTCTTTTGGGTAGATGTGTTGCGCTAGGCCGGCCTCCCTCCAGAGGACTAGGTAGATCTGGGAGCGTATCTCGGGTGGAAGTCGGCGGATGAGGCTATCATGTTGTGGGAGAGCAGATTCAAAGTTGACATTGGTGCTTCTAGTTCCGGTGTGATTAGGCTGGGTAGATTGTTGGCCATGATCGGGAGATGGGAGTCGATCCTGGCGAGACAATATAGTGGCCAGTTGGCGCTTCTGCAACTCGGATGGGCTTGAATATCTAGCTTTAGCCATATTGTAGACCCTTGACGAAAGAAAAGAAAAAAGATCAATGTGAAGGTTAAGCGTGGCATCTGCTGCCTGCGGCGGAAGGATTGTCTCGCGTTTCAGCCAACATGTGACATGGTGCGGGGTGGTTGGGTCGAGTCGCCCGCAGCCAACACAGACAGAACTTGGGTCCGTGAAAAAATCCATGGTATTCTATTCTTCGTCTTTTCATCATTTCCTCTTTAAAACATGCCAATCATGCCTGGGCCTTCTTTGCCTCCTTCAGATCGCTTCGATATTGCACAAGCTTGGACATCTCCTGAGCCCTCTCAGACTCCAACCTCGAGAACCCCTTGATGACACCCTCACGATCACCCATTCCCATCTCCTGGCTCATCTTGAACTTTCCTCCCATCTTTGTAATCTCAATCTCGATGCCGATGATGCTCTTTTGCAGGAGCTGGATGAACCGGTCCGGGGCGTCTGTCAGCTTCCAGTCCACGGGGTTATCGCCGCCGGTGAAGCCCATGACTTGAGTCTCGGCGTGGTAACTGAGGTCTCCAATCTGCTTCGTGAGGAACTGGCCCGTCTCCTCAGCCTTGGAGTCATAAAAGACCTTGGCGCGGCCGTAGACTTGTACTGCAGCGTAGTTCCATGTGGGAACGACCTTGCCAGTGGTGGGCTTCGTCTCTGTGTAAAACTTGGGCGTAACATAGTGCTGAATAGGAGAGTTGAAGATGACGATGACGTCTTGCTCAATTACGTTGTTCAACTGGGGGTTCTCGGAAAGGCTCTCGATCATGGCCTTGCTTTGTGGGTTCACCCTCGCCAGGTGACCTCGCAGCTTTCCTAGCTCGGTCTCGCTTGACTCATCCTCAACGTCTAGCACGAAGGGAATGTGACTGGATTGGAGAAAGTCAAAGTTGGGAGAAGAGATGGCTGTCGTGAGAAGACCGAGAGGGTTGTCTCGGATCAACTTGCGCAGGACTGAAATATCAGCCTCGCCGTGGGGTCCTTTGATATACATGGTTGTCGAATATTGACGATGGCCAATGAGAGAATAAAATCTTAGTTGAATTGAATCTGTTTGTCTTGAACAGGACGAGGATGTCGGTGGTTTAAATACCAAAGCCCTTATCTTGGCAGTCATACCATCACTTGCTCATGCGTCCATGAAACAACCCCCTCGGCCAATGATGTCACCGTAGTTGTCAAACCGAGGGTCCTCGGCTTCTGCAGTCAATGACTAAACCGGAGCCGAATACCTGGAATCACTCCGTCCCTTGTAACAGCATCAATATGCTTCTTATTACCTGAAAGCGCCCTAGCCCGATGTGGGCGCGTATTGGAACCACGGAATTAGCAACGCCAAGGGGAAGATTCTCTGCCCGTTTTGTGCATAGTTCCCGCCTGCCACAAACCTTCAAGGTCACATTGGCAGATCCTAACAGATGTGATGGGAAACAGGGTCAAAGACAGCAAGATGTTAACTTGTCTGTTAGAGTGGTGACTCCTTGTCGTGCCCCGCAAACTGCCTCGTGGTACGCCACGCTGCAGGGCTGGAGCCATACCCGCAGCTGAACTCGTGAGTCAATTTCCTATTCGGTAGTTGGGGTGATCTGATCTTTGGAATCATTTTTGGTTGTGGGGCCGCGGAAATGTCTTGAACGGCAGACGCATCTTGAACGATTCCGAAAGAGGTATTGAGATTAGAGATGAGATCGGTTGGAATCAATGCCTTGGCGGACTCGGCTACGACTAGGACAGATCGAGTTGACTCACAGGACATCTACGCCAAGTCGCAACCATCAATCAATGTAAATGGAGTACATGCAAACCGGATAATTGATTACCGGAGGGACCTTTGAGTTGATGGACTCACTTGGCTGAAAGACAGAAAGTTATCCGGATAATTGATTCCCAGAAGGACTCTCTGGCTAATGGGCTTACTTGGTTGAAAGAAAGAAAATCATGCCCAGGCAATAGACTGGATAGGCATGTTGTCATTACCTATCGCAGCTCCTTAGACAGTAAACCGCAATGATTATGATTACGGAGCTCAATGCGTATCCATTGACCCTGTCTGTAGCCAGGAAATACCCTAGACCGGTGGTGGAGTTGTGGTGGAGCTGGGCTTCCGTCCACCGCCCCTATAGTCCCAACATTTGAAGGACCCAACAAGCCCCGTTGGCTCAGTGGTAAAGCGTATCACTAGTAATTCAACGACATGATAAGATCACTGGTTCGATTCCAGTACGGGGCATCTAATCAATCAATTAAGCAGGTTCCTCAATTTCGAGGGATCAGCCACCTTTTTGCGCATTCCCAGGATGCCGTTGATGATGCTAGCAATGGTGTTTGAAGTCAGATTTCCTTTTTGGGTAGATAGGCCTTGACATCCACGTGATAGTCACGTGTCTCCTCGAAATCATATCTCCCTGGTCTGAGCCATCCATGTTAAGTTCCTTTCTGGTTATATCTATCAAAGGAGATACCTATTTTAAATCGGTTCCAGGTAGTGTGAAGCTGTCGTGTTATACCAAACTTTTATGCACCGCGTGGTGTAGATCCTCACTTGAGTTAAGCCTAGTAGAGAACAGAACCAGGCAATTGTGCACCACGGTAAATTTCATTGTCCTTTCTCGAAGACATATGTAACCCCTGACTCGAATATCAGTGTAGAGCAAGTCATGTGCTCTATGGTGTGGATGGCCAAGGGCAGATGTGACAAGTGGAGAAGGCTTTGGCTTGAAGCGTGATACGTGATCGATCCCTGTTGCTCAAAAGCTTTTGATTTTAGTTTCCATCTTAAAGGCAGGGTGTAAACAACGGTCGTATACAAGGTGACTACCATGTACGCACATTGACAGAATACTTTTAGGCTTATATGATGTTGGAGCTTACAAGCTAGGTACTTGGCTGATGGGAATAGTTGCCAGAGTACATCACCGCCAACTGGCCTATTTTTCGAGTGTTGTCTATAATAGTTTAACTACTACTCACACCAAGAGTGGAGAAGATAATGCTTGGCAACTCGTCTTTCCTCAATACAATGTGGTCTCTCTTCATGGGCAGACATTCTTGCTGTAAGTCGGGACTCTACCAGAGAGTGCAACCCTTTCATGTAATGGGTGGGAAGAACCCAAGGACAATTCCTTGTACGGCTCAAAATCAATTCTAGAAGAATTTGTAGACGTGCTTGCGGCTATGATTTCCGCCATTGCGGATGGTATTTTTGCAAAGATGCCCATGCTGCAGATGTCGTCGTTCAACTCTCATAATTTATACAACTGCTAGCGAATATAACAATATGTAACACCTAGCCTGGAACCATTCTTGTCAGTTATCTAGTTCCACTGTCCATGGCACATGACACCCATTACCTTGTGAGATGTTGCCTCGTCCCCAGTGTGCCTTTGTCTCTGTTCTTTCACAACCAATATATCTAGATCGCCGGGGACTATAAAACCTATTGTAGTTAGATAGTGTAGAAAGCATATCTTAGAATCATCACGGATGCCAAGGAGAGTAGTATCATGTTTTACGAATTTATTGATAGCTCGAGATGTTAAACGCCATACTATGGATTCAATTCCAACCAGTCAAAACCATCAATTTTTGCACTTAAGCGGAAACAGGAACCACCTTGGGGGCCTCGGGGACCCCAGCGGCTTCAACCTTGGGGGGCTCCTCCTTAGAAGCACCGTTGGCCTTGTTCTCCCGCTCCTTCAGACCAGCTCGCACACCGGGCAGGATGAATCGACCATAGTCGATAGCATCGTTGAGGTTGTCGTAACCACGGATGGAGATGAGAGAGGCACCGAGGTCAACATAGTCGAGGATAGAGTCGATGACAGTCTGGTAAGAACCGACAAGAGCGGTAGAAGCTCCGCGGGCGTTGGTGGCTGTCACGGTAGGGTACCAAAGAGCGCGGTCCTGGACCTCGCCCTTCTTGGCAATGTCCAGCAGACGCTGGGAGCCAACGTTCTGGGGGGTGCTGTCGTTGGGGGCGAACTTGCCAATCTGAGAAGGTCGGTTGGTCTTGAGAGCGTCAAGGGTTCGGTGAGCCTTGGCCCAGGCGAGCTCCTCGGTCTCAGCGATGATGGGTCGGAAAGTGACCCAGATGCGAGGGCGGTCCTTGCGGCCAGCCTTCTCGGCCTCGGCGTAGATGCGGTCGATCTGCTCCTTGGTCTCCTTGAGGGGCTCACCCCAGAGACCGAAGATGTCGGCGAGAGCACCACCAGTGCGGTAGGCAGCGTCGGAAGAGCCACCGACGGAGACGTCAATGTGGCCGTTGACAGGGCGGACGTGGCTGCTGAAGTCCTTGAACTTGTAGTACTTGCCGTCCCAGTCAAAGGGCTCAGTGGAGGCCCAGGCGCGGCGGAGAATCTTGATGTACTCCTCCTGGCGCTCATATCGCTCCTCCTTGTTATAGAAGTCACCCTCACGGGCCTGCTCAGCATCGTTGCCACCGGCGATGAAGTGAACAACAACTCGGCCCTTGCCGAGCTGGTCAAGAGTAGCCAGGGACTTGGCAGCAACGGTAGGGTAGACGGTGTTGGGGCGGAGAGCGATGACAATCTTGATCTTCTTGGTCACAGCGAGGATAGTAGCGCCAATGGTGAAGGGGTCGAAGGAGGAGGAGTGGTAGGGGATAAGAGTGTAGTTGAACTCATGATCATCCAGAGACCGAGCATAACGGACGAGGTACTCGGGATCGATGCCAGCACCGGGGATGGGGTCCAGCTCCGTAGAGGCGTTGGGGAAGGTCACGCTGATAAACTCGGTAGGAGGAGCCATTTTGACTGATTGGTTTGATGATTGAATCTGCAGAGGAAGAAGAGGTTGTCTGACTCTGGATATTCAATTGTCTTTATATCTATCTTGATTGTTTTCTGCTGTCCAGTTAGGACCCGTTTATGTTAGTGAGGTTTCATTATTAATCTCCAGAATGGCGAAATGGGTATTGCGACAGATGTTGGATGATGACGCCTTCGCACGGCACCGATGTCGGCTAATCGGGTTAGCATATCCCGGAGCTGGAGCAATCAGATGAAGTATCCAATTGATCAATCAGATAAGCCAAACAAGCATCCTCGATGGAGAATGCGTTGATCTTTTCAAGCTAAGCTTCATGTCCGAGACCCTGTTGTCGAGATGCAGTCGCCCAGACACTCGAGCCGTCTTGACGTCCGAGCAACGAAGCCGGAGCCGAAAATCACGTTCCCCCGGTAAACCTCCCCCGAACTCCTTCAAGGCTCCCCCGCTCACAGCCCAGCCCTGCCCCTCCGGGTTGTGGTCGTCCTCTGATCGGCCAGGGTCCGCGATGGCGTCACCCGGAGGGAGCTCCACAGAGGTGTTGCAACCGGCCAGCGCCGGGGCGGGCCATCTGCAGATTGGGCTGACAGCCAAACACCATCTCGGACCTCCCATTGGCGAGAGATGTCGAAATCTCGGGTTTAAGAGCTGCCCGTTTCCCATGGCATGATCTATCGACCATCAGCCCGGTGGAGGAGAGGTCATGGGAGGACATGATAGGCGCCCTACACGTACACACACTGAGGATATTATCGGAAGGCACAGGTTTAGGCTGCATTGGTATTTATAAGCTCCCACGAGAAGAAGCCTTTAAAAGGATTTCACTGCCGAGTGGGATAAGTACGTGCTCGACAACCTTTTCTCTTTTCACAAAAAACACCTCACCTTGATGATCAGGCCGCAGAGGGCGACGAATTTTGCCAGGAAAAAGTTGAAGGGGAGTTGTCAGGAGCCAGTTGCGGAATTCTCGTTGCATATATCACCAGATGCTTCATAAACTTTCCGCATTTCGAAACTCCTCGATTTGGGCTCTGGAGGACTTTTCGGATCCGGAGAATTTCTCGGCGCCTCGATTGGACTCGATTTCGGCTTGTTGAGTGCGCAGCTGAGATTTAAGAGTTTACGGTTTAAAACGACGTGATGAGAGTTCAGATGAGCAGCCAGGGCGATCCAGCATATATGGCGATAATATGCGAACACAACTGCAATTTTTCTGGTTGAAGGATTGGTATCTCTCGAGTGTAGCCCGACATGTCTTCGAAAGCAACTTATTTTACGATTACAAAGAGTCTAAATGGTATATATATACGTGCTATCGAGTTGCAAGTAGAGTTTTGCTGTTTTCGATGCATAATGTTGTTGACCTTAGCCGACTTGAGACTCTGCTAAGCCCCTGTTCCCAGGATAATTCTGCCCCCCGATGAATTTGGACGAAGTTGTATTTCTTGACGGAAACAACCCCCGTACCGAACACAATTATGTGTTACGAAGCATCTTGGCTCTCGTCGTGGACAGTGAATCGACTCTTCTTGCGAAGCTTTTCGCCATAGACGAACAAGTACCAGAAGCCAATCACTCCAAACACACTCAAGCCACCCAGCAGGCTGCACCCCTTTGCAACACCCATGTTGATATACAGCGGTCTCCCGAAGAGGATAGCGGCAGCAGCAAATGAGCTCCTCATTGCATCGTTCGCGGCAAAGAGACTGGCTGCGTACTGCGGATAACTTAGCGGCAAGTATATAAAGATGCCGATTCCAACAACAAATCCGCATCCACAATACATGACAATGCCGATGGTGGGAACAACCCAATGGATAGAGTCTCGAGCAGCCCAGCCGAATAGGAACATGCCAGCCGTGACACCAAAGACTCCACCAAGTCCGGGGCGTAGGTATGTCTCTGGGGAATCAAAAGTGCCTAGCTTTTTGAAGCGCTTTTCGGTGAAGATGCGGTACCATGAGCAGTATTGGAAAGCGCCTAGAAGGCAAGCTATGAGGACACAGACGAAGACTGCGCTTGACTCGCCGAGGTTCATGCCGTATATCTTTGGGTACACGAGAGGAAAGACTTCGAAGAAGGAGTAATAGATGCCGTATGTGAAGGAAGTCTGAGGGTCAGTGTTAGCATTTCTCAATCAAGTAGGTGTAATGGGTACTTGCGTAAATATTGACAAAAGCGATGGCTGGATCCTTGAGAGTGATTTCAAACGGCTTTATCAAGGCCATCTTGGCAATATCCTTGCGAGAGATACCGTTGGAGCTCATGGCTTCTGAGACATATCTCGTAGAGTTCGTTTCCTTTCGAAGACGCTTGGCCTTATAGTGCAGGAGTGTGGGTGTCGAGGTTTCAGGCAGGAAGAAGAAGAGCGGGATGAACATGAAGCCAGAGAGCCAGAGGAGCTCCCACATTGACCATCGCCAACTGCTTTTGATTAGCAAGGGTATCGTTTATTCAAGAGTGGGACTCACCTCTTTGCAGTGACAGAGAATCCAGAGAGCAAAGGTCCCAGCGCAGGGCCACAATACATTGCGCCAGACCATGCCGCAAGACTGTAGGGAATGTAGATAACCGAGAACTGCATCACGTTAGACAAGATGTAGGGAGATGAGCAAGGCTTTCTTCGTACCATGTCAGTCAAGGTTGCAGCTCCAGTTGCCAGGCATGGGCTACCAAAGAAGCCCTGGAGGAACCTGACAACAAGGAAACCAGCAAATGTTTGACACAAAGCTGCAGCGACGGAAAGAATTATAAATATGGCAAAGGTGATTATGTAGATGGGATTTCGACCGATGTAGGGCATCTCGCTTAAGGGCGAGAATAGCAACGGGCCAAGCCCATCTAAGGATGAAATCAGCTGAGCAAATTGGAAAGGAGTTGTTGAACATACAGCCAAGGACATATAGAGCCAGACCCAGTGACGCGACAGTTTCCGAAACTCCAAAAGACTCCGTAACCTGTCTGGGGAAGGTTAGCATCACATGAAAGCGTATCGGCCTGGATGACGACGCACTCGGTGCTAGGGACATAGATGGAGGATCCGCAGTAGATTGTAAACGTATACATGCTGTGACACTCCGTTAGCAAGACACAGTTCCCCTGAGGACAGATTTCGGGTCGATACATGCCATATCAGAAATGCAACTCCAGCCTTTCTCGCTGTTGACCAGTTATGAGGGTTCTCCGGGTCATCGCTCGACTCCCTAATCGCTGAGTACATGGCCCGAGTCAGGGTCGCAACACTCACCATCCAACAACCACCAAACTCTGATCATCACCCTGCGATGAGTTTGAGGTTTGACTCTCCAAATATTTGTGCTTGTCGGTTGGGAATGCCAGGAGTCGGTCGCCGGATATCGCTCGTGCCGTGGCGCCAAAGGCCGTCGTTCGAAAGAGGTGCGCCATGGTTGGTGAAGACGATGGGGACGCATCAGGAAGAGAGAAATCCCGTGGTAAAATAGTAAAACATGCGAATTTTTCAAGGCAATGATTTCAAATCCATCATCTCCATCTCCGTGTTAGGCTATTCGGACTCTTGGCTTTGGTCCCACTCTTAGGCTATTCGGAACTTGACACCAAGCCTAGGTCGGAGTCCGAAGAGGAACATGAGAGATGAGGCAGCATAAAAGATGGGTGGGCGTGGAGTATTGAAAATGAGAGGCAGTTTTTAATGTCATTTGAATATTAGACACTAACTGAGAAGAGTGAAGTTGTAATGTGCTAGCGAGGCATACTCGATCTAAGCATCAGGAGGTAGTCTCAAGAGCAGTGATCAAAGGTAAGTGGGCTCCAATCGAATTTCAATCGAATTTCAATTGAATTAGATTCTATTTTGAATCGAATTACAGTCGAATATGAATCGAATATCCACTATCTACATAAGAACATGCTGCTTTAGGGTCACCTAAACCTCACCTCACTGGAGTTATCAACTACTGGTATACTTTTATACCGACAAGCCATCATCTCTCGCAAAAGTATGCAGCCACTCTTCTTCCAACAAATCAACTGTTATACTTTCTTGCTCAATCAACATCTCACAGCCCGTCAATGGTAACTGTGGTACTGCAACGGCCTCCATAATGAGATGGGCGATGCACTTGAGCTCACGCAAGATCTTCTTTGCCCGTGGCCAGACGTCTTCGTAGTGTCTGAGAGTGCCAATACAAACCCGTATGCGAGATCGAGCCACATTAGCTTCTCGAGGCCCAAGCGCAGACTTGCAGGCAACTAGGTGTGCAATGGTGCAACACGCAATCATGCAGATGGTGAAGGGCGAGATCTGAACAGCCTCGACGGGCAGAGTTATCAGGCACTGATTCTGTTTCTGGATAGCTTCTAGAAGCTTTTCCAAATGTGTACGGCCATCCAAGGCACTGCCAACCCCCGTTGCGGAGGCGAGTGGCGGAGGAGGTGAGCCGCAGCTGGAGATATCTTCAGCGACATTGTACCGCAGAGTGGAAAGTGGACGATGGATGTAAGTGATCGATCTGAAGAGCCCTGAGTTTCTTGATATAGTTTATGTCGTCAAAGAATCACTTACGTGTACATCATCATGTAAGCCTGAAACATGAGCTGATCTACAGACGCGGGCTTGACACAGAGCCCACGCTTGGTAGCTGGCAACATCAGGAACCACCCTGCTATTGTGGCCTCGAGGTTGTCGCAGAGAATTTCTGCGTCGGAAATGTCCTGAAACTCGTAAGACGCTCTCAATGAAGAAACGAAAATGTCGTTTGCGTCGATGAAATATGCGAAGGAGGAGAAATTCTTGTCTTCGAGAGCAAATTCTCTGTTGCAGTAGTCTTGCCATGAAGCAGCTCCCCGAGGTATTTCCTAACAATTGAGAGTCAGAAAGCCACGCAACAGGATGATAAGTAAACAAACCATTAAACAATATTCATGATCCTCACACGGAAGGCTAACATCATAGTCGGCGCTGTTGAGAGTCGTCCTATGATCGCGTCTGATGACAGAAAAGTTGGAGTCGACGACATATATCATCCACCACGTGCGCCTCCAGCTTTCTGCAAGCACGGGATTATAAGCCTCCACGGCATCTGCGAAACTCTTGGTGTGCATGCCGATGCTCTTGGCTTGTTGGATTGCCTTTGTCAGAAGCTCTTCAGATGGCACTTGCTCTGAGCACATGCTCTTTGCTAGAGCCATGAGCAGAGTTGCCTGGACTGAAAAGCCATCAACCACATCAGAAGACCCTGTGTTTATATCCACAAGATGGTTTTGGTTTGATGGTGGATCGGTGTAGAATGAACCAATGTATCGCATAACCGAAATGAGTTGTTGAGCACTTGGCGTCTCAGCAGTGAGAATATCCTGAAGGGCGGCTTTCGGAAGAACAAAAGGATGACTGCAGTGAAAGCGTTGGTAATACAGATTTAGAAGGGTATCGAATCCTGGACTGCTCCCAAAATCTGAAACTGTGGTAAAGACTCGCTGATTCGAATTCGTCTGCAAAAGCCCGCAATCCTCGAGCAGAGACTGTGTCGGTGTCGACACGTTGAGAGGGCTCTGTGATGCCGGCTTTCGAGCCCTTGACCTCCCCGTGCGGCGCGACTCGGGATATGAACAAGGTCTGGATAGGCCTTGGCATCTTGAACAGGATGGGCTTACGGCATCACATCGTAGATGCTGATTTCGACAAGGTATACATGCCAGTGAAGATCGCGTAGCTGGGCGGCGGTCCATGAGATTAATCTCGGAGTTGTGGTCTCTGATGATACATGCATGTGTCGCGGAACATCAGCCAGTTCGGCTCGGTTTAACTCGATTTCTAATCGGCTTTAGCGTGAGTCAATGGATGAAACTTAATCCGTCCGAGACATGACTTTATACGTAAAAAGAACTACGTATAGCATGATCCACCCTTGCTCCGTCGTCTTCGGATGTCCGAGGTTCACACTGACAGCCCTCAACCATCAGCCTCATCATGTTGCGCGACCCATATCACTACCTCACTTCCAAAACCTTCTTGACATCAGTTTCGAAAACACACTCGATACCCCTTTTTCCAAAAGCCCTCTCAACTACAGGAGACGAATCTTCGTCGTCATCGTAAAACTTCCCAAAGCTAACCTTTTTCAGATTCGGAAACTTGTCAGGCGCATTCTCAGCCAAGGAGAGCATCACGGGCATAAGCTCTGGGTGGCAGTAGTCTTGCTCGTAGCTCCGGATCGAGGGCGGCAGAAACTCTACCAACCCCGTCTTGTCCTCGTCCGGATACAGATTCGCAAAGTCGATGTACAAGGTTTCCAGCAACGTCATTCCTTTGAGGCTAGGTATGGGGGCCTCGTACAAGCCGCCCTCCCATTCCATCGGCCGGATGAGGAGGTTGACATGACGTAGGGTATCTGATCGAATGGGCAGGGTCCGCAGAATCTGGTATGCCGACAATGCGGCCTCGTGTGATACTACGCAAGAATGGGAGGGGTGAAGCAAGAGAAACTCCAGCTTCGGGAAGCCCTCCATGAGTTTCCTAAAGCTTCCCACATCGAGAGCGGGATCGGTGAGGTTCAGAGTCGTGAGGCTGTCGTGAGAGAGGCCTTTCGATTCCTCCACCATATAAACATTCACCGCGTTGAGCGTCTTCAGAGTGGGAGCCGCCTTCAGCACACCATCAAGAGCCATCATGTCGAGGCAGAATTTGCCCGAATAATGGGCGTTAAGCTCGACAAGACGTGGCAGAGATCCGGGTTGGGAGAATGGAAAATCGGCATCCGAACCCATGTCCATCGAGATGCGTTCCACGTTGGGAATTTGCGTAAGAATCAAGGCAGCCAGAATAAGCTTGGGATTGCAGGCGAACCCATCCTTCGGGTCTTTTTCTCCAGTGGCCCACGTGGAGGGAATATCGATCAGCTCCCCGTTTGCTCTTGTTGGGTATTTTGCAATTAAGTTGTTGAAAAGGTCCTGGTCATCTGGTGCAATGACCATATCCTGCTTTTCTTTGGTATTGGGTGCAAACTTTACGACCAAGCCTTGCACCTTTTCCTTCAACTCCTCTCGTGTTGCCAGTGTGCGAGTTAGGGAGACAAGGCCATCGTCATAGGCTAGGGGGAGTCGATAGAGAATCGGCTGGGCTACACGTCGTAGGGCCTTGCAAACGCGACACAGGCCGGCCAGGGATTTCAAGGAGGCGCGGTAATCATCAAAACGCTTAACCACGTCTGCTGTTTCTTTCAGCTTGTTGTTGTCAAACGGGCCAATGTTGGAGAGGATCTTGTCAAGGATCTCCGTCGGGAGATTGGGAAGCTGAACCATGATCAGATGAGAGCCCCGGCTTAATAGAACGAGATGTGGAAGAACTGCGATGAGAGACGAGTTGTTTGGGCCTTGGAACTGAAGACAATGAGCATGGAGAAGAGAAAGTAAGCAGTGAAGTTACCGCCCAGAGGTTTTAGATATAGATCACCTGATCGCAAGAACAAGGATACAAAAGACCCTTAATGCTGTCAGCTTCAACGTCATCCTTGGCATAAGCAGAGCCCCTCCCATCGCGCCAGTTTGACTCAATCTGGTATAGCTACCCACAATGTCCTCGCTTCATCACTTGGCCATGCCCTCACATATGCTGATGTTATAGGCCTCGGTACGTATAGATTTGAGCTTGGCCAATGGTCAAAGAGAAAAGATTGAACCAACTATTACCCAAAGGGAATTCTTAAGCGAATGGCTCCAAAGTACCAAACCAGAAGTTGTGCTTAACTACTCTTACTATGACTACATTCTTATGATCAACAAAGGTTCTAGAGGGCGACGAGATGGGAAATATCACGATAGAGTTTGAGTTCCTCAAAACCAACTACCTAGGCTTTCCTCTTACTCGTGATA
The DNA here is from genome assembly GCF_025433545.1 of Fusarium keratoplasticum. Classification (NCBI taxonomy): domain Eukaryota; kingdom Fungi; phylum Ascomycota; class Sordariomycetes; order Hypocreales; family Nectriaceae; genus Fusarium; species Fusarium keratoplasticum. Next base: position 1,604,834 of record NC_070534.1, read on the forward strand.
CTTGACTCCCCGCCACTGCTCCCAAATAATTTTGGCGAACGGATTCTCCTCAGAGCCCTCTCCCTCTAAGCCTCATCACATTCAGGAGGAGGAGGAAGTAGAACCTTCGTCTCCCTCTTCCTCAACTTCAATCTTTCCTTCTTAGTCAGTCGACGGGAGGGTATCTGGAGCGAATCGTGCTCAACGGGTGGCTCTAGGTCAGCTTCAGGGCACAGCTCTACCGGCAATGAGCCCCAAAGGTGATTATGACTCGATGTTCGTTGGCCAGTGTTGTCAGACACCTGATACCAATCAGCTTTTGCACCCCAGAGGCTTCCCCCTTTTAAGGAGTATTTGTCGATCGCCATTCATACAGAAGGAGTTTCTTCGCAAGGACTATCCTCTTCCGCCGCTTCAGCTGGACTCTCCCCATCAGAGGCATCGTCCTGGCCCGAGTCGGATTCTGGCTCAGCATCGGAATCTAAATCGAGCCCGTCCCGCCCAAGATCTTTCGATCCGTGGTTAGCTGCAAAGGTCACTCCATCTGTGTCAATTTTACTCACCGAGGAAACTAAAACCAGCAAACTGTTTGCAGATTGCCATGCCGCCCTTCAACACCTCCAGCTCAGTCTCGAGGTCCTTGCGCAACGTCTTGCTGACCTCCGTTTCTCCGGCAACTTGATTCAGTTCGTTGTTCGACATCATAGACACACTGACGGGATCGATGAGCTTTCCAAGTTCGGCAACCAGGCCGGCTTCGATTGCCTCAACGGCCACATCGTCAATGAATCTCTTCATGGCCACCTGATACCAGTGAGCACTCCTCGGGTCTTGATATTGAAGTGATGGATTCAAACCTTATAGTAAGCCTCGAGAGCATCAAGTACCTCCTCAGCTGCAAAGTAGTTCATGTCCGACTTTGGGGGGCTGGCCAGGCTTTCAGCCACGTCCCTCAAGTCAAAACTTGAGTACCTGAATGTACTGGCTGTGAGAGTGTCTACCCCGCCGAATTTGGTTTTCAGTGCATCAAAAACTTCTGCCGTTCGCCGCTCAATTCTGGTCTGTTGCAGCGTGTCGATGAAGGAGTCGTTATAGGTGATTGGGTGGCCTTCTTGATGTTGGCTGAGTAGCACCTCAACCTTCTCGCTTAGCCTTCTGAAAATTTTGTCCAGCTTCGGTATGAGAACAAACTCTTGCAGTGTATCTGCAGTGGTCAAGTTGGCTGTGTGTATGACAACATGTCGTAGAAATTCGCGAGCACCATCCCAGACGTTCTTGACATGTGTTCGAACCAGATCTCCCCATGGCGAAGACTGTTCTCGGAATAGATCAGCCACGATCAAGGGGTTGAACATGCCAGGAAGCTCTCTGCCACGACTTCTTTTCATCAGTTTGACAATCTTGTCAAGATATTCTTGTCGGGTCATGGTAGGGCCACCGATAGCGAATTCTTCCCTCGGTTCGTCGCTGATTTGGATATGCTTTCCGTCGTTGTCGAGCTCCTTGGCAAAGTCCTGGCCAAGGTTCTGGATGACAGCCCGGAAGCGCTTTTGGTATCCTGCCTCGGACATGGCATCTTCAAAGAAGGGGTTCGTGTAGTTTCCCTCGGTTGCAGCCTTGACAATGGCCTGAAAATCTTGGCCAATCTGAATGAGGTAGGTTCTCTGCTCGCCAATCGTAGCCCTTGGCTGGCCCAGTTGGTCGAGTTGATGTTGACGCAACTCGGCTTTGGCGGAAATCTCGTTGATCAAGTGAGGGATCTCGGAAGCGATTTGTCGAACAAGAAGCTTGCTGAGTCTGTTTCTGAGCGTGTCGATGCCCCAGTCAGATGCACTGAGAGAAGCCCAGTCACCCGTGGAGAAGAAGTCCCGTTCCATGGCGTTCCGCTCTTCTTGGCCCCAAGAGTCCTTCTCAGAGTCTCTGTTTCGGAGGACGTGCCAACCGAGGCGAAACTCAACATCTTTGTTGTTGGCCAGATTGATGAAGCTCCGCTCACTCTCGGAGCCAGGGTGGAGAGTGTCGGGCTTTGTGATGACTCCGAGGGTTCGGTTGCGCTTGGGATCAGCTCGCTGAGCCAACTGTAGAACAATTTGATTGGCGTAGTCGTTTTTGGCAGACACGACGGCAAGTATGACGCTTCGTGGTTCCTTCATGTAGCCCTTGACCACCTTTTTGATCATCTCCACATCGGCCTGCGACTGGCTCTTGGTCTCGGCATGAATGAGACCTGGCAAGTCAACGATGGTGAGGTGAGGGCGATCTGGGCCGCTGATTTCGATGCGAAGGAGGTCGTTTGAAAAGGCTTTGCCGAGGGTGGTAATGCCCATGGCAGCCTTCGCACGCTCAATCAGCTCAGGGAGCTCGTCAAAGGCGTCAAGAGTCTCCTGGAAACTGGCCAGGGTCTTCCGTTCGGACTCTGGGCGGGAATGATGTGGGACAATGCGGACATTGACACCAGTATGAGCAGTCTTTCGCAAAACCAGCTCGGTAGGGAAGCGGGTGCAGACATTGCTACGGACTGGAAAGGAGACACCCGAAATGGCTTCGAGGACAGAACTCTTGCCAGAGGATTGGTCGCCGCAGACAATGATTTGAGGGAGGGAGATGTAGTGGCTGATGCCATGAGAACGAAGGGAGTCGACCGTGTCCAGGAGTTGCAGTTTCTCCTTAGAGCAAAGACCACTGAGGCCGTCGGAGGTGAGCTTGGTCATGACCATGCTGATGTTGGTGATGGGGAAAAGGTTTGAGTTGGAGAGAATATTTCAACTTCTAGACAGCTTTTATAGCCATATTTCCCTGATTGCTCAACATCAGGCTCCAGTAAGAGGGGTTGGAGTTTGTTGGGCCGTGTCTGCGGGAGGCCGGCCATGGCCAACCAAGCAACCAATGATTCGTCCATATCCAGTTTGATGAGCGAAGAATGAGCAAAGTGGAAAAACAGGCGTCAATCGGATTGATTTGATACGTTCGATTGCTCGATCCCGTCATTTGTCCTTGCCGGAATCGGTCACTATGTTTATCAGCCAAGTATCTACATCGAGCCAGTACCTCTGTGGGTGAAGGCTGCGCTCAAATTGGAGGCGGGAAACATGCAACTATCCGACCCTGTAGTAGTTGGGTGGCAAATAGAAACATACAATCCAGTTACTAAATGAGCATACTAGATGCATGCACTATAATTATATTGTTTGGCTGGTTTTCCCCGATCATCGTCACATATCTATACCCACATCTCGGTCAAGTCTTGACAATGACCAGGCAGCACGATGCCAAGAATGCGCAAGTACCCTAGTACACATGCCCTATGCTTGAATAGGAAACCAAAAGCGAGGCCTAGGAAAAGCAGAGCTCTGATGAGAATGCTCACGGGCGTTTGCAGGCCTGAAAGTTGCGATACAAACATCACTGTACGATAGGTAATCGGGCATTAGCAGCACATGCTCTCGATTAAAGGATCTCTCAACAAGCATGAGAGAATCTCTCAAGTTGTATGTTGGCGCCAATCATGCAGTGTGGAGTGAATAAGCAACCAACGTCTGGATAGGCGGTGCCCGGAACTTGGTGGCTGATTGTGCCATTCAACTTGGTTAACTCTTAGATTCTGTTAAGCTACTTTGGCAGAGAGAACAGTTTAAATATTTGACTATTGGGGCCTTGCATAATGTCCACCATCAGTTATTGGTGGTCCAGCAGAAGCAGATTTGGCTGGAGGAGAGGAGGTGAACGCAGTGAAATCGGATGGAACTTTAAGAGCAGCGCATAGAGTTGGGCTGGAATATAGATCCTAATGACTCGCTCGGGAAAGTTTCTATATAAGCCATAATGTTCCATTCGAATAAAACAAAAGAGGCTGTTGGACACTTCAATCTGTCGTCATATCGTGGTGTTCCTTCCTATAAGCGAGCTTGATGGGTGCATCGGAAGACGCCCGCGGTCATGCCACTTGAAGCCGTTATCAGATTGCCAAGAAAGTGACAAGTAATATAGACACTGCGTTAGCACGGTTATTGGCCATACAAACCGTGCGATTGTAGAACTTCATTTCCCAAGTAACGTAACGCAGGACGATTGCTCACTCTGACCTGAAGCGAAGGCAGCAACCTGCAACTCTTAACCCTACGGATTTCAGCCGTGAATCCTTCCTCGCTTAGAGCAATTGAAACGGCGCGCGACAGGGGACCAAAGAATCTTGGGCGGCTTCTTCGGATGCGAAATCGATCCCGTTTGGTTCTGTCGCACCATCCAGGCCCACATCTCATTTCACTGGTGACGCCTCAAAAAGAGGCCGCCAGCTTCAGACATCATACATAATCTCTAAATAGATAACGAGGTCAATTAGCAAGAGAACCTGCTGTGGCTCACTTTGAATAACTCTATCTTCCAGTTTAATACGCCTATTGTGCATAAACTCCTCACCATGTCGGAAAAGGCCGAGTTTCTACGGTACGCAAGTGAGTCAACCCCCTACCCTAAGCCACAACCACATTAACACTCGCCAGGTCCAAATGAGATGCGCACGATTGTCCGAGAGGATCTCGGCTTCTATCACGCAGTCATAATCGGCGCCGTCTATGAGTTTGAGGACGGCTTCGACGTCAAGTCGCCTCGCTCCTACTTTGCGCCCCTGAAGCACTGCATTGACCAGCACCCCTTCTTCAGCGTCACTGTTGGCGACAGACACACCGAGAAGGCGTTCTATCAGCGCGTGCCTAGTATCAATCTTGAGGATCACATCACTATTGTTGATGATCCGAATGTCGCCGCTGATCCTCTGGGTGCGATTGGCAAGGTGCTGGTTCCTGAGCTGGACCTCCCGTTCACCGCCGGCAACCCACCGTGGAGGATCGTCGTGCTACCTTTGAAGCCGTCGGAATGCTTCATCGCGTTCTCATTCTCCCACATGATTGGCGACGGCCCGACAGGAATTGCCTTTCACAAGACTTTCCTGGCCGGATGCAGAGGAACTCTTGTTGTTGAGCCTACAGCAATTGTCACCCCTCCAGCAACCCCATTGGCGGAACCATTCGACACACCCGAGAGACTACCCATCTCGTGGAAATTCCTCCTCGAACCTCTTATCGCGCTGTTCATGCCAAGCTTCCTCGTCAAGCTGCTGGGCATGCGCCTCGGGGCATCCACCGTCAACGAGGGCACGTTCACCGGAGGCATCATGACATACAACCCAGAAAAGTACTACACCAAGCTCAGGATCCGGGAGATCAAGGCACCGCAGGTTGACAACGCGATCCGGGCTGCAAGAGCGCACGAAGCCAAGCTCACGGGGACGATGCAGGCGCTCATTGCCCGTGCTGTTAGCAAGACCATGCCGGATCCCAAGTTCACCAACCTTGTCGCCGAGACGGCTGCTAACATGCGCCGGTCCGTCGGTGTCTCCAACGACGTCGATGGACAATTTGTTTCAGGCGGCTACATCCCTTTCCCTCGCTCTGATGCCACCGGGCCTCTGACCGACAAGGAGTGGGCATCAGCCAGCGCTTCTACGCGCGAGCTTGCCGCAACCGCCGTCAGACTGCACGATCAGCCGGTAGGGCTACTGAGATACGCGCCCAGTATCCGCAAGTGGACCTTGTCCAAGGTTGGAAAGTCTCGAGACTCTTCTTTCGGGATCAGCAACGTCGGCGCCTTTGACGCCGGCGTCGCCGAGAAGGAGTCGGCCAAGATCACCAAGATGGTGTTTGCTCAGCCCGGAAGCGTCGCCAGCTCTCCGATAACGTTCAACGTGATCGCGGTCAAGGGAGGCGATCTGGTGTACACGGTTACGTGGCAGCCGGGCTCGCTGGGGCTTGGCCTGAGTGAGGAGCAGGAGGACAAGGTGGTGGACGAGATCTGCGCGTCTGTGGATCAGGGCTTCAAGGATCTGGCCTAGAGACGCCATGTAAGCTCATACCAACGTTTAATGTCTAATGTTTAATGGAATCTGATTTGCTCCGTCAACCGATAATGGCTGCATCCTACGGATGAGTCCGCCAAGGCATTCTCGCAACAGCCGCTCCCAGCTGGGGTTCTAGCGTTTCAGCCCTGGGAGACCCTGACGATCAAAGCAGGCCGGACTTGGCACGGAGATAGTGGGAACTCGCCATCCGAGTCTGACCCGGAGAAGGCCGGTCTGGGGACCGCTGGAGACGGCCCTGGAGCTAAACCCGAAGCGGCGCTTTGCTCCGCCTCAGCCACACCCGCAAACGTGCACCCTGCACGCGGCAATGTCACGTGCGAGGCATTATTGGCTGGCTCTGCTGGCTCTGCTGGACCCGAGACCGGTTAGATCGGCGTCGGGGGCGTTCGTGTGGCTTGCGAGGACTCGCGCAGTGACTGCGCCCGGGGCAGTCTGTATGGTCATGACGTGAGCGCCTTGGTCAGCTAAGGCACACTCTGGCCACGAAGCTAGAGCTCTGAGCGTTTCCATGTAGACCGTAGGTGGTATTAAAAGGCGGGGGAGGGGAATGTTGGGCTCACTTCCTTCATCCATCATCAACACCTCTCAACTCCACGTGATACCTATCATCTAGATCCGACTCTTCCGATTACCTTGCCTATCAACACAAACAAATAAAGAATGTCAGCTCAAGATTACTACGGCGGTGGCGGCAACTCTGGCTACGGCCAGCAGCAGCAGCAGGGCTATGGCCAGCAGGGCGGCTATCCCCAACAGCAAAACTACGCCCAACCTCAGTATGCCCAGCAGCAACAAGGCTATGGCCAGCAGGGTGGTTATCCCCAGCAGGTTTGTCTCCAAAACTCTGAGTGACATCCTCACCCTCTAACAAGACATTAGCAACAATATTCCCAGCCTCAGCAGGGCTACGGTGCCCCCTCTCCCGCTCCCGGAGGTTATCAGCAGCAGCCTCAGTACGCCTCGCACTCTCCTCAGCCCGGCTACGGTTCTCCCCATCCTCCTCCCGGCCAGCAGGGCTACGGCCAGCAACCCAACTATGACCAGCGAGGCACTTCCCCATACCCTCAACAGCATGGCCAACCCGGCTCCCAGTACGGCGCTCCTGCTTATCCCGGCGGCGGTGCTCCAGGCCAATATCCTCCCGGCCAACCCGGCCCTGACGGCGACCGTGGTCTCGGCGCTACTCTTGTCGGTGGAGGAGCTGCAGCTTGGGCTGCTCACAGCGCCGGCGGCGGATTCCTCGGCAGCCTGGGTGCTGCCGCTGCAGGTGCCATTGGCGCCAACGTGCTAGAGAACAAGTTCAAGAAGTATGTCCCCTAATAGATTCTCTCAGTCCAAATAGAAGATGCTAATCATGTCACAGGCACAAGAAGAACAAGAAGAACAAGAAGCACGGAACTCGCGGCATCGATGGAAACTCTAGCAGCAGCAGCGACTCTGACTAATGACCCATGACGGATTATGAATGGAGTTTGGCGTTGGAATTGTAGATAGCTAGCTTTGGTTATTAATTTGAGTATCCTTTCAACTGAATACCGGTCCACACTTAACGGTTCATTTGCTTGCGATGTAACAGTGCACATGTTGTGCTGATAGGTGACGAACTCAACATCTTTGACGGTTACCTCGAGCATCCAGTATACCCTTCAGGTAGCATGAAATGCTCACTCAAGGTTCCTGGCCAAAGTCATAGCTATTCCCAAATCCTCTGTTCAAATACCCCTCGAGCACAGCCTCCCTGCTGACCCAGTCTACAGGCACATCCAACCCTAACTTTCCCTCACCCTCCAACTTCTCAAGGATAGGCTTGATGTCTTGCCCAAACTCGAGCCTCATCCTGTTCCTGAACCACGGCGCGAAATGAATCATGGCTAGCATGACTCTGGTCTCCTGCGTCATGTTGGGCATCCCCGCGTGCCAGAGTCTCAGGTCGCGGATGATGATGCTACCCTTTTTGATGACGGGCTGCAGTGGAGGCGAGACCTTCTCGCGCTGGCGCAAGAGATCCTCCCTGATGCGACCACTGGCCCTGTCACCGTGGGCACCTTCCTGTGCATCAAGCCCAAAGTTGTGGGTTCCGAGCCAGATTTCGGTCGACCCATTCTCTGGAGTGGCTGTGACAAGGGGCACGTTGACGACAAGGGCAAATGGGTGGTCAGGGTGGGCAAAGTCGGCGTCTGAATGCACCGGCTGACGCTGGGGAGAGCCACCTGGCAGGGTTGCCATTGCCGAGTTTGCAGAACAAAACGTCCACTTTGGCCGAGGGCCCATCATGGCTGTGGTGATTTGTGTAGCAATGGGGTCTAGTAGCAGACATATAAGTTAACTAGTCGTTGCGTGTTGGAGACAGGGGCCTATACTTGTGAAGATGGTCGGAAAGAAGTACTCAGCCACAGGTGGAGCATCCTGTTGAATGTTCCCCTTGTTATAGTTGTAAGGACCCTTGTCACCTCGAGCCAGAAGAGTGTTGGCATCTTCAACCATCGTCTTGTTCAAGAGGTCGAGGTGCTCGTGGGGAACAACGTCTTCGATGACAACCAGGCCATCTCTATGCATGTGTCGCACGGCCTTTTCAAGGTTCCTAGAGTCGAGGGACAGATTGTTTATCTCCTTGATAGAAGGTTGAACAACTCCAAGTCGAGAGGTGGAGGATACCGTCGCGAAGGATCGGGTCCCCTTGATGAGGGTTGGCAGGATCGTTCGAGTCCGCAACATGGCAGCCATTTCTCTGGTATAAGATGATAAATCTTGTATAAGACGAAATAAGTTCTGAGGAATGAGTTGAGCTTTCTTCTGGAGCAAGAAGGGAATCATGATTTATAGTTCCAATTGACAGCCAAGACTATGCGGGTTTCCCGAGCTCGGAAAACCCTGCCCCATAGAGCTTCGTCTGGGGTCGCTTGGGTGACATCTGACCAACAATTGCTTCTGCATTTCAATTTGTCTCTTCGGCGCCCCAGAAAGATTTGAGGTCATTGATGAGCCGCTCTACTGGCCATCCGATGCTCGATTTGCAGGCGAGGAGCTGTCGGGCGAGCTCTTGGCGGACGGGCTCGGCGTTGATGAATCTGGCACCTACACTGGGTCAGTAAGCCCAGGGCGTGAATGATGGAGTAGGTAACGCACAGTAGGCAATTGGGCCAAAGGCATTGACAAGAACGGAGGGAACTTTTGTGGTGAAGGCGATTCCGCAGATCTCGACTGCAAAGGCTTCCAGAAGTTGGTCCTTCGACTCGACTTCAATGCCAGCAAGGTCCAGTTTCCCCAAGTCTTCAAGGTTCTGTGGGTTTGCGTAGAAGCATAGAATAGTCAGGGCAACAAGGTAATAATGCGTGGTAGCCGCTATGCATCGTCAGGGCTCGCTCTTGGGAAAGGGACGAAGTAAGGACTCACCATGACAGGGTTGTAGAAACCACACTGCCGGGAACAGATTAATCGTCCCTGGCTGCGCCTTTTCTCGAGAAAAGTGTTGTGTCCGTTCTGGACAGGCTGCGCGCCATCTACTTAGCATTTCCACAGTAGCAAACCATTCTGAACCCGTTATGTTGCGCCCGAATGTGGTGTTGATGACCTTTCCTAGTATCAGAGTGATGGAGTTGAGATAATCCTGGGCCGAATGGTGGTTGATGAGAAGCGGAGTGGTGGTCAAGTCCATCTTGAGTGGGCATTTCTCAAACAGGCTGAAGGTAATGTCTTCTCTCAGGTAGTTCCAGAAGCCAGCGCCAGTTAGCCCCGGCTGGAGATTGCCAGATAATACATCATGGAGAGGGGCCATGGAGTAAGCGCCTCGAAGGTGCATGTTCGGGTCGATATCGCCGTCGAGGATCTCATAAGATCGTAGAAGACATGTCGCTGCGAGAGCGACTCCTTGGGTGATGAGCTCGTCTCCTTGGTCCAGTTCGATGAGCCTCTGGACACAGCGGTGATGATAAAATTCGGCTACTTTTCTGAAATTGTTTGCCGAGGTCTTGCAGATGTGCATGGCAGAGAGGGCGATGATGGCGGAGAAGAGTAGTGGCTCGTCCAGGGCAATGCCAGGAACGAGTATGCCAAAGGCACCCGTCGAGTCGCTCAAGTCGTACCATTGTGACACGTCAGCGGTATAGTTGTGAAATAGACGGGCTATCCTTTGGTCTGTGAGGGCACGCCGTGGGCTATCGGGATCTGGTAGCTCCTGGTGTTGAACTGGAGTGAGTGTCAGCCAGAGGCAGCGACAGCATCGGGAGTGAATGGTGACGCACTGAACCGGGTCGGCTTTTCCGATCTGTCACAATAGCGGCCTGATTTAGAGCATTGCTGGCAGGAGGGTAGTTCTTGGCCACCTAAGATGAGGCATCGGAATGAGTTCAGCGGTGGAACTTAGGGGCCATGAGTTGACGTACACTTCAGCTTGCGCCGCCTGCAGGTGTGGCTGTCCTCTCAAGTCAACTCTACACCGAGTGCGAGAAAGATCACTAAACATACCAGGCGCCTTTCTTTACAGGGCGAGGCATAGTTCAAGTTGGTAGATGTCCAAGGGAGCAGGAATGAGGTCGAGGGTGATGATGGTGTCGGCGGAGAATTGCACTGACGCGGGGTCTCGCGGGCCAAGTTTTTGTACCGTCCATGGCGAGGGCTTGGGAAGCACATCAAGGTTTGGATAAGAAAACAACTGTTTCGAGAGTAAACAAATGAATAAAATACACCAGAAATTCAAATTATCAGTTCTCTCTACCCCAAGGTTCACAATCGCTTGCAAACTCAGGATGCCCGTCACCACTAGAGCTAAAACCCGGTGAGCGCCGGCATGATGTGAATCTACGAACGGAATCACGTCCGATTCAAGTAACTCACTTGCGCTTCACCCAAACAATTCTTAAGCAGATACACGTGGTAATTAAGCCGGGCAGAACATGAATGATTAGCCTGGCGGCTGTTAGTGAGAGAGTTCGTGGATCATCATGAGCCAATATGAGAAGATTCAAACTCCATTATGGCACCATCTAGATTCTACTATATATGACACCCCTGCCTGAGCACTCGTAGAGAGCTTAGATCTTGGTCTTTCCGCAACACTCATTCACCACATCCCGTCTGCAATAGCACGAAGACTCGATGGGCACGTCCACAAACGCCATGGCCGTCTTGAGCTGCTGCTTGATGATGCTGGCCTCGCCCTTTAGGCCCAGCTTCACGGCGCACTCGTGATATCCATGCAATGCCCACACGTTATTTGGATGATGTCTCGCTCGGAATAGCTTGTTGTTCAGTCCAAGGTCAGTCCGGTATACCTCGGCCGCCTCCTCGATACGACCTTGCTCCATCAGCAAGGCAGCATATGCGTGTCTCGCGGGCTGCATCCACGCCCATGGCTCAGCGTAGCGCAGACCATCGTCTCGTTCAATTGACTCGCGAAGGTGCGTAAATGCCAGCTCAATGTTTCCCCGGCGATACTCAAGCTCGCCGTCAAGCATAGCCTCGGCTACGTCCAGAACGTCGGAGCACTTGTTGGGATACGCTATCCGATTAGCAGGCACTCTCGCCTTGGCTGCGAGAAACAGCTCCCGCTCCTTGACAGCCTCCTCAACATTGCCCGTCGCAGCCCAGGCTACTCCCTTGGCATAGTGTATCGTCGCTGTCGTCACACACAACAGCTCCTGATCTTCAGGAAGTGGAAGATCGATGAGTTCCTGCCACTTGCCAAACCGGATGAGGATATGCGGACGGACAGATCGGAACGTTTCCAACCAGTCAGCCATAGGCCGCAGGTCATCATCTGGAAGCGCCGCCTCCATCCGATCTACGGCTTTGATGCAAACCCCGTACTGACCCGCAAACATGGCGGCGTAAATTAGGGAGTGGTAGTCGTGCATGCGGTAGACGGTGTAAAAGTCACCGGTTCCACGGAGAGCCGCATACTTTTCATCAGCCAGGACAGCCTTGGTGTTTGCAGAGATGGCTCGTCGGTAGTCGCCGATGAGGATATCGAGGTGCGATGGCATGTGTGCGAGATGGGCTGCTTCTTCTGCCAATCTACGGAGATGCTCAGCCGCGAGGAGACCCTTTTCGGGCTCGGCTGACATCTCGGTGACGTGGATGTAGGCATGCAAAAGGCCTATATGCTCATATCCACCATCTTGAGCCAGTCCCCTCTCAATCACCTCTTGTGTCTCTAATACCTCTGACCCAGGCGCCGGCTTCCCTGTCCGCACATCCCACAAGGCCCAAGGAGTAAGATTCATGAGGGAGTCCGCGTATAGTGTCGCAACATCAAGGTCATCCTTAAACTCTTGATACACTGGCTTCATAGCCTCAGCATATGCGCGGTTCCAGACCTTGTAGTTGTTGGTAGTATCGGCGTCATCAGGATAGCGATGTCGCAGGGCGCTGGTGAGGGCGCGTTCAACCGGAGTGGCCTTTGAAGACAGTGCCTCAGCCTTTTTCAACGCTTCAAGCACCTGCCCAACCGTCTGCTTGAGGTCGTCTCCATTGAAGTGCTTCCACGGCTTATTGTAGTTGGGACCTAGGGCAAAGGCGAGACCCCAGTAGGCAAGGGGACAAGCTGGGTCGGCAGCGATGGCCTTTTCAAAGCATCGGGCTCCCTCTGCATGATTAAAAGCGTAGCACCAGACTATGCCATCCTCAACCCATTTCTTAGCCTCTGGAGAGCTTGTCGTGATATCGCGGCTGAAGGGTGGGAGGACAAACTCGGCGCCTTCGGCCCGTGTCGTGGATTGCGCAGATCCCATGACTTGTGAGAAACCTGGATTATAAATGTCTTAATGATGAAATGGAGGAAGCTCGCTTGGTGAAGGATGAAACTGTTTCTTATCTCGGCCTACAAGGATATGAAGGGGTTGGGTTGTTGGGAGGTAATCACCTTCAGCTTGCGGAGAAGCTGGGTGACCCACTCTGGCGTTGTGAGACGTCAAATCAGCGACAGCTGACGTGCGCGACAGAGACCGAAGACGGAGAGAATTGCAAAGTTTTGAAGGCAAGATGAATATGAGATGTTTACAAGATAAGAAGCTATTCAAGTTGAGAGGCAAGAGAAAGCTTACAAGAAGGAATGTTGAGGCGTCACTCACACACTCACCAATCTCCATAGAAACAGCCACTGGATGAATGACTGGCTCACTCCGTCAGGGAAGCTCATGTGATGGTCCGGAGGCGAAATCAGCACCGGTGAGTAGCCAAAGACAATGGCTGTGAAACACGGCACAAACTGCCAAGTCAAGCAAAAAGCAAAGTTGATATTTATAGATGCAGCTAGAACCGTTGTGCCAATCATAGTCCAGTCACCCGACCCATCTCGCACATCCATACACCGACATCCGAGCACTCTATGTATCATGAGGTTTAACCAAACAGATGCTCCTGCTTGGCGCCCTCGATGGGCTTCACAAAGTCAACCCGGTCGCGGCAGTAAAACTCGACGTCGATCTTGTTGTTGAGATTCGTCTTGCCCTCGTCGAGACCACCGGCCTTGATGACGATGTTGCCGGGCATGACGTCGAGGCGGGTGTACAGGCTAGAGCCGCAGTCGGGGCAGAAGAAGTGGCGGTTGTTCTTTCCAGAAGCGCCAGTTATGTCACAGTGCTTGGGGGTTCCTGGGGAAAGTCAATTTATGTAATTACTTGTTCAAGGTTTGGAGATATTTACCCTTGGTGACGCTGAATGAGTCTTCGGGGACGACGGCGTTGGTGGTGTAGGGGCCGCCGGTCCACTTGGATGTGTTAGCGACAGCATATCTAGCAGCAACAACCACTCACCTTTTGGCAATCGACGCAGTGGCAAAGAGCAGTAACAGCAGGGTCACCTATAAACAATTAGATATGTATAAGTCTAGTAGTAAAGACCACTCACTTGTGCTCTTGTATGCGATGGCTCCGCACATGCAGCTTCCAGAAAGAGGCATTGTGAATGAAGTGAACAAGGCTAGGGTATCTTTGGAAAGGTGTGCAGGCCGTCAAGGTGTCTCAAGAGGATGCTTGCGATGATCTGCAGAGTGAATTGTGCTCTCAAGGTTCTCGGGCAGCGAATATATATACCTCGACCTTGACCCTGTGGATGGGAACCGACAACCTAGCTCGGCCGGTCGCCCGCTCCTTTACGTCAATGCAAACTAGAGATGATCAAGTGCGGGATGCTACACCGACGGGCCCCGGACCGACTGCCTCAGATTCCTAACTTGACGATGAATCCTGTTACATCAAAACTCCGACACGGCTCGAGTTTGTAAGCGACAACACATCTACACGCCAAACCTTTGTCCATAAAGCAACATCTTCACCCTTCTCTGACCACAGCAGTCAGCTCATTATTTCCAACAGCATTTAGAATCCCCTCCATGCGACATCCGTGAATGCGGGGAAAGCCTCTCCCGCCGCACCGGTCAGTCTTGGCATGATCAACAGCCCGGAAAAGCGGAGCGTCGCCTGGCCGGAGAAATTGGATAACACGCCCGAAACGACGTTTCCAATGCGGATCCGCAAGACAGATATTCTTGGAGAGCGGTTGTTATACGTAATGAGACGCCACGTTCACGAGAGGAGGCATGCGGGGGCGGGTCAGATCAAGGTCATGGTGAGACGTTGTGGAATCAGCAACGAGAGGCTGATTGTCAACTTAAGGACGTGATAACCCTCGAGACGCAAAGATTGGAATCCTTGTGGTTGCTTCAAGTTTTCAATTCATAACTCATAAGAAACTAACATATAGTCCTAGACGCTCATGCCAAAGACAAGGCATCTCGGCAAATCCTCCACGATTATCCATCGCCCGGGCTTCTTCCTCACCAAATCGCCTCAGGCCTCTTCTTTTTTAAATTTAATCCCGAACATGTGTAACCTCGGCCTTCTCTCCACTGATCCTGGGATCGTTCTCTTCCTCATCTCTAGCCTTGCGGTGGTGCATGGCTGCGTTCTCCATTGCTTGAGAGCCAACAACCTCGCGGGCGTCCGAGTCGTGGGCAACGTCAAACTTGCCGCGCAGGTTCTCGGGGCCGATGAATGTCAGGACGATGACGTATGCGTACACACAGCCCATGAAGATGCAGATGACCTTGCCGTAGTCGTATCGGCTCTCGCCCTTTTCTGTCTCGGGAAGGGGGAATTTCTCTCCCAGGCGGGCCTCGATGGTTGAGGATGCTGAAGAGACGAGGTTACCGAGCTGGTAGGATGTGCCGACGACAAAGGTACGGAAAGCACCAGGGGACAGCTCCATCAGATGGATGGGGATGACACCCCAGGCACCCTGGACACAGAATTGCTGGAAGAATGCAGCGGCGATGATGGACTCGTCACGGACGAATGTGTATGGGTACAGAAGTGCACCGCCAACGATACAGCAGATGATGATGCTCAGTCGACGACCGATGGACTGACTGAGGAAACCGACAACAGTACCTCCCGACATGGCACCCAGGTTAGCAACGACCTGAGTAACAGTGACCTTTGTCTTCGAGAAGCCAAGCTGGTTCTCCAACATGGTGGGGTACAGATCCTGACTACCGTGGCTCATAAAGTTGAAGCCAGCCATGAGGAGGACGAGGTACACGAGAAGCATCCAGTGGTGCTTAAGCGCGACCTTGCCTTCCTTGACAAACACCTTGCCCTTGCCGTCAGACGATCCGGCCTCTTGGCGGAGACGTTGACGTTCTTGGTATGCTTGCGTCTCGGGGAGCATGAGTCGGAAGATTATGAAGAGGACGGGGGGGCAGGCGCCGAACCAGAAAAGAGGTCGCCAGGCGTGGGGGGTGGTGTCGACGAGACCTCGGGCGAATGCGGCGCAGAGAAGATATCCAAAGGCGTACTAGAAGGCAGTTAGTAACGGAAGGTTACAAGTGAAGTGTGGTGGTACTTACACCTTGCTGAAGGATACCACTCATGATACCTCGAGCCTCCTCGGGACAATCCTCAAGGGCGGTGGCGGCAGCATTACCGTAAAGACCACCCATGGCGACACCAAAGAGAGCTCGACAAGCCAAGAACTGAGAGTAAGTATTACAGAAACCAGTTCCCTACCATCAAGTTAGCAAGAGGCTCCAATGACAAAAGGCTTGGCCAAGATTGCCAAGCCGGGATCCACAGCAGGGATCCGGAGGGACAAGACTTACAAGCTCGAGTATGATAAAGAGAATGTTGTTGATGACGAATGGCCACTTTCGGCCGTATCGATCGCTGGCAATACCAAAGAGGACGGATCCTACAGATCGGAACATGAGCACCAGGGTGATACCCCATGTAATATCCGTCTTTGTCTTGTCAAACGTCTTGGCCAGACTCGTCACCGTCAAAGAAACAGTGAAGAAATCAAACGAATCCCACGTCTATCGTAAAAAAGTCAGCTGCTGTATTAGGAGTGTATATGTGTGGGTGGACGTACCCATGCCGCAAAGGCGACAAAGAAGAATGCCCACTGCTGCGCGTTGAGCATGCGCAGAAGTTTTATTGGGTTCTGCAACTGGTGCATGGGAGGTTTGAGCGTCGGGAGACGCGTGGTGATGTATTTGCCGGCCGTCATGTTTTCGTGAGGCGCCGACGTGTCGTACTCGTGTTCACCCATGATGGGCTTGTGTAGAGGTATTCCTCTTGCTTGTAGTTGAATGTGATGCTGTGTGTAGACCAATCGATGTGTCTATGAGAAGCCAAGGATGGGAATGTGGCTGTCTTGGCTGTCAAGTAGCGTGTGTTGTAAATCTTGTAGGCTTGTAAACCGTCGATAATGTGTAAACCACAACAGTGGATGTCGAGGTATATATGAAATAATGTGTAGAAGCAAAGACACACAGGTCAAGACTTGTCTGGGTAACAAAACAGAAAACCTCCATTGATGCGGAACACCCTCATCTTAATATACTCGTGCTGCACTCATCCAAGATCCCCACTTACACGGCACAAACGCTCATCACGACGATCCCCCGAACCCATGCCGAACTCAATAAGCAAAGGTTAGTCTACCCAATCACGCGCCCTTGATACGGCCCTTGCTCTTTCGACGTCAGTGTCTCTCTTTCTTACAGGTCTCGTGGGTACCTTTGCGGCGTGCCGGCTCCGGAGACTTGGACCATTCTTTTGCTTTCGGCATCAACCCTCGCAGATCTCGGTTTTCTGTGTTACAGGGGCCGCAGGGACCCTGTATCTTGAGCAGAGAGATGCTTTGCTACCCTCACGGGCTTGCCGGTGCTCCACACGGTCGTACCCGTCACATGGTAGAAAGCTTTTCTCCTTCGTTCCAGCTTCACAGCTTTGTCAGCCTCTAACCGGGAATTACATAGAATGTGTTATTTTCACAGAGATACAGGTCAAGATCTAGATGGACAGTCACAGTTCTGCTGTTGGCATCGTCACAACAATCTCCCTTCTCGACTACGGAGTACACTTGCCGACACCCCAACCCTTCCCCCTCCTCCTTCCCCTCACAGACAAAGGATCCCTTCTTCTCCATAATCCCTACAACCTGGAGAAACCACTCCGCACGACCCAAATCTCCCCCAGGACTCAGTTCTGTCCCATCACACGCCGTCTTCCCGGCACAGGTCCGCCGAAAAGAGTGGGGACCCGGCCGGGCCCATCCCTGTTTTGGCGAGCGAGATTCGGCAATCCGGCATCCTCAGTGGGTCTCCTCTGCGTCGGTGGCTCCCCTTGTTAGTTGACATCACTGGGGGAGGCAGCCCTTTTGGTTGTTGGTTCGAGTCAATACGTTGTCAGAAGTCAGTTTACAGCCCGCAAACGAGTCAGGAGGAGAGATAGAGGAGACAATGCATTACTTTGCCTGATGACTACTCCAATGCCAAGGCCAATGACATGGACTGCAAGGCCTCCCCCTCCTCCATCCCCAAGCTTGCCTCCCCACAAACCACCATCCTGACCCCTTGAGGATGCTGTTCCAGACCCTCCTCCCCCTCAACTATCAAAACATGCTTCTCCATTAGCGCCAACAAGCTTGATTCCCCGGAAATCAGTCTCCAGCCCAAGTGGTGTCAGACGTGCTGATCAGTGTGCCGATCCCCAGCACTCATCTCTCTCTGGTGACAACCCGAGTTGAACAAGGTGCCAGCCCTTTCCCAGTGCTTCCAGAACAATTCTAGAAAACCAGGAACACGGAAAAAAAACTTGGCATTCTGTCATATTCAGCCTCGCCCAAAAATAAGATATCAATCACAGGAACTACAAGTCACCTGCACTCTCTCTCCAATTCCCGAACCTCCGAACCTCGTAGGCCCAGTTTTACCCGCTTCGCTTATTCTTGTTCTTCAGCCTCTTTCTTCACTTCGTCATCCATCACTTGACCCATGACTGCTATAGCCGTCTCTTATCCTCGGTAATCCCTTCGGCCATTGGAAAATATCTTCGTCATGGAACCAGTGATTGGTCTCGACTCTGGCTTCCATCTTGATTTCCATGCATGACCACCTGCTTTCAATCATCGACTCCACTGCGGCTCTGCGAAGTCGGAGAACGCACAGCTTGGTAATCTAGAACACATCTCTAGTAGCTACTCCAAGTGACTCCAAGTTGGAGACTTGGAGAAGAGCCCAGATTCTTGTCCCATTCATCAGTTGCCCCTGGGCTAGTCCAGGCACGAGTTCAACGCCACGAGACTGGGTTTCAACTTCGTCTTGTCTTGAAACCCATCTTTGTTATTGTGACTGGCTGATGGCCTCTTCGGAAACGTCATTGAGACCAAGTTCAACTTCACTGCAAAGCCGGCACAGTATTATGACCCCTCTATCGAGAGAAAGCAAAGATTGTCTTGATCTTGGAATGCCAGTAACAAGTGCCAGGTGTCTCCAGACACCAATTCGAAATATTTCCCACCCCAACGCCCCCAGGCCCAGGGTATATTGGGTATCCCCACGAACATAATCCTACACGTCCCCTGGCCCTCAATATGCTACCCTCCCGCTTCATCATCGTGACATGGCTTCCCCAGAACGGTATTAACCCTCCGTCTTTGGCCCTCATATTTGAAGCGTTCCCGTCAACGGTAGAACATCAATCAAAGAAAAAAAAAAAAAAGTCACACGAAAGTAAAATCCATCGCCTTATAACCCCATTAGTCCACAATAGTTCCTTCATAGCTTCATGATGCACCGTCACCAAAATTTCGGTATCAATAATTCGTCTTCTAGACGCCGCCACCCATGAAGGCGGCAAGGTCGTCGAGGTCAAGGAGCTGTCTCTCAAAGGCCTGGCACAGCTCAGGTGCCGTCATGTCCTGGCTTGTAGTCTGCCCGTCCTGGGTGGCCACTATGCCGTTGGCCATTTCGGGGCTTGACTGCTTGATATCGTGCACCACCCCGTGAGGGGCGCTCCCCGGGGGGGGCGAGACCGTAGTGGGAGTAGACACTCCACCAGAGCCACCATTGATGGTGGTGACTCCAGGTCGTCTAGCGATGGCGACAGGGGGCTCGCTGTCACCGCGCACCGACTCAGAGACGGATCGGTTGGCATTGACCTGGCCCGACACACTTCCACCAGCGTTCGTCTGTTGATCGTAGTCCATAGCATCCGGGTTCGTATCAGCGTTGGAGGAAATCTCGTCCTTGATGCCCGCCGCAGCGTGGGAGGTCGAGCCATGACGCAATGAGCCGGAAGCAGCGGCGGCGTCGTTGTTCAGGACACGCTGCATGACGGTAAGGTGTCGCAGCCAGCTGCCCATAAGCGGCCAGTTCTCAGTGCCGTCGCTCATGAAGCGCAGACCATCCTTCACAATGTGGGCTGCGGTCTCGACAGCATTGGGTGGTGTGAGACCCTTCAGAGACAGATAGGCAACTGTGGCACTGGCGGTGAAGGCCGAGAAGAGCATGAAGATGGGGAAGCACGGGATGTGGTCCTTCTCGGAGCCAGCCTCAACGGCGGTCAGTAGAGAGATGGTGCCGTGGCACGAGGTGAAGAGACGATCGATAATATCGTGGCATCGGGGGTTCAGGCGGAACGACTCCAGGTTAAAGTTGGCAGCAGTCACTTCCTGCAGCAGACGCCGACGGTGCACAAAGATGGTTGCACAGTGGAGAAGGCAGTGCAGCATGGCAAAGGTGTATCCCGAGCCCATTGTCATGTGCAGGTTAATCTGGCCTGGCTTATCGATGAACTGCATCGGCAAAGAGGCTCGCAGGCCCTCGATCTTAGCAATCAGATCGGCACAATCTTCCTCACGGAAGCTGGCAAGTGTAGTCGTGGTAAGCATGGCAACGACATCACGCCAGATGGTCGAGGCCAGGACGATGTAACCGAATTCGCCAATCTCGGAGGAAGCCTGGCCAGGAGGCATGGCAGTTGGGTCAAGCTGCTGGCGCAGAGTCTTGACGAACACAGCATTGCCGAAGGCGAAGTTAATGTCGGAGCAAGGCAGCGACACATCCGCGGTATCGTGCGCAGAGAGCGCGGGGAAACGTCCAGGGGTGCTCGTCAGGAGGCAGTCGAGGATGTAGATGAGCCAGATAGTGCGTCGCAGAGACTCGTCACGGAGGAATTGGTCGGCATCGGGGGACGGGTGGTGGCTGTTCAGGATGCGGTACATCTGAATCATGCGGGCAGCCTGGCCCAGGTAGATATAGGCGCGAACAGCATTGCGAGAGCCCCATTCGTGAATAATGAGCAGGCACAGGGCCTGGATGTCAACGAGGTTAGGATGGTCGAGATTCTGGTTGATGAGTGTCATGGCCTTGGCGGCAAAGGTCTCGGCAGCCGCAGTCGGACCTCCATAGCGGCGGATTAGGCTTGGCGAACTCCTACAGACGGCAGTTGTTAGCGGCACAAATCTTATCGGCGGGCCTGGAAGTGTCTAGACCGGAAGCTCTCTACAAGCTCGCGGCGACGATGCGGCGCCAAACGGGATTCGGATCGCAGTGACTCGGGAAGCCTCGGCTCAAATCCGGGCAACGGCATCACCAAGGGGTATGCGCCAGCTCAAACACTCGGTGACGGTGGCACCGATCGGTGTGGATCCACATGCCGGTCGGGCGGGCGAGTGAGCGAGGACGCGGGAAATGAGGGCACGGGCAAGGCGACGCACAAGCGACACCGGCCGAGGAAATTGGGGGCGGGTGCAAAGGGAGAAATTGAGGAAAAGCAGGGATCGGAATAGCTGACATACCGGGCTGCACAGGTCAACAGACCGTAAACAAGAGCAGCGTCCAAGGAAGCACTCTTGAGTTGCTGAACAAATGATGGCTTGTGGAACGCGACGCATGCCGGGAAGGTCTTGGACACAACACGCTCGCACTCGGCGATGAGCTCAGGCGTCAGTCTGGAGGGGTGTCCGGGTTAGCAAGGAACCATTAGAATCGATTGTAGAGCCATGGCCAGCGAACAGTCAGCGGCACAGAGTGTCGAGTGACCTCATATGTAGGGGGTGGCACGGCCCGTCTGATGCTCAGGCGCCTGAGCTTCCGAGCAGAGCTGGAAGAGGACAAATTTGGTGGGCGCCCCGTAAGCCGAGCAGGACGGCGACAAGGTGGAGAGAGGAGACGGGGCTGAAGGACAAGCCAAGGTGCGACTCGGGGAGAGAAGCGAAAGAGACGCGGACGCGGGTGTGGTAATGAGAAATGGGGAACAGGGCAGGGGGTAGGGTCCGGCTAGGGGCTGATGGGGGTGTGGGATGAGGGCGGCCGGCCACTCGGACGAGAAGACGGAGGAAGCTGAGAACGGGAGAGGGTGATGATGAGACGAGACAAGGCGAGGCGAGGACGTGTCGTCTGCCGATCCACCCAGGATGGCGACCGGTGAGCGACTCGCCCAGGCAGAAAGCTCCTAGGCGCTCTGCCGAACCATGATGTTGTTGATGACGGCGCAAGTTTGCGCAGGTGAGGGCTGTGAGGAATACCGGGGCAGGGCTGAGGCAGATGAAACAGAGCGAGACGGCCAGAAAATAGAAAGACAAAACGTACTTGTCAGAGCTTGCCTGGACATGGCGAGCCGCGCTGGAGCCAACGACGGCCTGTCGCGCTTCAGCTGCACCGCCGGGCCCGGAGGCCGGGAGACTGTCGCGAGGGGGACGATGGGGGTTGGCGTGTCGCGCAGGACTTTGACCGTGGTGGTGGGCCATGCTCTCTGAGGGCAGATAGCAGTCGTGCATGCCCTTGGCGCAGTTCTTGCACGGCGCGCGACCATTCTCGTAGACGCACTTGGTCTTGCCTTTGCGACAGCGCACACAGGCGCCGCCGGCCCTGAGGGCGGTAGAGCGCACAACGCCAGACGACATGGTCTGCGGGTGCGCGACGAAGGTATGTCGCGGTGGTGTGGGGAGAAGAACGGTTCCGCCGTCTAAGAGTGGTGAGTAAGAGCGCTCAATGACGATGGCTTGCTGTAGCGGGCGGAGACGACGAGGCCGTGAAGGAAGGCGCCCGGAAGATTCGATTCAGAGTAGAAGAAGACGAGATGAAAGTGGTGAAAGAGGAAGAAATTCTCGGGGTGGGCTCCGTGCGGGTGGTTGCAAAATAGCGGAAGAGGGCCGGAGGGTCCCGTGAGGAAAGAGGAGGCGAGCGAGGCCGAACGGAAGGCACGCGCGCGTTTTGGGGAATCTCGGTCGGCGGAGAAAGTCTTGCGACAGCGGGTCTCCAGCGACGATCCGAGAGGGAAATAGAGAGCAACCTTTTGAAAAGAAGGGAAACAGGTCGAGAGAATGATTGAGAGTTACTCACGCACGGCCCGGATGGGAGATGAAGAGTAAAAACAATCTCAAGGCGGCGCCGTGAGATCGGATGGGAGAGGACCAAGCCCGGGGCGATCAGTAGGAGCGGGCAGCGGCTGAGACGGGCAAGACTCCAGGAGGGGTCCGGCTGC
The DNA here is from genome assembly GCF_025433545.1 of Fusarium keratoplasticum. NCBI lineage: Eukaryota > Fungi > Ascomycota > Sordariomycetes > Hypocreales > Nectriaceae > Fusarium > Fusarium keratoplasticum. Next base: position 1,627,496 of record NC_070534.1, read on the forward strand.
CCAGGCAATACACACGTGATGTCGTGGAAATGGCAGAAGAGGAGATGACACTTTCACTGCCGAAAATCACAGCAGGAAAGGGACAATAGAAGACGCAAAAGACTCTCGGTATGTGGGATGATGGGAGAGGGAGGAGAAGGATGGAGGAGAAGGGGAGGGCAGCGGAGGCGGAGGCAAAAGGCACAAGGCACAAGAAAGAGCGAACGAACCTGAAGACAAAGGCAATAATAGAAAGCAAGGCCAGGAAAATGACGGGGTCTGGGAATGGGGCCCTGGGAAACGGGGGACGGGCGGAGAACGGGAAACGGAGGAGGGAGCCACGGGGGCGTGGGCCGTAAACCGAGGAGGGCGTGGAACCCGATCAGAGAGAGAGAGGAAGCCCTTTTCCCTCTGGAGGGGCCCAAAAAGTCGGCCGCCATCCGCAACAGCTGCACTACCGGGGCCCTCGGAGGACGGGCTTTTAGGGGGCCGTGGCCTATGGGGGTTGACCCCGTAGTGGCCGTCCACGGAGGAGGAGAGGTTTCCAGCCCTGACGGTGAAAAAGAACGCGGCATGTCTTTAAGAGCCCGCAACTGCCAAGCACCATTTGCTCCTCACCTCCTCCTCGATGAGCATTTAGTACACTTCACATCAGGCATATCTCTTTTCAACCACTCGGTGTTTAACCATAGGCAGAGCCAGCGGGGTCAAAGGGGGGTGACGCCGACGTGCAACAAAGGATGGGATGAAAGCGCGGGCGCAAAAACTCGTCGCTGCTGCTTCTCATCAAGCTGTGCACACGCGGCAGCAGGTCCAAGGGGCCCTCCGTTCCCTACGGAGGTACGTACCTCCTGGAGTGTGGATGTCGCACCGTCCGGCGCTCGCTTCCTCTCCAATTGTCGCGGGCTTTCTGTCTGTACTGTTCCAGAACCCCCAGGCCACGAGAATGACAGCGACGGTGTAACCACAGCTGCAGCCTCGTCGGCATCAAAGACAAGGTGGTTGACGCACTTTGCACCTCCCCTGATTTATCCCCCTCATGGGCGTGGAGCAGGCAAGCAAGCAATCAAGCAAAGCAGACAACAAAGCCCGAGGGTAGGTAGCGTAGCAATGGGCCCCGGCATCGGTATATCCGGGGCATCGGTAACATCGGACGCGATCTCTGCCCTGGCCGTCAGCTCCTGTCATCCTGTTGGCATTTTCTGATCATTGTCCGCATCAATTCAAGTTGCGACATTTTCCCACCCGGCTCGTAAGCGCCGTGAGGACGGTTCGAAACGGTGGCAATGCCGAATGGATTTCGCGCCGTCGCCGGGGTCACACTTTTTTTTTTTCTTCTTCCCCATCCCGCACCGCCCGAAGTTCCTCCTGGTATTCACCGCCGTCTGTCCCCCGGACGGCCACCCAGACAACCTGGGAATTCAGGTACCCAGCTTGCGGAGGTACTTGGTGACTTTGGCCGCCCCGTGTAGATGCTGGGTGAGAGAGCGCGCTCCTGGGCGGAGTGGGGTAGGTGTTCTCCTCTTCGGCAGTCTCCAGAGCTGGGGCTACGTAGGCTGGTTTGCCCGCCGACCGGCAGCAAACAGACAGCCCTCCCGTCCTCGCTTGTCTTTGTTTTCTACAAAACTATGCAACCTCTAGACTTTGGACAAGCCCAGTGCTTGCATGGTCTTGGAGCTGTCAAAGAACCTCCGCCTGAAAGCTCTCAGTCTGCATCGACAGATCCGTGTATCACCAGCCCTCAACTCCACCGCTCGTCCTCCGTGGTTCGGGCTACGGGTTCCTCTATCCAAGGCGGGAACTACCTAAAATGGATGGGCGACCCCGAACTCCGAGGTGGGTGTGGCGGTGCCCTCTTCTCCGCCCGGAGGCACAGAGTACGACGCGCAGGCGCCTGTTACGTCGTCCCTCGAGTCTGCGTCAATAATCTCACTCGCTGTGGGAAATGCCTGCGGTAGGAGATCTCTCGTCGCTGTGCTACCGCCGACACGAGGTTTTGTTTGCTCTTACCGAAAGAGCTATGAGTGAGCGAGTGTGCCAAGTCAGTGGTATGGCCGCCGCGCCGTCCATACGGGCTTACCTTTCGCCCCCGTTAAATCGGGTCGGCGTAACCTCAGCTTAGCTCTCCCGGAGCCTCAAATATCCCACACGCACACGATATTCAAGCAGCCCTCGCCTATCCCCGTTTCTGGATTTCGTGCCCTCGTGATTGTGCCATCTCTTTGCGTATTCTTCCTCCTGTGCAGCAGTGATCTTCACGGCATCCGGTCCGGCAGTGGATGAGATTCGTGGATCCCAGCCTGGTCCGGAGTTGTCGGGGCTCTCCGCGTCCCCCTCCCAGAAACACCTCCTCTTTTGCCAACCTCTTTGCTCTCCATCAGGGAGAGCCCGCGCGCCCGATCGGGCCGTCCGCGAAGAGCTTGCTGCGCGTCCAATCGTATCTAACCAAGTCGTCACCTCCTTTAAAGCACAGATCGCGAGAGTGAGCCAAGACACAGGTTAGAGAGCTTGGACGCGAGCGATATAAATCACCTCACCTCCCGCCGGCCAACATCCACTCACTCCCGTTACCCAGTGTCCGGATAGAGTGACTGCCGCCAAGGCAGGGCAAGGCAAGGCAATGCACAGCACAGCACAGCACCATTCTCATAAACCACGTCCACAAGCATGTCATGGCATGGCATGTGGCCGGACATGGTCCAGGTCTGTTCGGGCCTGCATCCAACACCTCCGCCCGGCGCCATCTCTGACACGCGCGACACGCCAATTGTCCACCGCGAAATACGGTTCGTCCAAGAGATGCTCATATCATGGCTCATACGCCCACCCTCTCACATTGCAATTCGGTGCGCACCCTCCGTGCCGGCCGACGCGCTCGATGCCACTCGCAGGCGCCTCCTGGTAAGTGGTGCTGAGAGAGGCGCTTCTCCGGCACCTGCAGAGGAATTACGGTGGGGCCGTCCCGAGTGAAGCACAGTGTGTATTTTGCCACCGACGCACCGTACCGTCCGTTCCAGTCTCCGGCGCCGACTGGATTGAATGGATTGTACCAGTCTTCCACAGTAACAGTCACCAGAAGTGGCTCGGACTTCTGCTGCGATATCCAATAAACGAAGCAAGCACCCTCTACCTCCAGCCAATGCTCCTCAAGCTTAAGCTACAAGGTTCAATAGCCCTGCACCCACCGCCGACCGCCGTGTTCCGTGGGCACCGTTTAAAGACGGTGTCCTTGATCAAAGGCTCCGGCAGATGAAGCCCCCAAAACGGTACCCACCTCCGTCTGGGCTACGGAGACGGCCGGTGATGCTGACAAGGGGCGGGGAAGACACCCAAGCATCCGTAGAGCTAGTTGCCGTGGCCGCTTTTACGTTCCACCACAGTCCCGTTTTTGTGCACGTGACTTCCGTTACTTGGCAGCATGTGGAGTATCACGAACTGATCTCCTCCAGCTTCAGACATTCGCATCATGGAATCAGCAACTCCAAGACACGCAACAGTCCCAGACCCGATTCAATCACATATGCGTCAAAGTCTCTGCAATCCTCAAACATCCAGATTTGTATCAACCAGGTTGCCATCAATTCGTTAGGTTTACATTGTATCATCAAGTGATGTACCTCTTTTTTTCTTTCTCTATGGCATCGCTTCGAAAGGACCCGTCTATGCCTTGTTCTCGCGCACTGGGAGAGCCTTCTCCTTCTTTCCGTCCTTCTTCTCTGTCTTCTCGCTGTCCTTGGGGGCCTCCTTAACGAACGGCAGGAATTCGGGCTCTCCTGGAATGTACTTCCGGAGCACCTCGGGAACAACCAATCCCTCCTCAGTCTGGTAGTTCTCGAGAATGCAGCACATTGTTCGCTCAGTCGCGCACAGGGTCTACCATCCAAGTCAGCACGACATCCTCACTCCAAGTGTTATCAACTCGATTTACTTACCGCGTTCAGAGCATGCACGTACTCCTTCTTTCCACCGCCCACGATCTGCTTGCCCTTCTTGGATCCGTGACGGATCTCGAGCTCACGGGTCTGGTAGTCTGTGCAGTTGGAGCAAGAAACCAGCTCCTTGTACTCAGACTGGAAGGGGAACCAGGCCTCCAGATCATACTTCTTGGCAGCGGCGTTGTTGAGGGCGCCAGTGACAATTCCCACCACCTGGTAGGGGAGACCCAGAGACTTGTAGAACTCCTCAGAGTTGGCCATCATCTGATCAAAGTGGTCCCAGCTGTCATCAGGACCGCAGAGCACAAACTGCTCGACCTTCTCAAACTGGTGCACACGGAACACGCCCCAAGCATCGCGTCCGTGGCTGCCAGCCTCCTTTCGGAAGCAAGTGCTGTAGCCGCAGTATTTGATCGGGAGCTCAGTAGGCTGGATCCACTCGTCGGCGTGGAGGGCAGACAGGGGCTGCTCGCTGGTGGCGATCAGGTATCGATCCGAATCAGAGGGTGTAGGGCCCTCAGAGACACGGTAGAGCTCCTCGTCGAACTGGGAGAGCTGGGCGGTCTTGGCCATCTGTCCACGATCGAGCATGAAAGGGGGTTGGTTGGGAGTGTAGCCTACATCATGATCAGCACGATCCCCGACATATGCTCAGTGAGCTACCTACCCTTGTTGAAGAGGAAAGTTGTGGCGTAGTTGATCAGAGCCAAGTTCCTATTCACGTCAGAATGTCGCCGCTTTCGCCTGCGCTGGGCCAACTCACAAGAACATGCCATAACCAGTCAAGCAGTAGCCTCGGTGGCCGACCAGCTTAACACCTCGAACAGGGTCATATCCTCCGATTCTCCAGAGCACCTCGTGGTGGGAAAGAGCAGCCTTCTTGGACTCCTCGAAGCCCTCGGGCTTCCAAGTTCGCTCGATGGTGTTGTTGTCCTCGTTGTCGCTGACGTGCACGGAGTCGTGGACGTAGTTTCCGACGAGCTTGGCCTTGGCCTTGAGCTCGGCGTTCTTGGCCAGAGCAAGCTCCTCCTGGATCTTCTTCTTCTGTGTCAACTCCTCCTTCTGCTGGAGCAGCTCGGTCGCGTCCTCCTTGGCCCTCTTCTTGAGACCAATCTCCTTCTGAACACCGTTTATTTGGGTACCGATCTGCGTGACGCCGTATTGCGCTATAGACAGAGGTTAACAAACCTATCGGAGGAAAAGAACAACTTTCTTCTAGTGACTCACTTTTCCGAGCATCTTGCCAAAGGGCAATAACCTCGTCGACGAGCTCGACAGGAGCATGTCGGCGACGCTGACTCTCCCGAATCTTCTCGGGGTTTCCGCCGCGCTCCTCGATGAAATCCTCAATGTCCAACATCTTGGTGGTTTGTAGTGGTACGATTCGCGCTCTCGGCTTAGTTGGGTCGGCGGTGGATTTTTTGTCGCTGGCGATAACCCAAGGAGGGGGAGGGGTAGTTTTGCCAGGTCACATGACTACGTGGAGGGGTCCTTCTCATTAAATCTCAGGAGAGCGCATCACGTGAGGTTGTCGCCAGCAAGCAAATTTGAGGGCTCGTCTCAAGAAGCGCGACTCATCATGCCCCAAACATGACTCTTTCGGTATCGAGTGTCGAGTCATTGGCCGAAGGCAGCTCGAAAACTCTGGCAACCATCATCAATCAGGTCCTGCCACCCATTGTAACAGTCATCTTCCTAACTGGACCAAAATGGATTGACTCTCGCCGTTGCGGATACCGTTTCCGGAGCCGTTAAAAGCGGCGCTCCTCCGGTAGTTCCCCCGTTCCATTACGTGACATGAGGAATAATATGAAGAGAGCCGTCGGGATGAGAGCTCAGTCGGAGCACGGTCCAAGCTTCACTCTGTGCTTCAGCCCGATCTTTGTTTGGTGCCTCCGTCCTCAGCGGCTTTGCGCCTCCGTCTGTTCCCGACCTCACTCTCGCACTGAGCATGGGCTCGAGGTGATGTATTTTCTCAGGTGCAGTGGGTTTGGCGGTGGAAATGAAGGCGCGACCAGCTTGAAGGGGGCACGGCCGTTACGTCCGGGGGAACGTTACACAAAGCTCCAGGGCGAGCCACACGGCATCCAAGAGCTGCTCGAGTCCAAGGGGCTAGGGGGGTGAACTGATCCAAAGTCAGGCTGGGGTTCAGGCAGCACTGAATGACCAGAACCAACCGAGTCGACATTCTAACGCCTCCTGTAACGGACGTCGCCCGCGCGACATTAACAGTAATGGGCCCACACCGGTACCGTCCAAGTTGACTGTCCGGCCTTGCAAGGAGATGGAATCAGGATGACCAGACTCGCGATTCTTATAACAGGCGGCGCTGATTTCTCCCGACCCTCTTTTGGCAAGCCTCAACACGCTGACACTGCTTCTCGGTCCACGAAAAGACACACAAAGCATTCGCGTTGACCCCCAAACATTACTTGGCGCGACCCGGGCATTGTCAGCGACCGGGGCCGGCTGGCAAGGACAATCTACCAGAGTGGGGCTTCGTCCGGGCGGATGCGGCCTCGGATCTTATCAATTTGCCGTCTTTCGTTGACTGTCCCAGACGAGGGCCGATCACGGGTCATTCTACCGTTACCAGACGCCGTATTTGAGGGAAACCCCGGCTACCCTTCCCAGAATGCACCGTTCTGCCGCTTCATCACCAACCGAGGTGTAAAGCCTCGCGCGTCAAACAAGGTAATTCGCTCGCCAAGAGCAGATCTATTGCCGGAAATGCGACGCCACTGTCCCATATTCCCGAGGATATCTTCAAGTCCGCCCGAAGCGCGTGTAAACCGCGAGCGTAAAAGCCAAGGACATCGCCGAGCAAGCCCGAGTTAATCCCAGACGCGGCTCGGCCGAGTCATGTCCAAGGGTACTGACAAGGTCAAACAATTGTGATCCTCTTAAGATAATTCCCACCATAACATCATGACAGAGCAAGGAGTGATTCGAAACAGAGATACCACCTTCACGGCGCGTCCAACACAAGACACTCGCCAGACCACAAGCTGATGCTGTTGTTGTCCACTCAGCCATGAACCTAATCACTATCTTTTGATTAAAGTAACAAGGAGCAGGTGCCTCCTTGAACTTCATCTTTCGTAGCTTGCAGTATTTTAAGGACTACGGGATGGGAGGAATGAACCGGAGGATGCCTGCTTTGACGAGGTTTTCCGGATGCTTGGCTATGCCAATAAGTCACAACCGAGTCGGTTAACTATACAGATAGAGAATGTAGTTTGTGAATGTAACCTTTCTTGCCGCCGTCGCTTAACTATCACTCTTGATGCCAAGCCAGTATCCGAGACATGGATCGCTAGCTCTGTCATCAGGGATTAGCCATACCAAGGCACCAGCTCGTCTGTCGCTTACATCTTGGCCTTGATGTGACATCCACATTTTCGAGGCTCATTCGTCTATCTGGGGGTATAGGGGTACGGTACCATGGTCTGCTTCTGATGAACAGTTTCTGACTCCTATATTAAACCCGACTTGATAGAGTGGTTGACTGCAGCACACTATTTCTGCAGAAAGAATTGGCAATCACTCATCCCCCCTGCCACCTCCCATCAATGGACTCTACGCTCTGATATGATATAACTCAGCGAAGGGACACATGATAAAAACACGTGACTATACTTTATTGTTAACTTCCACACACTCTTGTGTCCAGAATCACTGGAATTCCAACACAACGTGGTTTCGAGTGCCGGGTCCAGGGTAGCAGAAATGGCCGATCACGTAAGCTTCAGTTCAGCAGTCAACCTCAAGGTTGTAAAGTTCGTCCAACCAATATCTCAACCTCGTATTCCCCGGACTCGCAACCAGATAATTGACTCCCGTTTCGCTAAGAGTATTGAATCCCATGGGGTACTGATTATAGAAAAAAAGGTTGATTGGCTATAGCCGGCAAGACTTGCCCTCGTCCAACACAGGGGGTAAGGGCCATTAAGCACTCGTCGCATCGCGACCTGAACCTCCCGGTGAAATCAAAATGATGACTGCAATGTTTAAAGACCGTGTATTCTGGCTGGCAGTGCTGATGGTAAGGTTGAAGCAGCTCGACTGACCCCAAGCGTGGCATGAGCAACGAGTAAGAACGATGGCATTCCCAAAGCTTTGTGCAACCTCAGAGTTGCAAGTACCACTACAACTGACATTCAACTATGCAAAAGAGCTTCCCAAAAATAGGGAAAGTTGTAAAATGGCTTCCTCCAGACCATGCTCACGAGATGCGACCTCCCTCGGGCACGGGACTGCTACACTGGGATAAAGGGGCTGCAGTTCGTGAGGAGATATACGTAATTATATGGGCCACGATACTCACCTGCGTGGAACAGAACTGTTATCATGGCGTTGGGCTTGCCTACTGGAAAGATGGAATGATGTGACCTGGACGATTCAAGGCGATCCTTGAAGTCCTTCGCTCTCCGAGAGACCCAAGCCGACGAAACGGTGGAACGAGCTTGGATCGTAGTGTAGGAACGTGTACGAAAAAACGCCGACTGCTCAACTCGAGTGAAAGTATCGTGAACGGTCCGCAAGGTTAGTCATTCTCTGCCATTATCCTGCGACAACGCCATAGCTACCACAGGCTGGGAAATGTGTTCGGAGGGCTTTGGTTGGCCTGACGATTCTTGTTCGCAACAGAGGGAGCTCCTCTCGCGTGCTAGGCATTATAGGAGGGTTCTATGGCTCGTTCGCCAGGGGAAATCGTCAGGGTCTTCGGAATGGTTGGGAAGGGAAACCTGGCATGCCTGATTAGTTATGCACATAGCCAATTCCAGGGCCGGAATATCCCAGAGTACCTATTCTTCTAGCTGGGAGATTCATGCCCTTGGCCCTAGTATCTAGTATGCTAGGCTCACCATCGAGTTGTATTGGGTCAATTATGGGACTTCTTTCTAGTGTATGAAGCCATGGGAAGCTGGACTAGGTAAGTGGAATCAGTTTCATAGAGTGTGGGAGTAGGCGGAGAACACACCGAGGAGTTGAACTGTCACAGAATGGAATAGGAAGAAAATGCACTTTCCTGAACGATTCATCTGCAAAGTCTCGCAGCCTTGTTCAGTAACGTGAGGACAGGAGGTAACTTGTCAGCGCTGTGCTGTATGCAGCGTCGAGGGGAGAGTGAAGATTATGGCATAGCTATTAGAATACCTAGGTAGGGGAACGCAAGAATGGAGTTAGCTTGGGTTCATCATACCTAGGGGATAGTTACCCTGGGCCAACTTTGAGGTGGGAGTAGAGACCACTATCCTCCGTGTTGGAGAAACTCACTGTAAGCTTGGAACCACCGACTGTCTATCCAGCGACAGTTCCGGCAGCATGCAAGAATCTTTCGGCTTCGCTTGTAGCCGGAGAAGGGAGCTTTTTCCAGAGAGAGCAGCCCCGTCGGAACAAATCCTCCCCCGTTATCTGTCAAGACTTGACTAACATGACTAACGTATTTATTGATCCTTTCAACAGCGATGGGGAGTTGGGAGACCGGAAAAGTGGTTCGGATTGTGCCTCGGGAGGCTCTTCTGGGGATCAAAACCCTATGTGAATTGTCGGTCAGTCCTTGAAGAGGGCATGTGGTCGGACTTCTTTCTTCCCTCCGGTGGGATTTGAAGCTTGGATCGCGGCTGGTGGTTCAATAGGCATCTTGGGTCGTGTGTGGGAGGGGAAGTAGGGGGATCCTGCGATGGCCGTTGTCAGCCACAAGACCGTTAACAACGACGTTGGAAAGACAGTGTTCCCCGAAGTAATTCCTTGTCAAAAAGATAAGGTTCATGTCCTGACGAGATACGACAACGGTGTCGAAAGAAGCCCAACGTCCAGAGTTGTCCCGATCTTCAAGGAGGTTCGGGCGAGTCGCTCCCAGGCACAGGGGGTTCGTGAAGACTCTGCTTCAGGATAGAGTACCGGTCTCTGGGTATTCTGGATATGTTGAACAACTGGGAAGCTTGTAGAAGGCAGTGTCTGGTATGATGCTGGCCGAAGACAAAGGCTTGAGCCAAGACAGCAGTGGCTGAACGTACCTGCACGTAGCGCCTTGGTATCCATTGTGTTCTATTTCTGAACAGATGCGTTCAAGTCGTACACAAAGGCTTTCTAGACGTCAGTGAGCTCCTAAGATCATGTCAAGAGCACCATAGACCCCTAACCCCGTCGAATTCGTCACGCAACTTCCCTCAGGCAGCCCTAGAACGTAGGCCTGGCAGCGACAGAGGCAATGCCCCTTTTCCTGAGGCAAGGATTGACTGTAGAGAGGTGAATGAACCTGTTCATTGCCCTGCTGAGCTCTTCTGGAGCACTCGTCTTCTCTCAGAGTACCGAGACAAGATCCAAAACAGAGGGATGGTCTGCCGACATGCCCGTAGCTCCTCTAACATCTGCCGAGGCTTCTGGAAACGCACTTGCGCGACAAGTGTGGTCAAGGATAGGGTGATAGGCGGAGAGTTGAGCGCACCTGGGCGCATTCTCCTCGTCGGTCGCTTCAAGTCGAGGCGAGGAGAGAAAAGGGGGTCCGCCTGCATGTTAGCGACGAGAGGAAGAATGGTCTTGGCCTGACTGTTCTACGAATGTCGAGTCCGACGATGCGGTGGTAGCTGATGCTCTGGGAGGATGAGAATTGAAAGCGAGATCGATGGTGTCTTTCCTCTGGGAACGGCGAGTCGGACGGTAAAGGATCTATGAAGACTAAAAGTCAGCGCTTGAAGAAAGGGAAGAGGAAGAGCAGGACAGCAGCTTTGCGTAGTCCTCGACGCGTCCCGAAGCGTTTGCTGCAGAAGAGGTGCCTCGTGACTTGGCGGAGGGGGAATCTGCCAACGAGGTCTGGCAGCTGGCCACCAGCACGCCGACCGTCAGGAGGATAGAATCGATGCACTCTTTTGCACAGAGGAGGGAGAATGGGGGCATGCGCATGCGAAATATTATCTAGCTGGCCTGGGGCTTACCTTTGTCCTGGTGATGCTCTGTTCTTTGATGTTCGCGGACGTTCGAACATGGTCAGCGACGAGGAGAAGAAGGACGAGGAGGAAGAGAGACGTGCAGTGGTAGACACAAAAGGATATTATTCTCAGGACGAGGCCAAAGGAGACGGACGGGATATTCGAGGATGGGGCATCTGATATAATTCAAGCACGAGGAGGACAGTGACGATACAATAGACTACAATAGAAGCACGAGGCGAATAGAGTCATTGAATAGAGGCACGCAGGGGATGGGATGGCCAATGCAAGCTTGCATCGCAGCTGGCAGCGGCTGGCAACTCGAAGTCCGGGGACGAGGCCAGTTCCTCCAGGTGTCCCTATTCACTATAGATGCCTTAGATAAACTGGCGTAGCTAATATCCAGGTGTTGAGGTGCAGGACAGTAGCCCGTGACCCCACTTAGGTAAACTGGAAGTGATTCACCGAGCGGTGCAGTGGTTGTCGTCGGTTGTTTTGGTAACCCGCGCCTCAACTTCGAGCGGCTGGTGTTTTTTCCCCCAAGCACATTTTCCTCCCACCTTCTCTCTCTCCTCCCGCGCAACCCACGCAAATCCCTTCATCTCTCTGCTCCTTTGACAGTCGAGCTCTTCAAGATTCTCTTCTTCTGTCATTATCGTATTCTCTATCGAGCATCTTCATCCTTCGTGCCCGTCCTCGATCGAGATCGTGCGCTTCATTTTTCGTCATTATCACAACAATCGACTACCTTCTCCTCCCACGACATTCCTGAAGCTCAAGCATCTTCGCCTCTCACGACAGCCTCTCGTCAGGCAGATTCACCTCTCGTGATTCCGCCAAGGTTTAGTATCTTCTCCTCTTGTCATCTTCGAGACCAAACTCCCCTCCGACCCTCGAGCGTCATCGCTTCTCGCGCTCTCCCCAAGGTCGGGCGCTTTGGTTTCTTTTCCTGAGGCAGCCATCAAGGTCAAGACTCTGCCTTCGTGTCTTGAGCATCTTCTCCCCTTGACATCGCCAACATCAAGCCCCTCTCCCTACCGTGGCCGTCAAGGTCGACCATCTTCCCCTCTTCTGGTCTTCAAGAGCAAGCACATTCACTGCTGGCGACCCTTTGAGAGCGAGAATATTCATCTATCGCGATCTTCTTATCCGCATCGTCTTTGACTACAAGCACTGCTCCTCGACGCTGGAGCACATCTACCCACCTTCATCTATCTCTATATCTCGTGACCGCTCAAGGTCAAGCATCCCCCCTTCATCACGACCATCTGCAAGATCAAGTGCCTAGATCTATCGCCATTTCTACGACTGAGAACATCTGCCCGTCGCAGCTATCCTCAAGGCCAAACATCTTCACGATCATCGCGGTGATCATCAACATCAATCATCTTCCGACCGCCATCGTCTCCGACCAAGCACTTTGCATGTCGTGACCACCCTCAAGGACACAAGCAACACCACTTTCTATCGATCACGTCTCTCTTGGTAAGTTGTTTTGATCAAGTCAGCTTTGATGAACAGGTACTAACAACCCCCCTAGACAAGACCAACGGCAAAGCATCGCTTTGGACCATCTTTTCTCATCATGGAAACAATCAAAGAGGAGCCCGAAGATTTCGGTGCCAACAGTACGATGTTGAACAACATCGAACAGTATCCTGACACAGTCGGCGCTGGTGCTCTGGTCGTCAGAGATGTTGAAGATCAATCTGAAAGCGACACTATGACCTTGGGAGAAACCGATAACCAATCCCCAACCGACGACATGTCCTTGGACGAATTCGAAGAGTTCTCTGACGCTTTCAGCGCTGGTGCCTTGATCGAAAGAGACTCTGATGAACAGTCGGAAGCGAGCACCGTCATCTTGGCCGACTTCAACGAACAGTCTAACACTGCTGGCGCTCCAGAGCTGTCCCCGAATGCCAACAAATTCAGCCCTGACAGTGACAGCGGCCCTGACGAGGAAAATCAGTTCGCTCTCACCCCTGAGCCCTCGACGACCCCTGGAGGACCATCGTCACTCCACTACACAATCATTGACTCTCAAGATGATCAGAAGCCGAGCCAGTCACCACGTGGCTCTGACAATTGCATGGCCTGCCAAGAAGGTAGCGGTTCCCTCTTCTTCGGCTATTGTGGTCCCTGCGCATACCAGGCCGGCCGCTGGAGGCTATGCGATATGTGTGATCGAGTCCTGCCGTCGGTCGGATGGAGAGGCATCTGTTTTGACTGCATCCCGATGACAGAGTCCGAGAAGGACTATATTTGGCCTCCTGGCACTCAAAGCATCAAAGAGCAGCTGGGACTGTCGCGCATCCACACCTGCCTCCGGTGTGGAAATGATAAGACGTGGGAGAAGACCTGTGAGGTCTGCTGGGGGCACCAGCCTCAGGAGGATAACGAGCAGATTATCCATTACTCGAATGGAACCCTCGACCCGGGCTAGGAAGCCGGGTCTTCCATTGAGACGCTTAACGGGGATCATCTTGGTGATGATATCCGGCCGCGATACCCTACGTCGGCTTTTGGCCCTTATTTTTATCCCATGGCCGTTCAGCCTGCGTTCCCCCATCCAGCGTTCCCCCATCCAGGAATGATGCCAGCGGCTCCCTTGCCCACAGCTTCTTTCCCCCAAGGTCCCGTGTTCCCATCACTGTTCCCGGGCCAGCCGGTTCAGATGCCCGCGGCGCAGATGGACACCAGCTCCTACACTGGGCACCCTCCCCATGCTTCTTTCGGCTATCCATACTTCCCAGTTGTGCCGCCTCTCCAAGCCCAATACCCCATGGCTATCCCCGCGTACTACCCCCCGTACGTCCCCGTCGGCTACATGCCAATCAACTACGAAGCTGGCTACAACGCACCCGACGTCCATTATGGCGGATCCTACCCTCCTTGGGCCACCGAGACCTGGAATGAGGACATGCCCGACACCAATGCGCAGAGAATGGCGGCTGCTGAGTACCCTGTTCGAACCCAGACTCCTTACCCACCTCGCTACCTGCCTCGCAACGGTAGTGGATTCGAGTACACTGGGTTGGCATCGCAGACTCCCGACCGGGACCTCACCTCGTTCATGTTTGAAGAACCGGGAACTACGAACATACCAGGAAGTGAGAACAGAGCCACTACAGGAAGCCCTCTTGAGCGCCGACGCACCACTAGAGAGCCATTCGAGTCTGCTCATTCCTACTCCTACAGACAGCAGTAATTGCTCTGCATCTGTCGACAGCTAATCACGGAGACACCAGCCGGATGCCAGACTTACTGGAATCCAATCAGATCTTCACCAACCTGTTTAAGAACAATGTCAGACGCCAAAGAGGAGATATCGATAGACTTGTTTGACAGTTTCTTTCTTTTCCCCTTCAGATTTTGCCAGCAAACTACAGAACCACGAGCGAGACTCCTGATCTCGGTTGACACTTGTTACTGAGGATCAAGCAACCAACCACCATAGTCGCGACCAACACATTGTCGAGGAATCATCTGTCTGTCTTACCCTTTTTGGAGCATCACCACAACATAGCGCCTGTCTCCGCATACTGGCAAAGAATTACAAGCTCAGATTTCTTTTCCTTTTTGACATCAACACCATCCTGCAGCACAAATAGAGTGCGCGAGTTCTGACTGAACTCTACTATCAAGGATCACGAAACGAACGGACGGACGAGACCCGGCCATAGTGCCGTGAGCGAGCGAACAAGGTTCGGGTATCACAGGAGAGAACAAGCCCTCATTAGAGATGGCAACAGGAGAACGAGGTGTACCGGCAAGGATTCTGCCCAATCATGTATTAACAACTTTCTGTCAGAGACTACGTAGAACAACCAACATCACACAACCATGCGTTTCCATTCTGTGACCTAGAGAACATCCTGAACATTCCACCGTGACTTGACCCATTACCTATAGGAGCTTGACAAAGAAACATTTTGCACGTGACTACGAACCACCTCTTCAACACTCCTGGGCAGCATCGCCACTTGGCATCGACACAGCGTACTCCAAGCCCAACTTGACAGCCTTACCTGGGTTGAGGGAAACGTCCCACGTGATCTGGCCGCCTCCCTTGAGAGTCGCCGTGGCCTTGCCCCAGTTCTTGTCCTCTTGTGTCTCCCGTCCCGGAAGCCCAGCCGCCTGGGGCGCCCCGCCGAGTGTCAGACCGCGAGGGTTCGAGATATCGACCCTCAAGCGGTCATCCTCCGAGACGGGGACCTGGTCCAAGACCAGCACCTGGGCTGGCTTGGTAGCAGTGACGCGTGTGTTGTGCACTGTGACGGTGCGCACGTACACAGAGCTGTCCTCCTTGCTGAACATGCCACTCGTGCTCCTTCGGACATCAGGCTTGGGGTACATGACTCTGATGGCCGAGTCAACACCAAGACTGAGGCTGAAGATCTCACCCGAGTTGCAGCGAGGGATCTTGGCCTGTCCCATGAAGCTGCCATCAAGCGTCAAGCTAGCAGGGCCCCTAAGGAGGGTAAGCTTGCTGTTGTTACGGAGCTTGGCCCTAAGGTATGCCACAGGCTGGTACTTGGCCACGACGGTGTGGCTGAACAAGACGTTGGCAAAGTTGAGGCGAGCGACGCGCTGCTTGGAGACAGTGAATTTGGGCACTAGAGTCTTGAGGCCGGGCAAGTCGTAGGTGGTCGTGAAGCCCGTCTCCTCGACGAGCGAGTTCTGGAACTCGAGCGAAGGCTGTGCATCGGGCATCGTGACGTCGTCATCATCGCGATTGACCTCCTCTGACATGATGAAATCCTCGAGTGTTTGCTGGCCTCGCTGCTGTTGCATCATCCCCTGCATCTGCATCTGCATCTGCTGTTGCGGCATCTGCGCAGCTCCCGTCATCTGCGGGTTCAGCATCTGTTGCCGCTGCGCCTGTTGCTGTGCCCGTTGCTGTGCCTGTTGCTGTGCCTGAAGCATCTGCTGTTGCTGTATCATTTGCTGCGCTTGAGGATGGGAACCCCAGCGAGCTGCCGCAGGGCCGTCCTGTTCTTGTCTGGCCATCATCAGCCTCTTCTTGTTCTGCTGTTCCAGCATCATGAGCTGCATCTGGTAATCATTCTCTTCTGGGGCTGTATTAAGACCAAACATTTCCTGTCTTGGCTTGGGCGCTGGCGCTGCAATCTTCTTGGACTGCCACTCGTTCTTCTGCTGGCGTTCCTGTCGGCTATTGAAGATGTTGCCAGCCGAGCCCTTGCTCGCTAGCTTAATGTGCCAAGGGAGGAGGATGGGGATTGAGTCATCCAGGGTCGAGGATGTTGCTTGAGACGTTGACAATGTGATCTTGCAGTTCTCCCAAGTCTCCGACGTGGTGTTGTGGAGGCCGGCGTCAAAGCAGAGCGTGCCTGTGGCATTGACCGTCGAGAGCTGAAGGTCGTAGCTGGGGGTCCAGAAGGCTGAGTTGGTGACATACGACAGCAGCAGGTCGCACGTGGGGTTCTCTTCCAGAGGTACGGTCCTGCTCTCTGAACGCTTGACGACATCAACCTCGCTGGAGAAGGAGCTGCGGCGAGAAGAGGACGGGGTGAAGGAGGGATTGACTTCGAGTTGGATGTGGAAGGTGTAGCAGTACTTGGGCCAGCAGCGTGCGCGCTCGTTACGAATGCGCACCTTTTCCTTGCGCTTCTCCTCGATCCGCTTCAACTGCTTCGACTTTGCCTTCTGCTTTGCCTTTCGAACCTTGTTCTGGGCTTTGAAGGTCTTGTAATGTTGCTTGTCCTTGAGTTTGGTGAGGCGCAAACGTTCGCTTTCGGCCTTGTTCAGGGCTTTGATGATGGTGCGCTCTCGGAGCATACCAGCCATGCGATCTTCATTGGCTGTTTCACGCTGCTGCTTGTACGTCTCAAGGACCTCACTGATGATGACCCCTTCCCTCTTGTCGACAGATTTGGAGTAGCTGTCAAGGATCTTGAGGCGGTCGTCAGCATTGAGGATCTCCTCCTTTGCTTTCTCGAGGTGGTCTCTGAGCTCTTGCTCGCGGTCTTGGGCTTCAGCTAGCCCCGGGTACTCGTCTTCTTCTTTGAATTCATCACTGTCATCGTCACTAAGAGAGTCGTCCGAATCATCGTCAGGGTAGACATCGTCAAAAAGCTCGTGGTTAGGGACGAATTCGACACTGATGCCAGTGATGGTCGCAGAGCCACTGCCCTCAACCATGACCGAATTTTTGTCAATGGTTGGACTGAAGCCGAGAATGGAGATCTCATTGGTGCCAGGCTGGAGGATGGTGAGCGATTGCCATGGGCGAATTAGGTATGAGAAGAGCTTACCTTGAGAGGCACATCTTTGATCTCTCGCTTGATCTGGGCTTGGGTAGGGAAGAGGGTCACGGAGCGAGTACCAAGCTCGCGGACCTTGTACTGGACCTTGTGTGTGACTTCCATGATGGGTGGCTTGGAGGGCAACGATTGGGACGAGTCCAAGGTGGGGTGGGGTGGGGTGGTGTCTTGGACCGGCGACGGTAGTCTCGCGGCCGTGTAAGAGACGAGGAGGAACAAAGGATGGATAGAACAGAGTGATAGGACAAGAGCACAAAGGAAGAGGCGACGAGAGGAAGATGAGAGGGAATTGGGAAGAAGATGAGGAGGGCTGAGGGACAAGAGAAAAGAGACCGAGGAGGAGGGGGGAAGACCAGATACTTATACTCATGGGAGGGATCACAGTAGGAGGGACTGGAGAGGAAGAGAAAGGTCACTTGTACCAGGATAAGGCAACAGGAATGGCTCTAACAGTAGAGACTCTGGCATTGGACGATGATTTGGAACTGTCAACCTATCCCAACAAACCTCACCCATTGGACACAAGATTCAGAAGACGTGCAACGGCTGCAGATAGTCATGTTGAATAGCAAGCTGAATTTGGCAATAACATATGGATAGAATGTCTGGGGTAAGCGAGGCTCGAGGTAGGTCTAGATAGATATGGCATGAGTGGTTCGCCATGGGAGAGCAGGCCACCTGAGATGAAGGATGATGAGAGAGAGCTGACAGAGAGAGGGAGAGGGAGAGGGAGAGACTGGGAGACTGGACGGAGGATACAAGTGGGGCCCCCACTCGTTCCAGGCAGATTCGAGGACTTCCATGCTGAGTCATCGAGGGCCAAGCAGGGCAAAGCTTCTTGACGCCTTAAACTTTGGCCTGAGTTATTAGGCGTTCACTCATGTATCTTGCCGTCTCTCCACCAGCTTCCTGCTGGTTTCCTTCAAGTTTGCAGACCACGACATCACGGAGCGAGAAGATGGTGCACCTAATTCCTAATTTGGAAACTCCTCTACTTGTGTTGTGCCGTTTCAAGATGGACAATTTGGTGGCCAACTTGGTTTGAGCGACGGTTAGTGTCCTTGAAACACCAAGAAAGATACCCACGATGGATGCTAATAATGATCTCGAGGAACATAGTCTGAACGCATTGTCATGCCCGGAAAGTGGCACTCTGATAATCAATACGGGAATACTGAGAAATTTATTTCTCCATGACATCTTGCTCATTGGATGTTTAATATGGAGTTATTGCCATCACTGGGCCTGCTTGCTCGCACTAACAGCCCGTCTGCTACATCAAACTCCCGCTATGGACAAACTGACCCTGTCATGACCTTCTAGCACTTCGCAGAATAGCTATATAAAGATGAACCAGTGGATTTGCCTTTTCCGTCATGGCTCCCGACTTTTCAAGATACCAACATCACTATGCCGCGCCGTGGTCGCCACGCCGAGCCCACCGACTCTGGTCGCCGGGGCCGCAGACCCCATGCTCTGGCGGCCGACGATGTGGCACAGGGTGTCCCCTTTGTCATGGGTGGTATTGCTGAACTTGATACCGAGGGCCTCAATTTGGATGGGGGAGATATGTATGGATACCCGCCAATTGCTCAAATGGCACCTTTCGTTATTGCGACGAACCCAGCACCAGCACCAGCTCCAGCTCCAGCTCCAGCTCCGAGACGTACCATGCTGGTCGTCGTTCTATACGAAATACCACCACAGAATGGCCAGTTTGGAGCAGAAGGGCGAAGATTCCACCTTGATCGGGACACCTTTTTCACACTGTTACCGAGAACCAGGTTCGCCGTGAGAAGAGGTGCTCTCGATCTTCGCAGCTTCTTCCTGCCAGAGGATATGGAGCCCCACCCGCCGTCTATAATTCATCGAGCACTGCATTTCCTCTTCAGTCACCTCGAAGAACACTCGCGAACGGGGACATTGGACATGTTTGGAACCGCTGAGCAGCAGATCGAGCACGGTTCAGTCCGGACCAGCGTGGTGAAGCGATGGGCAGCCATGGTGCACGCCTTGTGCGTTATCCTGAACAATGACAATGGGCTGGGATGCTCAGAGGGCCTGCTAGGGCACATACTCAACTTTTTTGAGCTTCTCATCCAGGACATCCACAACCTCGTTGGCTGGGACGAGACGACAATTCTCTTTGAGGCATTCGCTGGTGTTTTTCGCACGGAGCGACGGGACCTGACCAGTCAGCTCAACAGGATCTGGGACAGATTCGACCCCGAGGTCCAGGAGCAGCTGCTACGCGACATGAGACGAGCGCTGCCGGCTGAGGGCATCGACGGGATGGCGCACCGCATGTATCGAGCTTTGGGATACTAATAAAGCAACTGACAGACGGAAATCAATTCTCCATCATCTGATCTGTCGCTTTGGGACATAATTGTGGCCCTCGGTAGCTGGGATCATGCCACGCTATTGCATATTCCATTCCCCAGCCTCATGAATTCTTTTTCCTTTGCCGCCCACCCCCTCCGCTGTCACCGGGACGTCATGGGTCGGCCTCGTTTCACCCAGCCTCCAGCTCTCTCCACACAGACAGCTCAGCTCAGCTAGCAAAAGTGAAAGGTTGAGCTTCGACCTTTTTTCTCTACCACCTTCTAGGTGCCCTCTACTCGAAATCGCACTCTGTGATTTGCATTGCCTCCTTGTCATAGTCTTTCTCTTACGCTTGTCCTCTCGCTAGAGTCTCATTGACCTAACGCCATGTCGGAATCTCGCAAATCCAAGTCACCGCTTCGGGCTCTGGACCCTCAGCCCATGCGAAGCCCTTCTCCTCCCGATGGACGAGCCCCAGAGAGAGCAAAGTCGTATCCGGGACCTGACTCCCAGTCTCAGCAGTATGGTCCTCAGCCGTACAATCCCCAGGATTACTCCAACCAGAGCTACAACCCTCAAAACTACGGCCCGCCACCAAACAACTATGGATCTCAGAACTACAACCAGTCGTACAACCCCCAGAACTACCCTCCCGTCTCCGGTCCTCAGACAGGTCCCGCCATGTTTCCCACGCGCCCAGTGTCCGACTCGTATCTTCCCGACCAGGGCGGAGCAATGGCCAGCAGCACCAAGATCACCACCACCCAACAGTATAGCACCCAGCAGCAGTATAGCTCTCAGCAGCAGATGGTGCCAGCCATTGCCCCCACCTCGCTTCGAGAGCTCCAAGCCCTCAAGACGACGTGCCAGTTTAGCCTGCGCGAGTACGTCAGTCTACAGCGGCAGAGACGGAGCGGTGACTCGGCCATGTCGGCGTATGAGCTGGACACGCGCATCCGCAACCACACCAACGTGATGCTAAGCGACCTACGGATTCTCCAGAGCGAGGTGCGCGGGATTGGCAAGGAGGCCGAGAACCACCGCTGGAGGAGGTGGATTATTGGTGGTGCTATGTGAGTTAATCGATCAACCCACCCAGAGCTGCACAGACTAACATGCCACAGTGCCACGTTTATTCCCTTTATTCGCAAATTCTGGCGCCGGAGCCACGACGACGAAGAATCAGCAATGTCGGCCAATGACACCGAGTACGCCTTCCGCAAGTCCAAGGGTCTTCTCGAGTACATCAAGAACGCCCTCCTCGGCCACGGCAGGTGGGCCAAGTTTGCCTTCATCGTCTTCGCGGTGCTGTTTGTGTTCTCCAACGAGGTGTCGCTCCGGGTGGCCCGGACGGTGCAGAAGCGCATCAAGAAGCTCTGCGTGCGCATCGAGCAGGGCGACCCGGACGTTGACGAGAAGGATATGAAGGTGCTCGATGGCTGGCGATGGAGAGTTCTCTTGTGGTAAGCACTACAGGACGGGATGGGACATGAATGATATCGTAGTATGAGGACATGATTTTAACGAAGCCTCGGCGATTGCATTTCTTGTATTATTTTCTTGGGGTTTCTCTTTCTTAGATATTTCGTGCCACTCAATTTACTTTTGACAAATAGTGATTGACAATTTACTGGCATTGCCGCTGTCTAAGGTTGTCTGGTGGTGGGTGGTGACATGGAACGTTATTTGCGACGCCGTGGGTCGTGCGCTGGAGAGCCTCGCTAGGAATCTTCACTAAACACCTCCATTAGAGCCAAGACATCGGCGCGTCGCGACTCACCACCATCAACGATTTTCATCGCACGCGTTATAGATATTGGATATTCGAACTCATACGTCTTTGGAAAACTCACTTAATGGGCGAGAAGCGCAAAGCAACTGAAGAGGCTCCTGGTCAGCCAATGGCCAAGGGTCTCGACAGTGTCACATCTCAGGAAGCGACCCTGCAAAAGCCATTGGAAGGGCCACCAGAAGACAGTGTTTCTCGAGATCGCCACTTTGCTGAATTGTACACCAAAACACCCGACTTTAAACAACTGTCGCTCCAGGACAAAGACTTTGCTTTGTTGTACGTCCTCACTGTTCCGTTCTTCTAATGAACAACCCTCTGACGAAGCTTTATAGATGGAACAAGCACAAGACGGATTTCTTCGACAACCCGCAATGTGTCATGCAGCTGACCAAAACTCTTCTCAAACTCGACTTTGGACTTGAGATCGAACTCCCTGATGACCGGCTCTGTCCGCCTGTGAGTTGGCCTCTTTTCCATGACGCGTCGTTGAGTCTACTGACGCGATTCTCCAGATCACGAATCGACACAACTACGTGCTGTGGCTGAAAGGTCTCATGGATAGCACTTCGTATGAGGAGCCGGGCAGTAAACTCGTTGGCCTAGACATTGGTACCGGGGCCAGTTGTATCTATCCTCTGTTGGGGTGTGCCCAACGACCATGGGAATTCATCGCCACTGGTAAGAATGTCACCCCTTCTCATAAGCATTCAACTCACAAAGCGCAGACATTGACTCAAAGAGCCTCGAGTGCGCTCGCAAAAATGTAGCTCTCAACAATCTAGAGCACCGAATCAAGGTTGTGGAACGAAAGCCAACAGACGCCATCATCCCTCTCGACGATCTCAACGTGGACAAAATCGACTTCACAATGACCAACCCGCCCTTTTACAAATCAGAGCAAGAAATGATCAAGAGCGCCGAGCAAAAGTCTCGACCTCCTTTCACGGCATGCACGGGAGCCAAGGTCGAGATGGTCACTGAAGGTGGCGAAGTTGCTTTTGTCGACCGTATTCTCAAGGAGTCGCTCAAGCTACGAGAGCGTGTACGTTGGTATACGGCCATGTTCGGCTTCTTGACAAGTCAGGTTGACTTTATCGCCAAGTTGCGTGAGCACGGAATCGACAACTACGCTGTGACTGAGTTTGTCCAGGGCAACAAGACGCGGCGATGGGCAGTTGCTTGGAGCTTTGGGAGCATGCGGCCGACACAGGATGTTGCTCGTGGCATTAAGACAGCCGTCTCGAAGAACATTCTCCCAGAGATTACAGAAGAAAAGGTCGTCGATGTGCCTTTGCCTGAGAAGGTTGGCGATTTCGCGGATCGTTTCAGAGATGAGATTGCCAAGCTCGAGCTGACATCATGGGAGTGGGACAAGGAGCGCCTCGAGGGCACGGGACGAGCCGCCGACAGAGTGTGGGCACGAGCATGGAGAAGACGGAAGCAACGGGAGATGCAGACCGAGGTCGCCGACGGGTCCAAGGCCGAAGGGGCAAAGTGTGTCCTCGCGTTCAAGGTGTCTATCCGCGTCGCCCAGGATCACATCTCGGTGAGCTGTCGATGGCTCGAAGGTCACGATGCTGTCGCGTTTGAGAGTTTCCGGGGATACTTGAAGAAGACGGCACGGGGCATCGTGGGCTCTGAGGAGGGCACACGGACTTGAGTTTTGGAAAGGGTGCTTTTGTCTTTGTAAGGAGTGACTATTCCTGTTAATCTCGCTATGTAAATGCTACTAATATTTCTTCCAGAATCCTACAGACTGTCTCGTTCCCTCAACGAGTGAAACTCGACCGGGCTTCAAAATCATCTGCTCAAGCCTTGATCTTGGTTCTGAAGGTCTCGAGATCAGCCAAGACTTCGGCCTTGCTCTTCCCCTTGACAAGAGCCCCTAGGATAATATCCTGTTCCGAATCAGGGGCCATGTTCTCGTTCTTGGGAGGGTTATTGTCCAGGTTCGTCGGGAAAGGATATCCTTCACCAACAGCCGACACAAACATCTTGACCTCGTCACTTAGACCCTTTGCCTTGTACAAGGCCGTCAGGTCGTCCCACGTGCTCTCCACCAGCGGTAGAGCATCAATCGTCTCCATCGGCTTGCCAAAGGCGCTGCTGATCTGGAGCAGGTTGACCAGACGGTTGATGTCGGAGGATTTGTTTTCGCCCGCGGCGTGGAAGAGGGCTGGGTTGAAGAAGAGGCCGTCGCCCTTTTGTAGCGGGAGGGCGACGTACTTTTCCAGGAAGAACTCGTTGAACTCTGGGAGACGGTAGGCCATGTACCCGGCAGAGAAAGCCTGGCTGAAGGGCAGAAGGCGAGTTGGGCCACTCTCAAGGGGGACATCGACGTGGGCAACAGCGCCCTGGAGGGTCAGGCACTGGCTGGCAACCTGCATAGCTCGAGGATACCCGCCACAGCGCTCAGTGGACATGAAACCGAGGTGGTAGTCACGATGAGAGACTTGCGGCTGTCCACCAGGTCGGACATTGTTGACCTGCGCAGTGACACGGTATCCAGGACCGAGCCAGGAGCCAAAGATGAGATCGAGGTACGGGTTGGAGTAGTAACTGAGGAACGACGCCGGATCCTCGAGGCCGTGCTTGCTGAACGAGTTCCAGATACGGTCGTTTTTGCCGGCGCCGGCAAAGTGGTCGCCGGAAATCTTGGTACCCTCGTTCTCCTTCTGGATGATTCTGGCGTACGTCGCCGTGGCCTTGTCGATGACGCCGTGGTCTTTGTATAGCCCTGCGGTGACGAGGACGCCAGGACCGTGGAGGAGAACACGGTACCACTCATCTTGAAGAGCAAGCTTCTGCTCCTCAGTCAAAGTAGAGTACTCTGCAAGGTTGTAGATGGGAATGTTCTCCTTGACATCCGCAGCAAGAGGATACTGCTCCTTAGTAGCCCTCTGCTCACAGATAGCCTTGAAGGCGTCCAGCGAAGGCGGCGGCGACAGCTTGAACAGCCTCGCCTGCCCCTGCTCCGACAGGATGCCATCAGCGCCGTTCTTGTGAGTTCCGTTCGAGGCCATTTTGCAGAGTTTGGTCGTGGTATGAAAGGTGCAGAGTTTGAGTTGGCTTCGGGATGGGAATTCCGAGGCTCTTATAATGCTCGCCGCGGCGGGGCAGCGACGGAATTCTGCCCGAGCGAGACGAGTGGCCATGGTGATCAAATCTTGCTTTTGAGGGGTAAGTATGTAATAAGATTGTTTAATTGGTAAACTTGGACGGTGTTTTCGCCGAGAAAGAGGGGGAATGCGTTGATGGGTTTGGTGGTGAGTCTGGCGGAGGATGGTGTTGTTCTTATAGCTTCACTCGATGTGTCTCCACACTGACGTACAGAGCGAAACCAATGGTAAACGGATACAGACAAAGCCTTTTTACAATGCGGTATCACTACTGTGTATAGATCTATCTCTTCTAGATATTTGTTGGCCTTTTGCAGCCTAGCCACGATGAGAGTCGGCCATGGATTGGCGTTGTACTTTTAGCACAGTCCAAGTCACCAGTGGCACTTACACACACCATCGAGCTTGTCGTCTTTCTCTCTCTCTCTCTCTCTCTCTCTCTCTCTTTTGTTATACCCCTTTGTTCTTTACAGGTTGACGCGAATATGCTAAAAGGTGAGAGAACGGACAGTTTAAAGACGTCGATATCTGCCTGTATTCCCAGGTTGGGTGGGTTTGCTTGGTCCAGTTACGCGATGAAATCCGCCACAGGCGAGCTTTCCTACTTCACAAGGCCTCGGTTATACTGTCTCGTCGGAAAAGACGCCGACTTTGAGGGGGACAGTTAATGATGGCCGAGGGAGGAGGGGGGAGCTGAAGTGGGTTGACTGCTTGACAAGGGTCAAGCATCCATGTTACTTCGTCATTGAGAGTTTCCAGTCTTTGAGCTGGTTGTCATCATGTGCGCCCTCCACCATGGCATTAACCAGTATGCGTTTCCCCTATACGATATCGACAATATCCATCTTCCACGGATCTCGCCGGCAACCCTCTACATCCCCGTCAAATATGCCAACACGTACATATGCCCCAGCCAACTGAGCTGATTTCCGAAGTAGAAGTCCGGACATCATATCGGTATCATACCTTCGAGCAATATCCGATGCGTCTTGAAGCACACCTACCCCAAGCGCCAGAAAAGGTGAATGCGTCTTATCGACCTTGAGGAATTCCTCTAAACTTTCCTCTGTGTCGAGGCTGTATATCATTCCCCTAGCATCATCGCGAACATCGAGTTTGTTGACGTGGACTTGGTCGCCTTTGGTCGTCTCATCCTTGCTGCGAGCTGGATCCGGGGATGCTTCACCAGTATTGTCTTCGGCATCCGAACTCCCTCCAGACAAGTGCGCTTTCCATGTCCACGCTTGAACTCGAATTCTCCCCCCTTTCAGCTTTCCAAACGGGTCGCTCGTCGCGAGTTCCAGTTGAACATCAATCACCTGAAGACTCGTCCCTTCAACTACACGCGTATTCTGGATCATAAAGTACGGATCCATCCCCCCGTCAACCGCTGATGTCTTGGAGGCCCAGCTCCAGGATGGGGCTAGATACTTGGGGGTCTCTTTGACTGGCGCTTGTCGATACCACATCAACCCTCGAGCTATATCGCCTCGCCATAAGCCAGCGCAGTAAGTATCTCCTGTCATCCTATGCACTTCTCTGGCCAAACCCGAAATGGCAGGGAAGAGGTCATCGGCGTATGTGAGCTTGCGGCCACAGAAGTCGATGACGATACGAAGCCACGCTCCATGTGCATCCGGGGGTTGATCAGTGTCCTCGCTGCTCGATACGGCTGACGTGGATGCCCCATTCAAAGAAATGAAAGCCTTTGGGTTAGTCCAGTTCAAGGGAAGAGATGCCGAAAGAATCGGATTCCGGTCGGCTTCAACCCGACCACAAGTTCGGCAGTGCCAGATAACTTGCTCCTGTGTGAAGTACAGAGTCCGAGGCGCAAGCATAGTCTCTTGTAGCACCCACCCCCGGAGCTCGAGTGGATTAAAGAGCTTGGAATCCAGCATGTCTTCGAAAGACAATAGTTGCTTTCTGATGTAGATGTTGGACGTTCCATCAGACGACTTGCAGGGAACCATAGTCGCGAAGTCTGCAGATCTATTGAATAGAACTGACTCTCGTTTGGCCAGGATACCCTTATCTGCGCTGTTTGGATGACTTGCCGCAATGGAAAGCGTCGCATCCTTGTAGTAGCTCCCCATCTTTTCCGATTCTTTGACCCAATCGTCAGATGAGTCTTGCAAAATACAGAGTGAGTCGATCCAGAGGTAACGAAAGCCCAATTCTCTCGTCACCTTGATAGCATCTTGGAATGTTTTCGATAACGAGGACCAGGACAGTTGTTGGCAGTGGGCTTGAAGATTCGATTGGATTGTGGTGAGGATATTCTGGCTTCCCCATCGATGGCTTAGAGAAACCCACTCGCCAATTTCTCCGTTGGATAAATGCAGATGGGCCTCTTTTGAGCCATCACTTGGGCCTACGTCGATGACTCTTGTTGGGAGACTTGCAGTTCCTGGGTGCCCGCAGCCTGGATGGTGAAGGAGGCAGGTTTCTAGCCAAGATCTTGCCAGGTCAAAGACTTCGGGTAGCCCAGCCTCCGGGCTCACAGCTCTCCCGGTGAAAATGGAATGCTCTGCCATAGGCATTAGCCGGCGTTGAACATATCGGTGCAGACCAGTAAGCCAGGGGCCAGCGAACCTTGAGTAGTGAAAACACCCAGTCGTAAGAGGAACGACGCAACGCTTTCATTTGACAGCTTCAAGCCTATACTGTGACCTGTCTTTTCAGTTCTAAGCCATAGCTGCGATTCAACCTCACGCCGGACCCCATCTATGGCTACCGATCTGAATGCCTGGCACATCTCGCAGCCCTCGTCAGCCGCCTTCTCGAGGGCACTCCAGGAAACATGATGGCGATATCCAAAAGCTGAGCGTTTATTACGAGGTCGTCGAAGAAATTCATCCCAGCTGATTGTGGCGCTGGCCTCGTCTAGATCGATGGCGGCACAAACCCGACAAAGCATGATCACTGCTCGGACTTTTAACCGATCCAAAAGTGAGGCCATTCAGATTCAAGAATGGCTTCTTTTCTTCTTAAAGAGACTCTGCAGCTGACTAAGAGCTGTCTCCGCTATAGGAAGCTGAATTGCGCCTCTCTAGTGGCTGGCTGGGCATGCAAGGCTGCTGAGTAGCTAGGATTCTTTGAGAGACTGTTATGTTCAACTTTGGCAATTATGTGGCAATTTCTTTAGCATTTCAATTAGTTTTATACTTGAAGCTGCTGATAGGCTAGTGATGGTGGGCTTTTATGTGCCGCCTTGTCTGGGACATACATCGGCTTGCCCAGTCATATTTACCCCATGTGTATGGGGTCAGTTAAAGCAATACAATGGCCACATGTCTTACTGGTATCTAAGATTCAAATGTGGTCTGCAATTGACCCAGAGTCTTGTGTGATTGTTGATAGCCCTGGGGGGATGGAACGGGAGGAGAGGCCCTCCGCCCGGACTCATGGACAACGTCCACGTAGTTGCCGACTCTACCAATCTAACGCCAAATCCTATACTATAGGCCACCGAATAATAAGTCTTCACAGCTTCATCTCTCATTGGCCACTCCAACTGTGAATCCCCACGTTCCTGCTATACCCAGGGGATTAGGTAAGCGAGTTACGCAACCCCTCTGTTCATCATAGAGGGGGCATTATAACCTGTAACTGCGTTACTGCTGTAACCGCCTTGCGCACCGTAATTGCCTCATTTCTCTACGAATTGAGGTCCGAATAGCTTTAAATTAAAGTTAGATCTTATTTTTAATTAAAATTAACTATACCTCGATTTTTAGCTAAAGAAAGCGCCGCTACGGCGCGTGCGGCATATATATATCTATCCGGGCTATCTACGCTACTGATAACTCGGGCGAATCCCTCCCTAGCTAAATATAGTATTAGTAATACCGCTATGCTTTACTACGTAAATACCTCCCTAACTAAGAAATATATATATCTATTAAAAGCTAGGAAACCACTGCCTTCTAACTCTAAAGGAGGGACTCTATTAGCGCTAACTAGGCCGGAAAAATAGGCTTTAGTAACCTTTATCCGCTTAGTTAAAAATAGCGCTTTTATTATATTAAAAGCCTCTATTTATAACTATGCTAGTTTCCTTCGGGGATACTAATTTAATAACCTATAGCCTCTTATATTAGTATTATAGGTATAGAGGTTTAAAAAGCGTTATTTAGAGCTTTAATATAAGTCCCTAAAGGTCTAAGAAGTTACTTATGCCGCCGCCGAGATAGATATATAATATATTAATAATTAGTTTAAGGAATTTAATGCCTTAATAAGTACCCTTAGTATCTAAAAATATAATCTTTAGAATTTTAATAAGACCCCCTTATAAATTAAGTAGGTAAATAGTAGCCTAAAGCTCTTTTCTACCTAGATAAAATAAAACTTATAGATAATTATCTTTTAGCCTAGGAATAAGGAGTCTTTAATATTTATTAATACTATTAATATAGCTAGGAGGTTAATTCCTTTATTTCTAATACTTATAGCGAAGATATTATTAAAGGAATATATATATACCGATATTAATAAGCGGGTTATCCTTATATTTATAGATATAGGTTATAATAACTCTTATTAAGTTATCTAGTAGCTATAATACTTTAATCACTATTCCTTTATCGCTAGTAAGACCTTCGCTAGATCCTCTATTAAGGAGTAATTTAGCTACCTAATAATTATTATTAAGTCCTAATTTAACGAGGAATATATATTTAAACCTTATTACTAAGTTAAGAAGGCACTAACCTTATATTAGCTCTTATTAATAGACTCCTTTTCTATTTATAAGGATCCTAAATTTATCTAGTATTATAAAATATTTAATATTATCTTATATTACCTCCTAAGTTATATAAATTATTATATATAACCTTTTAATATTAGCGTCTATTAATACCTTAAAAATAAATAAAAATATACTCTTAGGGACTTTATAATAGCCAGCGGTATATAAATCTCTTAATTTAACTTTCTAAATTAATAAAATTATATATATATAGCCGCATTTAAGGCCTATTATATATATATTAGCTTTAAAAGGTTAAGTATTTTCCCTATTAACCTAGAAGTTATCTTAGGTCTACTCCGCTAGTATGCTAAAGAGCGATAAAAGCCTTTATTCCTAGTAATATTAAATAGGGATAAGGTAACCCCGAGGAGAATTAAAAAGTAACTCTCTAATTGCTTTATTTAAAGGTTTATATCCCTCCTTAATATATTAACGCGGAAGGTTATCTAGAGCGCTAAAGCATATATTAATCTCGCTATTATGACGCAAAAGTCATAGGAGAATATTATTACGTTATAGAAGAACTATATATAACTCGAGGGACGCCGCATATAAAGTCGATGCTAAATTAAGGGCATCAAAGATAGTGCTTTTACTATAGGAGAGTTAAAGCATATAATTAAAACACGAGAGGAAGAAGACTAGAGACTAGAGTTAAAAAGGCTAACTCGGCAGTAGAATAATATCCTCTAGAGACTTCGTAATAATAGCCGGCCGCGCCTCTATAGTAGCGCGGCTATGAAAGTAAAGAGGGAAAAGGCGGCCGTAGAAGTAGCCGCGATGGCTTTATAGGAGGCTAACCACTAGAGAATAATATCTGAGATAGAAAAAGAGACCTTATGGAACCATAGGCGCCTTTGGATTAAAGCTGATGAGGAAAAATAGGACTTCTAGTATTAAATTTGGGGTCAGTATATTCTTAAAGCTATTCCCGAGGCCGCTGACTATTTGGCCGACCTTAATAAGGCTATAGCCTTGCGAGAGGCGGTAGCCTTGCGAGGTTAGCTAGATAATATACCTAAAGATATGCTCTTAGTATTATTAGGAGACTTAATGCTATTATTGCTTAGTAATGAGGAGGAGGATTATAATGATATTAAGGTTATTATGAATATATAGATCGAAGGATTTATATAAGCCGCTTTGGCGGCCGGAAGAGGGGATTATTTACCTAAAAATAGCGATTAGGAAGAGGATCTATTACGCCGAGAAGATTAGGGCAGATTCGGCTATAATCGCGTGCCTAATAACTACTTGGATGACGAGAGGGTCGAGGCGTGTATTATGGTGGCCGGGATGATAATTCCCGTGCCGCCGTCGCGGGCCCGAGACTAGGCATTATATTCACTTATACATAATAATATGGAAATAGCCTTAAGAAGACTTAAATTGATAGAATTAATTAATTAGATTAAGCGCTATTTATTGATAGTATTTTTATTGAGATTGGACTTTAATTCATGGAGAAATGAGGCAATTACGGTGCGCAAGGCGGTTACAGCAGTGACGCAGTTATAGGTTGTGATGCCCCCTCTGTGATGAACAGAGGGGCGGCCTATCATTAGTCAGCCCCCTGGGTACGCTTAAGAGTTAACTTGAGGCGGTATTCACAGTAGGCGTTAGACACTCATCCACATCACAATAGACAGGCAGAAACTCATCAGGTCATTTTACTTATTTGTATTTGGTGATCAGTGTCTTTTGATC
This sequence comes from Fusarium keratoplasticum, assembly GCF_025433545.1. Taxonomy (NCBI): domain Eukaryota; kingdom Fungi; phylum Ascomycota; class Sordariomycetes; order Hypocreales; family Nectriaceae; genus Fusarium; species Fusarium keratoplasticum. Next base: position 1,658,331 of record NC_070534.1, read on the forward strand.
CCGGTCGTTATTCTGGTGGGCTTTTGTGCCTCGTCATTATCATAGTTGAATAAGCAATCCTCGCTACCCCATTTTTCTCTGTCCCTTTTTAACCGTTCAGGTTACCAATGGTGATGCTCTTGATGTTCTGGTACTCCTGCAGACCGTACAGACTGCCCTCCTTTCCGTAACCACTCTCCTTGATACCACCGAAGGGAGCCTCGGCGGCGCTGATCTTGCCGGTGTTGACACCGACCATTCCGACCTGGATCTTCTGGGCAACGCGCATGACGCGGCTGACGTCCTTGGAGAAGAAGTAACCAGCAAGACCGAACTCGGTGTCGTTGGCCAGGCGGATGGCGTCCTCCTCGGTGTCGAACTCGAAGATGGGGGCGAGGGGGCCGAAGGTCTCGTCCTTGGCGACGGCCATCTCCTGGGTAACACCGGACAGGACGGTGGGCTGGTGGAAGAAACCGGGGGAGTCGGGGGTGCTGCCGCCAGTCTCAATCTTGGCGCCCTTGGAGGTGGCGTCGGCGACGTGCTCCTTGACCTTGTCGACAGCGGACTTGTTAACGAGGGGGCCCTGGGTGGTGGCCTTGTCGAGACCGCCGCCCATCTTGAGGGCGTTGACCTTGGCGACGAGCTTGGCGGTGAACTCCTTGGCGACACTCTTCTGGACGTAGAGTCGGTTGGCGCTGGGGGTAAGGTTAGTTGACATTGAATAGAGCAGTGAAAGGAGAAACTTACCAGACGCAAGTCTGACCAGAGCATCGGAACTTGCAGAACATGGCGCCCTCGGCAGCGAGGTCAAGGTCGGCATCCTCAAAGACGATGAAGGGGGCGTTACCGCCGAGCTCCAGGCTGACCTTCTTCAGGGTGCCAGTAGCAAGCTTGGCCAGCATCTTACCAACACCGGTGGAGCCAGTGAAGGAGATCTTCTTGACGAGAGGGTTGGTGCACAGCTCGGTAGCGGCCTGGCGGTCGCGGGTGGGGAGGACCTGGATGGTAGCGGGAGGAAGACCGGCCTGGACGGCGAGCTTGGTGAAGGCGAGGGCCGAGTAGGGGGTCTCGGAGGGGGGCTTGATGACGACGGAGCAGCCGGCGGCCAGGGCGGGAGCGATCTTGCGGGTGATCATGGCGGCGGGGAAGTTCCAGGGGGTGATGATACCGCAGACACCGACGGGCTCGCGGATGGTCATGAGGGTGGTGTGAGGGGAGGACGAGGGGATGGTGACACCGTAGGAGCGGGTGGCCTCCTCAGCGAACCAAGAGATGAAGTTGGCGGCGTAGATGACCTCGCCCTGGGCCTCGGGGAGGGTCTTGCCGTTCTCGAGGGAGAGGATCTTGGCGACTTGGGCATTGTCAGTCTGGGGGCCGTTGTTGGAAAGGCAGTATCACTCACGATCCTCCTGATTGGCGAGGACCAGCTCGTACCACTTCCTCAGAAGGGCACCTCGGCTGGTGCCAGTTGTGGTCTCGAAGAACTTGGTCTGGGCGGCATCGGCACTCTTGATGGCCTTCTGGAAGTCCTCGAGGGCGCAGTTGGCGACCTTGCCGAGGACGGTGGCAGTGGAGGGCTCAAAAACGTCAAACTTGTTCTCCTTGGAGACCCATTCGCCGTCGATGAAGGCATCCTGAATGAACAGGCTAGAGTCCTTGAGCTGTTGTTGACGATTGCAGGTCAGCGATCGAGATCTCGGTGAGGGGCAGCAAGTAAAAGCTTCATGAGTGAGGGGCAACTCACGCCGGCGATGGCCTCCTTGTGGTAGGTTTCAGCAGCCATTGTGTCTGTGTTGAGGAAGCAAATAAAAAATCGCCAAATACAAGAAGATGACAGAGAGAGAGAGAGAAGATGTGGAGGAAGAATGAAGAGGAAAAGCTGGAGAGGTCGGGTCTACTAAAGCTCCAACAGCTCCCGCGTAGATAGGTATTCCACCCCAACGGGCAGACGTCACATGGCCGCGCGAGAATTTCGACCCCGCCGGAGGAAGGCGCGTCTACGCCGTCAAGGTCAATGGAGCACCAGTCAATTGAGGCCGTCGCCCATGGAGATGATCAATAGCCCCATACGGCTCACCTTTGGGGTGTACCTTGAGCCGCCCGAGGTCGGGGGCTGGCGAAAGCAGTACGACCCTACTGCGTGAGGGTGACCTCTGAGACAGCCAGACAGCCTCAAAAGAATCGTGGTTAGGTCCCGCGGGACTCGAAACCCGCAGACCGGAACCGGAACCGGGCCGGATCCTCCCTCGGCTCCGGAGGCAGTTTGGCAAGTCTCCAGCGCCGCCGCCGGCTTTTAGTGGCGACGCAATAGCCGGCATCTGTCGGGAATCGAGGGGTTCATGTGGTTCAATTGCTGTTTTTGGGATGGAAGCGAGCGAGGTATTGGCCTGGCGGCATCTGGGGAAATGTGGAGTACTTTTTCCCTTTCCATGGGAGAATAACCCTCAGATCGCTGTGCTGTCTGTGTCCGAGTAGACTCTAACCGCGTTTCCCATGATGGGTGCTTTTCTACCCCCACCTGGGCTTTGTCATGAAGAATGGGTGCTCTTCTAGCGACTTCCTTGCGCTCCAATCCAGGGCGAGCGGGTGGCAGGTCCTTTAAGTGATGCTTTGGAGATGCTGGTCCGGATCTAGACCGGGCCGTGTTGACGTCTCATGAACATGTGGTACAAGCTGGCTGACTTTGCGATACTGCACAGAACATGGAGGGTTGATGATACTCTAGACGGACAACCATTCTTAATCTGACATATCTTTACACCTGAATTGAGTATCCTTTGAAGCACAACAGATGCATTCTAGGCCAGAATTCATTCCCCGTCTCCTTCGGCAGCTGTCTCAATCAGGTAGTTACGTAGCTCCAAGCTAAACCCACCTGCTCCATCCATCCCGCCACCATGATGGCCTTTTTTTCTCCAAGCTCCGACGGATCCCGGCCGGCTCATGCCACGCTCTCTGGCTCCCGTTGAAAAGGTGGAATTGAATGGGGAGGCCAAGATGCCCATCTCGATCTGACAAAGCATGGCCAGATTCTTTACTTCTTTCTTCTTCTCTCGCTTCTCCCTGAAACGAATCCACAGTCCATCATGGGATATCACAACACGCCGTCGTCGGAGCCGCCGTTTGCTTTGTGCCTTGATTTTCAGGAACAGTCGGAAGCCAAGGCCATCACAGATTGACAGAAAGAGCACCTTGCATCACAAAACACTCACCTCTTCAACACCAGCATTATCCGGCTAACGCATAAGCACGCGAACCCTTGAGCTCGATACGAGTCCGTTCTAGGAAATCTCCTTACGACTTCGTTACGATGGAGATGACATGAGCATCGCCTTAGCCAGAACGAGATGTTTCCCAGGTTGTGCTAAACACCGTACAGAGGCCACAGACGACACGTACCCGCCATTCCAAGAGATTCCTGCGCATTTGTGCCCACATTATTTCGACGTCCTTTCTGTTAAGCGTGGACCGACTATATGTGCAGGCGTGAGGAACCGCGAAACCTAATCAAAGCGACCACATCGGTTGTCATCGAAATGGCCGCCTTGATCCACTCCTTGACTCTCAGAAGCGAGCTCGATGCTAGAAATGCTTCGGTTTCAAGACGGCCTAGGCGGGAATTTGTCGCTCGCATTCTCAGGGCAAACCCTGAGAGGTGGTTGGACTTGACTTCAGGTTACTCGGTAGAAGCCAGGCCATGTCTCGACAACATCGAGAGAAACATAGAGCGATTGCGCTCGCGGTCGCGGCCGGACCAAAAGAGCCAGGAACCTTTCAAATTCACTGCCTACTAATAGCCACGATTGGCACAACCGTACTAGCCAACGAGCAACGCGCACTCAGCCTGCCCCAGAGACTTCGCACGAGTACTCGAGTCGAATCAGGTCTAAAACGCCCTTCCACTTGGCTTGAGCTTTGAGCCATCCACTGCCGATGCACTCAACCAAAAGATGGATTTACTTATTAAAGTCCAAATTCCGGGTATATCTGTGGTAGATGCGGTCAGCAATCCTCCGTCCCAGACAGCTTTGGCTCGCACCTGAGGATGACTTACTCCTCACAACTTGACGGACCCGTTAACTGAAGGTAGACCAAGACGAGGATCGCAGGTCGCAACCACTGAATCCTTCTAAATGCCGCCAATAATGTGTAGACATCAGCTTGCGCAACTTATCACCCTCAGCAATTCTGTGATAGCCAAAGGGCTTTTCGCACAAGGTGAATTACGACAGATCGTCGAGAATTATGTCAAATTCGAGAGCCTGTCCTGATTATGATGGCCAAGGATTTCTATCCCATGAGCTGGTAAAAACCTCCGTTTTGTACCTCGCCCCACTGTTATTACTCTCGCAAAGATGATGCGTCAGTATGACTAAATCTGTTAGAACATTATGCTTTGAGTACTTATTGCCAAGGTAAGACTTAGTATTGATCAAAGTATCTCGCTGAGGAAGGGATATCTGATTGACTTAGACCCCCTATCGTGACCGCCGTGGAGGTTTTTGCCAGCTCATGGGATAGCTTCACTATCGGGACCCGAAAATGACCCCTCTTTCCCTCTATCCTCCCAGAGAGTTGAACTCTAGTCTTGTTAGAAACAGGCTGCTTCTGTCAAAGCTTCGCTTCCGCTTCCCTGCAGATCGTAGCTATATTGCATTCCTACTTATATATTTATTGGAGTATTACTTCTTTATAACATCCTGGCCCCATATAGTTGATTCTAGACGACAATGATTGAGACATTGATCCCGTCCATGCGATATGGGCACCCCCAGAATCTCGTGTTCTGATGTAGGGTGGGTAGGCCGAGCATCACCCAACATCAGTACCCGAGGTGCGCGCCTTCAACCTTGTTGGACGTCGCAAACTAGGCTGGTTCACATCTCGACAAAACGCAGAGAAGTTCCAGGCCAGCTTAGACTCTACAAACTGGTTCAATTTTATCTTAAGGCAGTGACGCACATCGTTCTGCGGTTGGCGGTGACTTGTTCACGACCATGTTCGAGTAATTGCAGCCAGGCCACTGCTCAGCACCCCTGGGCAGGCCCTGGCCAGCTGTGGCTGCAGCGAGTGGCACTTCTTCCTCCAACCATTCTTACCACCAGTGATGTGCTGGCTTACGCTTTTGTGGTACGTATGCAAAATCTTGCACTGCAACTGAAGAAACAATCTCAAGGAGATCTGGATAATAACTTGTCCAAGACTACCTAGGTAGGTTGATGGGCAGCCTGTCGTGGTGTTGAATTGTGCGAACCTGTTTGGCTGGCCAACGTGCCCGCCTGATTCCCCCGCACACAATTCCCCACTAACGCCGACCCTTGCTCCTCCTCTCCTCTCCCCAATCAACATTGCTTGCTTGACCTTGACCTTGGGTGGAGCTGGTCGCTCCAATCTTGAACCTCTATTCAACCCACTCGAGACGTCCTCGTCCTCGTCTCGATCTTAATCCTGGAGTCCTTTCATCTTGAGCGCGTCAAGCATCGCGCAGCTTCATCCCAGAAGAATCATGCCGTCCTCAGCGCAGGGTCCGCCACGGCGCAAGCACGTCACCACAGCCTGTGTGCCATGTCGCGAGAGCAAGGTCAAGGTGAGTCGTTAGCCACATATCAGAAACATTTCGACGACGACATCTCGTGGCCATGGATCAACTGACTTCCCCAGTGCGATGGAGCCTCTCCCATCTGCTCCAACTGCAAAAACAAAAACAAGGATTGCCGATACCAAGCAGGTGATGACAAGCGCAAGTCAGTCATGATCCCGCTGTCGCATTCACTCATGCTCACTATCCTATGCGCAGACTCTCTCTTCGCGTCGCTATCGAGCTTCTCTCTGGACGCATCGAGCAGCTGTGCAATTTTATCGGCGAGAATTCGCTTGAGCCTCCGCCCATGCCCAAGGAGGAACAGGAGGCTCTCATCAAGGTGCTTGGCCATCTAAAACTGACGCACACTTTTGCCAGCAAAGATGCTGCGAGGGCACCATCAAATGGCACCGCCTCTCCTCGCCAATCACCAGGCCAAAATCAACCGAACGCGAATGCAGCGATAGAGTCACTTCCCCCGCCCCCGGCGCCTTTGTCGGTCTGGGATAGGGTTGATGATAGTGCACAGGTTGCCGTCGTCACTCAGCCTGATTTGATGGCGCCTCCTCACGCCATAGGGGACTTGAATGGCCTGGACGTCATCGGACGCCCGACTCCAGATGACCATGCCTCAGGCTCTCTGGCAGTCAACCCGCCTTCTTGGACTTGGAGCAATCCTGAAGACCCAAACTTCAACTTCCAGCCCCCGTTTGCCCTAGACTCGGACGCCATAGGCGGCATGCTTCCGTTCCCGACTCCCGGGTCAGGCGAGCACCACTCGATCAAACTGCCTAGTGGCCCGGGATCCGATGAGGCAATCAGTGACACAGAAAGCACCGAGGTACTCGTCGACCAGCTTTCCGATCGCATCGGGTCCCTGCAGATAGGACCTGGGGGACAGGTGCGATACTACGGGCCCACATCTAACTTCAATCTTGTCGAGATGCCCGCGCCTGACAATCTTACTATTCATCGCACTGTTCGAAACAACGGGCAAGAATACCTCGACCGTCTTGGCATCGGCAAGTCTGTGCCCGCTGACCTCGAGGAGCATCTGGTCAACCTCTACTTTACTTGGCAAGATGCAGCTTTCCATGTTGTGAACCGAGCCATGTTTGAGGAAGCGAGGATCAACTGGCGCGACAGCAAGGAAGACACTCAATACTACTCAGAGGCGTTGCTCAACTCAATGTGAGTCTATTTCTTGACACTTTGATTCAGGTGGCTGACGCTGGTGGAGATGTTCCTTGGGTGCTGCTTTTGAATCGCGACACCATCCAACATTTGTCACATTTCCCAAATCCCTGTCCGACTTCTTCGCCGACAGGGCCAAGGCGCTTCTTGAAATCGAACTGGACTGTCCCTGCTTGGCGACGGTGCAGGCCATGGTGGTCCTCAGCAGTCACGACATTGGCTGCAAACGAGATGCGAGGGGTTGGCTCTATAGCGGTAAGTGAACCTATGGTGAAAGCGAGCCAATACTGACCAGTTGCAGGGATGGCCATGAGACTGGCTTTTGACATGGCTCTCCATGTCGACTTGAGCCCGTATGTGGCGAAGAAAGCCGTCACCCAGGCATCTGCGGATCTGCGTCGCGACATTTTCTGGGCAGCGTATACCGTAGACCAGTAAGTACCTCCTCTACATTCGGCTACCCTTTTCTAATGGACTATGAAGCATGTGGGGATTCTATCTCGGACGGCCGTTCCGTATTAACATGGAGGACGTCACTGTTGCCAAGCCTGTCGGAGACGTCAGACCCGAGAGAGCTGGACAGTGGATTCCATATGTCTCCAAAAAGTCCTTTGATGAGCTCGCCCCTCTACCAGACTACACAGATGAGCTACATCGACAAAGGACCCTCCTCAGCGACATAATGGTTCCTCTCGGATATGCTCTGTGAGTTCGGCGCACAGGTAGTCTGGATTCAATATCACTGACCCGGACATAGATATGGAAGCAGAAAGATACCAGCTGCTACTCTGCAAGAAATGAATGTTCGGACGGTGGAAGAGCTGCTCAACTGGCGGGCTGGCTTACCCACTGTACTCCAAGTCGATCTCGATGACCGCGAGACGCCATACCTCCCACACGTCATCCTACTGCAGTCAGTATACCGTTCATACATATTGGACACTGCTAAAATTGGTACAGCATGCAATATCACCAGAATATCATACACGCTCACCGCCCATGGATGTCACGAACTTACGTGCAACCGTTCCCTCCACAGGGCCCTGGGGCGGCACACGCACGCATGATGTGTGTAGAATCAGCGTACGCCATTGCCAAACTCCTCCAGCTCTACGAGATACGCTATGCACTCCGCCGCATGAACATCCAAGGCGTTGGCATCGCATGCTCAGCGGCGTTGCTGCTCATCTTTGCCTCTGTGACAAACTACCAACGCCAAGGTGAAAATGAGATTGGTCTCCATCTGAGTGCCTGCTTCAGAGCACTAGATGAGCTGGGAGCTACATGGGAGAGCGCCAAGAGGGCCAGAGACTTTCTTGTCCTGTTGCAGCGGCAGTGGGAACTTCACGGGCGGACGGCAAGAGCACGACGAACTTCAACCGCAGCGGCAGACTCTGCTCCTCGAAAGCGCACGCGGACTTCACTTGATAACGGCCAAGTTCACGGCGAATCACCGCCTCGCGTATCGCCGCCTCAGCTTCGACAGGGGCTGCTGGGGCAAACGGGCCCGGCTGATATTGAGATGGGGCTTGACCTGGACTGGATCTTCACAGGAGATGTGTATCCCATGCCTCAAGGTCCAATGACGAATCCGTGAAGTTGAGGATATCTTGAGCATCACGAAGAGGGTTCAAGACTAAGCGGGGCCTCGTTCTGCCACTCAAGTCTACCGCCGTGCTTCTTGCATGGCATACAATATTGTCACAGCCATCTATGAGGAGGCTCAGTACCATCGAGACAAGATCACGGAAGACGATTGCCCGGTTCTGCACCTCTGACAAGGCACAACTTGGGAATTGTTTTCCCGCCAAACGAGGACAACTGTGTCCGGTCATGGGCCAGTACAACGGACACGACCAGTATCATGCGCTTCCATTGAGCACTGTGCTGGCATCAACCCAGCTAGCATCCCCTCCAGCCACGAAATACCCAGAACATCCCTCGCACCTCTTTGCCATCTACTACCACCAGAGGCTCACCCAAAGCTACGGCATGATTCGGCTTAAGAGCTCATCTGCAACACCTGGACGAGTGCCTTAAGACACCCTGTGAGGCTTACACCTAGTCCTCCTGTGTTGCATCATATCAGTCAGCTTGACCCTTTCAAAAGAAAAGGTACTTGGAGCATCTTGCTTCAGATCCCCAGCCGCTTCTTCGGATATCTTGATCAAGAGGCGGCTGGGGTGGTGGCCGACACTGCATATTTTTCTTCGACCACCAGGCCTCTGGGCCAACCCCGGATTCGGAGGCCTCAACACTCTTTGAGGGTCGGCCCTTGGCCCCGGAACCCTTCCACAAGGGCCGGCCCTCGACCCGGATACTCTCTGGGGTTGGTACATTTCTCTCCCCTGTCATCAATGAGGTCTCTGAAAGGGGCCATCGGCCACAATAACAAATGACACAGTTATCAATACATGACGGCATCAAACGCAATGCCGTAACCGGGGATGTCTCGCCCTATGACCTCTTCTGGAATCCCCGGTATTCCACCTATTCCCCGTATCGACATCACCCACGATGTCATCGTGGAGCAAGACGGTCTTCTGGCTCAGTTATCCTACCAAGGGCCGGGCTTCAATTATCACAAAGAACACATTATCAACGCATCATAGCATCATATCCAAATGCTAACACAGTGGCCTTGACATCACGCACGATGTCATCGTCGAGCAGGATGAGGCGCTCCCTGCTAACCCTGTCGGCGCCGCCACCGACCAGGCTGGTGCTGACGACGCTGCCAACGATCTTCTGGCTCAGTTAATCCATCAAGGGCCGGGCTTCAACTATAACAAAGACAATGCTTTCAACAAGGCCACCACTACCACCGTTGAGGCAGGCCCCTGGGGATACAAAGTATGAGAAGATTATCGGAAAAGAAGGAGGTTGAACTCTGTCCATTCCCACCAGGGGATGGGTTGCTTCAACCCTCGGCGGCCCCTGAAAGTACATACCCAGAGGGCTGGTCTTCCGCCATCCCCCACCTTCATCGAGGCAGCAAACACCTGCAGCCCGACCTGCACCGCGCTCCAGGAGGCAAGGGTGAGGGGGAATGCACTGGAGATACTCTTGTGGCTGATCATCGCATGGCCTATTTTGGAGATGTCGTTGATGAGCCGAGCATCAAAAAGTTGCCTCGGTTGGCCAGCCAATACTAGCCCGTGGTGGAAAGAACGACAGCCTAAGAGACTCAGTCTCCATGGTACCCCTTCTTGGGGTGGAGGATGGAAGATTTCATCCAGGTCTCGCCGACCTCATGGGGTCGGCTCGGTCTCGCCTCAGTCGTTATGAGGGGAGCAAGTGTGCGTGGCTCCAACTGAGATGATATCGGAGTGAAAAGTCTCAATGGTTTCTCCATAGTGGGAAAGGGGGATGGGTTTCCATGATACCCCTTCTTGGGCCCCAGAGAAGCAAACATCACATTGGTGTTTGCTTCTCTGGGGTGTGTCATGCATGCCTTGAGCCACAGGAATCTGATAAGAATGAGAGATGTTTATTTCGAAGCACACAACATGGGCATGATATGAACTCAGCCGCTCCGTTTCGATGTTCCCGAAGCTTTCATCTTCCTTTCTCAGCCGGTATATCAACTGGAAGGACCCGGAAGATAGCCCAGAGAAGCAAACATCACATTGGTGTTTCCCTATTGAACTGATGACCAGGCAAAGAACGCAGAGAAGCAAACATCACATTGTTGTCTGCTCTTGGCTCGCGTCTAACCTCGCCAATATCACTAGCTCGTCAAGATCTCGTGTTGGGAAGGGACCCAGAGAAGCAAACATCACATTGGTGTTTGCTTCTTTGGGGTGCATCGTATCTTGAGTCGGTACGAAACGGTAACCTGGGTCCTTGCAACAGCTTTCTTTCCATCATGGTATTGGTCATGTTCTAGGTCCATCCAAGTCTTTTCCTGGCTTAGCCTAGTCTTGTTGATACGGTTGTCACCTTTCTGATTTCGTCTAGAGGAATCATCTGAAAAAGGGGGGGCAACATTGGCCGTGGCATGGGACAGATACATCTGGGGAATAGTCTAGGGAGGAGCAAGACCGACGTCAAGACACAGGCCAATGGTGCCACGGCTCCAGATAGTCAAGATAAGAGAAGGAAAAGACGGCGGGGATGAAAAAAATAAACAATTTTCTTACATCTGTCCACCTTTGACGTGATCAACTCTCAGCGCTAAGCCTCGATCGAGAGCCATGTAAATAAAATGTCAATGTATGCTCCTATTGCTACTCGTGGCTATGTGATGCAATTTACCCATACCTATACCACTGATGCCATGCTTATGCAGTTGAAATGACCCTAGTTATACAGACTCCCCATGAAAACGAAAACCAATGTCCGCCGGAGAAAAGAAGAATGCAACCCGTGAAAGCAACAACTCCTGAACCAAGGAACGCTCAGAAAACAGTATCACCCCTGTACGCCTTGTCCACGGTACCCTTGCACACCTCGTCCTCCATCCTCTTACCATCCCACATGACATACCCAATACCTCTCAGCCCATATACAAACCTCATGGGTGCAAAGGCATGGTCACCCAGACGGAACCTCTCGTGTACTCTGTCGTAGTATACCTTTGTCCACATCTGTCGCGGGTGGTCGTCCGTCACGTCGTCGTCGGCGTCGACCTCTTGTGCGAGACGGTCCATGTCGGCTACACGCCAGACACCACGCTTCTCGCTGGGTCTCTTGCCGCGGTTGAATTCTTCTAGATCTTCTTCAAGACAGCTCTGGCAGAGGTTGCTTGCCTCGCCGAGAGAACATTGCCATTCCTCATAAGTGGAAGCCTTGAGCAGTTGACTCAAGCGAGGAAGACCAAGAGATAGCTACGCATGTTAGTTAACGTGGTTGAGGAGTTCAGGATATACTCACGCATCGTTGCTCTTCGAATAACTGCGTCTTCTCAGTCAACCACTCTGTCAGGTTCTCACCCCATTGAAAGCCATTGACAACGACTTGACGATAGGCTGGAGTCGCCGACAGGATGGTCAGCATAACTAATTACGAAAAAAATACGTTAAAACAAGTCGCACACAAAAGAGTAGAAGGGGATTCATCCGTTTATACGAACGAGCGAGCCTAGGGACGCACCACCGGTCAGTCTCGTCTCGAGATAGTCATACACGCAGGCCAGCTGCTCATTCACCCAAGGTGAATGCCTATCAAAGAAGAGCTTCTTTTGCTTCTTGTCGGGCTTTGTGTCTTCTTCTTCTTCCTCGTCTTGGTAATCGTCGTCGCCGTATCCGGAGGGGAAGAGGTCTTGCTCCTTGTCAAGCACCTCTTTATCTAGAAAGAGGTTGCGGTAGATCTGGAATCGGTATAGGGCTCGGGAGATACGGTACTCTTCTCCTGGAGAGAGACCTTGGTCATCCGAGATGGACTCATCGCTGTTTACACCATAGAGTCTACGTAGCGAGCACAGGGTAAACTCCTCACGCAGCTCCGACAGGGCATCATCGATGCGTCCGACCTGGATAGCCTGACCGAGGGACAAGTGCAACAGATGACCGTCGATACTCTGGAGGGGAGAGTCGTAGCACTTTGTCAAGAAGGCCTCGGCGTCAAGGCCGTTCAGGTCTCTGACGGATTTCTGCGACGTGTACGCGGCAACGGCCAGAGGCAAAAGGTTCTCCGGGATCTGGGAGCGCAAGATGTCCAGGGGCAGGGATGGAGTGTCCAGCAGGGCAGAGTAGAAGATGCGGTGGCTCAGCACTACGGGGGGAAGGAGCTGGATATTGTCCAGCAGGCGGAGGATGTCAGCGACGAGATGCAGCGGCAAAGACGTTATAGAAGCCATTGGGTGTCTTTCAGAGTGTGGGAGACGACTTGAAGGAGCCAGCTCTAACCCTCCAGGAGACGTCCATGGTTTATAGGAGAATCTCGGAAGGCATAAACGTTGCATGTCAATGAATGGCACGACTTGCACCGTGCCACGTTGGTCAAAGCACATGAAGCCGGCACTGTAGGGCACTGTAGTGGTATTACTGGCAGCCGAAGTGGTCTCATCCATCTCCCCACACTCGCATCGCACCCTGGATCTAAGATATCGAGATAGATTGACGACATTTTATTACGTGGAGAAGTACGGGGTCCGACCTGTCCAATGTGATATCTGAGGGGGTGTCTGGGCATTCCATTCATTATATTCATGAGTATCAGCATCCAATCCTGATTTGTCTACTGAACGGTCTATGGTCTCCAGTTCCTTTTATTTAACCGTGAACCCCTTTTTGTCTATCCATCCATCCCCTTGATTCTTCCTCCCCGAGTCTGTCCGATCCGAAAAGAGCGCATCCAGGCCCATGCGCGCCTGAGATGCGCGGCCCGAAAATCCAACGGCCGGGCGGCTGTACCACCAACGATGGTCCGTTTCATGGACGCCTGCCTCAGGCCTCAGCGACCGCCTCCTCGGGAGACTCCTTCATGCAGTCCTCCTTCTCGACCTCGACCGACGGGACAACGATGCCAAACTTGTCGTAGGGGAAGTCGGCCAGGGTGGTCATGTACTCGGCCCATCCGTCGTTGAGCTCTCCGACCTGGTGGAGGTCAACCGCCCCGGCCTCGCCCGTGCGGCCAGCAAGGACCTCCTCCTCACGTCCAGCGTACTCCTTCTTCAGCATCGGGTGAGGGCACCAGATGACGCGCATACCGGCACGACGACCGGCCTCGACGCCGGGGACCGAGTCCTCGAATACAAGACACTCCTCAGGGGTGATGGGCCGCTCACCAGCAGGGAGCGAATCGTTGATGGTCTTGAGAGCGAGGAGGAAAATGTCGGGCAGGGGCTTGCCACGACCAGGAGTCAGACGAGAGTCGTCGCCCAGGACACGGCGGTGTGAGGGGAAGACGGCAAAGAGCTCCTGAAGGTGATCCGTCTTGACGCGAAAGTTGCCCAGGTGGGAGCTGGTGGCGAGGGCAATGTGAACGCGGTGAGGTTCACCGTCGCGGTTGTTGGCCTTGGCCTCGGCGGCAGCGGCGCCGTCCTTGACCTCCCAGTACCGAGTGCGACCGAGGTGTCCCAGCATCTCGGGAATACCAGGCAGAGGCTGAGTGTGAGGGAACAGCTGCTTCTGCAGGGCCGTGTTCTCGGCGAGGTACTCCTCGGGGGAGATGGGGAGCTGAGCCCAGTCGTGGAAGATCTTGTTGGCCTGGGGGCCGGGGCGACCCTGGAGCTTGGCCTTGATGGACCAGGGCAGGGTTCCTTTGCCGTACTTTTCGAGGATCATGTTGATGCAGTTGGTGTAGATGTCTTCGGTGTCGAGCAGGAGGCCGTCCATGTCGAACAGACAGGCCCGAACGGGCGGGAAGCTGTGGTTGGGAAGCCATGGTTAGCGTTCTCGCTCTTATCGCAGGTCAATCGGAGGGGAGCAGATCAAAACATACTCAGTACGAGGAGCCATTGCGGCGGAAGCAAGCGGACAAAAGGGTGCTTAAGGGAATAAAAGGCAAATGGGTATCAAGCAGTCGAGGCCAAAGAAAAGCAGATACAAAATGCCAAAACCCCGTGGCCAAAAGAGAGAAAAGCTCAGCTTGAGGAGAGAAGAGAAGAGAGAGATTGCGATCGAGGTTTTTTTTTATCTGGGCTGTCAGCAGCTGGAGGGCGTTGGTTGGTGACGCGGGGCAGCGATAGCGATAGCGGGAGAGTGACTCTTCTGGCCGTGATTCACTGGCACGTGGCGGGGAGTTTGGACGCTGGGCGATAAGCATTTGTAGGCGAGCCCCTCACTAGAGGTCCCCCGCAGCGGGGACCGCTTCAGTGGATGTCATTTGCAGCTAGTCCAGATACGGACTAGACTGTTCCGTCGCCGGGAACAACCTCCACTGTAGCCGTGAGGCTCATGGTTGATCAGGAGCCGTCGATCTTCTTTAAAGTGAACCCAGACACGACAACATCACGTCTCCACTGCATAAACGACCACACGGCATTTCGAGCTTCATTCTTTCCTAGGAACATCTCAAAGAGCCCTTTTCTCTCAGACCGCTAGTTGTGTGGCTCACATATCTTGAAAACTCTTACGCACCCTCACCGACTGAGCTCGTCAGACCTCGCAACTGCTAGTCTGCATCACGTCAATAGTGACACGACTCCCCTAGACCACAACAACAATGAGCTCAACCGACAACAAAAAAGATGACGCGATAAAGAAGCCAGATGTCGAGGCGGACAAGGACAAGGCCGAAGGAGTTGATGGCGAGGAGTTGAGGTTCTCACCAGAAGAGGAACAAGTATGTTGGATTTATTCACCCTGCATAATCATCTGTATGGATATATCACGTCATATGCCAGCCACATCATTAAACTATTCTTATATCTCATACTCTTCAAACTCTACCCCCTCTCTCTATCCAGCTAGGTATCAGTCATCTAACATCCCCAGGCCCTGGTCGAAGAATCCGCCGCTGCCAAGGAAGAAGCCAACGCTCTCTTTGCTTCCAAAGAGTATCAAAACGCTCTAGACAAGTACGACGATGCAATCAACTCTTGTCCAAAGTATCTATACTTTCCACGAGCTGTCGTGTACAGCAACATCGCTGCCTGTCACCTCAAGCTTGAGCAATGGAAGGATGCCATCAAGGCCGCCTCGGATGCCCTGAGCTCTTTAGAGAAGCTCGAGCAAAAGGACCCGTTACTGAACCCCGATGGGAAGAAGGAGGAGGAAGAGAAGAAGAAAGAGCAGGATGATGATGATGTTGAAGAGGAGATTGTCAGCTCTGGCGCCACACGAGCCGCTCCGGCTCCTGATTCGACTGACGATGCCGTCAAGACTCTCAAGGCCAACATCCAGCGCATCCGCAGCAAGTCCCTCATGCGCCGTGCTCGCGCTCGATCCGAGGCCGGCGGATGGCAAAACTTGGCTGGTGCCGAGGAGGACTACAAGGCTCTCGCCGCCAAGCCTGAGAGTCTCGCACCAGCCGACCTCCGCATCGTCCGCACTCAACTACGACAACTACCACCACGCACCAAGGCCGCCCAGGAGAAAGAGATGGGAGAGATGTGGGGAAAGCTAAAGGATCTAGGAAACGGCATCCTGAAGCCGTTTGGACTGAGCACAGAGAACTTCCAGATGGTCAAGGACGAGAAGACGGGCGGGTACAGCATGAATTTCCAGCCCGGCGGGGGCTCCTCCGCGAAATCCTAAGCATGAAGCATCGAAAAGCAAGTTTTCTTCTACTCTGTTGAACCGGCAAGTCCCAGGAACATAGAAGAGAGTAATAGACATGCCAAGAACTCCAACGCCGTCTAAACAACCTCGACATATACTTGAGACACACTCCTTTTTTTTCTTCTTCGACAGCTCACAACTCTCAGTCCTCACATCTTCAGCGTCTCGCACAAGTTCATTGCGAGCCCCCACCTCAGAGTGAGGGAGGGTTGAACGAACCTGTCCGGTTTGGTGGCTCGTACCAGTTCTGGTACGGGTGGTTGGGCAACTTGAAATCAGCAAAGCTCAGCGGGTTCACTGGTGTCTTTGTTCCCACTGCAGCCATCACTGGCGGCGTCGACACCCTCCCTGACATCAGGGGCATCGATGCTCTCCGCACTGATAGCATGCCTTGACTCTGACTCGAGTCCGCCTTTGGGCTTGTTACGGGTAGTTTCATTCGTTCCCAGCCCCAGACCTTCTTGAGTTCCATCTCTACAGCACTCAGGCGCCAACCGCTCGTCGTGTTGATCCTGTCAAGCATGTCGAAAACCTCGGCCTGTTCGCTGGGATTGGTGAGGACAGCGCCAGCAATTGCTAGGCAGCGAATAGCCACAATGGAAACGCTGCGGTCGTTGGTGTGGGCGACAATGCCGCAAACTTGGTACGCGTGGTGAAGTTGCAAGAATCGCATCCGCTCAGAGGATGTGATGGACTCGAGGGGATGTGTCTGTGAGAGGATGCAGTGAGCAGCGTGGTAAAGCAGACGACCCAGCGTTGCTTCTCGCTGTATCATCCTATCTCTTGTTAACTTGGGCCTTTGCTAACATTCCGAATAGGAGTTTGCTTACCATATACGAGGGAATGCCGACTTTGCCGTCGACTTGGACTGCTTCACATATCCGAACGGATGCATCGTCCTAGGACAGCTGTTGTTCCAGTCATCGCACAGCCTCTTCAGCTCGTGCCACTGGGACATGCGGTTCCCCAGCCAGATCTGTTCATCCCTCGGATCCATGTCCTCAGGCTTTGCCCTTGTCGCTCGAAAGTTGGCAACCTTGGCCACGATGTAGAGGATGTGGTGCACCCACGCTTGTTCATTCCCAATCTCGCTCTCAGGCCCTTGACCAGGAACTTCAAAGTCAACACCCCATTCGTCAGGGTTCCACGTCGTCTGCCAGTTGGCCGCCAGACAGTTGAGAACCTCGGTCCCTATGTTCAACCAGAAACACGCTGATCCGATACCAGTGCTCCTAGCATTCCACCCGCACTCTCGTACCAGTGCCCGTGAACCTGCGATGTGGCTCATCCTCTGGGCGGGCTTCTCACACATGATCTCGTACATGTTGAGAACGATGGCCGTGGTGGCGCACTCGGCCGTGTTCCGGTCGGGGTTCTGCAGACTGCGGAGAAGCTGCGTCGTGGCCGTGTTGTAGTAGAACAAGGCCTTGTCGTGGTTCTCTGGTGAGACGAGAGAGATATGCTTGGCTCCACAAGCCAGGAGAGCGTTGAGAAGCATGGTCGACTTGAGGGCGTGGTACGGAATGTTTCTACTAAAGTGCTTGTCCTTGTTGAACGAGTCCATCCATACACCAACCTCTTCGACAAAGATTTGCATGTAGTAGACCTCATCAGCCGAGGTTAGAATGTCGCGCCCCATGGTTTCGCTCATCTCGCTGGGGAATGGCTGGATGGGGTTATCGTGGAAGCCCTGCTCAACGGGTGCTCTCTCCATTCGCGGCGGCTTGTCGAACTGAGGCATCTCCAAATCGACCGTCTCAATACTTGCTTGATGTGGGGATGGCCGTTTTCTTACTGCCACAAGTTGCTCTTGGTTAAAGTCTGGCCGCGGGGTTGTGGTGGAATGTGTTGACGAAGAGGGAGTTGCAATATTGGAAACGTCGCTTATCATTCCTCCGCCATCATTGGCTTCAGCCCTTGCCATGTCATCCTGATGCTGCAGCAAAGATGTCTCTGAAGCCCTCGGGGTGCTATCGTCAGGAGCCATATAATCGTGGAGCCGCCGCGAGCCCGGCCTATCAGTCGGACGCGGCTCCGGATACTCCTCCTCCGTCTTTAGAGGCTTCGGGTCCTCTTTTTCGCTGACACTATCAGGCCCCAGATCATATGGGGCATAGCGACCGAGACCACCCTGGTACTCGGAGGCGATATCTCGAGACTCGTCTTGGAACTCGACTAACACGGTCAGCACAACTTCTCCGGGGTCGACTGGTAGTTGCTTTGCGTACCTGCCCACTCCTCGGGAGGTGGCATAGAAGCAGCAGGCCTGTGGAGGTTAATTTCAAGAAAGTTGAGACGTACTCCTCGTTTGCATTCACGGCCTCGCTTGCGGCAGTTGAGGCAGTCCGGCGAGGCTTCATCGCACTTGAGGTGACGCTCCCGGCACGTCAGGCACCCGGTCCGCACGCGTTTCCCCTTTGCCGGTGTTGAAGCTGAAGCTGAAGCTGAGGTTCCAATTGTCCTTGGGGTCGTCATCCCTCTGGTGTTTTCCACCGACGAGACTGCCGGCGGCGTCTGACGGGTGCCTGTCCCGTCGGAAGCCGGGAAGCTCTGGGGGTGGAATTCGAGAGGACGACTGAACTGGGGAGGGTTTTCGGTCGTGTAGGAGAGCGGTGGTTGGCCATGCCACTCTTGAGAGAAGGGCATGGTCTGTCTACTTCCAGAGTCGTCATTTTGCATCGCCGCACCGAGGCTACCACCAAGCACGGCGATGTCATTGAGGCTTTGGTGCGCAGACACAGTTATCCGCCTGGCTCTCCGGGCAAGAGGCCAGGTGAGGGTGAGTGATTATGTCCAAGCTGCAGGGGGGTGGTTGGTGTTAGTGTTTGGTGTTAGTTGCTTGACACAGAGAAGAGAGGCAGGACCTATGATATCGTCCAGCCTCGGGATCTCTTGTTCAAAAACAGCCAATGCCTCGAGACGGCCAGCACGAGACTCGATGAAATCATAGGATCCACGGGCCACGGGCGACAGCCGGTCGGTTCCTGAATCCCCGAGTCGGGAGACAAGGCCGCGCAGGTTCGGGATTGACTCCGCCCCACCGTCGGAGGTAGGATAGGTCCAGGCAGCGCGCGCAATAGGGCCGGCAAACGGGACGATGCAAGAGAATGAACCGGAGAAGGGCTGCAAAGGACAAAAAAGACGGCAATTGGGATCCCCAACGATAACCGAGCCTTTGTCTAATCAAGCAAGTGCTTCTGGGGGCACCCTGTCCCGCCGAAACCCGAGGCGCTGGATCATCTATATGAGCAGCCGGCGAGCCCATCTAGAGGTCGGGCCAGGCCTGTCGTGCGAGTACGAGTGGCATTCGGCTGTGATTCGGAAAGGCAGGCTGACAGATGCTGAGACCATTACACGGGCATGGCTTTTGTGTATCAATCTCTCTCTCTCTTTGCCTATTCTCTGTGTCCTCGAGAGACTCCAAAGTGAGAGATTTTAGGACGACGGCTCTTACAACTCTGGGCATCGGACCGACGAGACCGTGATTCGCATGACAAATCCATGCGTCGCTATCAGTCAATATCAGAGACATGAAAAAAAGAAAGCATACGCCTCCCTTTTCCGGCAAAGGGTAATAAACTGGGATGGAGCGAAATATCACCCATGTGCCGGATATGGGCTCTCTCTCCCCCATGCATCGTACATGTGGCGTCCAGGATCATGACTTGGTCGCTGCCGGAAGCCGGATTGACAGGGCGTGAGAAGGGGAAGAAATGTCTCTGGGCGGATTTTGGACCAATATCGTCATGCCTCTTCCTTCCATCCGCCGGCCTTTTTCGCTTATTGAAATCGATTCGTCTGTCAATATCCCTCTGGCCCCTCCCCTCGTGTGTACCGTGTCTCGTCCTGCGGCAGCGGTCCCCCATTGACTCTCTTTCTTTCTCTCTCGCCCTCCATCAGACGATGTGTTGGGCTACACGGCTTCGAGTCACACGGGTACGCCGAAATGCTCAAAGTGTAAATTGCTGTCTGTGGTTGCGTGGCACGCCTGCTGCCAAGTCGAGCTGAAGAGTCGAAGCGATGTGGGAGGTACCTTTCGTGCGTCCTTGGGCTCGGAGCTGGTGGTCTCTCAGCTTGGAGGCCTGGAAGTCTAACTCTTGATGCATCTTGAGATGACTTGCAGCTGGTGTTGTGCAACACCGAGAGCAGACCGAAGATTTGTTAGGGCAAGTGCCCATCTGGACTACGAGTGTCTACGCCAGAAGGTTCGCCCACGTTTGGTATCATATACGCCGTCCATGTCGCAGTACCTACCTATATATAGCAAAGAAGAGGTATCAAAAACAAGTGTTTATACAATCTCGGGCGTTCTTTGGAGATTTTTGGGGTTGACTCTTCTGGTTCAAAGTTCCTGGGGCATTACCTCTAACCCACGTGTCTCTCGTCCATGGATCACGATTGTCGACATGTCTGAATCGACAGCGAAGAGCTTCAAGTGTTATGTCACTTTTGAACAATTGTATGAGACTGAACCGGATCGACCACAACCATTACCATCACCACTACCCGGGCAAAGAATGAAGCGAAAGTGGAAGTGGAAGTGGAAGTGGAAGAATAGGTTTTCTATTTCACAGAGCTTCTGCACATTCTTTATAATGAATTATTATAATTAGGACTCAATCAACTCCATAACTATGATTACGTGGGAGATGTCGACGAGCGAGTTTTGCCGTGATAATGACCAAAGCGCATTGGTGTTCCACAAACACCCACCACTAAATTTCCAACCTCACCTTCGCCAAACTCTTCCATGATCATCTCAGATTCCTAAAAACTTTCACCAACCAGATTAAAAAAAAAAGAATGGCGTCTTCCGCGCCGTCACCGAAATCGATCCTCCGAGGTCACAAATCGCAGGTGCACGCCGCCGTCTTCATAAGATCCAACGAGCGGCTCGTGACGGGCGACGCGGATGGCTTCGTGGTCGTCTGGGACCTCACCATCATGCGGCCCAAGGCCGTCTGGCGCGCGCACGAAAAGGCCATTCTAGGCATCCGCGGCTGGGGCGACGACAAGATTATCACGTAAATCGTCAATTTTCATTGCGAGGGATAGTTACTGATTGTGTGACAGTCATGGGCGCGACATGAAGCTTATTGTATGGAAGCTCGGTGAGGCGGATGAGGAGCATCTCAGCAAGGCTCTGCCTGTGGAGGACGTTGCAGAGCCTAGGGCGCAGCCTTGGATGCTTCATCTTCTTGAAGTCAATACGCTCAACTTTTGCGCTTTTGCTGCAACTTCCAGCGCGCCCGGTCCTTTTGACGCCGCTTCTGAGATTTTCATCGCCGTGCCCAACACTTTAGCCTCTGACGCTGTAAGTCTACATCGTCTTTCCAATATTCAAACGCCAAACTCATATGCAAATAGATTGACATATATACGTTACCGTCGCAAATGCGGGTGCATACCCTCAAGGCCAAGGACAAGACGGGCATGGCCATGTGTCTTGCTCTCCTCCATCACAACGACGCTCTCACCCTCATCGCCGCGTTCGAGAATGGATACACGACCGTCCAACGTCTCGAGTCTGATGGCCAATGGACAACGACATATCACTCCCAGGCTCACTCACAACCTGTTTTATCCTTGAGCGTGTACCAAGACTACTTCATCACTTCCAGCGCAGATTCCATCATCGCCAAGCACCCCATTCCATCAGACCTCTTTTTCCCCATTGAGAACACCGAACCACAAAACAGCACTGAACGCGTCGTTGAGATAATAGACGAGGAACCAAAAGCTCCCAAGTCTCTTTTATCAGCAGCCCTAAAAGGCCCACCATCACAGAGCAAACCAACACCGCCTCGAAAAGGTGTTCCCTGGAAAGATCCCCTCAAAACCATCAACACCAAACATTCCGGCCAGCAGAGCCTCTCCATACGCTCCGACGGAAAGATATTCGCCACGGCAGGCTGGGACTCCAAGGTTCGGGTGTACTCTGCCAAGACGATGAAGGAGTTGGCTGTGTTGAAATGGCATCAAGTTGGATGCTATGCCGTTGCTTTTGCTGATGTCACCATTTCGGAGGAAGCAAAAGAGAAGGTTCAAGAAGCAAGCGAGTCTGAAAGCCAAAGCCAAAGCATCGTGAGTAGAAGAACGGGTTCTCTCATTCGAACCGGTCTCAGTGTCAAGGACCAACGAATAGCCACGGCAAGAAAAACGCATTGGATTGCAGCTGGTGCCAAAGACGGCAAAATCAGCCTATGGGACATATATTGAACCTATCATCACTCCAGGCTATCCCTCGCTTACTAAATCAAATCATATTAAATCGTCCATGTCACTTCTGTCATTACTCAAATCCTTTGCGAAACACCCTGGTCTTCTCGCTCGGGTACGGTGCGGGCTCAAGTACTACGCCAGCCAGCGGCGTATCATTTGTTTCTCAGATCACAAAACTATTGCCAGTCGTTAGCAAAGGCAACATATGCAAAGATCAATCATCATTCGCTACACTCACCTTGCTGAGTTCAGAGTTGATCCGCTCACGATCCTTCGACCCCGTGCTGCGCTGACCTGTATCCCATCAGTCATCACGGAGCATAGCCAACGGCGTTGACAGTCTTGAAACTCACCATCATCAGACGCATCGCCGAGTGATCCCCATTTGACAGCTCCCACCATACCCTGATGATCCACGCCGCTACGAGAGCATCGCGCATATCGGCGCTCATCTCAGCCGTGATGACAAGGCTCATGCTTGCCATCTCATCCTTGACCTCACGAGCTATCAGCTCCCCCTGCGCGTCCCTCCACTCATATCCAACTGCCTTGTCCCGCGAAGGGTTCACTTCGAACAGCCCATCTTGGGCTTCAAGCTTTCGATCGGCACCCTTCACTGCACGCTCAAAGCGATATCCCTTCCCATGTCTTAATATCCCGCCAGATCGAAAGGTAGAGGCTCCAAACGAGCACAGCACACGACGCGTCGCGGCCTCGGCGTGGTACGCAAAGTTGGGAAACTCGGCAGCGGTCGGATGTTTTAGATCGAAGAGGTGTCTATTCCGTAGAACGACGTGTGATGTCCCGGCTGATGTCTTGACAACTTGATCAACCCGCTCGACCTTTACGCTGCGGTCGTTTTCGTGCAAATAGCCGATGGAGTGGGAGAACTCGTACAGCGGCGGCGCTTGGGGATCGGTCGAGTAGATGAAGCGGCCCGAGATGTAGAGCGTAGCGGGGCCGAGGGCGCTGTTGGTGGGGGGAGCTACTACGGTACTCGCGGTATTGATGATGGTTTCGTAGGAGGGGAGATCCTGATCCTGGTAGTCTGGCGGTAGATCTTCCATTGTGAATTATTCCAGAGAGTATGGATAAAAAGGAGTAAACAACCGGATCAATGGGGAAATCGCCAAGAGAAAAATGTCGCGTGAGCTTTGCTGTGTTGTACTACAGTCACTCAACTAACCATGACGTCGCAGGATTATGATTCCCACACAAGACAATATATGCTCTCTGCAAGACCCCCGCTCGCTTGGATATTCTAACCATCATTGGTCGGTTATCTGTCATACCTACTTTCAAATCAATAATTGCGCCAATAAAGGTAAGGCATTCTTTTGAGAGCTCATTCACGACATGGAAACTGCCCAAATTACATGCAGACATGGGGCGTATTGAGACCCAAGCCACCAGCGTATTACGAGCTTACTGTGCCATGGCCAGCGTATTGGCTGGCGAGCTAGGAGCTGCGACTCAGCCACTGTAGCTGAAAGCTCTGATCACCTCACCCGCCGCCAGCCACTTTGGTGGAGTGGTGATACATTTATTAGATCACTCACTCTGGATGAACATTCCCTGGTCCAATCACAGAGAAGTTCATATCCGCTCCATTATGGATAGTTCAGAAACAATCAACAGACAGCCTGACGAAGCGCTCACACAGGATAATGCATATTGACGACATCTTCGTTGCCCTAGGTTGTGGGACTCACACGGCGAAAGTTACGAAGTGAGGACAGTACAGGCAACAGAGTTCAAGTCAAAAGGCACCAATGGCAACAAGACACTCCTGAGAGATGTTCTACTGCCCTTGGGTGAGCCGTTTTGAGGTAGTTATTCTAATGGTTCCGCCTATCTTCAGCCGGCCAGTAGTTTTCACCCTTGTGCTCTGTAAACCCATTCTCTTGACCTCGAGAAGCCAACCTCAATCCTCGGTCGAGCACAAGCTTCTTAAACCTGGACCCAACTTCCCGAACCGGTGTATTCCAGGGTCACCTCCGTCATGAAGCTCATTTCCATCTCCCTAGAACCTCGAGGGAGGTTGGAGATCATCATAGAGGTCTCGGCTTCGCTCTGAAACCACACGGCCACCCTACTAAGCGGGGTGATGTCCTCGGTGCCTTGGGGGAGAGGGGCCATGGCACTGATGTAGATCGGGGCGTGCTGGCCGTTGATCTTCTTGTAGAGGATGGCAGCGGCCCCGCGGGTCTCATTGACAAAACGGATGCCATCCTTGGGGGCTGAGGAGTCATCGTTGACGGTTCCGTCGGTGAAGTCCTGGGGCAGGGTGTAACTCTGGCCTAAATTGATGTCTGCCTGGCTTGTGGCGGCAATCAGCGTGGCTGAAGACTCCAGTAAGCTCGCTGCAAATTATGGATAAGTCAGGGGCTGATATTCACCTCCTGGTTGAAAAGAGTTTGTACTGCCAGCGATAGCATACGAGTCATCCCACTGAATCGTGATATTCGAAGCAACACCTAGTAACCCATAGTCAGAGAATACTAATGATGTAATTGAGCATAGGGGTCCATACTATTAGTCGAGGCGATCACGTTGTAGTTGACTCTTCCGCCGGATTGGACACCAGTGGCAAAGCAGAGCTTGTAACCCTGCTGGTTGAGCTGCCGGATCATGGCAGAGTTTACCCGAATGTTGAGTGTTTTGATGCCCATTTTGAATGATGGATTAGAGGATATGGGGATAAATATAGGGTGTACTTGGGTTGGCTACTAGATTGTGCTTTTCTGCCGTCGTTAATGAGGGCAAGATCGTGCATAGAAAGACGATGGAGGTTGTATTATATGGCCCTGGAACATCCTCACGAGTACCTAACTGATGGAATGGCTCTTCGGGCATGGCTTGCATGTTTCGAAGCCCAGGCCTCCAGTTGCTGGGCGATCCTGAAAGTTTCATTTAAATGAAATTCGCACACAAAGACAGGGCGGCCATGGCAGCCATGTTGTTTAGATTCCAGCCATCATGCCTTTACTGCTCAAGCCAGCGATGCTATTGGGGAGGGGAGGGGGCTAGCCTCTCAACACCACATTGCCCTTTGTTTGCTCAGCCTATCTGAAAGAACGAATTTTGCTAGCCACTTCTATGTAGGTGGCCAATTTTGGAAATGATTCGTTGCGTTGGCATACTCTACAAGTTACATCACTAGCCAGCATGATAAAGTTCAAATATGATTTTCCATGGAATGTGATTCAACAGTCAGCATATGCAACGATTAGTATTCCAGATTTATTATGAAGTAAAACCAGAAGTAAGTACCTCGATCTTGGTAAATAAACATCGCACATATCTAACCCCACAACCTAAACGTGGCATGATATTGCAGAATACTGGTAAGGCTTGGTAGGATCAACAAGAGCTGTGTCTTGCGCGGAGCCACCACCCGGGAGCATCGACCAGCGCCATGAGCCTTCCCCAGTCATGTGAGACCATCTCTTGGCTCTAGTATCGCTCTAGTCTCAAACTATGCAAATGAATCCAGGGACATACCACTACCCAAACGCAATGGTATGAAGACGTTGGGGTTGAAACGGCCCAGCCCTCATTCCTTAGTCCAGCCGTTCCCCCTCAGCTGGATGTAAATCTCATACTTCTTAGATGTATCCAGTCTAAGCGTTCCAAGACAATGGCGAAGCTCCGTTTCCCCTGGCTCTGAGCCATTATTCCCCTCACTTGACTGAGTTCAACCACATATAGCTGGCTGGACAACATCATAGCACTTGAACCTTGAGGTCATCATAAGCCCCCGTCCGACGAGGTCATCAAGGTACACGCTTTAGTACCAGAAATAGCTTAAATTACTAGGAATAATTATATCCGACAGCAAAGAGTAGAGTTGGATGTTGGTTGTGATGAGGTGTTGGACTTGCTGTCAAAAGTTGCCTGGAAACATGCAACAGGTGCCCAAACCCATCGAAGCAAGCCATGTCCTCGTCGTAAATTCTGTCAGTCGAGAGTGCCCAATGAGGCTGATCATGGTTGTAAGCATCAAGACGACCTGGGGACGTCATGAGCCCATATTGGGGTAGTGACATAACATCCTGCGTGCATGACACTATGTAACCATGTCCTTGATACAAAGCCGCTAGGATTCTATTGCTTATCAATGACATAACATGGGCGTTTTAACCTTAATCGCTCAGCTTATCTGGTTAAGATGCCAAGACTTGCCTCTGCGGATCTCATGACAAGTCACTTGTCATGACACGCGTAGCACCAGCGAGACAGATACGACAGGGCAGTTCCAATTACACGATTTAACAATTTTGGTATTCAAAATGATCTACTATTTACGCCGAGCGCCTATTCCTTGTACCGGGTGTCATCAACAGCCTAAGTCATGCACAGCTTACAGACGAGCTCCCAGGTTGACGTGCACAGCCTTGGTGTTGCTGTAAGCCTCGAGACCCGCCTCGCCGAGCTCGCGTCCGATTCCGCTCTGCTTGACGCCGCCAAAGGGGATGTAGGGCTCGCTGTCCTGGCTGCTGTTGATCCACACCATACCGGCCTCGATCTCGGCGGCAACTCGGTGCGCCCGCTCGACGTCCTTGGTGAAGACGGCGGCGCCCAGACCGTAAGCAGAGTCGTTGGCCAGGCTCAGGGCCTCCTCCTCGGAGCTAAAGCGGGCGATGGCGACCACGGGACCGAAAATCTCCTCGCGGAAGATGCGCATGGTGTCCTTGACCTCACCGAAAACGGTGGGCTCGATGAAGAAACCCTTCTTGGTAGCGTCGACAGCCTTTCCGCCAGAAAGGATCTGGGCGCCCTCGGACTTTCCGATCTGAATATAATCGAGGATACGCTCGTACTGCTGCTTCGAGACCTGGGGGCCCTGGTACGTGTCAGAGTCCCACTGGTCACCGACCTTGCTGACCGTCTTTGTCGTCTCGAGGAAGCGCTTGATGAACTGGTCGTAGATCTTATCCTCGACTAGAATGCGAGATGTGGCGGTGCAGATTTGGCCCTGGTTAGACATGATACCCATATGCGACCACTTGACAGCCTCCTCAATATCGCTGTCGGCAAAGACCAGGAGAGGAGACTTTCCTCCGGTCTCGAGGGTGATGTTCTTGAGGGTCTTGGAGGCCATCTTCATGATCTGGGTGCCGGTAGCGGTGGAGCCAGTAAAGGCAACCTTGTCAACCAGCTTGTGCTCAACCAGAGGGGGGCCGGCCTCGGCACCGTAGCCGTTGATGGCGTTGAAAACACCGGGAGGGAAGCCAACAGCCTTGAAGGCCTCGGCGAGAAGCAGAATGCTCAGAGGGGTCTGCTCAGCAGCCTTCATGACGATGGTGTTTCCGCAAGCGAGAGCGGGGCCGATCTTCCAGGCGGCCATAGCGAGAGGGTAGTTCCAGGGAATAATCTGGGCGACGACACCGAGAGGCTGGCGGAGAGTGTAAGCCAGCTTCAGAGGGTTCGTGGTGATGGTCTGGCCGTGGATCTTATCGGCCCAGCCGGCATAGTACCGGATGGTGTTGACAACCTCAGCGAGGTCACCACCGAGGGCATCGGCGTATGTCTTTCCTGCACGCAACATGTTAGTACACTGCATATGTACTTGAATCCCATCCTTGAAACATACCGTTGTCCCAGGCATCTGAAGTAGCAAAGATCTCCTTGTGCTGCTCAATGTAATCGGCGAGCTTGTTCATCAGGACACCTCGCTCGGGAGGAGGCAGCTTCTTCCATGAAGGAGCGCGGAAGGCGGCGTAGGCGGCTTTGACAGCCTTGTCGACATCGTCGGCGCTGGCGGCGTGGACTGTGGCAATCTCCTTCTCGGTACTGCAAGCAATTGCCTATCAGCGCAGCTCCAAGACATTGGGATCCAAGGTACTCACGCAGGGTCAATTGAGGTGATCTTTCGGCTTGATGAGCCAGGCACAAACTCGTTGTTGATGAAGAGTCCAGTAGGCTGCCTGTACTTGACGCCGTTGGGCGCCTCGAGGTTGACAAACAAGTCGGCCATTGTGCTGAAGCTGTGATGTGTCGTGGTGAATCTGCTCAGAGGGGGTAATGAAGGACGGCACCGAAGGAGCATCAACGGTCGCACGGGTTTATGGTACACGGAGCAAAAGATACGAGAACGAGAGACCCTCACGAGCCCAGAGCCAAGGGGAGCGCCCATCTTATAGCTGTTGACAGACCGAGTTGGAGGAGGGGTAGCTTGTGAAGCAGATGGCTCCCAATCTCACTTATCGCCGCCTCCTCCACAAATCTCCACAAGGGGGCGTCCCCCAAACTGCAAGTACAAGGCTCCCGAGTGGAGGGATTGACAGGGAGGCGTAACAGTGGGAGCCGTCAAGCCGTGTCTGTTAGACAAATGGTGTTCTGGCGTGGGTGGTTGCCCGTCGCGAAATTACCATTTATTGCCTCTTTTCGGTAAGGTGGCCATGGCCGGCGGCGGGCGAGACAGGTCGGCAATTGCTTCCCGCCCTGCGGTTATCTTTACGCCTTTTGACCTGGTCATCCAGGTCCAGGTCCAGGGTTCCCCAGAGCCAGCTTGAGCCTATGAGGAAGTTCAATTGCAGACATGAAAGCCACGCAGAGAATTGTCGATTTTCTTGTCGTTTTGGGAGAAGGCGTTGTTCGTCAAGCTCTTATCGATAACCGCCGATACCGACATCCCGCTTGCCTACCTCGGCCAACAGCCGTGAAACCTGGAGATGAACACAGGGCCTTGTTCTTTGCCATATCGAGGTAAAGCAGCTCATCTTTATGTCAATTCCGAATTCGAGATCCATGACAACTCCCACGTTCACGACCTCCACGTCAAGCCGACTACCCCAGTTTACCAGCTCCGTGACGTAAAGACGTCTTCTGCCGCCGGGCCATGCGACCGGCTCCGTTGCCGGACCGCATAACTCACCATCTTGAGCTTAGACGCCAAGCCCTGCCCAAACCCCCGCAAACCGGTGTGGCTGGAGGAGCTGTGGCTGTTCCAGGTGGTGGCTTGAGATTTCACGTGCTCATGCATGTGATCGAAAGCCACCAAAAGTCACGAGAAGGTGCACGTGATGCCCTTCCCAGCATCTGACAGCCGATGAACAAGGATTCACATCATCTCACACCCAGATTCCAAACTGGAGAGATCTGGCGCCAGCCCAAAACAAGTTTCAGCCAACCATTTGAAGCAGAAAATTTCTAGTGTCGGCCTTCGGAACAATCACTCTGGCGGACGTTCGAAATTCGTCAGCATGGCAGCGCCAAACTGTCTCAACATAACGCTCCGCAGCGTCGGTGTCGGGTGCTTACAAAACTCCGCATTAATCCGCAGCCCATCTGGCACCACTGCCCACCTGCCTTTCGCACGAAATCCGTCCGTGAAGAATGATCCCTATTGCAACAGAGTCAAAACAAGCTTGGGACACACCGGGGAGCACCGGGTGGGTTGGTCAGGGCTGTTCGGGATCTGCAGCCATAACCCGACCCAAGATTTCCTCCTTGCAAGGGCTCGACCCATGCTCGCCTTCTAGAGCCTTTCATAGGGCTATTACAGCACCATGCGCCAGCATTCTGCTGACGCGTGAGATGAGATACAAGGTGGACGGACATCTTTGTGAGGAGGACGTAAAACAAAAGGCCTTGTCGAGGGATGCATCCTGGCTCTTAAGTCCGGAGCTACCGATGGTCGCCGGATCTTACACCACACAGCCATCCAGATCTGCACCTCACCTTGGCTATCTCCAATCTCCAGGCTAACTCCAGTCAACCATGGTGTTGAACAAGTCTGCGTCGGATTAAGCATTCGTATCGATGTTCCCACAAATGAGTCACGGCATGGTTGTTGTCGTCTCTCCACTCAATCCTCTTCATCTGCCGAGATAATGTATCCGCGGCGGACGGTGAAGCTTTTTTACAGTTATGCCAAGCGTTATCCTGGGGGGGTCGCTTCCTTTGAGGCTCCCTAATCTGACTGCAGTGTGTACCCACCGTGCCATCCAACTGGATACGGTAGATCTTTTTTTCATGGCAAGGGATGTTAGATCATCTCGCTCGCCAAAGATGAGAAAAAACAGCCCAACACGTGGCAGAGATGATGCCACACGCGTCATCATGAGCCATGCCGTTCTGGAATACGCTTGTCGAGGAAAGTTTCTGCGATTAAGCAACAGGGTTCTGACACCACCACCGTTTGTTTCGTCCGAGTCGACGGACCAAAGCTCATGAACCAACGCCAAAAGGCAAGCCACAAAGCCTTCCGTCTCGGCCCAATACATGCCTTGGATCGTCCAATATCCGCACGAGTTTGGAGGTTATTCACTTAGCGTCAGCGCTTACCGAACTTGTGCGGAATATGCTTACGAGATGTGTCCCTCTTGGGACGAGTACACGAGTGCCAGAAGGTGATAACGCTGCTGCGGCGGACATCAAGTGGAGTCCGCTACTCCGCCAACCCTTGACTGGCTGGACAAGACGTTATGCCCATGCTACCACTCGTTATTGTTGTCGGGTCTAAGGCAGCGGATTTTGGAATACGGTTGCATCTTAACTCCTGAGCACAGTCAGATTGCGAATTTGGCAGTATCGGGCGCTATGACGGTCATTCGATATAAAGATGGTGATGTCTCGCTGTTGATGGTGATGGTCCAGATCTCAGATCAACAGCTTCAACCGACAAGACTCACCCGGGCATCCACCTCTGGCTTGAGATAAGCTTAAATTCAATCCAAAAATCCATAGCCTGGCCTTTTACAGCAACTACAATCACAATGAGTGCCGAACCGACTAAACTCGAGGTCCCTGATGTGCCGGACCGCCCCGAATCCACCACCTCGACCCTCCGAGGAGAAGACCTTCAGGAGAAGAAGGAGGGTGAGGAGCTTGAGGACATCACCGATGGCACTGTCGACGGTGGGGATGAGCTCAGTGAAGATGAGTACCCATCGGGTATCAAGATGTTCTTCATCGTCCTCGCCCTAGTGCTCAGTGTCTTCCTCTTCTCTCTCGATTTGGTGAGTTGCCGACATTACCCCTTGACTACCCAACATGCTGACTTTATCGCCAGACTATCGTTGCCACCGCTATCCCCAAGATCACTGAAGAGTTCAAGGGTCTTGACAAGGTCGGCTGGTACGGCGCATCCTTCTTCATGACTGTCGGCGCCTTTCAATCAACTTGTAAGTCTCGAACCCCCTGACGCCCCTCAGCCCTATCGCTAACTCGACCCAGGGGGTAAAATCTACAAGTACTTCCCTCTCAAGACGTCCTTCATCGTCGCCATCCTCATCTTCGAGCTCGGCTCCGTCATCTGCGGTGCTGCCCCCAACGCTGAGGCCCTGATCACTGGTCGTGCCATCGCTGGTGTTGGCGCCGCTGGTCTGGGTGCCGGTGCCTACACCATCATCGCCTTCTCTGCCCCTCCCAAGAAGCGACCTGCCTTTACCGGTATCATCGGTGCCGCATATGGTGTTGCCAGTGTCATCGGTCCTCTCCTGGGTGGTGCTTTCACCGATCACGTCTCTTGGCGATGGTGCTTCTACATCAACCTTCCCATCGGAGGTGTCTCTGCCGGTATCATCTTCCTCTTCTTCCAGACTCCCCGCACTGCCATCCCCGAGAAGGCTCCTCTCCTTGAGAAGATCCGACAGATGGACCCCATCGGCATCATCCTCATGATGGGCGCCACCATCTCCTACATCCTCGCTGTCCAGTACGGTGGCCAGGCCCACGCCTGGGACTCCTCCGTTGTCATCGGTCTCCTTGTCGGCTTCGTCCTCATCATGGCCACCTGGGCCTTTGCTTGCTGGTACCAGGGTGAGCGATCCATGATCTCTGGTCACCTCATCAAGGACCGCACCGTCGCCGTCATGAGCGCCTTTGCCTTTGTCTTTGCCGGCGCCTTCTTCCTCGCCATCTACTACATTCCCATCTACTTCCAGTCCGTTCACGATGCTAGCCCCACTAGCAGTGGTGTCCGCAACCTACCCTTCATCATCGCTGTCACCTTTGCTACCATCGGGAGCGGCGCTCTGGTCTCTGCCACTGGCTACTACCAGCCCCTCCTGATCGGTGGTTCCGCCGTTGCGACCATTGGTGCTGGTCTCCTGTACCTCCTCAACGTCGACACCTCTACTGGCAAGTGGATTGGTTACCAGATTGTTGCTGGTGCTGGCTGGGGCGCTGCCTTCCAGATCCCCATGATTGCTGTCCAGGGCAGTGTCAAGCCCAAGGACCTTGCCTCTGCCACCGGTATCCTCCTGTGTAAGTTTACTCCTCTTGACTCATTAATAACCATCTTACTGACAAGTTGCAGTCTTCCAGGGTCTTGGAGGTGCATTCCTCGTCTCAGCTGGCCAGGCCGCCTTTGTCAACCAGATGATCTCGTACGTGGTCGAGCACGCTCCTCACATCAGCAAGGAGACTCTCATCCTTACCGGAGCCACTGCCATCCGTGACTCTTTCTCCGCCGAGGAGCAGCCCATCGTCATTGACGGATACATGCACGGCCTCAAGGTCACCTTTGCCATGGCCATTGCCGCCACCGGCCTCACCACCATCATTGCTCTCGCTACCCGGTGGAAGAAGCTCAACCCTGAGAACATCCAGGGTGGCATGGCTTAAGCTGTCGGTCTGGCTGCATATCTACTTATGAATTGGATAATACAAAATGGACAACGCATAGAGGTTGATTGTGGAGCAAGACAGTGTCTCCAACTATGACGGACAATATTGGGCATGAGCGAAGGAACCAGTGGCATAGAAGCAGGCGTTCAGGACTTGTACTAGAGGGACATAATCTCCTATACTTTATCTTTAATGACATAGACAATATTTTCATAATTGTTTCTTGACAATAGTGCCTCATAAACACGCTACCCACCTATGCATATGACTAGGTGCATAGGTGGCCGCCTCTACTTGGTTTCAAATAATTTCACCGACAACAAAGTTCCATAGTCCCTTGTCGTCGAACGGTGACAATGCGAGTGCAACCTTGCATCACATCTTCTAGACTCTTTGTGTATAGTTTGTACGTAAAGATCCTCATATTCGCAATGCAACCCCTTGTTGGTGGTAGCATGCATGACCTGATGATGATCGACCAACATACATGCCCCCATGGAGATATCCCTGTTGGAGGAAGCTATCCCGGTAGATCCTCCTCCATCATCATCATGACTTTGAATTGTGTATTGAGCATCATGAGTAGAATATAAAAGCTTACTGTTGAAACTGCCACTTTGAGGTGTAGCTGTAGGGTAGCTCTCACATGAAAGAAACCCCTCAACTCCAAAAAACATGCCGACCCCCTGCATTCTCCAAAAAAAAAAACTCGAACCCCACCAAACGCTGCAGGTACCGTCGGTCCATCGTCAACCGTCCCGTCCCCAAAACTCCGCTGCAGAAACCATCACGAGAAGGATTCTCCTCCCTTCGCCATGGGATATCCCTGCCCCGGTTAGTTCTCTCCCCCTCTCTTCTCTTTACACTTTCGCATTGCCCTTTAAAAAAGAGTCGATCTGCTCTTTTTTTGTAATTCGTTCACAATGCTCCTCCTCCGTCTTCTCCGACATCGCTGCTCCTCGGCACCTTCAAGAGCTTCCTTCACCTCGGTCCGCACCATGGCCTCTGCCTGCTCGTCGTCGTCGTCCGTTGAGACGCTCCCCAAGTCTCCCATCCGTGTCCTGCGCACCGTCGAGTCGTTCCGCCGTTGGCGCCAGCCTCATGTCATCAACCACCGCTCCGTTGGTCTCGTGCCTACCATGGGCGCTTTGCACGAGGGTCACCTGGCGTTGATTCGCGCCGCTGCGAAGGAGAACCACCATGTCGTCATTAGCATTTATGTCAATCCCGCTCAGTTCGGTGTTAAGGAGGACCTCGACTCCTACCCGGTCACCTGGGACGAGGATGCGAAAAAGCTGGCCCTGCTGGACAGGGAGCTTGCAGATGACGGTGGTAACCTCGGTCGCATCACTGCTGTCTTTGCGCCGAGCACCAAGGAGATGTACCCGAGCGGGTTTCCAGGCCAGGACGTCGATAGCAAGGGCAGCTTCGTCACCATCACTCCTGTTGGCGAGGTTCTCGAGGGCGCAAGCCGACCAACCTTCTTCCGGGGTGTTGCGACGGTCTGCATGAAGCTCTTCAACATCATTCAGCCTGAGCGCGCATACTTTGGCCAGAAGGATATCCAGCAGACCGTCGTTCTCCGTCGCATGCTCAAAGACTTCCTTGTCCCCTCCCAAGCTGTTGTCTGCCCCACTGAGCGCGACGCCGACGGCCTGGCCCTTAGCTCCCGAAATGTATACCTTGGTCCCCGGCGGAGAGCAGTTGCCATCGTCCTTCCCGGGGCCCTCCGCACTGCCGCCGGCGTGTACACTTCGGGCGGCCTGCGCGATAGGGCCAGTATCCTCGGTGCTGCGCACAACTTCATCGCCGCCGTGTCGGCCGTCCAGGATGACCTCCCTCCCACAGAGCGCTCGCGGTTCGAGGTTGACTATATCTCCCTCGCAGACCCGGAGACGATGCAAGAGGTGGACGAGGTGGACCCCACACGCGGAGCCGTGCTGAGCGGCGCCGTCAGGATGTTGCCGGTCGAGGAGGCCAAGGAGGGCGAGGATCTGGGATTCAGCGGGGGACCCATGGTGCGCATCATAGACAACTTTATCCTCGAGCCCAAAGAGGCCAAGGAGGAATAGAGAGACAGAAGAAAGACGAACAAGATGAGAGAATACCCGAACAGACCGGAGCTGTTCAAGAGCTGGCAAACAAAAATAGTAAAGTAAAATAGACAGGAGAAGGATCTGCTGTACTTGGATATATGTAGAACGCTCTATGGCACGAGAAGGATCTGGCGGGCACACAGAAAAGTGCATCTAAAAACAAGGGATCCCTAACGGTCAAAGGGATAGTACCTGGTTCAATTATGTAGTTACGAAACAAAAACTCGCTACCAACAAATGTGTTATACACGGCCTCCATGATATGTTTCCTTCTCTTATAGATGTGCCCGAGCTCCTCTCTCCTCCCTCTTCTTCTTGGCCTCCCTCACACTCTTTCCTAGTGCTTCCTTCTCTTCATTGCTGAGCCGACTAGGAACTCTGCCCTTTCCACTCCGCTCGGCCTCGACCGTTTCCTCCCAGAGCTTACGACCCAGCTCATCTGTCAACCGCAAGACACGGCTGCTGACAGTAGCGCCGTTGCGACGGTTCTTGCCCTCACGGCGTGACTTGGCAATCTTCTCCGTAAAGTCCCACAGCTTACCATCGGCGCGAAGAGCACCGGTCTTGGCATCTCGGGATGGTCGCCAGGAAGCGTCGAGCTGGATTCGTGGGGGGATCTTTGGGTCTTTGGATTTCACCACGTGGAGGAGCTGATCTTGCTCGAAGCGGAGGTATGAGTTCTTGAGGGTTTCTTTGTTGACGGCCTCGAAATATGAGAGATCACCCTGGTGGAACAGTGTCTTGCCGAGCTGCGTTAATAGTTAGTAATTTTGTTGAACCGAAAACAAGGCCCTCGATTGTGGAAGGCAATGGTTACTCACCAGCTGGGCACTGTTGTATGCCTTGTTCTGTTCAATCCAGATCTCTCCATTCTGGCCCAGGGGAGGCGTAAGCCCCATGAGCGAGACCGCTGCCAACCATGTTGCCTCAACAAAAGGCCAGATGAGGAAGCAATAAAAGTCGTAGTTTTCTCTTCCGGCCTTTCTCTCGTCGTCTGTAAGACCAACCATGGTGACATTGCCCTCAGCATCGCGGTCAACACGGACGACGTTATCTGCCTCTAGTCCTCGCAGCGTCTTGTCCAGATTAACATCGAGGCCTTCGCCGGAGAAGATGAATTCGCCACGGAACAATGAGGACAGGAAAGAGACTTGTTCCCTGAGCTCATCAAAGGGAATGTCCTGCATCTGTGGCCCGCCTCCCTGCTTCACGCGGGTATACATGGCCACACTGACCAGGGCCTCGTAGATGAAAAGATGTATCGTCATATTGCGGTAGAATGACAGCTGGAAGCGGTCGACGGCATAATAAGTGGGCTCGGCGAGGCCTTCAATCACGCCTACCAGTTCTTTGCCGAGCACCTCGAGGCCGCGATCGACGATTTCGGATAAAGGCGCGTTGCCAAAGTGAGCTACTCGACCACCCTTGGCACGAACACGTTCCGTGAGCCACGAGACGCGGCGTCTCAGTTCTTCTCTGCCGACACCACGCCCACGCAGTGTCAGGAGAACCGTTCCGATGAGAGCTGTTGGCATAACCACAGATACAGCGTTGATGTCACCCAGTACCTGGTAGCCGACAGCCCGCAAGAGTTTCTCTCGAACCGCCCTCACCTCAGGGCGCTGGTGCTCTGTGTCAAGGCCAGCTGGGATACTGGGCAGTTTAGACAATTGCTCATCCAGGTACTTTCGTAGACTCCAGGGCTCGTGGAAGCGAACATCCACACGACCCAGCTTGAGAGACAAAACTGAAGAACCGCCACTCAAAAAGTCGGCTAGGTTTTCCTTCTTCTTGGGC
Source organism: Fusarium keratoplasticum (assembly GCF_025433545.1). Lineage (NCBI taxonomy): Eukaryota > Fungi > Ascomycota > Sordariomycetes > Hypocreales > Nectriaceae > Fusarium > Fusarium keratoplasticum. Next base: position 1,694,945 of record NC_070534.1, read on the forward strand.
ATACCGAGCAGTTCGGTGACGTAACCCTCAGTCTCAATAACCTTGTCGTATTGAGTGCTGACAGGACAGATGATAGCATCCTCGACACGGCCAGATAGGATGCTGTCAAGGACAAAGCTGAGAATGCCGAATTTGGGCGGTAGCAGTTTTCCAGTGCGAGATCGACCTCCTTCGATAAAACATTCAAAGTTGTAGCCTTCCTGCAGCAGCATATCGATATATGACTGGACCAGCGTTGTGTACAGAACATCGTCTCCGAACTGCCTTCGAATCCACATGGCGCCAGCATGTTGGAGGAAACTTCCTAGGACGGGGATGTTCAAGTTGTCTCCGGCGACAATGGTTGGTAGTGTGAGGCCTAACCGATAGCAAATGAGCTGCAAAGAGACGTAGTCGACATGGGATCGGTGACTTGGTAAGAAGACGATGCTCTGCTTCTTCTTGGCCGCAATCTCGGCAACCTTGCGTAACCGCAAGACTTCCTCGCTGGAGACATGAATGCCTTGGTGATAGGCTCGCGTCAACAACTGGGTAACGAGATAATAGGCTCCACGGATGAACGTCTTGCTCTCCATCTTGCAAATCATGTCATCGGTCCATTTTTCTGCGAGCTCCTGTAGTCCGGACTCAATCTCATTAAGTCGTTGAGAGCGTTTGGTACTGTAGTCTTTGGCATCCCGGGGGAGCATGCCATCCCGCTCTTCTACGGCGACGCGATGCTCAGCGAGCTGGCTGATGCGCTGCTGAAGAAGGGGTGCCGAGAGGACCATGCTCTTGATGTTCTCCGAGAATCCGGGGTAAAACACGGGTTGGCCAATGACGCGATCGTACGCTCGCCATCCCTGGCCAGACACGTAGAGCGACACTTCACGAAGGAACCTGTGGTCAATGCTGGTTAGTATGTACGCCTTGGAAACCCAGAAGGCGGGGAGTAGCTGAAGTGGTAACAAGGAGGGAGACATCACTGAAATGGTTCAGAGCGGAACGAGGCAAACTTGTCCATCAAGGCCTCCTCCTTTCCTTCAGGGATGGCCTTTGGAGGCGGCTCAACATAGCCACTGGGCTGAAGAGTCACCTCATCGCCCAGAATCTGGAGATCCGGGGCCGAATTGGTCGACGAATCGACCGCGTCTTCGTTGTGCGACATGGCTGATGACGTCCTTTGACTGCTGACACTTTGGACGAATGGAAGCGTGTAGATTCAGTCCGGGCGCCGGCAAATGGGTCGACAATCAGCTGCTCTTTCTTCTCAACGACACCATATCCAGAGTCGTTACGACGCCACGTCAGGAACTGAGTCGGGGTTGGTTAAAGGTCAGGAACAAGGAACATTGCCGCCTGTCGCCGTGTCCCAGAGGTTCGCGACATGAGTGTCTGCTAAAGATCGACCAAGTGGGGCATCGCGACGGTTGTGCCGAGCCGATTCGTGGCATGTGAAGGAAGGAGCTTGGACCAGCTATTTCCCCAGAAATTGGCAAAATCGGAGGGCGGCACATTTTTCGCCGACTGCCGACTTGCTTGGCTGACAATTTATCTTTCAAGACGACTTTTCCAGCGCCAAGAATACAACTTTTCCTCAACGATAATCATGGCCAGCGCCGCACAAAAGTACACCCAGGATCTTCTGGCTCGGGCGCATTCGCCAGACAGCGCCAATCGAATCTATTCCGAAAAAATCCAGCACCGCACGCTCATTCTCCGACCGACCTCTCCACCCCTATCTACCGTCAACGCCCGTGTCGCGCGCAGAAAAGCTCGTCAGGAGAAGAAAGCACAGCAGAAACAGCGTCCGAAGCCCCTCTCTTCCCGCGAGCGACGCACTCTGGGTCTTCATGACATACCCAAGGATGGCCAGAAATATCACATATACGAGCCGCTGAGTCAACTCTGGCTGGGTTACGCCCGGGAACTACTTGGCAACGATCTATATACGGGTGGTCCTGGTGCGGCAGTGAAACTGGCTAGTGCAGAGTTTCATGGCGCTCCTATTCAGGTCGCTCGAAGCCACTGCCCGAGCCGGGTTGGCATTCAAGGGGTCGTGGTTCGCGATCGCAAATTCGTCCTGGAGATCATTACAAAGAAAAGAGGACTCAAAGTGGTCCCTAAAGAAGGCACAATCTTCCGTATCGAGGTACCGGCCGAGAAAAATGCAAGTGGAGGAGAGGATAAGGCCGACAAGCAATTTGCGTTCGAGGTACTGGGAGATCAGATGATGTTGAGGGCACCGGACCGCGCCAACAGGAAGTTCAAATCACACTTTTTGCCCAACATCTAAAAGAGCTCCTAGCATTTGGAGACCAGTTTGCCAGGGTCTGCTACTTCGGAACATCAACGGCCAGGTCTCACCCTTTCACTTGATTTGTGAGGCCAGGTTTGTCAAGGTCCTCTCTGGCAACAAGCTCAGAGCACAAACACCAATGCTGTAAGCGGTCTATCAGCTGGACAACTCACAATTTCCAAGATATCCATCATGGACTCTTGTTAATGTACTCTCAATGCTCTTCATTCACCTCGCCGCCGCCTGCCTGGAGCTCCAGCAATGATTCGGTTCGCAGGGACCTTGTTCTATCCCCATGTGCCCAAATCGGGTGGGCAATGGCGGTTACCGGACAAGATGCTTGGCCCCAGTATTCGCGCCTTTGCCATGATGCTGTTTCTGTTGAGCACAAATATGCTCTACCTTGTATTTCGCATCGGCGGTGAAGCTTCCCTATTCATCTATGCTGCCAACATGTTCTGGGTGCGTACTCCTATGAAGAGCCTTGAGATAGTTGTTACTAACATGGACGAAAATTCCACAGATGCTCATCGTAACATGCAGCATCGGGCTGCTCGGCTGGCTTCGCGCGACTTCCCGGACATATGACATGTCTACACATCTGCTTGCTACAATAGTGATGGGCGGTCTTGGTGTATTCTTGCCCTGAATTCGGCGTATTTGGGTATTGCGGTATACTCATGTCAGTTCTGTTCGGTACAGCCCGATCACGATGACCTGGAATACTGCAAGTTCCTGGGCTTGTCAAGCTCTGGTAGTCCACCTGAAGTTTCGTTTCGGCCTGCTGAGGCATGGCTTTCAGTGGCATGTACACTGCTGCTCACGCTGATTGTCGCGTAAGTTAGGAACGCCTGAATAAAAGGCACTGGAGGGTGAACAAGCTGACGGCCAATAGCGTTGAATGGAAAACCTTGCACCTGCGCATAGAGGTGACGCGCAAGGCAAGATTCTTGGAATATCGGTATCTCTGAAGCATCAGATGGAGTCCATACAGTCAGTCACATTATGACACCGCCCCGATGAGGCTGCAACCCGAGGCGTCAAAACAGGGCTGGCTCTCCCCATGCACTCGGATGTGATGCATGGCGGCAAAAAGGGGAAGGATGGGGAGATAGCCTCCAGAACTCGAGTCATTGAGTCATCCATTCCCGCTGTGCAGCAAACAACAGCACAGTACCCGTCTTGGGGCCCTTAACTTGGAGCTGAGAATATGACCGTATCCTCCGGGCAGCTGCATACCCCTTAATATCTTATCCTGCTTGCTGGTCATAGTACCTTCTGACCTTCCTGCGCCCTCCCTTCTCCTGATACTGGCGTTGTTTGCTTGCCCAAACCTTATTGGGGGAAATGGTTGAGGGCGTTTGTTGGTCTAGATGCATGTTGCCACCTTGCAATTAGATTGTCTGCCACTTTCCGCTCAAGTTTGAATGTGTTGCATTGCAGTTTGCGGCGGGCTGCGTTTTCCAAGGTGGTTGTGCCAAGCTCAACCAATTCACGGAGGCTGAGATGGATCATGGATGCGACGCGGCATGGAGACTGTGTTGTACAGAACAGGCACGTGACCGTGAATGTTGGAGAAGTACTTTGCCACCACTCGACAAATTGACGGATCAATAACGAGATTGGTGGTGCTAGCCAGCCCAGCCCTTGCTCGAACCGTGGAATTCCCCCTGACCCAGGAATTCGGTAGCCAATAGCCAAGATGGCTAGACGCTGGAGGCGATCGGGCACTCGAAACAGACACAAGACACGGGTGACGAGAAATGAATTGAATGGCTTTTGCGTCTCGTCTCCATTTTCGTTTAGGATTCAGCCCTGACTACAAGATGGAGCCTCGAATATTCTGCAGAGGAAATTCGAAGTTCGATGCCGGTAAAAGCCCGGTTTATTGCCGCTTTAGGTTTAGTGGGTCGGCACCTGACATGCTCTGGCCACTCAAAGGCCACCTGCCAGCTGTCCGAACCAGTAAACCCCACTAAACCACGGCGGGGGTGCCACTGGAACGGCCCCCAAACCACAGGGGCCCCTCACCTGGAAATCGGGCGCCAACAGTGCTGATTCCCGCTGGACGGTGCCCTGCCCACCCGCGAACTGGAAGCCCGAAAGAGGCTGGCACTGCACTGGAGAGGCGAGAGGTACCTCTCTACCTATCTAATTTTGCTTCTGGCTCAAAAATCCAATCCTTTTGATTTTTTTTCCTCCTCGTTCACCAGGAACCCAAACCGCAGCGTTTACATCACCACAACCTCACACGAAACCCTCTACTCCTCGGACCCCCGAAAACAAAACCACCCCCCAACGATCACGTCGCGCTCTCTCGCCGATTCTTGCCAGTATCACCCTCTTGACGATATCGCATATCATTTTGCCCGCCACCCCTCGTCTTGGTGACCCTAGTCCACGTACGAATACGCTTTCAAGCATCCTTTGTGCCTGTGTCTCCTCCGGCTTCTCGCACCTCTAGCCCCAACACTTCTTGTTGCTACGTCCTCGCTCTCAGCAGGCCGACCAGCAAGAACGCACAGAGCTAGATAGCAGCTACCGGCGATCCTTTTGTCCGCCGCTTCTTGTATCATCACCCACGCCTCGACCGGCCGCTTGATCTCGCACGATTTCACTGCTTGCGCCCTTGGACTGGACGAAAAACACCTTCACCTCTCCACCACCAACCTTCGTCCGCTCGATCACGCATCCGAGACGACGCAACCGACACTGCTTCAGTAGCCTGTTTACGATAGTGTTTACTCATCATGCCGACTAATCTTCCTTCGAGCTTTGCCTCGGCTGCCGCTGGCCAAAACCCCAACTCTAGAAGTGGAAGAGCTGATGGGAGGGGAGCTGTTGCTGGAGACTGGTAAGTCGTTGCCACTCGCCTTTTGTCGTTTTTTTCGTGCCTATCGCGTCGGGCTTGGGAATGATGGGCGACATGCTGTGCTGCGTACTGTGTCTCCCCGTTGCCCCGCGTACGGCGCACAGTATGTCGTGTGCTGCGCATCACTTGGCTTGGGTTGTCGCGACGGATGCTTGGACACGCTCTGGATCTTGTTCGCCATGAACACACGCTCGTTGACGATCTTTGTGCCGTCCCCGAACCACCTCTGTGTCCTAGCAACCGTCTATCGACTATCAGTCACACGATCCGCCCCCTTCCTGTGCCCCTCTCATCTTGGCCTCGCTGAACCAGCCTCTCTGGACCTTGACTAACTCCTACAGGGCGAGGCGAGATGGTCGTTCGACTAATGGCACTCTCACCTTCCGACGGTCATCCACGACTCCTTTGGGCCAGCCTTCTATACAGCCACCTGCCTCGACCGACAATGCAGTTCAGCCTCCAGCCACCGTCGAGCCCTCTATTACACCTGTCCCCGCGACCACGTCGAACTATGACCTACCTCCTGCACGTTATACAAAGGAGGACCTTCTAGACATGTTCCAGGTGCAAAAACCGGGCGAAGACGCATCTCGACTTTTTGCATCCGGCTGGAATCCAGGTCAGATTAATGGACACGCTGCTAGAGGGTGGGGAAAAAGCAACGACAACCACATCCCACAGGAGCCTGGTGCTTGCTGGGATCAAACTGGAGATACCACTCCAATGGGTTTGCAGGATATGTCTTTGGAGGAGAAGGAGGTGCGCTAGTTCTTATGCTGCAGCTTGATGTTGCTTGGTTGCTAACCGCCAACAGGCCTTTACGACAGAAATCAATTCTCCCCTTAAGCCACCAACCCAGAACAAAGAGGCTCACCAGGTCAACGCGAATGGACGAAAGGCTTCGCTGTCCCAAGGAGCCTCTAACAATTTTGGTGTTAGCTCCCCCTCTTCTGCCACACGACCGGGGGCTCGCCGGCGAGAGACCCTTGAATCGAATCCGTTTGGAGGAAGCGCCACGGCCTCACCCACGGCCGCGGGGCGCTTCTCTCGAGACGACCCCTCCTTCTGGTTCCCCCGCAAGAACACTGATCTCAAGGAATCCGAGGCGGACGAGTCCGATACTGAACCCACCTCCCGTGAGGCACCTGGAAAGCTGCCGCCCTTTGCATCTCTCATGAGGTCGAACACGGGTGGAATTGGACCTATGGGCTCCATTTGGCCACCATCTAACCAGACCACGCCCGGAGCCGGAGGATTCGGCAACTTTGCTCTCCCCTCCTCATCCGCCGTCGGTGACAAACGCGTGGGTGGAGCGCCTGGTGGAAGCAGGTTGGCCCATCTCATGCCCAAGGATAGCTCGGAAAACGTTGCAGGCAAGGCTGTGGAGAGCCCGAACCCGCTCAACCAGCAGTCCTGGCGATCTCGTCCCCGAACTGACACGGATCCATTTGGCGATGATGGTCTCTCAGGCAGCGCTGTTCTTGGGGGAGCGCAGGATACTGACGCCGCTGGGCTACAACAGGGCAACCGAGCAGGCACTCTAGGCACCCCGATCAAGGGATCCACGGGCGATTTTGGCATGGCGGGCTTGAACCTTAGTGGCCACGGAGATGACAATGGCCCTGTGAGCCCTTCCGAGACTAACCCCTACCGCAGCCCCCCCGCCGAACGCCACGGTCATGACGACGAGACTGGTGATGAGAAGTCTCATGGTGCCAGCCTTCAAGATGCTCCCTCCAACTTTGGCTCCATTGGACGCGGCTTTGGTGGTTATGATGGAGGCGATCGTAGCCAAACTTCTAGTGTTGGTGCCAAAGGCTATCCCTCTCTGAGCACTCTCTCTGGCTGGCCCGCTCCTGGTGGCCCTACTATTGGTACCCCGGACCGCGAGCGGCCTAACCTGGGTAGTGCTTTTGGCAGCTCTCTATTCAGCCCTATTGGCGATCTTCAGTCACCCGGATTGTCCAACCTCAACAACGTCTTTGGTCCTGGCAGCGCTGGTGGTCTCGGGTCTGGAAGCATCAGCCGCGGGAGCAAGATGGGTTCTCTTTTCCCCGCGGCGATGCAGGCACAGATGCAGGCTCATGAGCACGACAACAACCTGTCTGATTCCATGCCCGACCTTAGGCAGACCAACCCTCTCGGTGCCATTGGCCGCGGCAACTTTGGTATTCCTTCCCGTGACACGGAGAGCCCAATGCGAGCTAGCCGCGGTGTGTTTGAGGACCTCTTCCCTTCGGGTGACGCTGCTCGATCTCAGGGTGTTTTCAGCACTGGTGAGGCTGGCCATTCCGGTATCACCGCCACTGCGCCCCAGTCATTCACCCCCGTTGGCGGCGGCCTGCCCTTTGGAGGTAGCCAAGGTGGTGCTGAAACTCCCGCTGCCCAAGTTCGCCAGATGGTCATGCCTGACAGGATGAGGTGGGTGTACCTTGATCCCCAGGGGCAGGTCCAAGGCCCATTCACTGGTCTTGAGATGAATGATTGGTACAAGGCCAACTTCTTTACTCCCGACCTCCGTGTCAAGAAGGTCGAAGATCCTGAATTTGAGCCCCTGGGACAGCTCATCCGACGAATTGGCAACTCTCGCGAACCATTCCTGGTTCCTCAGATTGGCATCCCTCATGGACCTCCCACCCAGGCCGGGCCTTTCTCCCCTACAGGGACCACTGGTGTTGTGCCTCCCCTCAGTGGCGTATTCCCCAGCTTTGGACGTACCCTCACGGCCGAAGAGCAGAACAACCTTGAGAGACGCAAGCAGGAAGAGCAGTATCTCATGGTCCAGCAGCGGGAATATGTTATGCGCCAGCAAGCCATGTCCAAGTTCCAGATGCCAGGACCCATGCTCCAGCATCACTCGAGCGCTCACAGCCTCCAGAGCCAGCCCAGCTTTGGCAGCATCACCTCCCCAAACCCCATTGGAATGCCTCCTCACCAACAACCCATTGGCGCCGTGCCGCCTTCGGGGGGGTTCTTTGATGGGCCTGGACCCGTTGGCCCTCAAACCTCTGCACCCTCGGGTTCGGGAAACGGGGATCCTTTCAGAGACGATGACCTAGCCAACCTCACCAACGCTGAGCGCCAGGTTCTCGCCTCTCTTCAGACTTCTGGTGCTGGTGCCCCTCAGCCAATTGGCGCGCCCGCCCCCGATGCCAACCTCCGTACTGGCCTCCCTGAGACCGATACGCTCGAACAAGACCCTGAGGGATTCAAGGAGCGCCTGCAGGAATTTGAGGATCTTCGAGCTCAGCATGAAGCCGAGCAGGCGGCCAGGGCCGAGGAGACCCCCGAAGATGACAATGCCGAGGAGAGCTCTCCTGCTCCCGAGACTACTCCTGAAGCCGAACGGCCTGCTGAGGTTCCAGTTCTGACCGGCAAGGCTGCCCGCGCGGCCAAGAAGAAGGCAGCTGAGGACGCATTGTCTCTCACGCAGCAAGTTCAGAAGACTCAGGCTGCCGCTGCTGCTGCTGCTGCCGCCGCCGCTCAGCCGGCTGAGCCCGACATGCCGATGCCTTTCCCTCCTCCCGCCTCCACGGGCACCCCTCTCCCAGCCCCGACCGCACAGCGGGCTCGTTCCAACCTGCCTGAGCAGTACAACCGTTCGCAGACTGGAACCCCCGACACCAGTGCCTCGGCCAATGCTCAGCCGCCACCCATGGCTCCATGGGCCAAGGATCCTGGCGCTGAGGGACACAAGGGCCCAAGCCTGAAGGAAATCCAGGAAGCTGAGGCTCGTAAGGCGGCCAAGGCCGAGGAGGCTGCTGCTGCTCAGAGGAAGGCCATTCTCGAGCAGGAGGCTGCCGCTCTTCGTGAGCGAGAGAAGTCTGCTGCGGCTGCCAATGCTGGCCTGCCTGCTTCTAGCACCTGGGGTCACGGCTCTCCTGCACCTTCTGCTAGCCCCTGGTCTAAGCCTGGTCCCTCCAAGGGAACTACATCTGGCTCTACTCCATCGGGTTCATCTTCCAACAAGAAGACTCTGGCTGAAATCCAGCGTGAGGAGGAGCTCCGCAAGGCAAAGGCCAGCCAGGCTACCGTCCAGTCCGGCACCCCTGCCAGCGTATCCAAGAGCTACGCCAACCTCGCTGGCAAGACCGGCCAGCCGATCCTCACCAATGCTGCTTCGGCCGCCGCCGCTGCTGCTGCTGCCGCTGCCGCCCCGCCCCCTGGAAGCGGATGGGCTACCGTCGGAGCCGGTGGCAAGGTCAAGATTCCCACCGGCCCGTCCTCTCAGGGTCGATCGGTCAGTGCCGCCAACATCAAGCCTATCTCTTCGCCCGTCAAGCCAGTCTCCAAGCCTGCGACTTCTGGTAACGGTAAGGCCGACACTGGCAACGCCGCCATGGACGAGTTCAACAAATGGGTCGGCCAGGAGCTGTCCCGGGGAATCACTAGTGTTAACGACAGTAAGTAACATGGTATAACACGCATTCGAGACCTTTGTGACTGACCTTTGTCGCAGTTGCCAGCTTCCAGGCTACCCTCAACATCCTCCCTCTAGACTCGGGCTTGATTGCGGACGCCGTCTACGCCAACTCTACCACCATGGATGGTCGCCACTTCGCCGAGGAGTTTATTCGCCGCAAGAAGCTTGCTGAGCGTGGTGTCGTTGAGAAGCAGCCCGCCGATTCCAAGGGCGGAAATGGCGGTGGCTGGAACGAAGTTGCTAAGAAGGGAAGCTCGAACAACGCCGCCGGCGTCGCTGCCGGACCCCGTGACGATGCCAGCATGCAGGCCGCCGGTTTCAAGGTGGTGCCTGGCCGCAAGAAGGGAAAGAAATAGAAGCCTCGCTCTTGAAGGGGTCCAGGACGCAATTCGTCGGCACGGCCTTGGATTTGTTTGTATTACGCGCATGTTATGCTCAGGATGGCCTCGTCGACAATGTCTCGAGACTCGAAAAGCTTGCTGTTTGTATTGATGCTCTGGGGTTAGTTTAAGCGGGTGGAGTGGATGGATGAGACGTTATGGCTTTGATGATGATGGACAACGACGGTACGGAGACAACGCTTGATGAAAAGGGCTGGGGGGTCGTGTGCGGAAAAGTCTGTCGGACAGGTGGTGGAAGCGCCATGTTTTAAGGGAGCGATTGTATTAGATGCGAGGTCTTGTGTAGTGTGTAGTGTGTTAGTGAACATGTCAGCGTTGTTGAGGAATTTGACGTCTTTAGTCGTGATGCGTGGCCCTCGCCTTTCTGTCTTGATACATCACATAAATCATCACGTTGGCAGTCATCCTCTTCATGGGCAGACTACTTGTCATATGTGGTTTGCATTCACTTTTTATCTATACCTGCCAGCCCATCCATCTAGTCATTCACACATATCTCGTGTCCCTTTTCTCCTTTTTGATGCTTGATGCTCATATTTTTTGTTATGAACCTCAGGAGGTCTTCAAACCCTCCATCAAGCTCTCCAACAGCTTCCATCCTTCACTCCCCTCCCAATTCTCCCGACCCCTACCCATGACGCTCCTTATCGCGCTCCTAGCCTTGCCCTTCCACTTTGTGCCGATGGTCTCGACGTCGGGACCCCAGTTCTCTAGCATCGACACCAGCTCGTCGGTCCTTGTAACTACGATCAACCACGCCCCCTCGTCGACGGTCCAGTCCCGCGCCTCATCGGCCGTCGTAGATGCCGCACCAGGTAAGAGGCCACTTCCAGCGGTTCCCACGGCCGCACGCCATGCTCGCTCCGCTGCCTCAATAGCACCGGCGTGGTCTCTCCTCCAGGCGCGGAGACGGGAGACGAGCGTCCACAGTTCTGAGCGCTGCGTAATCAGGGGCACCATCTCTTCCTCGAAAAGTCTCATGACCAATCTCTCGGGGGAACCGCGAGGGGGATCGTAGACGCCTGAGCTGGTCTTCTCGACAGAGAGGACAGCATCTTGGAGCAGGGCGCTGACGACATCAACATCGATGGCATCCTCGGATTTACGGATGCGGATGATGTGATTGAGAGCAAGAATCATGTCGTTCAACGCAGGAGGTCGCATTCGCGAACCCAGGGTGAGCACGTTGTCCCAGATCCGCCAGTTATCGTGGGCGATGGAGGCGCCCTTCTTGTAGGCAGCAAGAGACTGAGCCAAGAGAGTCGCTGGATCGCGGTCTGATGGCTTGGAAGATACGGCGGCGACGACGTCATCTTCTTCGTCCTCGGCAGGTGCTTGAGTAACAACCTCTTTCGCAGTCTCATCCTTGGGTTCGGCGCTGACTTCGCAGTAGAGACTCCAGAGCGCACTGCCCAGGTTGCTCCACGTTCGAGCATCTTCGCCTCCAGCTGTATCGCTCGCGGATGCAATGGACCGGTTGAAGGCCTCGGCAGCATCACCGAACTGCGCGAGGCGCAGGTTGATGTCTCCAAGACGACTCCACATCTCAGGGCTGAGACGGTTGACGGCCGTGGCCTTCTTGTAGGCGTCGCGAGCCTTTTCCCACTCCTTGTTCTGAAGGTAGTGCTCACCGAGAGACTTTTGGGCGCGGGCGTAGCGGTGTTTGGAGATCTCCCACGCGCGTTCGTAGTGAGCCGGTTCGTTCTCGGTGTCACCCAGGATGCAGAACAGGCGGGGAGCGTTGGGTGGTGGAGGATTTCGCTCAGGGCCCTCAAAGTCTGAGCCCTTGAGGCGTGTCACGTCGTCGCCGATATCCTCATCGTCAGGGTCTGATGGAGATGCGGCGTCTCCTGTGCGATGGAACAACCTCCATCGAAGGATGCCCTTGGCCTTTTCCTCGCCGCCGCTGCCACGGCCGTCCTCATCTTCGGTTGCTGCGGCAGTAGCGAGACACAGGGCGACTTCAGCCCAGAGACGCAGACGCTTGAAGATCTCGAGGGCCGAGGCCAAAGAACCGACACCGACCCAGGCGTAGGCGAGCTCGGACTCTAGGTGCCATCGTGGGGGGGAAGAGAGGGCATGGATGTACTGGAGACGCACATGCGCTGGTGCAGACTCTGAGGCCTTGGGAGCTGGAAGGAAGGTTGTAGGCTTGCTCTGAAGCGATCTTGTATCTTGCTCAGGGGTTGTGACCTGGATAGCTGGAGCATCCGTCTCGGTACCCTCCTCCTTTGCCTCAGCCTTATGCTGAGCTTCGGCCGTAGTGTCAGTCAGAACCTGATCGGAAACAGCCTGTAGTTGAAGCACACCGCGCTCAAGAGTTCGGCTGCGGTGAACTTCTATCCGGGAGCGGACCAGCAACGCCTGGGTATAGATCTGCCAGTTGGTGGACTTGTCTGAAATGACACGCACGGCGTACGGTAGCACTTCAGCGGATGTCAAAGTGTCTACAGGCGAAAAGGCGTCCTTGAGAGTAGCCTCAGTGAGGAGGATGATCTGGTCGAGGGGTGAGAGCTGAGGCTGATCATCAGGTGCGAGATCCGCCAAGGCAGCAGGGAGTGTGGCCTTCTTGTCATTTCCATGTTCTTCCTTGCTGAAGTGGATTTCCTCTAGCAATGTGTCGTTGTTAAGCTGGAGAGCCTCCGGCTTAGCTTCATCATCACCGGCATCCGTCTGCTGTTCAGCACCACTCTTTGCCAGCACGACCAGCTGGCTGATGTTCTTCTCCTGGAACTTGGTTCTCTTTCCAAGAGCACCAGAGAGCGCATATGCAAAACCGCTGGTCTGGGTGGCTTCCTGAAGCACTTCCTTGGCTTTGTCATCCCGGCCAAGCAAGATATAGTTGTTGGCTGCTTCAACAAGGAACTGGACCTTGTCTTCGCGGCTCCAGGTATCGTCACCCGAGGCCCATACCTCCTCACCAACGATCTGTGACCGCACGGCATCGATGCCGTCGAGAATTTGGGATGCCAGGGTCGGCACGTCACTCCACTGAGAGCTGCGGGTGAAGTTGGAGCCTGGTCCAAGACTGGGTTGCGTCAAGAGCTTGTAGTGCCATACATTAACACGGAGTCTAGTCCACGCAAGGCTGTACTTGAGCGGTTGCTCATCGGAGGGAACCTCAAGCACATCGCTGCTGGCCTGGCTGAGCGATTGTGCAATAATGTACCTCGCCAGGGCGAACAGTTCCAGATGGGGGATGTAAGCGTAGGGTGACACGCCGTCAACTTCCAAGTCGCCGAGACAAGCCTTGTGAAGATGATCCCGAGTACCTTTTGAGCTATCCGACTGAGCATCAGCCCATGCCTTGGTGAGCCGGGCGCTGAGGGCATCCGACTCGGGGAGAATGGGGCCGGTGACGTTGACCTGGAGGAAGGCATTCAAGGCGGCGACGCCAACAGAGAGAACCTGGGCGACGTCGGCATCCGGAACCGGGCTGGAGCCAGCAGCACCAGTCAAGTGGGCGGCAAAAGCTTGTATCAAGGCCCCGGCCACCGGAGCAGGGGCGGAAGATGCGGAGGCCGAGCCCGGAGTTGATTCACCCGCCGATGGTCCGGAGAGGAGAATGGAGGCATAGTGCCCGGAACGCAAGGCGCTCCCGAGCGCAGAGGCGTTTTCCATGAAAGCAGCTGTGTCTGTCTTCCAGATGAAATTCGGTGCGAGTTGGGCGATATGGGCACAGGGTTAGGTCTTCGCCCCGTCCGTGACTCTTGTATTGTGTGTATACCCTCTTTTTGGTGGCGTGATTCTTTCTGCAGAATGCTGAAAATTCGATATAGTGCAAACAATAACAGAGGATTCGCCTGTTACGCAAATCTCTCTTTATTTCACTGGTGTATCGTCAGTTGTGTTGCTGCAACTTGTGCGCCGTTAGGCTGCCAGCCAATCTAGCACGAGTTTTTTTTTTCTCCGTCTCCGCACCAGAACCTTCCTCTACTTTCTCCTCACCTGGCCCTCACCGAAGACCACACACCGGGAAATATCCACCAACAAGTAACGTCTTCCTTTTCGCTGTTGCGGATCCTCTCCCCGGACCCAAAATTCAAACTCCCTGGCCGGATCTTTGCTTTGACGTGTGGTGAGATGCATCTATTAGGTAGTCAGTACAGCCAAGGATCCCACTCATTGGTACGTAATACTCGAAATTGCCTGCATGACTTTCACGAGCCAAACGTGCCCTATGGAACCGTGGATCTATATCGTGAGATCCGCTCACTCCCTCGCTCGTGAGTTTTTCTCCTTGGTCCGTTCACCGTCCCCACTCCCTGGACTTCCGTCTCCTGAAACTGGTCGCCAGTCGAAAATAACGGCTCATCATTTCTATATCACCGTCTCGGGACGGTTTGCCCCTCGCCGCGTGTGGTTGAAGCGCATCTTCTTTGTGTAACTAGTCGCTCCCAGATCAGAAAACAGCCTGTAGATACCTGCAACTCTCTTGAACCCGCGGCATTGGCTCGAGGACCCTTATTTCTGCAGAGACAAGGCTTCCTCAAAGAGCCTCCCTTTGTCCCGGCTTTTCGGCATCGCTTGCGTAACATCTTACGTATAGCCATTAGGCCTTGATACTGACAACGTCTTTTGGACAAAAAGGTCGCATAGTCGGGCCAAGATATCATTTCCTACCGGTTCAGCGAGTCCAGGGTCAACTCTTCCGGCCGCTCTTTCAAGCCCAAAACACCCGCCATTGTTCGACAAACGAAGAATTTTCTCCAAATCAGACTCAATCCTTGCCGGGTATTGGTCAACCCGTCAAGACCTGATGCGAGGTTTCCCAGACTGTGGATACAGTCGGTAACAATCGTCCCATGTACCACGTTAGCTTGATCCTCTCTCGTGGGCGACCCAATATCCAGGCGACAAATTATTGCAGCTATTGTCCAAAGAGCAAAGCGTGTCTTTGCTCAGCCCAACCGTCCAACAAACCGTCGGGACCCGTCGCGAAACTGACAAGGCTCCATGCCCGTTCATCACGCCTGTCCCGCTTTTCAGTCTCGGCCTAGACCAAATCGACCTCGACAGCCCGTGATGGAGACAAGGAAACGAGGCTCTCTCAAGACCCGCAAGTGCGTCGACAGAAGGAGACACGAAAACGGATCCCCGACATGGACCGGCGTCCACTAGTCAAGACGTTCGGGGCAGGGGCATCACCATCCGAAACGTACCAATGGGGCGACGGAGTTATTGTGAAGACACAGCCTTGTGACAAACGCCAACGATCGGTCAAGCATTGTCACCGTCAGTCGAGACCTGAAAAAGCTTTCGGGGCAATTGATGCCATGCATCGAGATGGGTGGCCGGATCACCAACACTAGAGACGCCACCGCAGCCACAGCCATCAAGTCACTCTTTTCGGTGCAAGGCCGAGGCTTGTGAGAGGCTCTTCTCACTCAAACTTGGCGCAACGGCTCCGCTACAGCAAACGACGATCCGTTGACAAGCAAGCTGTTGCTTCGAAGCTTGGGCCTGTGGCCATGGCCATCAACGCCACTGTGGCCGGGCGCTGTACTCCGTACGTAACTCAACCACAGCCCAACAACGTCCATTGTATGTACTGTCGACGCTCGTTGAATGGTCATTGCTGTTGTGGATCGAGACTGAGGGTCATCGCAGTCAGCCTGCAGTTGCCTCGTCAATCTGAGCTCAGGCGAGCTCAGGCGAGTCAGCTGCCATTCTAGCCCGAGTTGCCTCTATTATGCATCCCGTCACTGCGGATAGACCCCGTCGATGTCGGTCTTGTATCTCCAAATCGACAGTGTCGTTCAACCTCACGTGCTCATTGTCGCGGCACATCCAAAGAGGAATATTACGCTGGCGACCGAACTGAGATTCTGACAGGGCACCTGGTGCGGCGCGACGCAACAGGCGGCAAAGTCCGTAACTGACGGGGATTAGTGCCAAGACACCGCGGATTTTTCATGACTGGGGCAACACGGTGCCGAGGGTGGGCGACTGCAGCCGTGAACCAACTGTTGTGATTGCTCGCAGATGAAGGAATCCGTCAAGTGGGCCCCGTCTTGGATCCTGGGCTCTCGGCTACTGTACGTTTCAAGACGGTTCATTGGGTGCCTGGTCAGGGAACATAACCTGGACATGGGAGCGGCTCGGACATCCCATGTCCGACGACATCGAAACCCTGGCCTGGCCACAGTTCATTAGCGGGCCCCGTTGAGGGACAGTAATACATTGTAGGTACCTACCTGAGAAGGGGCAATAAAAAGCAGGTTCAGCAAAGAGCTGAGAAGCGTCAGGCGCGTCAGGCGCTGCTCGCCAGGCCGACCGTGTCGGCTTGCCGACCTCACCTTTACTCTCGGTTTGCCGAATCAGTGCCCGGGCCGTCCCAAGGTTCCCAGGTCATCTCTGCCAACACTCAGCTCTGTTGGACTCCCCACGCGGCAAGGGCCACTGTTTAGGCAAGCTGTCAGGTCTGTCCCTAGGTCGCAAGCCTCCCCCAATAGTGTTGATGGGAGGGTGTGGTCATCGCATATGTAACATGGTTTTGCAGCCGTGGGAGTGCCCCGGACGACTTGCAGTTAGGACGAGGGCAGTCTTTGGATATTGAGTAACGGGACCAAGTTGACAACTCAAGCTGGTGGAGAAGGGGGTATTGGATATCTGGGCGCCAAGTTGAGGATTGTGCAAGTTCATGGTTGTGTTCTGGTCCCAGTCGTAATCTTTGTGTTGAAACCACGGCTTGCTGGCTCTCTCGTTCATTCTGGAGATGAGGCATCAACTTCTCCTGTCAGCTCGACAGGGCACATTGTGATAGCTCACGGGAACCAAGTCCTCCTTGGTGAACCTGAGAAGTGGGAGGATGGGCTGATGGTCTGGCTCGTCCCCAGATTGTACGGATACAGCAACTACAGTCTTGGCTGCCGTCGCTCATCCCGCTCCCCGTCTCGGCGTAAGCCCTCCACGTGACCGGTCGAGATGCGCAGAGACCGGTAGGGAGAGTGATGAAGTTGATTCATGACGTCGGCTAGGGTCGCCAAGGCAGTGTAGGATTTCTCGTGGCTTGGCTGAGTGGGAGTTGGTGTGAGGGCGGCAAAATTGATGGGGAGGGAGAATGCTTGGGTCTGGGTTCTAAAAAGCTTGAAGTCGGAGAAACAACAAGTATAGAAGCGGGATAGAACATGGAAAGAAGGAAGGACATTGGCACCTTCCTTCAAGATGATCAGCGCTGCAACTCCTCTACTGCGTATAGTATCGAGTCGATATGGATCTGGGGAAAGCGCGATTCACTCAGTCTGAAAGGGTCTGATCCATCGATCCATCGAATCTCCAAAAATACCAGACGGTTGGAACACCTCAGGCTGTGGGCCTGGGTCAGTTGGATGCGCACGCGACCCATCTCTCTTCCAACACAACGCAGGGCCCAGGGTCCATCTAGCTCACCAGTACTTGTCAGTGAAGTACCTTCTGCAAGTCAGGGAGCCTTGCATCCATTTTGCCGTCAGTTTGAATGTCTCGATACATTTGCAGTCCAGTCCAGTATTCCCACCAGGAAACCTTCCGCTCAACGGAACCCCAAATTGGGCAGGTGCAAGTGTCGCTTCGATTATGACGTCAGTATGTTGTTGGAACGATCCCGCACAAATAATGTCCGAAAAATGTCCCCCCACGGCTGGACTCGCCTGGACATGGCTCAGAGTCCATTTTTGCCAATTTGCGCAGGACCGCCTAGCTAGAGAAAACGAATCACCCCTCTCTGTTCGGACAAGCTTCTCATTTGCTGGTGTTGCGAAAAGTACTGAGATTTGAGGTGAACCTCGGGCAAACGCCTCTTGCGCTAGAGCGTTTACAGTTGCGCAGATCCTTCGCTGCAACTCCTTGATTGGTCCTATATGTGGGCCAGCCTGACTTGCTGCTTAGCGCGGAACATAGGCTGTTATGTTCCAGGGAAAAGACCGCTCGTATCGACGACATCTCAAGTCCTTTGAGTGGAGGAGACGGGGTCAGATTTGGGGGAATCCTGAAGGCAGGGATTTCTCAACTTAAGGGACGCTCGGGCAGCTCCACACTGCTTTTTCAGTGGAGGTTGCCCTGCCCCTCTGAGTCCCTCCAGCGGCCTCCAGCCGCTCTGCCGCCGGGCGAGCACCAGTGTCGTCATTCAACCAACAGCACTCAGCTTGCATCCATAGCGCGGTTTCCAGCCCTTTTTCGTGATACGACAGGTGCCCAGCAGGCACCGAGATTATGAAGTGTGCTGTGCAGCGATCAGCAGCATCCACACGCATGGGGAGGGTTCAAAGAACTCTCCAGGATGCCGGGGTTCATCATCAAGCAGTCGCTGAGTGGCCAATAGCCCGAGCAAACACGCAGACTGTCTCGGGGAAGCCATCCTGGCATGTACGAGGTACATGAGAGTGGGGAGAGGGGAAAGAGGAGACATCCTGGCCATGGATCCATGTCCATGAAGATCCACCCCCCTTCTCCGTGGGCGTGGCAGCATCTCTCCACGGGGGTGGGGATGGGGCATCATGAGCATGGCTCCCATGAGAGATACATGGGTATGGGCATGGAAAGCAACGACTCGGCTCGATAGAATGGATACGTTCTGCCTCCACTAGCTGATTTCTTTTAGCAAGCTAAACTGGTCCAGTCAGGCCAGTCTCTGGCCAAGACTCGACGCGGCGAGCGGGAGTATTGCCTCTTGATTCAACTGGTGATGGGATGGATGGCTGAGCTGAGAAGAAGTACTCTCGTAGTATCGAGAGATGTTGGTGGTGCTCTGTGGGGAGTTGTAATTGCTTAATGTCAGGCCAACTGTTTCTTTACCCGATCAACTCGAGACCTGACCAGCAATGCAACCTCGCGTCGTGGACAATGCAGATGGAAACAAAACTTTGTTCTCCCCAACCCTGGGCACAAGTTCTCAATTCGGCCAGGTGAACCACTCCTCTGGGTTTTTCGGCGTCCAAGTTTCTGGGATTGCCTCCTCCATCAGGAGGACGGGCAAGGCCAAGAGAGTTAATTCCCGGTGTCAGCAGAGTGTCCCCGAGTACGACGCAACGCCAAGCCCTAGTCCGTACGATCTCAGACGTGCCGTGCCATAGAGAAGAAAGAGACGACTGTGGTGTACGTTCAACGGACAAGGGCGAGTTTTTGGAGGGTAAAAGTAAGAGAAATCGAAACTGCAGAATCGATCGAGAGTCGGGATTGGTTGGGCGACTCTGAGGTGTGCATGCCGGTGAGAAGATCCATGTCCCGTCGACGAGAAGAACTGGAAGTCAGCTACTTTGGCTCAAGGTATCACCCCTAGCGCCGTTGGTGGTGTGGATACCTCGTCGCCGCGTAGTAGTCCCGAGTAGTGGAATGGAAGTGAAGTTGCACTGCTCCTCCCCACTCCACTCCTCCTTCAACGAACCCTCGTTCGGCATGGCCGCTGTCGCCGCCGTCACTCGAGTCTGCCTCTCACTCTAAACCTGCCGGTTTATACACCCCCAGTGAAGGGAAGGAGCCATGATGAACATGGATCCATCCGTTGTGAGCAACAGTACGCGGACTAGGGTCAGCTTGCTCTTGCCTCCGCCCATGCGAGATTTTACTTATTATCTCCAACGTCCGCCGCCTCTCGTCATGCCTTCTCTGCCTCCTCCTTCAGCTCTTGTCCTCTCTCTTTTCTGGACTTCTTTGCCTTGAGACCCAAGGCATTTTCCGATTGGTTTTGGTCTGCTTGCTTCATTGCTTTGCAGGCTCTTTCTCAATTGGACTCGAATCTTGCCTCGTTCTTAACTTGAACTCGGCTTGATCTCGCAACAAGGACCACACTCCCACGATCCTACTTCGATTCTCGCCTCGCAGAGAGTGCAACCGTCAAGATGTCCGACGAGGAGAAGAATGTCTCCCCCGAAAAGTACTCGGCCGACGGCGTCGACGTCGCCCCGGGTCACCCCTCCGATAATGTCGATGGCCTCCACCGTCTTCTCAACAACCGACAGATCCAGCTTATTGCCATTGGTGGTTCCATTGGTACGGCTCTGTTCGTGAGTATCGGTGGTGGTCTCGCCAAGGGCGGTCCTGCCGGCCTGTTCCTGGCCTATACTCTGTACTCCGGTGTCCTCGCCCTCGTGAACAACTCGATCGCCGAAATGAGCACATATATGCCCGTCTCGGGTGGTTTCATCCGTCTTGCTGGCCATTGGGTTGATGATGCCCTTGGCTTCATGGCTGGTTGGAACTTCTTCCTATACGAGGGTCTCTTGATTCCCTTCGAAATCACCGCCATCAACCTGGTGCTTTCATATTGGGCGCCCGATATTGTGAACCCTGGCCCTACTGCCGGTCTTTGTATCGCCGTCATCATTCTTTATGCGTAAGAACCCTTGCCCCCATGACCAATTCCGACTTGCTTTATCACTTGACGCGCCATGGCTATGCTCCGAAACTGGACGCCTTCTCGCCGGCCGTCGAGTGAGATTTTCTCCACATCTTCCCCGCAGATGAATATCCCATACTAACCTGTGTGTGAATGTAGTGCTCTGAACATCTTGGCTGTCCGCGCCTACGGTGAGGCCGAATTCTGGTTGTCTGGTGGCAAGATCATTCTTATCCTGATGCTCTTCTCCTTCACCTTCGTGACTATGGTGGGAGGAAACCCCCAAGGCGACAGGTATGGATTCCGCTATTGGAGCAACCCCGGAGCCTTTTCCGATGTGTACGGTACAGACGCCCTTGGTCGTTTCGAGGGTTTCCTGGGTGCCCTCTGGAGTGCCATCTTCACCATCGTCGGTCCCGAGTACATCTCGATGGTGGCCGCCGAGGCTAAGCGACCCTCGATTTACATCAAGGCTGCCTTCAAGACAGTCTATTACCGATTCTGCTTCTTTTTCGTCACGGGCTCTCTCGCTGTCGGCATTGTAGTGCCCTGGAACTACGACAAGCTCCAGGCCATCTACATCAACTTCACCGAGGGCGGTGGTGACGCTGGAGCCTCTCCCTATGTCATGGCCATGAACATTCTGGGCGTCAACGTTCTTCCCCACATCGTCAACGCCCTTATGATCACCTCGATTTTCTCGGCCGGTAACACATACACTTACTGTGCTACCCGTTCCCTGTACAGTCTGGCTCTTGAGGGCCGCGCCCCTCGTTTCCTGCGCAAGACCACCGCCCAGGGTGTGCCTATTTGGTGCTTCTGCGTGGTCATGATCTTCCCCATGCTTTCGTTCCTGTCGTGCAGCAGTGGTTCAGCCGAGGTGCTCAACTGGCTCATTACTCTGATGACGGCTGGCGGAATCATCAACTATCTCGTCATGGGTATCACCTTCATCAGCTACTACCGAGCATGCCAGGCCCAGGGAGTCGACCGGACAAAGATGCCATACTATGGCCGCTTCCAGCCTTACGGTGCCTACCTGGCTCTCTTTATCCAGGTCCTCGTCGTTCTATGCTACGGCTACAAGTCGTTCCAGCCCTGGAGCGTCAAGGCGTTCTTCCAGAACTACACCATGCAGATTATTGCTCCCCTGCTGTTCATCGGCTGGAAGGTTGTCAAGCGCACCCGCTGGCTCCGTCCTCACGAGGTTGATCTCGTTTGGGAGCGCCCTATCATCGACGCCTACGAAAACTCCATCACGGAGCCTCCTGTGGGCTTCTGGACCGAAATGGGCCAACTGATTGGCATCAGGCGGAACAAGTAAGCCTATTCGAACTGAATTGGGCATGATTCTGGATGTGGAAACATGAATATGGGCTGGAGATACCATCTTGGGATGCAATGTGTACATGTTAATAGAACCAACGAATTGTTGGATGCAAAGCGGTTGGTTGTTGAGATTATACCCGAGATACGAATATTATGCTCTGTTGCCTGATTTCAAATCATGATTAATGCTACCATGTAATGCGATTGTTTACTGCCTCAATTAATGAGCAAGGAGCCATGGTCTCAAGCGATGTCTATCATGAGAAGCTCTCCTTGTGATTCCGCCGTGTTGACCCTCATCATGGCCACCATATTTGGGCGTCCGCGCTCCATCTTCTGCCAGCCGATAATACTTGTTCAGCAACACGGCCAATGATCCTACAACGCCGATCCCGTGATCGGCGAAGCAAAGCGTTGCATCGGTGCACCTTCCTATTGTGATGTTGATATTCAGTGACGTTGAAGTTGGAGGGTTTAATATCGTGGCTTGGAGGCGGGGGGATGCAGATCGCGGGTTGACTTTGCAAGGGGGGGAGTGAGCAGTGTACATATGCAGCAGCAGGGGACGGAAAACCCATGCCAAGGAGATTTTTTTTTTTTTAAACAAGAGACTCTACCTGCATGGCGTGGCTGCGCTTGGTGTTTTTCTAGAAGCGGAGGAAGAAGGAGGGTGTGAGGCCAAGAGCCTCTTCTGATAAGGGAAACTGCTTCTTGATGGTTGGGTGTGGGGCAGACGAGGGTAGGGGAGGGGTGGAGAGTTGATAAGGTTTCGCAATATCTCTTGTCGAGACGATGGTGTATGACCACACTGTACATATCGTGAGGGGGGTGGTATCGTGGAGATTTCTCGGTGTCGATTAGTTGACGACGACGACTTCAAAGGCACGGCTCCGTGGTGGTATTTATTGAAAAGATGGAGACTTGCTTTCAGCCTATTTCATTCATGATCTACGTCTGTGGCTTGGAGTACAACTGTTCGAGGTATCAGACTTTCACCGTCGCCGAGCCCGGTGCTTTCGGAGAATGCGGGGCCTGTTGACGCCGGAAATGTGGAGTTTGATGCCGGAGGATTGCCGGGGACGGCGGTGATATTCACGGAGAAGTGGAGGAAGACTTGGGAATGTATGCCGGCAACTATTACAAGTTAGTTAGGTATTGAAATACGTAGAAATACGCGTTCATCTCTTGCTGCTCACATTGTCGAGATAGACAGGGTCTCCGTGGTCCAACAGTTGGGGTAAAAATCTTGGCTAACGATCAAAGCTTGGTGGTTTGGAGCTTGGAGACTTTGCAAGCCTTCCCAAGCCAAGCACTTCCTTCTCCTCACTCCCGCCGAGACATTGGGGGAACACCATCTCAAAGCCCAAGCCAGGAACGAGGCGTGTTGCCAAGCTCAGAGTCCAAGGTAGAGAGTACTGCGCCATGTCAAGTATGCTCAGAAGAAGAGACGGCCAGTATTCCTCGTCTTTACTACACAAGAAGTGTACCTTCTCCCAAGTCTTCAAAACGGGTTCAGTAGAGCATTTACGTTTACCACAGAGGATCTCGCTGGTGTTGGACAGATTCTCGTCGGTGCTGGCTAGGCCCTTCTGATGGGCAGTAAGCGAACAATCTTCAACAACATCGGGTGAGATGGCCGAGTTGGTTATGGCGTCAGGTTAAGGTCACCTTAACAACCTAAGATTCCTGATGGAGCAATCCTCCTGGGTTCGAGTCCCAGTCTCATCAAAGATTTATTTTTTGCCCATTCTCGCTTTTTGTCACACACTTACTTACACACACATGTTTTTTTTTTTTTTTGCCCATCCCCATTGTTCAAGTTGTATCTAGATACTCAGATGTGCATAGCATGCGATCTGTAACACATTTCTTCGTTTGTCACAGAGGGTTGGCCAAGCTGAGCTCTCTCGTTCTCCTCCCTGTTGATATGTAGATCGAGGCGGCAGCTCTGCTCTTGCCCAAGTACCTCATTAATTCGAGTTTATCTTTACACAGTCGTCATCACGGCATCTTAAAGACATGAATTCAACCAAGGCTTCATCAACTGGTCTTCCAAGTCACTGGCGTACCAGTGCGAGTGGTACAGGTTCAACATTAACACACACTTCATCACTCATTCATCATTCCAGATTGATCGTAATCAAGTCTATTTTTTGGCTCTATCTAATTGCCAGCCTCCAAAGCCACCAAGTCGAGGGCTCAACACGGTTGGGATCCTCCAATCCCACGCGTCATTCCTCGTTCCTCCATGGTGGTCATCTAACAGAGCAGTCCGTCTATCGGGAGCCCAAGTGTGCAGTCATCCATTACCAAGACGCACCCCTAACTTTTTTGATCAACGCATGACAAAGGAAATATGGTATGAGGTCATCAGAAACAAGTCGTCAACATGGTCGAGTATAGGTGTTGGGTATGCAGGATGCGCTTAGAGGTCCTCCTCATCGCTGAACACCTCCTCACCACGCTTTCGGCGGGCCATACGCTCTGCAGTCTGGTTAGCTTCTGTTTTGACACGTGCTTGGTTATGCGGAATAACTTACCCTTCTTCTTCTTTCGGGCCTCAGAAGAGCTGAGCTTGGCCTTCTTCTTGGTGGAGACGATCTTGTTACCCATGGCATCAAACTTCTCCTCCTCATCACCGTCGTCGGCCTTGAGACGGGGACCAGTACCCTGGCCCTGGACCCAGTTGTGGCCGGAAGGAGTCATCTTGCCGTCCATGACAGCCCAGACTTCCTCAGTCAAGTCCTTGGTGAACTCGGCAGAGTGGGTAATGATGATGACACCACCCTCGAAGTTCTTGAGAGCCTTGGACAGGGCACCGAGAGAGTCACGGTCGAGATAGTTGGTGGGCTCGTCCAGGACGATAAGGTGAGGTCGCTGCCAAGAGCAGGCGGCGAGCACAGTCTTGACACGCTGACCACCAGACAGACCACGCATGCGAGAGTGAGAGACAAGCTCAGCGTCGAGACCGAAGTTGGCGCAGTGAGCCTCAATCTCCTTTCGGACCAGAGGGCGGAACTGACCAGAGGCGAGGGCCTCCTTCATATCAAC
Organism: Fusarium keratoplasticum; assembly: GCF_025433545.1. Lineage (NCBI taxonomy): Eukaryota > Fungi > Ascomycota > Sordariomycetes > Hypocreales > Nectriaceae > Fusarium > Fusarium keratoplasticum. The sequence continues at coordinate 1,719,614 of NC_070534.1, forward strand.
ATCGGCAACCATCTTCTGGTGAGAAGCCAGAAGCTCGTTACGGGGAAGCCAGGCGTTGTCGGCAGTCATCATGGGAACCCAGCGCTCGTTCTTCATGCCGACGTTCTCACCGAGGGCGAAAGAACACTCGTACTCGTAAGAGTTCTTGAACTTTCTTCGGCTGTTGATACCGATGACACGTCGCTGAGAGCCCTCAACACGGAAGATCTTGTCCATGGCCTTCTCGTCGGCCTCGGTGATGATCTTGTTGGCGCGGTCCATGGTCTCACGATCCTCACCAGTCTGGAATCGCCACTGGATGTACTCGGAGGGAGTCTTGTCCAGGTGGTTATCAATGTGAGCGAAAGCGTGCTGCTTGATGTAGGCGATACGGATGTTCTCGTGCTGGTAGATCTCACCCTCGGTGGGGATGAGCTCACCAGTGAGGACGTTGATCAGAGTAGACTTGCCGGCACCGTTGGGACCGATAACGGCAATACGAGAGCCAAGAGAGCACTGGAAGGAGATGTCGGTGATCTGAGGCTTGGAGGTACCAGGGTACTGGAAGGACATCTTGGTGGCACGCAGGATGGCCTTGGCCTTGGTCTTGACACCCTCGAGGAAACCGGGCTCGGGGAAGGAGAACTCGATCTCGGAGGCACCGAGCTCGTAGTAAGATCGGGCAGAGGGGACACGCTGGACAAAGGCAGCCAGGTTACCCTTGTAGCGCTTGAGCTTGAAGCGCTCGTAGTGAACGATGTGCTGGCAGACGTTGTCAAGGAAGCCAGAGTCGTGAGAGACGATGATGGAAGTGCAGGGAGAGTTGATAAGGTACTCCTCGAGCCACTTGACGTTCTTCACATCCAGATGGTTGGTAGGCTCGTCGAGAAGCAGAATATCGGGGGCCTCGAAGACAGCACGGCACAGGGCCAGCTTCATCTTCCAACCACCAGAGAGGGCAGTGATCTCACCAGTGATCATCTGGTCAGTGAAGCCGAACTCGCTGAGCTGCTTCTTGACGTCGTCCTCAGTGGTGGCGACACCGGCCTCACCAAGCTTCTTCATGGTCCAGTCAATGGTGGTCATCTCAGTATCGGCAGAGTCCAGGTCGTGCTCGACGAAGACAGTCTTGACCTCGCTCTGCTTGGGGAAACCCTCGACCTGCTCGTTGTTGATGGCGCGCATGAGAGTGGACTTGCCGGAACCGTTGGGACCGCAAAGACCGTAACGCTGGCCTCGCTTGAGACGGAGGTGAGTCTGGTTGAGAAGAATCTTGGCACCGTAGGCAAGAGAGAAGGTACAGTTGCAGAGATCCTCGCCCTCCTCCTCATCCTCCTCGGCCTCAGCCTCGGCGACGGCACCGGGAAGGGTGGCCTTGCGGATGGACTCGACGAGAGACTCGGCGCTGTCGATGCCAGAGATGACAGCGACGTAGGCCTTGAGGTTGTCAACCCAGATGGTGGACTCGGTCTCCTTCTCGTCGACGAGCTGACCAGCAATGGCAGCAATGTGCTCAGCAACGGGGCCCATCTTCTCAAGGTAGTTGCCGAACTTGGGGGAGATGGCAGCCTTGACCTTGGGGAGGACGACGTTGATAGCACCGTCGTTGCGAGCCTCAGGAATGACACCGTCCTTGATGTCACCGACACGGGTGAGGGTGTCAAGGGCCTGCTTGGTCTTCTCACGGGCCTCGGGGTCAGCCAGGTTGTCGTAGTTCTTCTGGAGACCGGGCATCATCTTGGGCAAGAAAGGAGCAACGATGTTGGGGTCGTCGACGAGCTTGCACATGTTGTCGACAATGACAGCCGACTTTCGCTTGATACCAGTATCACGCTCAGCCAGACCACGGTCCAGAAGAGGAACCATGAGGGCAAGAGTGGGCTCCTGGACCTCAGTGACGAAGGTGGTAGCACCAAGCAAGTGAACAGTCTCGGGGACGTTCTCGGGCTTGGCGATACACTTGATAAGCTCGGGAATGAAGCGCTCGATATCCTTGTTGACGATCAACTGGCAGAGCTGCTCCATGGCCTTGTAGGCACGCTCCTTGACCTCCTTCTTGGTGTCCCACATGGACTCGGAGATGACGGGGATGAGCTCGGGGACACGGTAGGCGAGCTGAGCGGGAGAGCTCTTGACGAGAGCATCGATGAAGTCGAGGGCAGCCATCTTCTCGGGCCACTTCTGAGCGTTGCGGATAGACTCCATGACGGCAGGAAGGGCAGCCTTGACAGCGTTGGCGTTGATGGCGCCAGCGATGGCGAGGACGGCGGCCTGAGCGGCATTCTTGACAGCGGTGATCTTGTCGCCAACGGCGGCAAGGACGTTGGGGAGGAGGACGACGAGGTAGGGCTCGACGGCAGCGGAGATCTCGGAGTGAGAAGCGATGGCCTCGATGGCAACGCAAGCCTTCTCACGGGCGGCAGCGTCCTTCTTGCTGGCGAGCTGCTTCTTCAGGCCCTCGATGACTCTGCAACAAGTGATGGTTAGCACTAAAATTCCCGCTAAAAAATTTTAATGGGCGCCAGAGAGGAGCCCCTCCAGCACTTGAGGGGCGACCAGAAATGGGGCTAGCGCCCATGAAGGGTCGCCTTGACCAGAATCTGGCGGGGCAAGATTGGGCGAGCGGCGAAGGAGGGGGAGGGGTAGACGGGCGGGAGATGCAGAGAAAACTGCCGCGGGCACAGGCCTGAAGTCCATGCACCATGCCACTAAGCCGCATCCCACGCATCCCACGCATCGTAATGCAGAGTGAAAGCCAGGCGATGCCGGTTCCCTGGTGCAGGAAGTGAGGCAACGCGGGTGCGTAACGTTGCCCCATAGCAGACATGTGAAATAAGCACCGTCGGAGTGCTCGCCCAACGCTGCCCGAGGAAGATGAAATCAGAATTTTCAAGGGTAAACTCACTTGTCGGGGACGGCCTGGTCGCCAATGCGGCCGTTGATGAAAGAGGCCAGCTCGTTGGAAGACTCCTTGATGTCAGCAGAGTCCTTGGACACGGTGAGCTTCTGGAAAAGCTCGTCCAGGACCTTGATCGACTGCTGGTTCTCGGTAGGCATCTTGTCGATGTTTTCGGTTTTTTCTTTTTTGTGGTATTAAGAAAGAGGATCGTCGGGGCCAACAGAAATCGATGGAGGAGTCGACTCTGTCCTAATGGGCGGCGGTGACGATGGGAATTCCTCTTGGAGGGGGCGGGGTTTGTTCAGAGGAGCTGAGTCCGAAGAACAAACGAGCACGCGACAAGAAAGGAAGAGGAGTCGAAGAGGTTCGTCTGGAGGGGGACGACCGTGGAGAGATGGAGGAGGAAGAAAAGAGAGAGAGGGAGATGGAGGGAGGAAGAAGTCAAAAAGGAAGAGAGGGAGGGAAAAATCTGGAGCTTCTGCCACAAAGTTTTATGTGCCTCTCACTGCTCGCCTCCCAGTCCACAACTTTTTTTTTTTTTCTCACTGGGGTGGCGGGCAGAGGAGGGACCGCGGCCCAATCCCATTGGGGATCGCCCACCAAAATTTTTTTTCCTCTGGCGCTGGCGCTGGGTTACCCCTCCACCCCTCCTTCCCTCCCTCCGTCTCAGTGCTCGACTCAGGCTTATCGGGTTTATCAGCTGTGGGGCTAAGCCATTTCAGGTAAGTGGGTGAGGGCGGTGAAAGAACCCTGTGCGGCACTGAGGCCAAACGACGTCGCCCTTGGAACGGCTTGAGAAGCCCCCTGTGGAAGCTCCGATGCTAGACCCATGCACAAGTAATGCGCTTTGCAGGCGGTGATACATTTTTTCGTCGTTGGGAGGCAAACCCAAGGATAGTGGTGAACCATGCCGAAAGAGAGATCAAGATCATATCATGGATCTGTACTGTTGCTTCTTATCTTACCTATGCTGCCTTCTAGATTGCATCCTCAGCATGTCTTGGTCTTGTGCTGTGCGAGCCACACTGATACTGCCTGGGCGTCTGCATATCTGACTGCGTTGGGCTTCTCCCTCCTTCCAACCACGGATGTTGTCGGATGGATATTGGCATTGAAAAGGCTGGCAAGGCTCTCCCCTACAAATCAGCGGAGTATCGCTCCAGTCTTTTCACCCACCTGCGTCCGGGAGATATCCACTTCCCGCCGTCTCCATGACGAGCTGTTCAGCCGTTTGTCGCAAAGTGCTTCGAGATCCTTGAAATGTCGATGCCCAGCTTTGCCATCTGTGGTTCCGTCTAGTGCCAGGTGCCCAGGCATGGACTCTCAGTCCTGCCAGCTGGCCTTCAAGTCCGTTTGTTATCCCCGTATTCGTACTCCAGACCCCGGAGGCGGTTTCCGGGAAACTGGAAGACGGTGGCTTGACTCGCCACAAGTTGTCAGCCTCTGAAACTATTGCTTCGAGTCAGTGTGGCCGCCACGTTATCAGATTACGGGTCAACGACGCAAAGCGTGAAATTTTATCGTCTCCGAGCATAGGGAGAAAAGGCTTGCTCAGGTAGTTGATTCGGTTCGGATTTCTTCTTCTGCTATGATGCTCCTACCTTACTTTTTCCAACTTGAACTTTCCCGTCAATTCAGGATTTGCCCCGGCGTTGGTTGACTCGTAGCTCAGTCGACCAGGCTCTTCCCTCCATGGATTCATTGGCACGGTGTACGCCCCCTGCCTGCAATTTTCCCGTGCTTGCAGCTCGCGAAAAATGCTGCACACTTGAAGACTTCAAGGGTCGTATCAAAAATAAGCCAAGCAGCCACAATATCCGCCAACTGCAAAAATACAGCAAATATTATGTCACCTACCCTTGGTGCGCTTTTTTTTCTTGTCCTCTACCCACCCTGATGTTGAGGTTCGCATAAAGCAGGTATAGATGCCTTAGGCCTCGAGCTTTCAGGTGCAGGAGCTGTCGATTCAAGCCCGGCTGGTTCTTCTCTCAACTTCTCCATGGAACCCCTAGGCCATCCATTGCATTCCTACTCTTTGTTCCCTCATCTTCTGAAGGAATCTCTCAACAAACAGCGGCCTCCCCGAGCGGAAGCACGTACCACTTCGGCTTTCTGCCGCGCATGGTTCAGCGCCTTTCAGCCGCCCCCTGGCCGATGGCTGATAGCTAGTGGGACCGGCTTTATCCACCACATCCTGCCATTCCCAATCGTTCCTCCGCCACGTTGCCACGGCACTTCTATTCTAGTGGTCCCTTGTCCGCCATGGATGGATATCGATGCCCAGTCGCTGCTGATGCTCCTCGCCAACTGACACAAAGAAATGCTACACACACACACACCTTAATCGTCCTGCAAGGTCAAGGTTCGGACGCGGCGCAAAGAGAGGCGCAGGCCAGACGAACTCGGCCAAACTGAATACAAACAGCTTCTCGAGCACTGACAACTAGACACTCGCTCACGACTGGATTTGTTCACTGCTGACGCCGGAGCACACACTCCATGTCAAGAGTCCATATCGCGGGGCCCCGGAATCCCCAGGTTCATGCCCCGGCAGCTCACCGACAGTTGCATGTCGCACATACCAACCCCAGATAACAGCGATGGTCCCAAATGAGTCTCCGCCGAGAAGTTCGACCAAACCGCTTCAGGCCTGTGCTGGTAGAATCTTTCAGAGTTGTCTTACAACTGGCCCATGCTTCAGCCATGAGCAGTGGCCATGGTCAATGCATGCTATAACTGGTATAGCACTTCCACCTTTCCCGTTGGGATACCTGGGTAGAGCAGTGCGTGGCCTTGACACAAGTCGAAGTGAATCGATGCATTTTCATAGCAAGTGCTAGCTCCGAGGTTCCCCTCTCCTCAAGCACACAGATACCCCTGGTGATCAGGATCATAATCTAGTGAGCAGCCGTTTTGGTAGCTGTGAGACGCCTATCTAGCTAGGAACCTGCACCAACACCATCCTTTGAAAGTCTGCCAAAAAGGCCCAATCCTTTTCACTACCTCTTTGTCTCTTGAACTTGCCACTCTCCCCTGTCTATTCCAGTTGATTGACAGCCCAGCGTGCTACGCCCAGCGTGCTACACCCAGCTAAGAAAACTCAGTTCTTTGTGCTCTTTTATCCCTTGCACAAGGGCGTCGCTACACTTGGGGTTGGGCTCACAAATACTCCATGAGTAAACAAGTTATGATGAGACCCCATGACCACTGGTTTCTTTGTTCGTCCATTCAGCCATGGAAGGGTGGAGCGGAACGGCTGCGCCAAACATCAGAACTGCCCAGTTTGCTACGACGGTGTGTCTGATGAGCAAATCTACTCGTCAATGTCCCTGGGTACAGAGGAGATTTTCCTATTTAGGGGGTGTCGATAGAATGGTTGAGCATTCAACGCCAATATGGCTGCCTTCTCAAGTACTCGAGGCAGACAAGAACAAATATATCAGCTTCCCTACGCTTTTGCAACCCCTCGACGGTTTACCTGCTCAAGCCCGGTACCCTGCTGTTCACTCCTGTATCTATCCCACTTCAGAAACCCATGGCTTCAAACCCTACTGGTCCAGGTGCAACACCACCTGGAGCACTACCCGCCTCTGTCACTGTTCCAAATACGACATGGAATAGCAATGCACATCTACCAAGCCCTACAACTGTCAACTCCCGGAATCCTTACACACCATCCAAGCCCGTTGGGAATGCCTGGGATCACGTCCGATACGTCCCTCCATGGACGGATCCTGACTGGCAGGATGAGGGGCAGCAGCGAGATCAGACAGACTTCAAGATCGTTGATTTCTTTGATAAAATACGCCCTGCTGTTCATCCCAAGGACCAGTACAAACAGCCAACAAAATACGCCCAGCGGTTCAGCATCTTTCCTGGTCGACTTGATGGCCGTTCGAGGACATCGCCGACTCGAGCCAACAGCAGGAAACTATTCCCCGCTACTGCGGATATCAAGACAGGGAAAGACTTGTTCGATAGTCTCGACTACTCGGCAGCACGGGATGGTAAGACTATCGATGAGTACATGACCAGTGCAAGGCCGGATATGCAACGGGGGACGGAAACCGAGCAGCGGTGCATGCAGCAGTATGAGGACTTGGTTATTGATGAGAACTGGCAATCCATTCTTTTCGGAAACCTGACCATGGACGAGGCAAGTACCTGACGCTACCCGTCTCCCTTGTGCTTGTCTAACAGTGCATTTAGATCCGCGCTGAGGAGTATCTCACAATGCAGGATGTATATTTCGAAGGCCTCGCTGGACCAATCCACCCGTAAGCTACATCTTGCTTGCCCCCTTCTAAACACTCTCTGATGTCTATTAAGCCTGTTCGATCGACACATGTGGGCGGACACGACCGACTTTGGGAAAGACTCGGCAACCCCACGATATGTGTATGGCCTCGATGGCGTGCGCGAGGAATGGGATCCAAGGGTGAGTGTCTGCTTAGTCGATTCATGTTTGGTGCTAACAAGCTCGAGACAAACGACCGGTTATGGAATGCAATGCAGCCGGCTCTTCAACTTGCTACTCGTATGCTTCTTACCAATGACCCCTGCATCGTTGGCCTACAGGATGTCACCAACAGGTACAGAGTTCCCGATCACCTCTACAAGAACCGGACAGGTCAGGATCCCGACGAGGTGAAATTCAAGATCAAATCAGACCAGCAACCCCTCGACCCGGAACACCTCCCAGGTGCTCAGCGGCTGCAGAGCTGTCCTGGGTTTTCGGCCCCAGCCGTAAGCCAGCGAGCTCTTGAAAGAGTTATGGATCTGAAGCTCCAAAGTGCGTTTTACTCGAGCGGCGGCAAGTACAAGGAACACTGCATCGCCCGCACATTCATGCATGGGGTCGCATCGGTAAATGGCCCCATCAAAGTCACGATCGATGCCGAGTTGCTGTGGATGGTCATGTCGGACAAGTATAGCAAAAGCGAGAAGATGATGGCCAGCCTTGTGTTTGCTGCTGCGCTAGTTCATGAGATGATGGTGAGTACAGCCCCCAAAGATACAAGAGACGCCACTAACAAAGCAACCACTGCAGCATGCATGGGTGTCCGTTGCTGCGAAATGGGTGCTCAACCCTCAGGATTTTGGGATTACGGATCCTGCTGAGGTCCAAGCCTGCGAGGATTTATGGGATGACCTCTGCCCAGAGGATCTATGGCCGACAGAACCCTACTATAACGACGACCCATGGAATGAAGTTGGCCATGCCTTCGAGCACCATGTAAGTGACTGTCCTTGGCCAGAAGCTTGAGTCTCGATCCTGACAGTGGCCGCGGAACAGGTGCTGGGCGGTGCCTATTGGGGGTTCATCAACGCCAATCAGGGCTATGTGTGGCCTCGACTGCTCCAGAGTTCTGCGCCCATGATAGTACGGTGTCTGTGGCCTACGGGCGTGTTCAATCGTCCGCCTCATCTAACTGCTCCCCATATGCGTATGGAGCAGCTGAGCCATTTCATTCGCATCGATGATGTCCGACCCTTCTTCAGTCAAGGCTTCTGGGACGTCTCCGTCAGGAAGTATGGCGCAGCAGCCTTGAGGGAGCCGTCTGAGAGACCTCACAAGATCAACTACAACCCGGCCTCAGTATCTCTGGCACACGGCATGTGGAACATGGCCAACCTGGGGACTCATGCAGACAGAGATTGGGTGCTCCACGACTTTCTCGACTGGCTTCATGAGAAGGGCAAAGCTGTCCTGTATGCATATTTTACAGCCCTTGTCCAGGACGCCATCGAGTTTGGCTCTCTACTTTGGAGATTGCGAGAAGAAAGCAGAGGATGGAGCGAGCGCGATGCGAAATGGGCAGGGCTTCAAGGGGAAGCAATGATGCTGATTTACGAGTATGCCGGCTTCACCATAATGGCCAACGCTGGGAGGAACGCGACATCTAACCTTCCACCAGACAAGATTGCTGATCTGACAGACCTGTATAATGCATGGGATGGGGTCAGGCGACGCCTTGGCAGGTGTCCCGATGACGAGTCTACCATCTGCGCAGGCATGGGCCCCGAGTTCTGGCGCGTCCAGATGCTGGCTACAAGCAGGGATCGCTACGAGGGACGCCTGGTGCCCAAGCTCATCGACTTGACTCGCAGTCTGATGGATGAATGCGCGTGGTTAGAAAATGTGGTGTGCGAATTCTATCAACTCCCTTTCTCATATTGGACGGCCTACAGGCGAAGAGCTCCCAATCAAGCCGGACAGATAGCGACCCGAGCAAAAAGGATTGTGTCTGCTCTGGGGGACCTGCTTACGGCAATGGGACTCGCCGAATTCGATATGCCAACGTGGGACAGAGAGTGGGAAGATCGGCTGATTGCGCTTGGAGCGAGATTCACGACCGTCGCAAGGCTGATGGTCTTGAACCCGCTCAAATATGAGAACACCTGGCGTGGCCTCTTGCCGTCGATGCCTGGGTTGCGCAAAACGAGTCAGAAGCGACATCAGGTGTGGTACTTTCTGGCGAAGAAGGAGATGCTGAGCATGGAGGGCGAAGTTCTCGACAAGGTGCGGGAGTTTAAGAATCGGTACGAAAACCTGCTGTACTTGGGCGGTTCCAAGGTCATACTCCCCGAGCATGACCCAGATGAGCTCGCGTTGGCACAGAGATGGGCTGGCACACTTGATGATGAGGATGGCAATACCGGGCAAGGAAACCCCCTTGCCAGGCCTTCCACGGGTATCTTCGGCGCCCAAGTGGTCGATGACCTAGTCAGTCGTCTTCAGCGACAGGCCCAACAGGCCCAAAATGACAAGCTTAAGCGCGCACAAGCCAGTGGCCAGTCTCCGACACTTTCGCAAGATGCGGCATCTCAGGCTACGCAGGCACCCAGCATCCCGCCCAAGATACAGCAGATGGGGATGGGGACCCAGACGGCACCGTTTGGCAACCAACAACTGCCACCCAATAATGTGTTTGCTTCTTATCATTCTTCATCAGCGGGCTCTGCTTTCCCTTCGCACACGCCTGGCGCTCCATCTGCTTGGGTAGCAGGCAACTCGACCACCCTAGCACAGCAAGTCAACAAGCCTCTTAGTGCTCCACAGACTCTGGGGGGTGTTCGTGGGACGTCTATCTCGGGGTACGGCATCCTACCACATCCGTATGCTGTCCGAGAGACAGTCACAAGCGATCTCACCAATACAGCGCAGACGACCTTTCGGTACAACAATCCCAGCGCTTTTGCTCAACACGCTCCCCGACAAGGCGGAACGTCTCAGAGGTATCGGCAGGGGGCTGGGCCTCTCGGCGACATGGACCAGATGTGGGAACAGCAGAAAGTTGGGACCAACACAGGTGGTCAGACGGCAGGCCAGGACGAGGACAGTGATATAGAGATGGCGGACGCCAACCGTGCAGGCGCATTTGTTATTGAGGTCAGCAGCGACGACTTGAGTTCGTCAGCTAGCGATAACGACGACAGATCGGAGCGGGAGGGCAGTGATTCGACGAGTGTCGAGTCTTGGAGCGAAGATGAGTTCAAGGCTGGTGCAAAGTCGAGGACTCGGCAGAGTTTAAAGCCGCGGCTGGGTTTGAAGCGCAAGGCCCCCTGGATGGTTCCTAATCCGAGGCAGCTCTGGCTGACTCAAGGGGGAAGCCAGAGGAAGAGGAGGAGACTCTGAGACCCTGGTCAGTACATCTCGGGTCAGGATTTGACAGAGCCATGAAGCTGGAGATATCTGGATGTTGAGCGGATTGCTTAGAAGGATGCTTGACGGTTGTTCCTGTTCTTAGTGGTTCCGAGTTATTGCTTAGTCGTGCGATTGTCCCGGTTTCAGTTTCTGCTTCGGAATATAACGGTCTCTTCTCTTTTACTATGTGAATAGTATAAATGCAAAGGAAAGAGGGGCCTCCTAATCCCAGGACGTCCAGATCTCGGTGAAGGCCGGGAGACCCACATAGATTAGCCCCCGCGCGGCCCGTGCTCACCGTGTTTCCGAATATGGAACGACGCGGGGCAGCTGAGGAAGGTTAGGTTCGATGCCAATCGACAGGTACGTACCGTACCACAGCTTCAACCCATCCATCATTGTCACGTTTTCCGAATCACGACAACAAAGAAGAGGGAACAATTCATCCAGAGTCGAAAGAAGAAACCTCGCCTCGTAGTAGCAGCCCATCACACTCGAGTCTCCTTGCCCGCATTCTTCTTCCTCGTTTGATCAGTTAAACAGAAGCAACACCAGCCTGTGTGTTTGTGTGTGGTTTGCATCCCCATTGCTTCTCTCGAGTTGGACATCTCATCACTGATCAGGCTGGACAGAACAAAGCTACCCAAGCAAGGGATAAGAAACATCAAAGGAACAAAATCTTGACGTTTATCAGACTTTCCCGTTGGGAAAACGGCCCCAAGGTTTCTTTCTCCCACGAGCATAAAGAGAAGCCTCTCCCTCCTCTTTTCATCTCACACATACAACAACCTGCAACCACTACATGTTCGCAACCAAAATTCTCAAAATGGCTACCAAATCCATCGGCGACATTCCCATCCTCACCCAGCTCTACGCTGACTCCACATCCCTCCTCTCCATCGCGGCCATCGAGTCGTCCCAGAAGCCCGCCTTCCCACCCAGCGACGACATTAACCGCCGCATCGGCTACATGCGCGGCGACATCACCCGGCTGCGCCTCGATGCTATCGTCAACGCCGCGAACCGCTTGCTCCAGGGCGGCGGCGGCGTAGACGGCGCCATCAATGCCGCCGCCGGACCGGAGCTCGTCCGCGAGAGCGCGCCACTCGGACCCATCGAGACGGGCGAGGCCGTCATCACAAAGGGCTACAACCTCCCCGCGCAGCACGTCATCCACACCGTGGGACCCATCTACCGCGAGGTCCGGAACCCTGAAGAGAGCCTAGCCAGCTGCTACCGCGAGAGCCTCAAGCTCGCCGTCAAGCACGGCCTCCGCACCGTCGCCTTCAGCGCCATCAGCACAGGAATCTACGGTTTCCCCAGTCAGCGGGCCGCCTATGTCGCCTGCAAGACGGTGAGGGAGTTTATGGAGACTGAGGATGGGAACAATCTCCTCAGAGTTGTGTTTGTCACATTCATGCCCAAGGATGTGGATGCCTACAACAATGCACTACCGTAAGTTGATGTTCCTATGTTTGGAGAGGAATCATAGCTAACTAGGTGAAATAGGCGATATTTTCCTCCCACCGTTAGCGAGGGACAGTAAGGGGTAAACTTGATGTGTTTGACACCAAGAGAATGGACATTACGCTGAGGAAGGACGTGTGGTGTAGTACGTAGTATCATGGATTAGTCTGAGTATGGCAGTTGATCACCTCTATCCAATTGTCATCAAAGAATACATATTCAACCCAGGCTACCTTTCTAGTAATAGGTGTATCCTGCATCACAGACAGCGTCACCATGATTCGTCTCAAAGGCCCTTACAGCGTCAAATCAATTAGACAGTCATCTCGCTCTTGACATTCAATTCAGCGCGTTACAAGATCCGTACAAACACTTGTAGCATATTCAATCAGACATGAAGTAATCCCATCATCGCAAGGTATACATAAACCAGATCAGAGAGCCAACCAAACACAAACCATTGCAGCAAACCAGTTGCTCAAACGAGCATATATCCACATCGTTTGCCCTTCATCAACCCCTCAGTGGCCTTCTCCCCTAGGAACTAGGTCCACCAGAGCTGGATCCTGCTCCTCCAGGACCCTTCTTCTTGTTCTTCTTCTTATGCTTTTTCCCACCCTTGTTGTCGCCGGAAGCTGCCGACGCCTCAGGGGCGTCTTGGGCCTCTGCCGCATCACCCTGTTCAGGCTCATCAGGGTGCTCAGGCACATCAGGGGTTTCGGGGACCTCCGAAGTCTCTAGGGTTTCGTCGCCCCCTGTCTCTGGCGCCTTTCCGCTCTTCACTTCTTCGACCGGTTGATCTTTCTTCCCCTTGATGGTACTGCCAAGATTCGAGAGCATCTGCTTAAGCTCATCAACTTCAGCCCGCAGTTTGCGCACTTCGACGACGGCTGGCTCCTCCTCCACGTTTGGCTTGGCCGCATCGCAGGTCTTTGTCCAGCCCTCTGCCTCAAAGTCCATCTCCTCGTGAAACTGCTCCCACTCATGCACCTGGTCGTCGTCCTCCTCGCCTCGTGCTCGGTTGTGGCGGATGGTATGAGCCGTGCGTGTCTCGAACCAGGCAGCCACGAACAGGAGAGGAGAGTAGAGAACGGCCATGACACAGTCGTTGATGAACTCGTACGTCGCCTTGGGCATCCACCATTCGAACAGGCCAGAGATGATAATTTCAACCAGGTTGAAAGGCGCAATGTAGACGTTCTCGTCAGGGGCTCGCACAAACTGCATCGTCTTCTGAGCAAATAGTGCCAGGTACTCATCGTCAGCATTCTCATAAATGTCCTCATAGGCCGAGTTGTAAAGGGCAATGAGGATATTGAGGAGAATAATCTAGAGTTCCAAGTCAGCTTTGCACGCGACACGCCGGGTCAATATATCAACTCACCATGACAATAAAGGTAAAGCAGTAGTACAGAACCAACCCAAACGAATATGGGTGTCCAAAATTCTCGAATCCATCGAATTCAGGGCTCTGCATGATGGCCTTGAGCATAGCCTCAATAATGAACCACGAGTCGCCTGCAACATTGTCTTCAGCAACATCTAGACCGATAAAGGCCTGAAGGAAGCCAATGATAATGATGATGAGCAGAGCGAAAAAGATGACTGATTCTTTCATCATGACCTTGAGAACGACCAGCATGGCGCCAAAGAAGCGGAAGCTGTCGCAGTAAAGCAGAAGACGGCCCCAGAACATAGGCGCAACAAATGCCAACAGATAGTAGCTCAGTCGGTTGTACTCTGCATGGTGTTTGTCATCGTTCCAGTACGATAGTCCGATGATGCGGAAGACAAGAGACACGGTCAAGAAGGTATACAAGATGAAGTTAAAGACATTCCAGAAACCCAGGATATGGTAGCCTGCCTTGTAGTATTTGACAAGCTCGTCAGCAACGTAGGCAAAGGTGAAGATGTAGAGCACGATTTCGGCTGCATCCAGTACGCCTGTCGCGTTGATCGAGTTGATGGCGATCGTGTAGAGTCCAAGGTAGATGATGGAAAACAGTAGCTGGGCGGCATTCTGGTAGCGCGGCGCTCGCATGCGGTCGGGATCCATATGTACGACGAAATTGATGTTGTCTTTGTCCTTGTAGTCGACAAACTTGGATGGATCATTCTCGTCCTGTACCAACCAGCCGCGCCATAGATAGGCAATGCACTTCTGATAGCCAGATGAGCCAATGACCCGGACGGCATGCAGGTCGACTGCCTTCTCAATGACGTTGGTCGGGGCAGTGGCTTCTTGGTTGATGAGGAATGAATACCGTCGAAGCAGAACGTGATGCAGAAGGTACTCGGTATCGTCCTCGTTCTCAATGCTAGAGGCAATAGTCAGTATCTGGTGGGTGAAAGAGTACGGCGAGCATACATCTGCTTAGCAATAACAGTACAAGCAACTGCGCGAAGATCATGGAGGTCAGCATCCCATAGCTCGACAATCGCCTCCCGCTGGAACCATCGCATGTTGACCAACAGAGCATAGACCTAATCGCAGAAGCCAAAGACGTCAGTTGAGAATCCGAGTCCGGCAGATTGGTATCTAACATACCACACATGATCCGTATCGCTCGCCGCCCGCTTCCCTTGCGGCCTGAATGACCTTGTTGGTGATGATGGTGCTATGGGAACGAGTAATTGCGCTCTCTTCAAGCTCGCACGGAATGCATTCGCGAATCAGGTGTCGCAATCGGAGGCAGACCTTTGTGACCTCTCGGGGCGGAATGGCAGACTCGATGTCCTGGTTCCTGTGATGAGGAAGGACTGGCAATCATTGTGTTAGCTCAATGGCCTTGGGCAGAAGCGAATGGGAAGAAACGTGCGTGCTCGCTCCTCCTCGTGAAGCCAGGCATGGCGGCTGTTGGCGCCGTTGGTGCCGTTGGTGCCGTTCAGGGAAAAGAAGCCCTTGAATCGCCTCCAGTTGCCAGGCATGATGTATGGCTAGCTCGCGGCTTCGATGGTGCTTCAAGCGCGTGGTTCGTCTGGCTCAATTCCGCAGCACTCGAACAGAACGGCGAGCGAAGGCAATAAAGTATGGTACGAGCTCGCGACGGGAGGCTGCGTGCAGTGGGGTTGGTGTTTAGTGTGGACTCGCAAGCTGCCGCGTTACGCCCAAGTCAGGCGATGATGGCGTGCCGCAAAGAAATCCAAGTCGAGTCCGGAGCCACGGTCAAGATCCAGGTCCAGAGACAATGGCTCAGACGTTGTCAGAGGCAATGATACCGGGCCGATGGTGTCTCAGATAGATCTTTGTATGGCGATTGACGGCTGGCTGCAGCGTGCAAGAGTCAATCGCAATGCCCCTCTGGACGGTGACGACGAGGATGATGAGGTCAAGATTGGGCCGCCATGAGGAGGACGGCAGCTGAAAAAAGAAGCCTCAGCTCGGCAGGCCCGTGTCCAAGCGATTTAGGTTCCCAGTTCCTTCCCCTCCCGCGCCTTCCTTCAAAGTAGCAAGGTTCTTTCCACCTGAATCAACTGAACCAAGTTGACAGGAAGGAGCTACCTCGGTCGACTAACGAGCTAGCGATGACGTCGCCAAGGCTGGCGATTGGCTCAACCCCAGCCACCTGTTGGTCTGTGCTTTTGCTATCATGAGCTGCAGTTTGCGTCGCTTGCAGCAGCGCGGGGTGTGGTGGAAAATGGTCTCAGACCTGGTTCTCAGGCTCGTAACCATGCAATTTAATCAGCTCATGTTAATGAATATCATGATACTGAAACGAGCCCTCCCGCGAATTATTTATTGTCTGGCCTGGGCCCTGGCTACAGAGCTTGATACGTGCAACAATGAGCAAGGCCTCTAACATCCATCCCATCCCAAGATCATCCAGGGTGCATGTTATTGCTACCCTGCAAGCGAGGGCTATGCCCGGGTCTCGACCAGGTTTTTTCCTGTTTTGCATACGCATCTCCTCCAGAATCTTGGAGATTGGAAAATCCACGATCCAATGACTGGACCTGAGTGCCATTTCCCATGCATCTATACTCGCTAAACCTCTGACAAGCGAGCGTGGAGGAGCGTGTATCCCGGTCCTTGGGTTCCCTGCTGGCCAGCCATCCATCCATAACAATTCTGGTGCGTTAGTGCGACTTCGTCATCAAGACACCAAGGTCCAACTCATGATGAGCCCGGCGGAATATTATTAAGGTTTCCCTCAACTTTAATAACTATGTTGATGCAATTGCAATACTCACGTCAGCAGTGAGAGTTTCTCGAACCCATGCCTAAATATCTTTAGCTGGAATGCACCCATACTACTCGCTTTCGTTGGATTAGATGGCTACCCTGTAAGCTCTTGGACAGTTTAAAGCGTATCGTTTTCATCCCGGTTGTAAGATCTACTATCCGGCAAATGTTTGTGTAGCTTATCTTAACTACAAGGATCCTTCCAGGCTGTGGGCACCCTTTTTACGAACCACCGACATCGGCGCTAATTCTATGGTGTGTTATGAATTCTGGGGAATCATCAAGCAGTGCAAGTCACCTTAAGCGCGAACATGTTTGGAGCGCCTAGGCCTTCTATGCGTCTTTAGTCCCGTTTGACTGACTACGTCGGCAGAAGCAAAACTTACCATACAAACCGTCAAACGGATGGGATGCCGCATCTGCACGGGATTTGTAACACCGGTTGGTGTTTGTCCGGCTGCTGCCCGCCGGCATCCCATCCACGTAGCGCCAGCACATCACCTGGCAGATGAATGGTCTCGCCCTTGGCAAATTCTTGTGCGGCCTGTCGATTCGCGGGCTAGGGTGCAGCAGCAAGACGGCGGCTTAGACAAACACAAACACAGCATGACGAGTTGTCGCAGTACGTGGTCTTGCTCACCGGCGTCGCTCTGGTGTCTCCATATTGCATTCCGACATCCATCGCACGAATACGAACGGGGTCAGCGGACGGAGGCCACGTCCCTTGCCATCCGGTCGCACCCATCATGACGGGTAGCCGTATGGGCAGGTTTTCTTCGTTTTGGCTGGGCTCGGAGCCTCAACCGTTCGCCAAAGAGCCCAGCGTGGGGCCTTGTGAGATGCACAATCCTGACTGCAGGCAGAAGTGCGGTTGTTGATGGCCTGAAAGCTCAAGACGGACCTTTGATGAGGGGCGTGATTGGCTGATCAGAGGAATGAGGCGGTTGATGTTTGATGTGTTGGACACTGTGGACCTGTGGACGTCTCGTGCCGCCAACCTTTGAGGAGCCCATCCATCCCGTCTTGGAGGAGGAGGAGAGTATGGGATTGAGGGGCGTTGCATGGACCAGACGCCTCACATATTCTGACAAGTTCTGCCTTCCATGTGAATTTATAGATGATGGAGAGATCGTAGAGACACGACAGGAGTAAGCAATGGCGAGCCGTCCGTGCGAATAGTTGCCCATGACTAGAACCATTGATGCAAGACATCCAATCTCTATCCCGATGGTTCTACTGGTCTTCCAAGCCTGATGGAGTTGTAGGTCGCTTGGTCCCCCAGACCCGCTGCATTTTGGCGCCTCCTTCCCGCCCGGCAAACATGGAGAGGGGCCGCAAAGGAAATGGAACCAGACGGGATGAATCCATCCACCAACGGAAGGGTCCATCATGGAAGGAACCTCTCGGTGATCAACTGTACCGTCTTCTTTCACCACCGACCTCACTCAACAATACTCAGCAGAGCCCCGCGATAGGCATCCTTTCTAGGCATCATCATCATCGCCATGCCTCTTCTGTCATTCGCCAGTCCCTCAATGTGATATCTCACTTGTCTCTCCGCACCGGGCAAACTGACCTTATTCCAGATGCAGCCTGCCTGGGATCAACGGATGGACGATTGGATTGGATGCTGTGCAACATAGGTTCCATATCATCAAGCATCTCTGGCCCAATCACTCGGCCATCATCCGCTGATGCAAACGCCGGTTTGCTTGGTGGCTGTCTGCTCTGCCTGTGTCGTGCCGTCCCAACGTCTTGAGTGGCTCCCGCCTCCATCTTGTTGGTTTGCCTTTTCTTCATCACTGATGCCATCTGCCGGCTGCAACGCGGGCAGCCACTGCCTTGAGGTGTTTGTTGCCTCTTTTTTTCCTTTTGCAAACTCTTCCAGGCCTTCTCTTGTGTTCTCATTCTTGACTCCTCTTGTTCATCTTCATCACCACAGTCTTAAAGCCATTCAAACCCAGTTGCACGGAATTTGGCCTCCTCTTATTCCCCCCACTGACAGGTTGCCACTATTGAGTAGCTCCTAATCTCAAGACTTATCAAAGGAGAACTCATCGTTCTGGCCGTCAAGACCAGTTACAGTCTCTTTTCGTGCTGTCCTTCTTTGGAAAAACAAGAAAACCCATCTTTTGATCAGTTGCCGAGCACACATCAGTGCCGTGCATCCTTCTGCGCAACGCCTCGTGTCTTGACTCAGTTGGACACATTCCACACTAGGTTCGTGGCTATCTTGGGTTTCTGGAAGACTAGCTTGATTAACACAGGCCAAAACAGCTGAGACTCAAATAAATTTTAGGGTGGACTGATACAAGCTCCTGTAGCTGTGCAATTTGAGCCGACAGAACCCTCCTGCACTCCCTGCCTGGTGGCCTTGTGATTCAGTGACAACTATCAACACACAACGACCTACACTCGCCTCGCGCAATTCCCTGTGGTCAACGCCTTCTCATCCGGCAGTCAGCTGTCACTTCTCTGACACGCCGAGAGCAAGCCGTTGCTCACCACTCTCACGATGGAGGAGACTGAAGTGACGATCGTCCCTGAAGGGACCGCCCAGAAGGAGTCAACTGTGCAAAACACAACGCAAGGAGATCAACAAACTGCTGAAGTGGCGTCCCCAAAGTCGGCTGAGCGATCTACCAAGAGCACTTCAACCTCTAAGCATCAACGAAAGAAGAAGACAACCTCGGGCAGTACCAAATCTGTCTCGAACGAAGAAGAACAAGACACCTCCGACGGTTCCGAGGCTGATACCGAGGCTGATTCAGATGACGATGCCAACGCCACCCAGGCCGCTGACAAGTCTTGCAAGAAGCCTGTTGGCAATAAGAAGGACAAGGGTCAAAGCAAGAAGAACGGGTCCGGGAAGAAACTATCCTCCAGCAAGAAGAAGTCTTCCAAAGAATCGAGCAAGAAGTCAAGCAAGCAAAAGAAGAAGAAAAAGGTCAAAGACGACCTTTCTGATTGTGACGCCGACTCGTCAGACCCCTCAGACAGCGACGAGGATAACGATCAAAACCATGCCTCGGGATCGAAGAAATCAGGCCTCAAGAGCCAATTCAAGGCTCTCCAGCTTCAAGTATCCCAACTACAGCAGCAGCTTTCCAACCAGGCTTCTGTACCTGCTTACAGCACCCCTGGATACCCCCTTCCGTGTCAATACCCTCACAGTGCCATCTATCCTCAAACGAATACATCTGTTTCACAGCCTGCTGGACAACGGAGCCGCTATGGCTTGAGGGAGAGTCGCGCGGCATACAAAACCCCCGGAAGCTCACCGAAGGAACATCTCAAGGGACTTGGCGGCCTTCTAGGTGGGGACTCCAGCGATGAATCGGACCAAGCTGCGGAGTCCAAGAAGAAAAGCAAGCGTCCAGCCTTCAAGCGTGTTGATCAGGTTTGGGATAGCAAGATTCACAACTTCAAACTGCAAGATACAGCCGATGTCGACACCGAATCGCAGTACGAGGACTTCATCTTTCATGTCCGCCGAACCTTTGATTGGGAAGGCAAGTACCGTACCACGTACGTTGACATCAAGAGCAAGCTCCTCCGCGAATGCTTACAGGATGTCATCGGAAACACCGACGGGGTTAGTCTGGTTGATGAGGTTCCCAAGCTGAACCCTCACCTACTATTCCTGTGAGCTTCTCCCAGTATTGTTCTTCTCTCACCATTCTAATTACAAACTCAGGTACCTGGAGGATCTCCGAGCTCACCTCAGGGCGCTCAAGCAAGCCAAGCCAGCTGGGGAGACCAAGAAGGCGAGAAAGAAGAACCAGGTGCGGCTCGACGACAAGAGAAAGCATCTCAAGGTGATGATCAAGTACATCGACAAAGACTACGAAACCACAAAAGAGAGTCTATACCCCATGCTGGAGAATGGACTCATCACATTCGAGTTGTTGTGGGCTCTCTGGAAACCGAACACGCTGGCTTACACCACAACTTATGGATGCACCAGCGAGCCCCGAGTATTCAAGGTAGATATGGCGACTCCTCAATCATCAATTGTCAAGGGCCGGTACTACGGCATTGATGGCAAGTACGTGGAGTTTGACGGGAAGCGGTTCGGGTATGGCAACATGGCAGTGGATGTGGACGAGTTCCAAGGCGCTCGCAGGATCACCAGCCTGCCCTGCTACCCCCTTCAGTACCACCAGAACGAGAGCAAGCTCCGCGCCGATTTGATCGAACGAGGCAAGAAGTTTGTCAAGCTCAGCGGCGTCCACTACAAGAGCTACCAGGGCATCGCTTTCATGAAGCGCAAGAAGAACATCATCATCAAGTTCAACATCCAGCTAAGCCGCGTCATGATTGACCCATCCACCTTTCGAAGGATCAACCCCAACTACAGTGTGTCGTCGGTCAAACCGAAGGACCCCGACATTCTCTCGGAAAGTTCAGACTCGGAGTCGGAGAGCTGCTGTGACTGTCAAGACTCGGACTCGGACGGGGTAGAAAAGGTCAAGTATGTCACCAAACTGTTCAAGGATGGCAATGGTGAAGTACAGAGAGCGAGAATACCGAAGGATCTCCTCGGGAGCGAACCAGACCAAGAGGAGCTCGACAAAATGCCTCCCAAGAGCGGAGATGGGGAGGGTTCTGAAGAGGTAGAGACGTTTGAGTTTACCGACGAGGAATATCTCATCGCGTCGCCCGTGTTCCTTGGGTTCTCCTTTTCGGAGAAGCATTGGCTGGAGCTGAGCGTTTCTGGCATCGGCGAGATCAAGTGGAACGACAAGGCCTGGGATTCGCTCGTCCTTGAACCTGAAACCAAGGACTTGATCAAAGCTCTTGTCAAATCACGCAAGTACCACGCAGCAAACACGATTGACGATGTGATCCAGGGCAAAGGAAAGGGACTTGTCAGTAAGTAAAGTCCTTGGGATGTGCCACAGGCGACGGGTGACTAACACATATGGCGATAGCGGTCCTGCATGGACCCCCAGGAACAGGCAAGACACTTACCGCCGAGGGCATCAGCGAGTTGCTCAAGTGCCCTCTGTATATGGCCTCGGCGGGAGAGCTTGGGACAGATTCTCGATTCCTCGAGGCAGAGTTGCAGAAAATCTTGGACACTTGCCATGCCTGGGGTGCCATTCTTCTCCTTGATGAAGCGGACGTCTTCCTGGAGAAACGCAACATGCATGACATTCAACGGAACGCCCTCGTGAGCATCTTTCTCCGTCAACTGGAGTATTTCCAGGGAATTCTGTTCCTCACCACCAACCGCGTTGAGGTATGTCTCGGAAGCGAGTCAGACCCCATGATTTGTGTAGGCTGACAGGTCTGCAGACTTTTGATGAAGCGTTCCAGTCGCGGATCCACATTGCCCTCCGATACGATGCCCTTGATGCCAAGGCGAAGCGAACCATCTTCCAGATGTTCCTCGACAGGGTGCGTGCTCTGGGCAAGCTCAAGGTAGAGCCGCTGAAGGAGGATGACTGGACGTATCTCTCGAAGCAAGAGTTGAACGGACGAGAGATCAAGAATGTGATAAGCTCAGCTCAGGATCTTGCCGTTAACAAGGGGGAGGCACTGAGCATGCGTCACATCAAGCAAGTGCTTAACGTGCATGCCAATTTTGGACGGGATCTCAGAGGCGGCACTGGCTACGAAGACGCCATGAGAAGCTACTTCTAGATCGTGTCCGGGAAAGGCTGAGAGGTTGAGTAAGACAACTAGTTGGTGGCTGGAAGTGGTTTGGGCATGGCGAGACTGGGCTGAATGATTCAAGGCATAGAGGGGTTGGAGCATGAAAACGGCGAGTACTTGCAAAGGATCCACGGCCGCAGAATGAAGTTGCAGAGACGGCTGGATGATGTGAGCGATGATCAGCGGGTTGAAGTTGGCTGAATTGCAGATACATCCAGATAGTCGACAGTCAATAACGCAGCGGAAATACACATACTCTCCTTTCTGATCTAGGATTGATGCGATGCGGCATTGGATATCATGCCCCCTTTCTCTTGTCAGGGAGTGCATTAAGCGTTGTCATTGCTCAATCTCGCTCAGGGACTGTCCAAGGTTATCTGCATGGCAGCCTTGGTGGACAGGCTCGGGATCCCTTGAAGGTTACATTACATGGCCGTGATATGAATTATGGACGGACATGGATGAGACCCGTGGCACGTGCCAGGAATAGCAACCTGGGAGGCAACATAGCGGAGAAGTTGGTGCGCACGTACCCGACGTACCCGGGAAGGATCAGAGAAGGGCTGAAGGATGGATGGAGGGTACTGGAAATAGACTGAGGCCCGTCAGGTGAGGATGGTCTTTGTTCGCGACTGAGAGGCTTGTCTTTGTTTGCAGTTGTTTGAGATGAAGCAGAAACAGGTGACGAAGAGTTGTGGAAGAGGATGAGAGGTCAGGAATGTTGAGTTGAGAGAGGGAGTGGCAGGATAAAAGGGTTGTATGTAGCGGCAGTGCCCCTCTTATCATTTGGCCAAGATCAAGTGCTAGCTGAGCGATAATTTCGCAGGTTATACGACGTAGCGTATAACACAACACAGTACTGAGCATACAAACGTCTATACTATGTAGTAGGGGGTTGGTTCCCTCTGTCAAGGTTGGTGAGTAGCTGTCAATGGATCCCTGGTTGTTGTTTAGACGATTTCCTAAAGAAGCAATTGGGGAAAAGGGAGACGAGGGACAAGACTCAGAAGCAGTGAAGCACAGCGCAAGAAGAGGCCTGAAAGAGGCTGAGGATACAAGGAACCCTTTGTCTTGTTTGTTTCAGGTCTTTCCGGGTTCCCTGCAGTTGGTCAACAAAGCAACAACAGGCCACGCCAAAAGGTCCCCATGTCATGGCCCGTGTTCCGTGTTGTCGTGCCCTTGACCGTGATGTGGTGGTCCATCCGAAAAGGGAAATTTCTGCCAACTCCCACCGCCAACTTGATCTGCTCCACAGCGGCCCCTGGCTCGGTCGTGAGTGGCTGCCATCATCTCCCTCATTTCCACTCCCCGGTCGTTTCGTGGGCGGGCGAAGCCATCCAGAGCTTCTGGATGGCCGTTGAAGGAGAGTGGCTCATTATCTGTGTTTATTGTTTCAAGAAAGGAGGCCGCGTCAGGGACACCAAGGAACGAAAAAGAGGGCGGAAAGCCGACGACAGACAATGACCCGAGCGACAAACCGGAGTGTGGGCGGCGCCACGCCAGCGAATGGAGAGGGGGTTTTGCAGATCCCCGATGGATGGATGGCTGCTGTTGATGGTGGCTGATCAGAAGCAGGAGCATGGACAACCAGCACAAGGTCGGCCGCTGGGCGGGCAGCGGTTGATGATACAAGCCCGGCGGTCACATAGTCCACGGCATACGCTGAGATGGCTTCTGCGGCGTCAAGCTGCCTGTGTTGGCTGGCTCCACGTATATCGGAGACGCTGAGTATCGACCCACGGCATTCTCTCTCCGCATTCTCTGGTCAATCAATGACTGACTGCCGTGACAAGCTGTCGCGCAGCTGCAGTTGATGGGATGGATGGAGCCCATGATTAAAGATGGCAGAGACATGATCTGAGAAAGAGTGGGAAATGGGCGTGTTTCTCAATCTTTGCTTCTCTGTGCCTTTCTTCTTCTGGACCCTTGCTTTTTCCCGTTTTCTTTTCACTGTGAAGCCCAGCAATTAATTCGTCCACAATACGGCGTGCGCAAGGCGCATTCGTCGCTCCCAATTTCTCATCCAAGGAATAAACACACAACATGTGCGCTGATTGCCGTGAGTTGATGCTGTTCCGGTCTAGCCAACCACTGGAGCCACAGCTGGACGTCTTCGGCTTCCAGGGCAGACTTGCAGATTTGCTGACGCGGCCGGCGATCTGGTGTCTCTGGTGGGCTTCTGGACGAGTTCCCTTGACTCTTGGGGGTGGGTTTCTCTCTCGGCGGCGTCGCCCAGGGCGGCAGGGAGTCCCCGTTGCAGGCAGAGGCCAATCAGGCGGGCCTGGTACCTGGCAGGGATGGGAGGTCAGAGTTGCATTCCTGCCCCTGGCGGAAGCAACCTTTGAGAACGGCGGTGGAGCGTGGCGCTTGTACCGTCGTGTCTGTGTTGGCGTTGGCGCCAGTCCAGCGTTAGTCGTGGACCCGGCAGGCCCACAGCTCAAGCCGCGGAAGAGCTGGGAAGACGTTCAGGCACAGCACAAGGAGACGGAGAGAGCCATGATTCAAGGGCGTGGACAAGGATGGGGATGGGGTGAGAGCCAGACGAGAGAGGAGAGACATGGCGCCGCCCATCCACACCACCCACACCACTCAACTCATCTCGTCCACGGGCAGTCGGCCACGCCCCCTGTTCACCTTATTAATGGCCGTCTCCCTCCTTTTCGGGTTCTGATTCTTCTCTTCTTCCTTCAATCCACTGTTCTTCGGATCACGGCCTCCTTTGCCTTCCAGTCATTCCTTATACAACGCTCACATTTGCGTTGACAACACTCTCTTGAACCAACTTACCTTACAATCATTCCAAGGCAACTAGGAGTATTCTGGGAATACGACAGCCAGTGTTTTTCATCAACAAAAGCAGAATCTGTTTCAGTCAACAACTACAACTATCAAAATGAAGGTTTCTTCCTCCGTCGTTATCCTGGCTGCCGCCCTCGGCGTCTCTGCCCACCCCAGCGGTCACGCTCACCAGCGCGCCCACGGTCGCCGTGACTTTGTCGTCGCCAACAAGCCCGTCACCGTCACCGAGTACGCCACCCAGGTCGTCGGCCAGGCTGCCCCTACCGCCCCCGCCCAGGTGAACCAGGCCGCCTACGAGGCCCCCGCTTCAAGCAAGGAGGCTGCTGCTCCCGCTACCTCCTCCGCCGCTGAGTCCGGCTCCGACTCTGGTGCTGGCTACAAGGAGTTCTGCGGCGGCAAGAAGTCCAAGCGTGCCACCGTTGAGCAGATCGCCTACAAGGGCAACACCGGTACCTCTGACGACTACGGCTGCAACATCATGGCCGTCGACTCTTCGGTTGCCGACGAGTACAAGTACACCGCCACTTTCAAGAACGCCGGTTCCAAGGCCCAGCAGTGCGTCTGCTTCAACAAGATTGGCCCTGATGGTGGTATCAACGGCTTCTGGAAGGGCAACCAGGCCATCACCTTCAACCTCGCCGGCAAGGGCTCCCAGGTCATCGCCTTTGACGAGAACTCCCAGGGTGGTTGCGCCTGCGGCGTCGGCTCCGTCCCCACCACCGCCATCGGCCAGTTCGCCTCCACCTGGCTCGAGTTTGACTTTGGCAACGAGTCCAACAAGAAGTGGTCCGGTGCTGATGCTTCCTGCCTCGTCTCCGCCGCCGAGAACCTCGACATTCCCGGTCTCCAGGTCTGCGGCCACGGCACCTGCTCCACCATCTACCCCGGTGGCACTGGTGAGAACGCCTACCTCGGTGGCATGGAGGACCTCGACGGCATCGGCCTCAACCTCCCCGCCGGCAAGGCCCGCCTCACTGTCACCGTCGCCTATTCTAAGTAAGCTCCTCCTTGAGGGGATGCTTGTTTTTGAATCGTTTCAATTTTTGGCATAGAGCTGGGGTACACTTGTCTTTCCATCAATACCTGGTGTTAACGGTTGCGCTACTGTGTCTTTGGATGACTTTACTAGTCGATATTAGAGAGAGGCGGACGTCATCAATTGGGCCGCTCCCAAAGGTCACCTGGATACTGGATTTGGGATCTTGTTTATTAAAACCTTCTACCTTATATATTCATAGTGCTTATGATATATATGCTTCGATTCTCATGTGCCCTTCTACTCGTGAACTACTTGACTCCCGTTGATTTGAAGTTGCATGAACCTTTGTTTCATAGGATTCCAGAGGATCGAATCCTTAGACGATGTCAGCACATGTGCCGAAGGATGGACCAACACGATTCCCGTAAGAAACAATCCATCCCGAATCCTGCTGAGTTCACAGGCAGTTCTTGGCCAAGTTCTCAGAACCTTAATCCAACGATGTCTGCCAAGAGAAACATGAACACAGTAAGATGAGTTGGGTCACGTCACACACGATTTCACATGCACACACACAGGATTATTCAGCCCTTGCGTCTTTTTTTCACCGATTCTTTCTTTTACATGTACCTTCCATTTTTCGCCATGACGGAGCAATGACAGGCAGGTCTCGTTGGCGATAGGCTGTCGTAGGTCCACGAAGGTTTTTTTACCCTGTGGACTAATGCAGGTTCAACTTGTTTCAGGGTCGGTGCACGCGTTTGGTGGGGGGGATGGTGGACTTGCCTTGCATTAAACACATGTGCGGGATTTGTGTCTTTTTGATGGGCTACATGAGATTTTGACTGTGTTGGTGAGAGTTCTGGCTATCAGTTTATAGTGTAACCTTCGGGATGTGTGGTTGGAAAAAAGAGACTTTGGATCAAGCTTTGGTTGAAACGACGCCTTCTAACCGGGAGCTTATCACCGTTGGCAAAAAGTCATCTACCGTTTACCACGAACGTTGAAGCAAAGAGTTTATCAGGTTAAGCTTTTTCCAATCAGAGCCCGTTCCGCCCTGACTCGGTTCCTGGATCGGCGCAACTTGTGCCTGGCAGATCACCGCTCTCCACGTGGCGTAAGCTGAGAGCGCTCTTTTTTTCATCAACCCTACAGATAAACCCAGTCACCGGGTCTGTTTTGCCACGCACACAGTGTGGCCTGTTTGAGTGACACGTCTATTCTCTCATCTTCTAGCGTCAAGAGAAAGTCTCGTGCTGCATGAATTTTGTGTTTTTTTCATTGTGGAAGGTCTGTGGAGATGTCGGGCTCCGATGGTGGTGTGGGGGAGGGGATCGTGAGTCAAGCAATTGCCGGAGCGGTGGAGGCCATCAAAGTGTTTGCATCTGAGAAAGGTCTTTGCTTGATGATTATGGTCAAGAGGAACTTGTGGGTTATTGTTGTATCGTTGTGTTGCATGCAGTGAGTGACTAGCATACACGAACACACCATCTCAGAGAAGCAGACACCATCACTATTCCTGGAGGGTTTGAACCTGTGCAAGTTTCTTCTCGACGACCTCGCTTAAACTGACAGGACCACTTACCGGCTTCCGGTGGCCGATCAGACGAGGGTACAAGCCAAGTCTGCTGGGCGAGATGCTAGTGGCAGACCGGGCGACACGTCAAAGGCCCGGTGCGATGCGACCTGTTGAGGCGATGACCAAGCACGACTCAGCAGGACATCAACTGGAGAATCCCGAGGCGAGAAACTGGAGCTTGACTGGGCTGCTTGGATGGAGCGACTGTCGAGCTGCAAGTCGAGCCAGTCTTGTGCGTTCTAGGTGTTTCACGATAGATAGGCTACTTAAGGCTCGAACTTTGTGTTGTTGAGCCGTTCTACTGCAGCTCTTGTCCGTGGATTTAGCCGTCATGGTACAGCGGCCATGTTAGTTACCCTGAACACATGGCCTTTGAAAGGTGAATTCATATCACATTCTGAAGGAGGCATTGCTGTGGCGATTACCAGGCCTCTCTAATAGGTAGATTAAGCCATATGATGAAAAACGGATTAGATAGAGGTTTTGATGAATGAGAAATATACCCAAGTCGTCAACTGGTAGGTTCTGGTGTTTTTTGCAGTGGTGATACTAGTCGTCACTTGGACGCGGAAATATTCCACTTCCGCGCAACCTGCCACTCACCCAATCCTGCAGCTTACACCAACAACCATCATTGCACATCAGACAGAAGCCAATCGCCATACGCCCGAGACATCATCCTCTCCACCCAGTAGTGGCCATGGGAATATCGAGTTCTAAATCGCGGAAGAGGGGCCCCTCATCGAGCGCCATCTCGGCTAATAACTCGCGAGGGGCGTCCGTTGCTGCGATTGAGCTGTCCAGTGCGCTCCACGAGACTCTCAGCGAGGTTGACTTGGAGGGTAAGCCGGATCCATTGTATAGAATAGAATGCCGCTAAGTTCCCTGTCTGATAGGGAGTTTAAGTGGCCAGTTCAAGCAGCTGCTTCAACGGCTGGACCAGGAGGCTTCCAAGTACACTAACTCCAGGGTTAGTGATGATGGCGCATCAACAGACTGGGACTGGTGAGGAACCATCTTGAAGTTCGAAAAGTATCGGCCTCTAAGATCTCTCGCAGTTCTCAGGCTGAGGCGCAGCTTGTATCCGCAGCGTGGAAGTGCGCTCGGGGGGCCTACGACCTCGAAAGCACCATCGAGGACACAGCTTACTGCACATTTCGAAAAGATCACGTTCTAAAGCACTCACTTACAGGGACCGTAAAGGCTCTCAAGTCAACTGTGGTTGAGCCAGTGGCCAAGTCAAGTCATGGCGACCATCTGTTGCCTGCCCTTGTTATCGCTGTTCGGGGCAGCGCAAGCAAGATGGACCACATTGTAAACGCCAACTCTCGGCCTCAGGTTACGGAAAAGTTCATTGTAAGGCTTCTATTCAGGAGACGAGCGGAAATCTTGTATGATGTGCCCTGCCTGACTTCTGCAGACTTCCGATTTCCTAGATGAGCCGGATCCCACGGCCCATTCCGGATTTCTTAATAGTGCTTGGGCTCTCGACGAGATAGTATCCGAGAGGATAGAAACCTACATCGAGAATGCCAAGAACAACAATGGGCAGAAGCCCCATGTACTCTTTACTGGCCACTCTGCGGGCGGGGCGGTCGCAGCTCTCTTCTACCTCCGATACATCTCAGACAAAGCATTTGGTGAGTTGAAGAACAAATAGATCCCTGGAACCTGTGCTTACAAGCCAAGATGAATCAGCAAAGTTCTCTTGCGTTACGTTTGGCGCACCCCCCTGTGTGAGCGCGCCTGCTAACCTGTCCCGGTATCGTTGTACTGGAGCAACACTGTGTCTCAACATCATAAACGAGTTCGATGTGGTCAGCCGCGCGGATAAGCCTTATATTCTGTCACTGGTTGAATTGTCTAGAGCCATGCTACGAACAGCGCCACACCCGCCTACTCCGAACACAAACGAGACTCCTCTCGAGACCGGTCGCGGGATTACCTCCAAGGACGACATGGACCCTTTATCCCCCATCTCTACCCAGCCAACGGGATTGGAAAAGAAACTCATCAACACGGCCACTAATGTTTGGAATCTTCCTGAGCCCTCCTATCACCATGTCGGCCCAAGAATTGTGTTTGTGATGCGGTTACATGAGGGCGAGATGGGTCTAAGGGCGGTTCAAGTACCATCCACAGAATTCCAAACCCTTCTATTCTGCCGCACAGCTGTCCATGGTAAGGCACGGTACGGAGAGAGAGTTGAGATGCTAGAAAGTGGGCGGTTTGATGGTCGAGCCGGATGGGATGATAAGCTATAGAATAAACTGAATGTTCTATGAAGGACGAAGAGGAAGATTGACAAAGTTCTTCCGCCTGGCAATCTCCACGGCTCGATAGTAGTCAACGTCTCCCTGCACCTTGCCGGTGATATTGCTGGCAAATTGGAAAGACCCTGTCTCGAACAGGTTACCGTCCTTGTCTGCATCTTGTATAGCTGAAGCGATGGCCTGGCACTCCCAGCAGAGACAGACAGAGTACTCGTCTCCAAAATGAATCCGGTAGAGGCTCTCTGTGTCAGACATGCCGTTTCTCAACGTTGACTTTCCGATCTTGTCGTCGTGGTTGATGAAGCGGCCGCATCGCGACTCCATGGTCGCATTGTAGCCCGCTGCTGAGAGTTGGTTTGAATGCCACACGAGGTCAATATCGAGGCTTGGCACGAGCATCTTGCCGGGATACAACTGAAACAGCTCGAGGAAGTTTTCATATCGCTCAACCGCCCTGTTCATAGTCCCTCCAAGCCCCGGACTCCGGATCCAGAGGTGTGCGTGCATCTTGTCGACAAAGACGCTCTGCCGCTTAACGTTGGCGATTAGAGACTTGGCCAGCTTGCTCTGGTCTTTAGGTTTCGTGAGGCTTAGGATTCCGGTGGTGTTTTTGTCACTCGAGACTCCGGAACGCATGGTGAAGCCGATGGGCTTGCCTAGGTTGACGAGATACTGATGGAGGTTTGGATCAATGCCGTCTTTGTTCCTGAGCCAGTCCTCATTGTCTTTGGGCAATTGATAGAACCAGGCTCTGTATCTGGGGCCCTGAGAGTCGATTGCTTCATGCTACGCGGATGTCAGTGAGTAGATGATCTGGGTTGAGTTTCTGTCAACTTACAATTCGTGTCCAGGGGAATGAGACTCTGGGAAGCTGAGTCAAGGACTCAGCTCGACAGTAGTTGATGTAGTCAGAAGGGTTGAGCAGAAAAGCATGCCAGACCATGAGAACATCTACACTTCAGATTAGCATGACCATTCTGTATAAGAGTGCGCAAGACAAACCCAAGGGAGGCAGCCATGGAAGACGAATCTCCAACTTCTGATCATCATTGCCCTCTGTCGCAGCTATCTCTTTGTCAATCACCTCAGCCCAGGTGACGAATCTATCAGCGGCAAAGTCGAGATACCGCAGCCACTTTTTCTCTCGCCTCGCCTCCCACCCCTCAACCTTGACCGTGACCTCCTGGTTGACGTGCTTCTTCAGTGTCTTCATGTACTTGCGGCGATAAATAGTCTTGGTTGGGGCCTTGATCCCGAAGATGCCGTCGAGGGCCTCGCACTCGATGATCCTGATCTTGAGGGCATGGAATGACTCTAGAAGCTCCAAATGGACCGCGCATTGAGCTGCTGTTGGTAGTTCGTCCTTCAGACCGTCGTCAAGGCCATTGAAATAGGCCGGGTCTGGGATCACGGGGTTGCCGACGGGGGTTGAGGCGTAACGATAGTTGGTTGCTGTCCTTTCGTGCCGTGAAGCGCACTTTAGGTGAAGAAGCCTTGTGTGGTAGTTGACAACGTGCGACATTGTTGCGAAGAGGGTCTCGTGATGCTTGAGGGCATAGATAAGTTCAACGACTTTGACTGTTCATCAGCCAGATTGCCAGGAAGTTGGATTTGACGGTCGCATATATTCGGCTCAAAGATGGCAGCTCGTCAGACTATGAAACAAACAAGTTGCGAGATAACGGCCGAGGCAGAAACGGCTGAGTGGTGATATCCGGCCTGGTGTTGAAGGCTCATGACAGGGGGCCCATGCCGGTACTTTCGTGCGCAGCCAATTATTGTGATAGGCCAGGTACCCCTCGACGACTAGGTTTAAGCACCGCCGCAGTTGTGGAGAGGCGATCGACAAGTGCTTTGCCCGACGATAGTGGCATCATGTTTCTGCATTCCGCGTTTGTCGTGGGCCGGATATCTCGGCCTCATAACGAGGCTAAGGATGTTAGCCTTGCCTCAATAAGTCGCGCGGCCATTGACGGTGATTCTTTGGTGAGAATCAGTAAAATATCGCCTTCAATTAGCACAAGGCAAACTCCGATAGTAAAACGAATAGACGTCTCAGCGACGTCTGTGCTGGTTGTCCCGCCATCGTGTAAGTCTTGGCAACGAGGGAATTACGGGTAATAACCTCAAACCCACATCCCGGCTGAGTCTGCCTCGCCCGAGCGGAAATACCTATCAAGATGCGGAATATATCTCCAAAGCCTGTTGCCTTGAGACTCATTAGGACCCTTGTCGTGGCGCAGCAGAGGCAGTCCGTGAGGCTCGCGATACTGGGTCCCCACGGTCGAGGGTCGAGATGATCAGTGCTCGATGCGTCTAGGTTAATTTCAAGACGGTTATCTATGAAAAGGACTCAATGTGAACAACAACATCTCTCTGTAGATACCCTCCCGAGTTCCGCAAACTGAACAATGTCGCGACTTAAGAAGGTTCTGCCTATACTCTCCTCTCATACCTCCTCCATCACTTTGGCACCCGACCTGGCATGGTCACCCGTCGGGACTCATGATCTCCTCGCAGAGCTTGAGAGTCTATACTGGGAAGGCGTCAAAGCCGAGCTTGAAAACATAGTCCGGACCCTCAAAGCATGGCAGCAGCCCGAGTGCTCCGACGTCTCGGTCAGCGACGAGGACGACACCCATATCCACGGTTTCGACACGTTCCTTGATCAGGTCAGCCAGGAGGCTCGGGCCTTTGCTAAACGATATGGTTAGTGAGAGCTGCATGAGATAGATATATGCTAACATGGCATAGGAAACCTGAGAGAGAATCAGCTTCGAGGGAAGATTGCCGGTCCCCTTGACCGTGCCCCATCGGATAGGGCTGTCTTTATGGATGTGGTAGAGAACCAGTTTGCGGAATATGCGAGCAGCAAGATCAGGTCTGCTGTCAGAAAATCAATCAAGAGTATGATTTCTCTTGCTTTTTTACACATGATTGGCTAACGTTTTTCTTAGGCGTGCCCAAACTCAAGGGGATGGAGCAGAGGGCTTGGGTTCTCCTCCAGGCTGCTGGTGTGTCCATACTATGATCTGCGGCAATAAGGACAATAACTGATAAGGTCTTCTAGGTTTCCTGGATATGGAAAAGCTGGTCGAACATCGCCCACCGCTTGATGATGTTGGGTTCTGGAAGAGGCCAGCCATTCCCCAACGTGAGCAGTATCTGACTCCCATTGCTTACAAGTTGAGTCACTAACATGCACCTTTTAGTGGCCTTGCACGGATTCAATAAAGACTGGAGACCCAGCTTTCAGTCACTTCGCTGTAAGAGGCAAGGCTGCAACGGCATTATCCGCGGGAGCATGTTTGTCTGCCAGGACAAGAGCGAGCCCAGCGTCGTCTGCGAGGAATGCTACCGTAGTCATTACTACGGGAAGGAGAACTACACCAAAACTTACAAGCACTGCGTCTTGACCGAGTCTATCACGCCCGAGATAAGCAGAGACATGTGCCATTGCGAAGGAGTGCCTCACGAAGACGACAAAGGGCAACCCTTGAGTCTCTTCCCAGTCCCCAAGAAGGCATTCCATTTGAAACATACTATCCCACCCTGTAACCTCGTTGACTTGGGGGATCAGGTTGCTCTGGCCAAGTACCAGGGTCTGCAGACAGCCCTGGGGGGCAAAGAAAAGGTAGAGAAGCAACGGAGAGAGTTGACCAAGGTCGAACTGCCCAACGGCAAAAAGTCCAAGTCGGAGGAATTGAGAAAGATGCTCGGCCGTGGACGTGCCCAAAGCCGATCTGCCTCGTCGAGTACTACGAGTGTGGTGACTGAGCCGCAGGCTGACGAAGACATCCCTCTGCTCTTCAGGAGATACACGGAGAAGTACCCGTATGGGAATGTGCACATGGCTCTCCGCGTTGGCCCTCTTGTCATTGAGAATGGAGTTTCCCAGTAAGAAGACGTCCCTATCACGTCCATGAACAAGCTAACATTTGGACTGCAGTACTAAAGGAGGTGCTCTTGTGTCGGTTCGGGAGATGCCCATCTTCCACGAGCGTTTTCATCTACAGACGCTTCCCCAGAGAGACCTTGCCATCGATGGAGGTTCCGACCGTAGACTCTGGCAGCGCAAGCGGCATGTTAATGCCCCTAAGAGATACAAGGCCATGATGAAGCAGGTAGTGGGCGCCCCCTTCAGTGGTGTCCTTCCTCACGACGAAGAGCTTCAAGTTGTCAAGGACATCATCGCCGCGAGTCAACTGTCATTCGACGACCCCGGCCTCCCGACAGCAGATCAAATCCAGATCCTCTCTTCAGACATTCAGCCAGCCCTGGAGAAGCTCAAGGTACTTCTCGAGAGCAGGGTCAAGAAGTATCTCAGCAGCATCGCAGAGCGTCTCCTCGATAAGAACGTCGCTCTTGCTTGGAGCGCAACACATAACAACTGTCAGACGTTTTGTGATTCTCTCATCGACCAGAGCCTCTTCAAACCTCTGCTGAACGGTCCTGCTACGGGGCTTGACGCTGGAGCCTATCCTCTCTACAGCATGAGTTTCATGTGTCCGGACGAGGGCTACAGACAACGCGGCGTTCGCACAAAGTACGATGTCCCGTTTGGACTCACAGAGGAGTACCTCCTACGCTTCCACTTTGGGCGGCATGACGATGCCGACATAATCGACACTTACCAAGAGTACTGGTATGACTGGGGAGCATTTGGTGGGACTCTGTATAAATACCAGGACTTGTTCCCCTGGGACTGCACTGAGGCGTACGAGAGATATCCCACAAAGTGCGGTGGCTGTAACCTCGCCAAGCATGTCTGGGCATTCCCCTTTGACTCTTGGTCCATGGCCTCTCTTCACCTATCACGAGATCGTCACATGTATGCGCCTGCAACAACAGACAAGGACATGACGGCGGTGGGCGAAGGAGCTAGTACAAGCTCATGGATGAGGAATCGACTCACGGTCCTCTCTGCAACGTCGATCCTCAACCGAGCTGCTACGGCGATGGCTCGCACTCGTGAGCTCCAAAAGGCCACTGCATGGCTCCACGACAGTGAGTTGCGGCCGGACCTAGACCCGTCCCTGATACGCGTCAAGCTGGGAGGTATCCACCGAGCCCAGCCCTTCAGCCACCACTTCGAAGCCGGTACCTACAAGCACTTTTTCGTGGCTCCTTGGACAATACGGCCGAGACAAGAGCAGGTTGAGAATTACGAGAATCTGCGTGACCAACGAGCCGCCATGGCGGATGTCCCAGTGCGGGCCTTCAACTCTCGCTACCCACTGAGCACGACGCCTGAAGAGACGCCCTATAGGGGATTTGAGGGCTTCTGGGCGCTCGACGACCAAACAGGAGGGGAGTCCATGTGGAAATCGGACAACGGGAACGCCAAGTGCATCAAGGAAGAGGTATCATGTAAAAACGTGCCCATGGACGACGTCAAGCCTAATGATTGCTTCTCAGACTCGCACATCGCTCCGACAGGTGTCAAACCTCCCATCGTTACCTGCGGAGGAGGATGCGGAAGTTCCTCGCCCAGGGCGGCGGATTGTGCGAGCGCCGAGACCATCAAGGCTGCTGCTGCTGAGGAGGCGTCGTATAATCACTCGAGCAGCGGAGGTGGAGGAACGACTTCTAGCTGTGGAGGAGGAAGTTCGAGTTGTGGAGGGGGAGGGAGTTCAAGTTGTGGGGGTGGTAGTAGTTGCGGCGGTGGTTCAGGCTGGTAGATTAGACTTCATAAGGAGGCCAAGATATGAACATTCGTGTATTTTAAGCCATGGCGTGTCGTTTAACAGGGGATATATCAGCTTGAGATGCCCCTGACAGGCTGGTATAGTTGGTTAGTAGATTATCATGCTGACCGTGAGCTGGATGGCATCACCGATACCGGCGACGACTCTATCAGCCGTAATATTTCAACTGAAGCCATCCCCGAATACTCCGTATCATGATCTGGAATCACCTCTTGATAATCTCCCTCTTGCGTCACCCAAACCAAACGTCCTATCCTCCTTGTGAACCCCTTGCGACCCTATTTTTAGCGAGCCAATGCATGTCTTGTCCAGGTTGTGCAAATCTCCGAATGGGGTCCATTTTGTGCCCATAATAATTCCTGCGTATAGTGCAGGCAGGGATTGTTGCTCACTACATGCAGAGCATTTAATATTTAATCTGGGGAAAAGAAAAGAGGGAAAATTAATTTTGAATGAGAAAAAAAGACTCATAGTCGACTAATAAATGTTGAAGCATCCGGTATCAATAGTTTCCTCTCTCCTCCCCTGCAATATTCGTCACCCATGCTATATCATGGCATGGACGCGTCGGCTCGCTTGCTCACCCGCGGACGAAACCAAGAAAAAACAAGAATAAAATCACAAGGTTGCAATGCTATCGATATCCCAGACGATAGCTGGAAGGGGCCGTTCTGTCGTGCTGCCATGGCTTCGGGAACCCCTGCTGGCACGTTTCAAGCAGATGGAGTTTGTCCGTCTTGGGGTTAACAGGGTCCCCATCTCCTTTCACAGTCTAGGCGAGCCCTTTGAGGCTCCCCTAGGTGCAACCCCCCCTCCCCTGGGAGCAAGGAACACGACACTGACAAAACATCAAGTGCTTGTCAAGTCATGATTTGCCCCGGCCGTTCTCGGGAGGATGGGATGGGGAGGGGAAAGAAAGCCCATGAATGGTTGGTGGATTGGGTTGTGCGTGTGCGCGTTATGCGAACAAGGAAGTCCTTGATAATGAATGCCCTCTGTTCTCTCACACTCTCTCTGCGTTGTCCATCGCGATCCCTTCCTTTTTGCTTCTTTGCTTACATCGTCTCTCGTTTTCTTTCTTTCCTGTCCTTTCCCCTCCCCACGGTTTCCCAGCCCTGGCACTGGCTGAGTCCATTCTTTTGCCGTCGCCCTCCTCCTCTTCGACTGCAGGTGCCTCTTTGTGCAGATCAGGCTGGAGCCTGATTGATCTCCAACTTGTTCCCCTCCTCTTCTCTTCGATTATCTCTTACTACTACGATCCTGCTTGACATGGCGACTTAGCGCCGTGGACATCTTCCACGGTAGCCTCGACTCTCATCATCATGGTCTCGCCGCCAACTTGGCCGACGAACCGGGGACGAACAATACCACCTACTAAACATCTCCGAGAGGCTGCGCCGCAGCTATGGATCCAGAATCGAGAAAGAATGCTCACATCCCCCCTCCCATGATCCGACAGCCCGTCGACTCCTACCACCGACTCATCCGCGAGACCCACGGCGTCGAAGGCGGCCTGCCGGACCCGGGCCCGTCTAGCCTCCCCGGCAGGTCCAGGTCCGACTCGCGCCGCTTCATTGCCTCGCGCCCAGATTCCGGCGCCGACTCCCAGTTTGGGAACGGAAACGTCGCATCCTTCTTCGACTCGGAGCGCCTGGCTAGCTCCTCGGCGCAATACAACAGAAGCAGCTATGCGTCGCCGACAGGGAGCAGGACGGTACGATGGCCGTTTCTTGGGAGTATTAGATCGCGGGCGAGTCGATCCTTTCCCTCTTCGCCGCAGGCCGAGTCGCCAACTGGACCCGTCGAGATACAACTTCCCTGGCGTCCCTTTTTTCTTTATCGACGGGTTCTTCTTCTTTTCGCAATTGTCTTTGTCGCCCTCATCGCAGGAATACAAGCTTCACTTCAGCTTTCGGAACGAAACGATGGCCTCCGGGAGGTCGACGACGTGTCGAGGTACTTGTGGCAGTATGGAACAACTCTGGTATTCATCCTGGTTGCTGCTTTCTGGACCAGGGTCGAGTATCAGGCCTCTGCTGCCATGCCGTGGATCAGCCTGTTGAATAACCAAGTCGAAGTCGACAAGTCTCTGATGCTGGATTACGTCTCCCTGTTTGAACCCATGGCCATTGTCAAGGCTCTGCGCAACAAGGACTGGCTAGTCGCTAGCCCTGTTCTCGTCGGATTGCTCTTCAAAGTTGTCGTGATATTCTCTACGGCCTTTATCACGCCCAGAGTCGTCACCGTTGCTAGCCACGAATCGTCAATAACTGTGCAAGCCGCCTTTTCCGATAGTCTTGACGGGCTTCAAGATGTATCATCGTTGCCATACTTCGTCATGGCATCTCTACAGACAGACAATGCAACTTACCCCAACGGAGTGTCGCCTCGGGCAGCTTACACCCCATTTGTTAGCAACAGGACCCAATTTGTTGAAATCAGAGCAGTTGTGGATGGCTTCATCGGAGGCCTTGAATGCAGCCAGGCCGAACTAACTTTGGACTCGCTGCGATTTTCGGGGGGAACCTCTGTTCAGCTCAACATGACAGTATCCGAGAACGACTGCTCCTTGAACCAAACCCTCACGAGTGCACGATTCGCGAGCACAGACAACGAAGACCTCCCGAGAACATTTTTGGCTTTTCAGGCTGGCAGCTGTGGCAGGTCTACAGAAGATGATCAACAACGAATAGTGGTCCTAGCAGGCGTCCTCGACCTTGACATGGACAAGCTCAAGAAACAGTCCAAGTCGTCCAATGGACGAGTAGAGGGCAAGCTTTCGACTTCGGCTGCCTTTTCCTGCAAGCCAAACTACTCCATCACCCAGGTTCGAGTTTCAAAATCCCCTGAAGAGGTTCTCGCGACTACGCCTGTCCAAGGCGCAACGAACACGACACTCGACAAGGTACATCCGTGGGCCGTCGCTCAAGCTCTCTTTCAAACATTCAAAACCGACACGGTTACCGCAGCACGACTTTTTGCAGCCTCCAGCCGATCCTACGATAACGACGCCGTGTTGGTGGCTGATGAGGCCATGTCTGCGGCGCTTGCGATGAGGGCAAAGGAGGAAGGGGCTTTTCCAAAGTTGGAATCACTTACGGATGGCGACACTTTGAAACAACTGGCCGAGGACTTTTACACGCAGTACTCTGCTCTGGTGTCTCGATATGCTATGATGGAGCCGACGTCTAGTTCTACAACAGCAGTTGCCAGTTACGTTGAGCGGCGTCTTATTGTGCGAGCAGTTCCCGCGTACCTGATGACGGGATTTCTAGCAGTTTGCCTGCTCTTGACCCTGGCAATGATGTACCTGGCACCAAAGACTGGATTCCTTCCCCGAGACCCCAACACCATTGTTGGCTTGGCCTCGGTGGTTGCACACAGTCATCCATTCGTTGAGTGTCTTCGAGGCATGGGAGCTGCGAACAAAGCGGCGATCAAAGCGAGACTTGCAGGGTCATCCTACTCCAGCGGAGCTGAAGGCCATGAGAAGCTGGAAGACCCTAATCAGGGATTTTATCATATTTTTGGCGGCAAGGCGCCACCTCGGGGTACTGCCCTACGACGTTTCGATTCTTCAACGTGGCGACAACCCGTAACGATACATGGGCTCATTCGATTGCTGTACATTGTCATTCTCGCGAGCATCATAATTGGTTTCGAGGTGTCGTTGCGAGCGTCACAGCGATATGATGGACTTAGGACCATGGACAATGACGCTGCGTATCTGGCATGGACGGTTGTACCGGCTCTAGTGCTTCTCGTTGTGGCCATGTACATGATTACTTTGGAGTGGTGGACAAGACTACTCGCTCCGTTTTCCCACCTGGCACGAAAAGGAGACTTTGGTGAGACAGTTGGACTGAATCTTGCTGATGCGTTGAGACATGTTGCGTTCAGGAGGGCATGGAAGATCGGCGACTTTGGCGCCGTGACAGCCATATCTGGTGGTTTCATCGCCCTTCTCGTGGTTGTTGCATCTGCTCCTCTATTTGAGCCGATGCGCCTTGAACTCGACACAAGCCTTGCCCTTCGCACTGAGGACTACTTCGCCAACAGCCTGGCATCATCTCCAGATGATCCCATCTGCACCGACTGCACCAACGATACCACAACTGCGTCACTAATACTCGCAGGCAGGGCTCCGTATCCGCCTTTTACTTATGCCGACCTCAATTTTCCCAGCGTATCTCTCGGTGAAGAGGAGAACAGCAGTGATGATCTGAGGATCAGTGTCCGATTGACGGCAATCCGTCCAAACATGACATGCCGACTTTACCTGTCCGATGAGATATCCACCAACCTTACGCTCGAGTACAAGCTGGATGACAAGATCGTCAACCCTTTACGAATCGACCTGAAGGGTGAAACATGCCGTGGAGACACGGAGCGAGACAGCAGCAACGCCATCATTGGAACCACGAGAACTGCGCTGTCGACGCCGGTTCAGGAGATCAGCGAGGATTCCACCTTGTTTGGCGTTGGACTGAGAAAGACAAACTCAACACCACAATGCTCCGACTGGTTGTATGTCTGGGGACGGTTGGTTGATATGAACACCGACGACATGTCTGTTAGCAGCATCGGCGCTCTTGCCTGCAATGAAACCATTCAGGCACTTGATGCCGATGTTGCTCTTCATGGGCCTGAGCTGCACCTATACCCAGACACCCCTCCAGCCCTTGTCGAGAGGACAACTATAAACACGACCGTTGCTATCCCGAGACTGGACTATTCGTCTCTCGTCAACGTCTCCTCCAACGCCCTGTTTGACCCGTTCTTTGCCACTTTGAACGCCTCCTGGCTCGCCGTTCCAGAGAGCGCTCTCGGTGGCACATCTGCCAACGACGCAAGACAGGTTCAATCTGCCATCCTCCTCCAACACGGCATCATAAGGGCCCAATCCC
Source organism: Fusarium keratoplasticum (assembly GCF_025433545.1). Taxonomy (NCBI): domain Eukaryota; kingdom Fungi; phylum Ascomycota; class Sordariomycetes; order Hypocreales; family Nectriaceae; genus Fusarium; species Fusarium keratoplasticum. The sequence goes on from NC_070534.1 coordinate 1,759,696, forward strand.
TCAACCTGAAGAGTCGCCGTCGTCTCTCTCGAAGGGGCACATTCCCTTCGGCAGACGGACAGAACATCATCAGCGGTGTCGACCCCGATGCACCTGTTTCGCAGGCTGTTCCCATCATTAGCGGCTCGAAACTCTCGGAAAAGGTTAGGCTTCGCCAGGACCCGATTGCCACGCGTATTCTACAGGGTCTTGTAGGTGCGTTGCTTCTACTGCACATCATGTCCTGGATCTTGATCAGAAGACTTCGGCTTCCTCGGCCGCCGACCACAATCGCATCTACTGCCGCGCTGGTCGTCGATGGTAACATGTTGAAGCTACTACCTCGAGGTGCACAGTGGCAGCCCATGAATGAACTTGAAAATGCATTCGGCGACGAGGCGCAGTTTGAGCTGGGCTGGGACGGCGGACGAAGCAGACCGAGACGAGACAGACGCAAGAGAAAAGAAGAAGGCTTCTTTGGCATCCGAGCCACCGTGACGGAAGATCACATACCAGAAGAGCTAGAACTAAGGCCTATACCACCAAGACCCGACAGGCTCAGACCAATGGACAGGGTCGGAACCGTCAGCAGGGGGACGGCGGAGCTTGGGGCAGACAGCACCCAGAGGAAGTCGGTCCTGGTAGGAAAGGAGAGCCCGCCCACCTCGGGCTCCAAGGATAGTAACGGTGCGCAGCCCAGGAAGAAGAGGTCGCTCACGGCGTGGAGCGGACCCAAGGAGATGGTCAAGGTGTGGTGGGCTTCTGCACAATGAGGGTGCTCATTTTTTGGGATGACAATGAAGGGAAACGGAAAAGTATATAGAGGCATCTATTTGTAATAGAGTCGTAATATGAGGTATGAATCTTGCTAGTATATACTTTTTTCTACTATCGATAGTTTCAAGGCATTTGATCTGCGCATTCGCATTCAGTAAAGTTCAATGATTGTCAAGTTCACGGCCAGCCATCTGGCAAAAAGACAATATGGATGAAGCTATTCAGCCCTGGTCTTGGCACCAACCGTTGGCGTGGGATGGCGGTTCAACGTGCATTACCTAATCCTCAACCGTCGGGTCACTTCGGGCCGATCAAAAGCCCGAAGCTAGAAAAAAGACGTTGCAGGTAAGAAAAAAAATTGGATTGACCGACCAATTCAGGGCGAAGACGGGACGGATTGAGGTACCTGTGGTAAATTGTCTCAACAACAAAACCTCAGGAAGTCTTTGTCTTTTCTTTGCTGATAAGGACTTGGGGCCCTGGGCATCGGGGCTGGAAGAATTTGGTTGATGGATTATTTAATGTCATAATTGTATAGACATTGCAGTTCATCAGAACTCATGACACTGTCGAGCTTGCTTGGATGCTCTCAATCCCCCGGACTTCGCTGATGTCGCGCAATGATGCCCCGAGGCGCTCAAGAGGTAACATGATGGGAAGTCCCATTTTCGCAAGGAAGCTTTCACTCTGGCGGGGCAGGAACCCAAGTCCCGTGGGCTTACAGTGGCCCCTCCCCTAAATGCCTCGCAAAACGGCGCTGGCGATGCCCTAAAACTTCCTGAGCTCGCCTGTGTCGCTGCCCTCTCAACGGTGGGATCTGGGTCTCGCGGTGGCTGCAGGGGCCTTGCAGAGGCCACGGCGCTCCCGCGCTAGGACCCGAACGGGTTTAGCACGTCCCCAAAGCTTCAAAGTACCTCAGTCGTCGGAGCTCAACGCAACTGGGACTGGACGGGACGCAAAAAACTCCACGTCGAACCAACCCCAAGAATTTCCCATCCCGTCCCATCCTCTCTCCCTCTCCCTCTCACGCAAGAGCTTCATCTCTCTCCGCCCCGATATCCCACTCCTCTCGCCTCGTCCGTGGCCGTCCGTCACGAACCTCAATTCCCCTCAATTGCCCATCTTGGCTGGTGAGTGCTTTTTCCCCCGCGCCGCTCTCGCCTGCGTCAGTCCATATTCGCGCTCGTATGTCGCTCGCTAACATCCCTTCTCCGCCATCTAGAGAGACATTAATTCCCTCCCGACAATGCTCAGCGTCGCTCTCCGGAGGCGACTCCTCGCCCCTACCCACAATGCCCTGCGAACCGGCTTCGCTGCGCATGTCGTGCGACACTATGCCTCGTTCCCCGAGCACCAGGTCGTCAAGATGCCCGCTCTGTCGCCCACCATGCAGCATGGCAACATCGGATCCTGGCAGAAGAAGCCCGGTGACTCCATCGCCCCCGGCGACGTCCTGGTAGAGATCGAGACCGACAAGGCCCAGATGGACTTTGAGTTCCAGGAGGAGGGTGTTATTGCCAAGATCCTCAAGGAGTCTGGCGAGAAGGATGTTCCTGTTGGCAGCGTAAGTCGTCCATTTTTCTGTTCCCCCTCGGGCCACTTTTCGGGTCTCGGGGTATCTTGCTCCTGGCCCCGAGCATCCACCAATTTGTTGCATCATGGCACTAACTTGTCCTCTTTCTTCTCTATAGCCCATCGCCGTCCTTGTCGAGGAGGGTACCGATATCTCCGCCTTTGAGAAGTTCTCCATTGAGGATGCTGGTGGTGCCGCCGCCCCCGCTGCCCCCAAACAGGAGAAGACCGAGTCCAAGTCCGAGCCCTCGTCCACTCCCGCGTCTACTCCTGAGCCCGAGCAGTACACCTCTTCCGAGGGCCGACTCCAGACTGCTCTCGACCGTGAGCCCAACATGAGCGCCGCCGCCAAGCGACTCGCCCGCGAGAACGGCATCAGCATCGATGGCCTCAAGGGCACCGGTCAGGGTGGCAAGATCACCGAGGAGGATGTCAAGAAGGCCCTCAGCAGCCCCGTTGTCGCTGCTCCCGGTGCCACCTTTGAGGACATCCCCATCAGCGGCATGCGCAAGACCATTGCCAACCGCCTGGTCGAGTCCACCCAGACCAACCCTCACTTCTACGTCACCAGCTCCGTCTCGGTCAGCAAGCTGCTCAAGCTCCGCCAGGCTCTCAACAGCTCTGCCGACGGCAAGTACAAGCTGTCTGTCAACGACTTCCTCATCAAGGCCATGGCCGTTGCCAGCCGCAAGGTTCCCCAGGTCAACTCCAGCTGGCGCGAGGGCAACATCCGCCAGTTCAGCACCGTCGACGTCTCGGTCGCCGTCTCCACCCCCACTGGTCTCATCACCCCCATCGTCACCGGTGTTGAGGGCCGTGGCCTCGAGGCCATTTCCTCCAAGGTCAAGGAACTCGCCAAGAAGGCCCGCGACGGCAAGCTCAAGCCCGAGGAGTACCAGGGTGGTACCATCTCCATCTCCAACATGGGCATGAACCCCGCCGTTGACCACTTCACCGCCGTCATCAACCCTCCCCAGGCCGCCATCCTTGCCGTTGGCACCACCCGCAAGGTTGCTGTCCCCGCCCAGAACGAGGACGGCAGTGCCGGTGTCGAGTTTGACGACCAGATCAGCCTCACTGCCAGCTTCGACCACAAGGTCGTTGACGGTGCTGTCGGTGCTGAGTGGCTCCGCGAGCTCAAGAAGGTCCTCGAGAACCCCCTTGAGCTGCTTCTGTAAGGTCAAGGCAGTACAACAGACCTCTAGATGCTTAAGCAACGGGGAAGGATGATGGCCCAATGGGAAGCGAGGACATGTCTTTTTTATAGAATAGGAGGAGGATCGATCTCTGGCTGGACGGGCAGAGGAGCGGTAAGGAGTTCACCCGGGACACCTCAGGGGAAATCCTCGAGAGAGGTTCACGGTGGAGGCCGGTGAGACAAAACGATGGGGAGAGTCTATGAGGGAAACCCATGGAGATTCGTCGTTCTTCCCACGCCGCAGCGCTTGTGGAGGATTTTACGAGGCCGGAAAAGCCCGTGTACAATGACCCTTGACTACTTAATGCTATATCTTTTTACCTTCGGGGGGTGTTTTGGACAAAGAATCTATTGCATATGCCCTCATTCCTCAGGTTTCCTATTCAACATTTCGCCTTGCCTACCTTGTGAAGTTGAGATGACAAGACTATAGATGCTGATTTTACCGTGAGACTAACAGCTTTGTTCCACATTGAGACAACGGGCAGACAATCTGAGTCACAAAACCTCGTGTCCCTGGATTGCTGTCGATCTTGGCGTGCTCCGTATATCGGGCGTCTCGGTGAGCAAAACACCGTCCCGAACCGTCTCAAACCGTCACGATGGGAGATTCAACCCCGCAATCGGCAGTCTCCGCGCGATATGGACAGGGCTACTTAACTAGGTAGGTAGGCAGAGATGAATATATAAAGAGGCCAGGTTCTTAATGCTCGTCTTTTCATCATGCTATTTTACCGTGTTGCCAGAGCGTCTCGTCAGTTTAATAATCGTCAACAGTTGTACTTCTCAACAAGCGCAGCATCCCTCAAAATGAGCCTCTACGACGGCAAAGTCTTCGGCTCCGCCTCCAACACGTCCAACGGCGAGGTCGGCGCCGAGACACGCTTCCACTATCACCAAGACGGCAAGATTGTGTGGGCAGAATATTCGGGCGGCTCTATCGTCCGGGGTACACTGATCGCGACTGTCAAGGACGAGGATAACAGCTTGGATATGAGATATCAGCACGTCAACAAGGAGGGAGAGATCATGACGGGACAGTGCAAGTCGACGCCTGAGGTTCTGGCTGATGGACGGTTGAGGATGCATGAGAAGTGGAAGTGGACGAGTGGGGATAGGTCTGAGGGCGAGTCTGTGATTGAGGAGGTTAGGGAGTAATAGAAGGCAGTGCAAGGAGGTGAGTTTCTATCAGCCAAGTTGCCTTAAGTTGATTTTGTTGACTAACATGAAGGTAGGAAATGACCATATACCCATCATACACCGATGATTGAAGATTTGGAATAGCTGATCAATAAGGTCGATTAAACATTATCTTTTCATTCTATCTACTTATATGATATGAATAGGAGATCAAGATCTACATACACCACACCCACCCTCACTTACAGTCTAGACTTGCTGATCCGCATTTATCCTGTTGAAACTTACCAATTCATATACCTAAAGCCTTCTTTTGACGTCTATTTTAATCCTCCTCTGTTTATCTAGGTCCTCCCGAAAAGGCCCTTTGGCGATGCCCACTTAGCGGCGACAGCAACCAAAGCTCCAAACATGGTCATGGCACCAGCAAAGTAAGACACCTCCTCAAATCTATCATACTTGTCAACCATGGCACCGCTGACGGGGGGACCGATCAGAGCTGAGAACGAGGCCAGTGCCATGCCCACGCCCATGTAGGTGCCAATGTTTTTGGGATCATCTGTACAGAGAGTGACGGCCACGGAACCACCCGAGATGATAGCGCCTGAACAGAAGCCGAAAAAAGCCGCGAGGACGATGATGGAGGCGTTGGTCTCTGCCTCGGGCCAGCAAAAGACGATGATGCTCGTGGCCGCGGTAGCTGCGATGAGGGTGTTGATGCGTCCAAACTTGTCGCCGAGAATACCAGGAATTACTCGTCCAAAGATGGACGCCCCATTGATGATAGCCACCATGTAACTCGCCAGGCTTTCGCTCATGCCCTTGGTGATGGCATAAGTTGGCAGCAGGAACAGCGGCACATACATGCCAACCATACCAAAGAAGAGCGAGATGATGAGGAGCACATACATGGGCTGCCTGAACGAGCTCCAGAGGAAGAATCGAGTGCGTCTTGGGGGGAGCCTCGCACGAATACAGACGGCGGAAAAGGCCAGGATAGGAAGCATGACAAAGGCCGTGATGCGGACCGACCAGCCGAAACCCAGGTCCGTCTTTGTGAGCAGCTTGGATAGCACGATAGGGAAGACGACAGCTCCGAGCGAGGATCCGGCGATGGAGAGGCCCATGGCGGCGCCGCGGTTGGCATTGAACCACTGCGGCACGGCGGCGAGGGCTGGGAACATGAGGAGTCCGTTGGCGAGACCCGTTAGAACGCCTTGGGCGAGCATGAACTGCCAGTATTCTTTGCAGATGCTGGTCATCATGATTGCGAAGATGTATAGCACCGCAGCAGGACGGATGAGCTACAAGTGTTAGCAGACATCATCAGGTTCAGGGGGGGTTACACACCCAAGCACCAAAGCGGTCGAATAACGGTCCTCCTACAGCGCCGGTGGCAAAGATGAGGAAGCCCTGAATAGATCCGATCCAGGCAATATCGTCAGCACTCCTCTCAGGCATCTGGTTGAACATGTAGTAGGCCTGAAAGATGCCAAAGACGTTGGTGTATCCAAGAGTGCAAAAAAAGGCTCCTGCTGCGCCGATTGCAACAAGCCATGCTCGAAGTCCACCGTCAGGAAATTCACTCTCCTCTGTCTTTTCAAGTTTCTGATCTTCAGATCCTGGACAGGTGTCGTTCAGTGTGTCTGACGCATCATTATCTGGTGTTGCTGCTCCTGAGGGCTTGGAGTTGTCAGGGGCGGACATGTTGAAGACGTCAAAGATATTGGAAAACTGTGTCTTAATGAGCTTGATTGATAAAGATCGTGATCTCTGTGATAGAATCTAATCTCCATCGCCATGATTCCAGCTCCTTATATCGTGACATTTTTACCATGGTCTTTTCATGTCGCTATTCTCACTGGCCGGTGTATTCACCCGCCACAATAATAAACCGACATGAATTTCTCAGCAGCACTTCCACTGCAGCCACTGAAACAGCCTCATCAGAAACTAATCACGATAGCATGAGCAAATGGCGGATTTCGGCAAGGATTCGATTTCTCCAAAGAGTCACGTCCAGAGCCGGCGATTTATATCCTGCCCCTCGGTGAATTGGCATCTGGCCAATCACATCGGCTCGGCATAGCGCGGTGAATTGAAAAAGCCGAACATCGAGGAATGCGTCCTCCATCCTCGTCATCTCGAGGATGCTTGCGAGTTCTTCCTCGTCACCCCCCATGGCACGGCATTTTGCATACATACACCCTGGCTTTCCCATCTCTCGGCTGATTCTCCTGGCCTCTTTGTGAATTCACCGTTCTTGTTCTCGCTGATTTTAACGGCCGAGAGAGATATGGCGCCCTCCGACTCTCTGTCGCTTGCCCCTCACGGCATCTTTTTCAGCGAATCGTTACGAGAAGACGATGGAGGATCTGCTTCTTCTCAGCAGCAGGAGGTCTTTGCGTTTCCCGTGGGGGAGGCCTTCACCTCCGGAGATGCCTCCGGTGGGACCGCCGTGCCTCCGCCGCCCGCGCCGGCTGCCAAGCCCGAGAAGAAACGGCGACGGCCGGCACTCTCGTGTGAGCAGTGTCGCCGGAGGAAGATCCGGTGTGACCGGAGCCTTCCGTGTGTCAACTGTATCAAGGCAAAGATCTCACCGTGCACGTACGCTCCAACTCACATCCCGGCTTCACGGGCAAGGAGGACCACTGCGGGCCAAGCGGGGGGCGGAGACGTCCCGGCGAGGTCGGCCCCCGTCACCAGCACTCAAGGACACTCCCCTACGACCAATGCTCGACCGGGTAGGTCCCCTTCTAGTGTTCAGAGTTCAACAATGGGATCTGCCTCGGGGGCATCGACGGTGGATGCCCTGGCTGCGAGGGTACGAGAGCTTGAGCAGAAGCTCGCAGAGACTTGTCACATCACACACCCTGCTGAAGACAAGTTGGTTGAGTGTGAGCAGAGAGAAGAGGAGGAACCGGCACCGATGAAGGGAACTGTATCCAAAACGAGGTTCTTTGGCCAGAGCCATTGGATGAACGGTGCAGACATGGTAAGTTAAGCTCACTCTACCTTCATGAGCCTCACTAATATCTCATAGTTCCCCAATATCCTCAATGTTCTTCGCAATGCAGAAGTTCGAAAGGTAGAGCCCCACGCCATCTTTCTTAAATGCAAGACCCTTGCTCGCGCCATCAAGGCGCACCGGCTCAAGCCCATCTCATCAGACAACCTGGGCAAGACGATCCCTGAGCGTCGACTCGCCGACCAGCTTGTCGACGCCTACTTCCGCACCTTTGAGGGTGTCGTCCGTATTCTCCATGGGCCTACATTTAGAGCCGAGTGTGAACGGTACTGGCAGAATCCCGATGCTGCCAGCGAAGTGTTCGTCATGCAGCTCCAGCTTTGCATGGCCATCGGGGCAACCGTTTACGACGACATCTTTAGCCTCCACTCTGCCGCCATGCAGTGGGTACATGAGGTTCAGATCTGGCTCATGCTTCCTCCCGAGAAGAGCAGGATGACCATCGCCGGAATCCAGATCATGTGCATGCTGGTCATCGCCAAAGCGTGCTGTGCAGTTGGACAGGACCTCACATGGGTGTCAACGGGAGGCTTGATCAGGCAGGCCATGTACATGGGTCTTCACAGGGATCCGAAGCACCTTGGCAATATGTCTGTTTATCGCTCCGAGATGCGCCGTCGCCTGTGGGCAACTATTCTCGAGCTCAATCTGCAATCCTCCTACGATGCTGGGGGACCGCCACTTCTCTCCTCGAAGCATTACGACACGAAACTCCCTGCTAACCTCAACGACGACCAACTCAGCGATGAGCCAGACAGCAGCAGACAGCCTACCGGCAACCCGGAGGAGCTAACCGACATGTCGGTCCAGCTAGCATTGATCAAGTCTCAGCCCCTCCGTCTCGCTATCATCAAGCACGTCAACGAGTTCCGGTCCAAGGAGTCGTACCCAGAAACCCTACGTCTCAATTCTGAGCTGACAAAGGCCTGCCGCACCCTGACAGAGACTCTCGCCGCTCTTTCGCAAGCGCAGAGGCGCAGCTCGAGGGCCATATTCAACCAGTTCCACAGCGCCCTCATCCAGATGTTTACCTACCGCTGCTTCCTATCCCTTCACCAGCCCATGCTCGCCCGCTCCGCTGAGGATCCGACATATTACTACTCGCGCAAAGTTTCGCTCGACTCATCTCTCAAGCTCGCCCAGATCTGTGGTTTGGCGACACCTCGATACCCCGCTGCACCCCCTGGTGCGCTCGACCCGACGACGTGCTTCGACAGGCTCATCACCAACGGTTCAGGGGTCTTTCGTATTGTCCCCGTGCAGACACTCTTCTCCATTGCCCTCGAATTCATCAAGAAGAAGGAGGAGCAACGTGAGAGTCTGGGTGGGATACCTCCCATGGGCTGCAGCGAGCTTCGAACCGTTCTCACTGCTGCTCAAGAATGGTCGCAGCGGCGTCTGCGCTCAACTGAAACCAACATCAAGGGGTACTGCTTCATGACGGCAGGCATAGCCCTGGCCGAGGCCATAGAAGTGGGCATGTCGCAGGAGGAGATTGATCAGGTCGTCATCGACTCAGGCGCCAAGGCCAGCTTAAGAAGCTATGAGCTGCTCAAGGAGGTTGCGGAGCGTGAAGGCGTGCCCCTGGACGATAACGAAGAGGGGATGGTGCCTACTGAGGCATCGACGGTCGAAAGCATGGAGGGCATTATGGACATGCCGTTTGACTGGATGGGAGACTTGGAATGGGACACCATGGGTGGGTTCCCTTGGTCAAAGGGCGCTGTGGGTATGCCTCAACAGATGGACTCGGTCGATCCATCTGTTGTCTCGCAGTTTTAGGCCAAGTACTTCAAGCACTGGCTCATTGGGGCTTTAGGACCATATTAATACTGGACTCGCCATGGTTATGTAGATTGCATTTGGTTTTGAACTTGGGGGCGGGCAAGATGGAGTGGAAAGACTGGTAATGGCGTCCTGGCGTTCAACATATGATGATAGAGGATACAAGACCAATCACTGCTCAGTAAACAATTAATACCCAGACATATAAATCTCAAATACATATACACAGAAGATTTTCTAGTTATATCATTTCAGTCATGTAAAGTGTTGAAATCTGAAAATTCGATTGCCCAAGTCGAGTTGTAGGGTATCTCCACAGAACCTCTTATGGTTAATGTCCAACCATCTACGAAATAAAGAATATTTCACAAAGGTTTATAATTTCAAGTATGCAAGATATAATATAAATCATCATTCATCATCCCTTTCATCAACCTCAGCTCCATCCTTCTCTTGCCACCCCTCCCTCGGCTTTGCAGCCTTTGCCAAGAGATTCCGTGTAACATCTACCCTCCAAATCTGAGGCCCAATCTCCTCATCATCCGTGCGATGCGTCTCTATCCATGTCCGGATCTGGCCCCGTACTTCCTTGTTGCTAGTGATGGTAGTCACGCCTGCTGCCCACCCGTACATAAAGATGGACAGCTTGGAGCTCTTAAAGCCACTGCTGCGTGCTACATCCTGAGCGACGCGGGGCAGCGTTCCGTTGGAGACGGCATCTGTGACTGCATCCATTTTCCAGGACTCTTGCAAGATAGTGACGGGGACCTGCACATCGGCAGGTAAGGTATGGATGGAGAGCTGCTGGAAGCGCTGGCGAATCATGTCTGAAGACATGTTCCGTATGTCGTCGTCCCATGGGACTAGTAACCTCCCACGCTCCCGCTCAGTCGCGGTCCCGACAGTCTCCAGCACGTCATGGAAGTGAATCGCAGCCTCCCAAGTGCAGACGAGCTTGCGTCCTGCCAACACTGGATACAGAGTGCGAGCCATGAGTCCACCCTCGTGGCTATTTTCCTCCTCTATCTGTGCCCGCGTTGTCCGTGACTGCCATGGCTGGGGCTGAAGGTCCGTATGCGTCAAGTCCGAGATGAGGTCAATCAAGATGGTGTGATCAAGGTTTACCGTCGACGTTATAGACGCTAATTCATCGCCCACCAGCTTCTCCAGAGCTTCATCCAAGGGAGGAGGAGGAGCTGTAATGAAGGTACTGTCCTGATCTTCGATGATAACCTCAACTAAGGGATCCATGTGTTCCAGTTGATAGAGGAAGATGTCTAATTCTTCCTCCCCACGACTTAGGTTGGAGAGAACCAGTCGTATCCGGGGAAACTGATATTCGTGGCGGTTCATCCTTGCAGCTGCAACTAACCGCCGCACGAACTTTGCAAGAGGAGTATCCTCCCACTCATCGTTGTCGACCTTGTCACCGAGTTCGTGGTCGCCCCATCCCCAACCGCAGTCAGTCATTTGGCGGGCAAGACGGTCAGGGGAGATAGCCTTGACAGCGAGCCACTCACGCCCGCCCTCGACAACGTCCACTTCAACGCGGCCTTGCTCTTTCAATAGACGGTGCATCTTTTGCTTTTCTTGACCTGCAATGTCAAGCTTTGCAACTTCGCGTTTTCGTCCGTCCTTGGATGAGCCCTGAAAGGTCTGGTTGACAGCGACGAAGCCACCACATCGCTTGAGTCGATCCCATTGTGCAACGCTGCGGCTGACCACGTTGACACTAGCATCGAGTTTCCGATCTAGGAGCGTGAGCTTCTGAGCGTCAAGACTTGTACTTGACAACTCATTCACAAGGCCGCTGAGAGTCTCATTTTCGCGCTGCAGGGTTCGAATAAAAGTTGGAAGTCCAGATGATGCGACGGGTCTAGACTTTGCTTCCAGTCTCTTTACGAGAAGCTCAATCTCGTTGATGCTGGTAACAAGGAGACGGGAGTGGCTCCTTGCAGACTCGAGCATCTGAGACTGACGCAGGGCGGTTTCTGGGTCGACATTTTGTTGAACAGCCGCCGAGGTTTGATAGTTTTGGACATCTAGCATGACGCGTACCAGAAGCTGGGTTTCTGTGAGTTGGACATGAAGGTAATTTCGCCAAATTAATTTGGAGCAACAGGCAACTCTATTCGAGATCCTAGGCTTCCATGCGAGATTCCACCGATGTCTGTATGAATCTTCCATCCATTCTATGGAGAACGCAGGGGTCCAGTTGGTTGGCTGCTCAGCCTCGTGTGGCTTGAGACTAACGGAGAGTCGGGAATTGGCAGTCCCTGGATTACAGTTAAAGACACGCGTGCGCCTGGTCTGTGATTGGTCAGCTGGCAGGACTATTGGGGGATCTTTTCGGGGCCGGGGGGGAGCTCATTTTTGGCGGAGCCTCCACTGGAAACGCTGTCCACTTCGTAAAGTACCATCCCTAGCTCTGAGAGCCAGCGTCAAGAAGGCCAAGAGGAAGATTCAAGGCACCAACATTTCCTGGCCTCGTTTGTTTATTTTGTTTATAATCGTCTCGACTTGAAGAGAAGAGGTAAAATTTACTACTCTGCAGGTCATTCTTTTTAACCTTGTTGTGTGCATACGCAATATTCCGTTTCAAACAGACAGAGGTTCGTGAGCTCTAGCTCGCCTCTCCCGCGCCGCCGTCGTCTCCTTTCTTTAATTGCCCCGTGAGAGCGACGTCAACCTTGCAACATCCTCCTCCTCCCCCCGACCCGACTCGACCATCTCGACCTCGTCCGCATTCCCTTGCCGAATGGCCGCTGGTCCTCGCTGCGCTCCCTCATGAGCTCCCTCAAATTCGTCGTGTCCTCGCTCGAGGCCATTGCCTCGTCCAAGGATGCCCAGCGCAACAAGCAGCTGGCCGAGTCCACCACAAAGGCCCTCGATGCCATCAAAGAGCAGGACCAGCTCCCCGACCCCGAGATAGTCTTCGCTCCTCTGCAGCTGGCCTCGCGATCTACCAATGTCCAGCTTACCACGACTGCCCTCGACTGCATCGGAAAGCTTATTTCTTACTCATACTTCTCCGTCCCGGGCAGCCCTCCCGAGGGAACCGAAGATGGCGCCGAACCTGCTCCCCCCCTGATCGAGCGAGCCATCGATACCATCTGCAACTGCTTCCAGGGCGAGACGACCGCTGTCGAGATTCAGCTACAGATTGTCAAGTCCCTGCTTGCCGCTGTCCTCAATGACAAGATTGTCGTCCATGGCGCTGGCCTCCTCAAGGCCGTGCGCCAAGTCTACAATGTCTTCCTGCTGTCGCGGAGCACCGCCAACCAGCAGGTAGCACAAGGTACCTTGACGCAGATGGTCGGTACTGTCTTTGAGCGTGTCAAGACGAGATTGCACATGAAGGAGGCCCGTCTGAACCTCGAGAACCTAAAGCATGGCTCTAGCAATGTCACCTTTGACCAGGCCGACTCGACCAACGGCGCCCACGATGGCCATGACCGCGACGACTCGCCCGCTACGCCGGATAATGGTTCTGCCTCTGTAGAGCCCTCAGAGAGCGCTGTTAAGCTCACCCTGAAGGATCTTGAACATCGCAAGAGCTTCGACGACTCGAATCTTGGAGATGGACCTACCATGGTCACCCAGCTCAAGCATCATAAGGAGACAGATGCTTCAGCCTCTGACCACACGGGGCACGATTCTGGATCAGCAGAAGATAGCGAGGTGCTGGACGCCGAAGATGAGGTCTACATCCGCGATGCCTACCTCGTCTTCCGATCCTTCTGCAACCTGTCCACCAAGGTTCTGCCGCCCGATCAGCTCTACGATGTCCGCGGCCAGCCGATGCGCTCCAAGCTTATCTCCCTCCACCTCATCCACACCCTCCTCAACAACAACATTGCCGTCTTCACTTCGCCCTTGTGTACGATTAAGAATTCTAAAAGCAACGAACCTACGAGTTTCCTTCAAGCTATTAAGTTCTACCTCTGTCTCAGCATCACTCGCAATGGCGCGAGCTCGGTCGACAGGATATTTAATGTCAGCTGCGAGATCTTTTGGTTGATGCTCAAGTATATGCGAGCCGATTTCAAGGTAAGTTTTTGTCGGATCAGGCGCGCAAGTCGCAAGTAGCTTACACAGATTACAGAAAGAAATTGAGGTTTTCCTCAACGAGATCTACCTCGCCCTCCTGGCCCGGAAGACGGCGCCCCTATCTCAAAAGCTTCAGTTCGTCACTGTGCTTAACCGACTCTGCGCCGACCCCAAGGCCTTGGTCGAAATCTACCTTAACTACGACTGCGATCAGACCGTCGACAACATTTATCAGACGATCATCGAGGATTTGTCCAAGTTCTCCACCACCCCTATCACTATCACCACCATCCACGAGCAAGTGTACGAAGAGATGCGGGCAAAGACGAACCCTGCGAGCGAGTGGCAGCTCAAGGCGACTCTGCCGCCTCCTTTGACTGTTGCCCACATCGCACCGCACCAGGAGCCTGAGCCTGACTACCCCAAGGAATACGCCATTAAGCGACTATCAATTGAGGCATTGGTTGAGACTCTTCGGTCCTTGGTGAACTGGTCGGCACCGATCCGGGGCGATGCCGAACCCGCGCGGAACGAAAACACCGACAACAAGGCGTCGTTGGATTACATCAGACCGTCTATCGATCCTAGTATCAACGATAGCTCCTCCCGTATTGAGACGCCTCTTCCACCATCTACTCCCATACTCGAGGATGACCCTGATCAGCTGGAGAAGGAGAAGGCGAGGAAGACGGCCTTGACAAACGCCATCAGGCAGTTCAACTTCAAGCCGAAGAAGGGAATCAAGCTGTTGCTCCGTGATGGTTTCATCGCAAGTGAAAGCCCCAAGGACATTGCCGAGTTCTTGTTGAAGGAAGACAAGCTCGACAAGGCCCAGATTGGCGAGTACCTGGGTGAGGGTGACCAGTTCAACATTGACACCATGCATGCCTTTGTCGACACAATGGAGTTTGCTAAGCGGCGCTTTGTCGATGCTCTGCGCCAGTTCCTCCAGTCCTTCCGTCTGCCAGGTGAAGCTCAGAAGATTGATCGCTTCATGCTCAAGTTTGCTGAGCGCTATGTTCTGGGCAACCCCAACGCCTTTGCCAACGCCGATACCGCCTATGTCCTCGCCTATTCGGTCATTCTCCTGAACACTGATCTCCACAGTGTCAAGGTTGCCAAGCGCATGAGCAAGGAGGAGTTTATCAAGAATAATCGCGGTATTAACGACAACGCCGATTTGCCCGATGACTACCTCCTGGGCATCTATGATGAGATTGCAGCCAACGAGATCGTGCTCAAGAGTGAGCGTGATGCGGCGGCGGCGGCTGGCAACGCCCCAGCTCCATCTGTTGGCATTGCCGCGGGTCTTGGTCAGGCTCTGTCCAACGTTGGCCGAGATCTGCAAAGAGAAGCATATGTGCAGCAGTCGGAAGAGATTGCCTTGCGCTCCGAGCAACTGTTCAAGAACTTGTTCAAGAGCCAGCGCCGGAACGCCACCAAGAGTGGCCCCAAGTACATCGAGGCAACCTCATTCAAGCATGTTGGACCCATGTTCGACGTGACCTGGATGTCCATCTTCTGGACCCTCTCGAGCCAGATTCAAAAATCTCATAACCTCGAGGTCAACAAGCTGTGCCTAGAGGGCATGAAGCTGGCTACCAGGATTGCCTGCCTCTTTGACCTTTCCACTCCCAGGGAGGCGTTCATGTCAGCCTTGAAGAATGCCACCAACTTGAACAACCCGCAGGAAATCCTGGCCAAGAACATTGAGGCTCTCAAGGTCATCCTCGAACTGGGACAGACTGAGGGCAACGTTCTTCGAGATTCTTGGAAGGACATCTTGATGTGCATTAGTCAGTTGGACCGACTGCAGCTTATTTCAGGCGGCGTGGACGAGAGTGCTATTCCCGATGTTTCCAAGGCCCGTTTCCTGCCTCCGCAAAGGACAGAAACTTCAGACTCTCGGTCTTCGACCCAGTCCAAGCGGCCTCGGCCAAGGTCAGGCACCGCCGGATCCAAGGGTTTCTCAACCGAGATTGCGCTTGAGAGTCGCTCGGACGAAGTGATTCGCAGCGTCGATCGCATCTTCACCAACACGGCAAACCTCACTGGCGAGGCCATGGTTCACTTTGCCAAGGCTCTGACTGAGGTCAGCTGGGATGAGATCAAGGTGTCAGGGTCCAACGACTCCCCTCGAACGTACAGCTTGCAGAAGATTGTCGAGATCAGCTACTACAACATGGATCGTGTAAGGTTCGAATGGAGCAATATCTGGGATGTTTTTGGCGAGCACTTCAACCGAGTGGGATGCCATAACAACATGAACATTGTCTTCTTTGCTCTCGACTCGCTGCGTCAGCTGTCGATGCGCTTCATGGAGATTGAGGAGCTGGCGGGTTTCAAATTCCAAAAGGACTTCTTGAAGCCCTTTGAGCATGTGCTTGCCAACTCGCACAACGTCACGGTCAAGGATATGGTTCTGCGATGTCTGATCCAGATGATCCAGGCCAAGGGAGATAACATCCGCTCAGGCTGGAGAACCATGTTTGGCGTCTTCACGGTGGCGGCCCGTGAGCCATACGAGAGCATCGTCAACCTGGCGTACGAGAATGTCAACCAAGTGTACAAGACCAAGTTTGGTGTTGTCATCTCTCAAGGCGCGTTTACCGACCTCATTGTGTGCTTGACCGAGTTCTCCAAGAACCTCAAGTTCCAGAAGAAGAGCCTGGCAGCCCTGGAGCTGCTGAAGTCTCTGATTCCTGCCATGCTCAAGACACCCGAGTGCCCGTTGTCGCAAAAGTACAACAAGACGGCCGCCCCAGAGGGAGCCCCTAAGTCACCGGAGATCAAGCGATCCCGATCAAATACATCGGTCGAGGAGGGCTACTGGTTCCCTGTACTCTTCGCCTTCCACGACGTCCTGATGACAGGCGAGGACCTGGAGGTGCGTTCAAATGCTCTCGAGTACTTCTTTGAAACCTTGCTCAGGTATGGCGGTGACTTCCCATCTGAATTCTGGGATATTCTGTGGCGACAGCAGCTCTACCCCATCTTCATGGTGTTGAGGTCTCGACCAGAGATGACCAACGTTCTGAACCATGAGGAGCTCTCAGTTTGGTTGTCGACCACTATGATTCAAGCACTTCGAAACATGATCACCTTGTTCACGCATTACTTTGATGCCTTGGAGTACATGTTGGACAGGTTCTTGGAGCTTCTGGCGCTCTGCATCTGCCAAGAGAACGACACTATCTCTCGGATTGGAAGCAACTGCCTGCAGCAGCTGATCTTGAAGAATGTCACCAAGTTCAAGCCTCAGCACTGGAATAAGCTTGTCGGTGCCTTCTGCGAGCTGTTTGAGCGAACAACAGCGTATCAGCTATTCACTGCCACAGCAATCAACTCAACGGCGTCGATAGAGCCCCCACCCAACGGACTCGATTTCTCCAGCACTCCGCAAACCGATGTTCCAGTGGACGAGAAGTCGCTCAAGATTAACGGCACCGAGGAGGCCGACGATGACTCGATCGCGCCTCCGTTGTCTCCCCGACAGGCCGAGGAGGACTTGCGCACACCGACGGCAGAGAGCCCCCAAGCTCCATTGGAAGAGTTTAAGCCATCATCGAACCTTCAGCAGCAGCCGATTGTTGTGACGGCAGCTCGGCGACGATTCTTCAACCGAATCATCTCCCGCTGCGTTCTTCAGCTCCTCATGATCGAGACAGTCAATGAGCTGTTTAGCAACGACACGGTCTACACACATATCCCATCGACCGAGCTCCTGCGACTGATGGCACTGCTCAAACGATCCTTCCAGTTCGCTCGCCGCTTCAACGAAGATAAGGAGCTCCGAATGAGGCTGTGGCGAGAGGGCTTCATGAAGCAGCCCCCTAACCTCCTGAAGCAGGAGAGCGGGTCTGCTGCCACATACATCTCGATCCTCTTCCGCATGTTTGCGGATAACGCACCGGAGCGACTGGAGAGCCGGCCTGACGTTGAGGCTGCTCTGGTACCTCTGTGCAAGGACATTGTTCACAGCTACTCTACTTTGGAGGATGAGAGCCAGCATCGCAACATCATTGCCTGGCGGCCGGTTGTGGTTGATGTTCTGGAGGGGTTTGCGACGTTCCCCGAGGACGCCTTCAAGACACACATCCCTGACTTTTACCCCTTGGCGATCGACCTGCTCATCAAGGACCTCACTCCTGATTTGCGAGCGGCACTCTTGGTAGTGCTGCGCCGAGTTGGAGAGGTTGGCCTTGGAATCGAGGGCATGTCTCGACCTGGTGACGATCGACGGGATAGCGTTGTGAGCCGGACTACGGAAGGCACAATTGCGGACCATGAGGCGGACGCACGGAGGATGCTGTAGGAGCGAGTCCCTCGGCGGCTGCTGACTGTGAAGGGGCGCGGGGCGTTGGATGGAATAATAGAGAATGTTGATTTTTGATGGCATTTATCTAGATAACCCCGGGTTGTCCGAGACGGCGGTAGGCCGGCCTGGGGGGTTTTGTAGTATGACTTATACCGGATGTGACAATATATGCATGTTTTATGTGGTCGAGTTTTTAAGATGAATACCTGTATCTTTTCCGTTCCGTGTCTATTTCTTGGGTATCATACAAATTGGTTCTCTCTAGGCCTCAGTCGAGTATCTGGCTGATATACCTGGCCAGAGGTACCGCTTCCTCCTCAACTGTCCGATCAGGAAGTCCTCTTAGGGAAGCCTTGAGCTGATCATCGCGATCAGCAGCTGTCTTGACCAGATCACGTACAACCTTGTCCTTGTCTGCCGAGTTGCCCGCGACCCGCATGATGCTCACAAACGTCTCGTAAAAGTCGATGAGACTCAGGTGCATGAGCATGTCCGTGGTGTCAACCATGGTCAACGCAGCCCACTGCAGCAGCCCATGGCCAGCCGGCTCAGCAGCTGCATCAGGCAAAGAGAGAATGTCCGGGAAAGGTGTCGTTGATAGAGCGCGGGGGTTGAGAGCCGCCAGACGGGGGAGGATGCGCAGGAGCCGGCCCTGGGCGAGGGTTGCCTGGCGGTCGATGGTTTCGGGTCGGCAGAGAGAGGTGATAAGAGTGATGAACTGACGGTCGAGGAAGAGAAGGCGCCAAAGACGAGCGTGGCCAGGAACACGGCGCTTGACGAGTTCGTTGCCCAAGATGCCGTTGGTCGCAGCTGATACGCCGTTGACGCCCTCACCCTCGGCGATGACATCGCAGTCTGTCTCTAGAATATCACCCAAAACTCTTGCGGCGCGTTCACCGACCCCGACGTCAGGGCTGTCGAGCCATCTCCGCACAACCTCTTCAACAACATCAGGAATGGTGCTCAAGATGGCGGCATCACCGGGAGTACGAGCCGCTTTGTGGATGATGGCCAAGGCGAGGAGGTTTGCGCCAGGAAGGGGAGAGCCCAAGGCGGCAAGAAGAGAAGGAGGGTCTGCGATGGTGAGGCAGCGGGAAAAGTTCAGGGGAGAGAGGAGTTTGATGGCGAGTGAGAGGAGGGGTGTTGGGTCTTGAGTTGTCTGCTTGAGGATTGTTGTGAGAGGAGGGAGCAGAGTTGTTAAGAGGGGAGGAATGTTGGATTCTAGCATGAATTAGCAATCTGAACGGCAGATGAAGGTACTTGTTGATTATGGGGAGAGTATAAGAGAGAAGAGACACACCATTTAGTTGAAGCTCAACGTCGTCAAACAGCTTGGCGTTGAACGGCGTCGCTGGATCATTCACCAGCTCCTCAAGATGCGCCTGCAACTCTGAAAGGCCCGTGACGGGCAAGGTTCCATCCTGCATGTTGTACTCAGGTACGAGTCTCTCCGTCATGATAAACTCTCTTTCGATGCTGTATTTGTCAAACGTCGTGATGTATTCTCTGGTGTTGTTCTAGGCAGGGGAGCTATGTAAGCTGCAAGTTGACAGGCACACTGCGGGGCATTCGTCATGGCGGAGGAAATTCCGCTCCCTTCCTCGGGCGGCCCCCGCAAAAAATCCATTCTGCGTCAAACCTTCATACTCATCATCGCAACGACTACAACAGCTTATAACCATTTTACGCTCGACATCTTTTGCTTCAACTCTCCGGTTCTGTACGAGCTTGCGCGATCTCATCAATGTCTCGAGGCGGTCGAGGAGGTGGCCGTGGTGGAAGAGGCGGCGGACGAGGTGGTAGACCAAATGTGCCTTGGGATACGGGTGAAGAACCGGATGCGCGACCTTCAGAGCTATTTCCTGTACGCATATCCCCAATATCTCGTTGCTAAATGATAGAAGGAACGCACTTTGCTGACATGTAATAGCCATATGTGGTTCCGACCGCTAGACAACTCGCGACAACCGAAAAAGCCGCCGTACAACACCTACTCCTCCTCCGGCGACAGATCCACGGCTCTCCTCTATACACCTCAAAGCGCACAGCTCTCAACGACCCGACAGCTCCAAGAAAACACTACGGACAAGCCCAGGCCAACGCCCGGTTCGGCGTCAGGAGCAAGGCCTCGCTCGACCCCTTCACCGCGGTCCCCACCTACTCGCACAAGTTTGTCCGCGAGGAGCGCGCCCTGCCAGACTGGTCCAACCGCCCCGTCTGCCGCGAGCTCTTCCCCAGCGAGTTGTACGACACCATCGACGCCGCCGCCACCACGGGGGGACCGGGCGTCAAGGGCTTTAAGCGCCGGAAGCTTGAGCTCAGCAGCATCAGCGCGTTGCCCAGCGCAGAGGAGGCGTTTGGTCTGGCTGGTGACGGTGAGGATGAGATGCAGGGCAAGAACTTGTTAGAGCGTCTACAGGCTCTTAAGGAGGAAGAAGGCGACGAGATTGCCGATCTTGAGGACGAAGAGGTCGCGGATGAGGATGATCAAGATGAGGTGTACGACGATGAAGACGCAGGCGATTACGACGCAGAAAACTACTTTGATAACGGCGACGAGTTTGGAGACGACTATGGAGACGACGGCGACGGAGAAGGGACGTTTTAAAAGAGGCCAAAGGACAAAAAAAGATAAAAAGCGACGGTTTTTTTTGTATACTTATCACGGCATTCAATCGGTTTGATACCCACGCCCCGCGATCCATCCAACGGACGCGAGAGGCAGAAGAAATAATGAGAGTTTCATCACAGTATGTATGGCTTCACTGATAGCTTCAAGACCGGAGGATATGACTGATCATCTGCTTTCTTCCATGGTAAATTGTCCAATTTGTGCTCACCCTACTCCCAGTCTTTCAAGACCTGTCAAAAGTTTTTGTATATTCGTACATGTCATAAAGACGCCTCCTTGAAGAATCTTGCTACACTCCACAACCATACACGCGACCTCTATGACCAATCCCCCTTATTCTCGAAATCGAGCTCTCGCGATACCCAATATATTGATTGATTGATATTACCTCCCAGCAATCTCTAACCAGCATCCCCCCTTCTCCTGTCCGCTTAGGCGTTCATGCTTAGGCCATACACTCCGCTGTCCACAATACCCGCTTGAAGTCGGGACAGTCGCTCGCGCGTGTCGGCAATCTGCCCAGCCTGGTAAATAATGGCGTTACCCGTATCCCTCAGCGCCAGCAGCACCTCGTTCAGCTTGTCCTGCACCACGATGCTCGTGGTGCTGCGATCGCGAAGGGAGCGGATCTGCTCGTACAGGCCGTTCTCAACGCCGGGCATATCACGCTCGATGCTGCCGCGGTACTCGTCGAGACGTGCCTTTGACTTTTCTATGTCGTCGCAGATGCGGTTGAAGTAGGTGATGAGATCCTGCGCATCTGCGTGCGTCGACGCGGCGTCGCCTCCGTTCGAGTTAGCCGTCGGGGCCTGGCTGGCAAAGAGGCCCGTCTGGTGGTAGTGCGCCGGCAGCTTGAGGTTGTCGGCGCCGCGGAAGCACAGCCGGGCGTCGGCTGCGTTCTTCCGTGTCTGGTCATGCAGATTCTTGACGGTGTTGACGTCGTTGTTGAGTGCCGCATCGACAATGCGGAACTTGGACTCGACAAAGCTGACATCTCGGCCGAGCTGTTCAATATCCTTCTCGTGCTGCGGCATGAACTCTCCAATCTCGTCCCGCATCTTGATCACCCTCTGGATGCCCTTGTCCAGCAGCGCAATCTCATCTTGTACCGGCTTGGCCAGGTCGTCGAAGCGTGTGCGATGGCGGATGTTGTCGTAGTTGATTTGGACGGCCGATACCTGAGCTGCCGGCTGGCCGAATGTGCTTGTGTTTCTGTCATGAGTCAGCCAGACTGTCTGTAGCTTGAAAGTTAACAAACTTACTGTGCTGTTGTAGTCTGCTGAGCGGGTGCAGCACCTCCAAAGAGACCACCTCCCACTGGCTTCTGACCACCAAAGAGACTCGTCGTGCCTGTGGCGGGTGCCGCCTGAGCAGTAGCAGTGTTTCCAAACAGACCGCCTCCTGCTGGCTTCTGACCCGTAGGAGTTGGTGTGCCTAGTGAAGTGGCTGTGGTCGTCGCGGACAAGAGACCTCCTGCTGGGGTCTGTTGTGTTGCTGCGGTGTTGCCAAAGAGACCAGTGCCAGTCGCCGCAGGCTTCGCAGCTGTGTTGCCAAATAGGCCTCCTGTTGTGGTCGTGGTCGTCGCAGGGGCAGCCCCAAAGAGACCGCCCGTGGCAGGCGCAGCAGTCGCTGCTTGGGTGTTCCCAAAAAGGCCGCCACCAGTTGAAGCTGTAGTGCTTGCCGCTCCACCGAAAAGACCCGTCCCCGTCTTTTGCGCGCCGCCGCCAAAGAGACTTCCCGCCGTCGACATGGTGCTTGCTCCGGCTGGCGCTGTCGTGGTGTTGTTGGGGGTATTCGTAGCTGAACCGAACAGAGTGCCGGCAGCTGAAGGCTTCGAAGCGGTGGCGCCGCTGTAGACAAGAGGAAAGCGCACCGGTCAGCAAAAGTGAAGGATGGTTGAGGTCTTGAGTCGGTCGCTGGGTGGATGCTTTGTTTGGTTTGGTGTGGAGCTTACAAGGCGTTGGCCGCGCCGGTGTTGATGGTTAGACCGCCTGCTGGGCCGCTTGCTGAACGGGTCAATGACATGCTCAGGGCAACAGAAGAGGCTCCTTGAGCAAGCGCGACGCTGTCTTGGAGGCTGGATTCACGCGACACGACCGAGTTGCGAGGCTGCGACAGGGTAAAATGTTCCAAGCTTGAGAGGCCTAGCGAAAGCTGTTTGGGTCTGGATTGGCGCTTGGACCAGTTGGGCTCAAGGTGAGTGTCGGTCAGTCTCGGTCAGTACCTGCAGCGACGGTGAAGGAGCTGGCCGGAGAAATTTCGGCGCGCCGGGCAGCTCATGGACCTCGAGAGCTTGGAGCTTGACGTCTTTGTACATATATACACCCAGCTTGCAACCACTCTTTTCTTTCACCGCCCACTTTACAAAACAGTCTCAATTTCTCGTCTTAATGGTCGCCAACATGGATATCGACGAGGACGACGATCTCTACGTGCCCGAGGAACCCAAGGCCCAGGGCGCAACCCCAGACGACAAGCCCAAGGCAGACGATCTTGAAGAAGGCGAAGAGGAAGATGAGGGCGCGGCCATGGACGAGGATGATGACGACTCAGTGGGTGCTTTGCTACTCCATACCATACACGCTCTCTAACCCGCCATTGTAGGATATTGATATCATCACCGAACGAAAAGATGGCTCCAAACCAGCTCCTCCTTCGTACGTGAAACTCTGAATGCGCCGAGGAGCAATACTAACCGGTCGACCTCGTGAATAGCCAATCCAAATATAGCGATATTCGGAATATTCCTCAAAGATCAGCCTCGAATGACTCGCCTTCACAATCAGCACCTGTCAAGAAGGAAGGCGAGTCGCGACAATCCAGCTCGGTCAACGTTGCTGCGCCCAGCGCCGACAAGACCTCAGCCGCTGCCTCAAAATCCACGATAGACGTCAACGCGATCCCTGTTCACGCTGCTTCAGGGAAACCCATCACGCAAGTCAACATTGACGAAGGTTAGTTGAAGCCCCCTCCTTGGCCCCATGTCTAAGACTAACATGACGCGACAAAGATCTCCCAGAAAACGACAAGCCGTGGCGCAAGCCTGGTACGGACATCAGCGACTACTTCAACTACGGCTTCGACGAGTTTACATGGGCACTTTACGCCGCCAAGCAAGAGGCAGTCCGAGGCGAATTCGGCGCCGATGTTTTTGCCCAGAACAATAAGAAGATGATGGACGAGTTCAACATGATGATGATGGGCGGCATGGCCATGCCAGGTGGTGGTAGCGGTGGCAACTCGGCTGCTGGTATGCCCGGAATGGATGGCATGCCCCCTGAGATGCAGGCAATGATGCAGCAGATGATGGCCTCGGGCATGGATCCAAGTCAGATGGACCCCAGCCAGATGAATGCCATGTTTGCCGGTATGCAAAATGCTGGTGGTGCTGGAGGACAAGGCAGCCAAGGAGGCCAAGGGGGCAACTTTGGAGGCGGCTTCGGCGGGAACCAGAGCAACTTTGGATACGAACAGAACATGTCGGGCGGAGGTGGAGGTGGAGGACGGGGAGGATTCGGCGGAGGTCGTGGACGTCGTGGAAGGTGGTGATCATTGCCATTGCAATCGTAACAATATGGACTTTGTCGATTTACGGATTGGGGAAACCTGGCGTTGGGGCTTGTTGCCGATAGGCCTGGGACGATGATAGAATGGTCATCAAAGGCCTAACTGACTCGAGTGAGAATATCACTGAGCTACAGACTTGAATAGTCGTCTCTTAAACATCTTTCTGCCTTGAACTTGTTCTCCTAGTCCAATCTGACCTCTACAACTTTAGCTGGCTCAGTCTTGCCATCTACAGGAGTCGCATTGCCTCCAGCTGTGGCAACGTAGAGCACCTTTTCTCCTTCACCAAACACACACGCCGTCGATCCCGCAAGTGTCATGGCCTTTGACTCTCCTGCGACTGTCGCCACATCCCCTCCACCTGGTGGGATCCGCGCCACGGTGTTTGTGACATTAGTACACACATAGACAGTTCCATCGTGTGCCACGACGAGGTCATCAGGGACGACTCCTGAAGCAAGCGTCTCCACGGTGCCTGCAGGCTTTAGTTCATGTGTGACGGGCACGCGGTACACCGAGTACCGGGTCGTGGTGGTGTAGTAAACGTGGATCTGCTCGGCCATGCGATGGACTTTGAGACCGTTGATGCCAACCTGAAAGGGCGCACCGGCAGGTATCTCCATAGTCTCGTCTTCCAGTGCAATTTCGTACATTCCAGATGTGACGTCGAGTCTGTACACCTTGCCGTTCAAACAATCTGTAAGCAGAGTCGTATTCTCATCCCACGTTGCCATGCCGTTAATCATGGCAATCTCAGGTGTGTCGGTCACTTTGGTAACCTTTGGCTCTTGGCCCGTCAAGTCTGCGAGCCACACACTGAAGCTACCCGCCTTAGCCCCCGTGCCGCCCGTCATGTCATAGATACCAGCGCCGATGGCAAACACATCTGGTCGTAGGGCGCAGATGCCGGTTAGGGCCTGCGATGGGACATCTTTGGGAAGTGGAATTCGGAACAGGAGAGAGCCGGAGGAAGTGACAGGATCAACGGCCCAGACTTCAGGGACGTCGAGACGTGTTGCTAAGATGGTGCCGTTGGGTCGGATGGAGATGTTCTCGAACCAAGTTGGCTGCGAGGAAAGCTGAAAGAGGGTTTTCGTCGAGGCCATTGTGAGGTTTCCGATGCTTACGCGTCTTGTAAACAGAATGAGAGGTTATCTGAAACGAAATGCAACGTCATGGTGAGAGTCTTTTATACTTAACTACGTCCTCCATAGGGCGCTTACATGCCTTAGCTTGGTCGTCTTCCTAAGGAGCCGATGTCAGCATCTTACAGACTTGGCCAGGATCTACTCAGTAGCTGCCAATGATATCCCTAGCCTCCGCCATGAAGCGTCACATCTTGGATATGTAAGCTAGCAGGTTTTGCCAAAATCGTCACTGGAAGTTGAGCCCCCGGAGACAAGGCCCACCACTCCGAACAAGTCCGCCGGTGTGTGGGGCAGTTCACGGGGCTGAGGCCGATTGGTAAGGCCGGGCGCCGTGGAATTCTGGGAAGCTTCCAATTATATGAAAATGCTATATACAGGCAGCATTGAAAAAATGTAGCACAAATAATGCGTAGCAAACTCTGGTTAGGCATTATTTAAGAGATCTTGCCACGTCTATAAAGAAAGTCTAAGGCAAACCGACTCAGTGTGAACAAACGGAGTGGGTTTCTTCAAAGCACATATAGTGGTTATTTTGATGTATCTACGGTATATTCCTCCTATCGGGGCTTCTTTTCTCTAACTATGGAGTAGTGTAAATAGCAAACCACGATATGAGCGCCCCAAGATTGTCAGGCGCCATGTAGTGACCGTGATGGCTCATGGCCAGTTACTTTTAGTGACCTCGGAAATCTCAGCCAACAGCTTGTGAAGCTCCTTCAGCTCAAAGTTCTCCTCACACCACTTCT
The DNA here is from genome assembly GCF_025433545.1 of Fusarium keratoplasticum. Taxonomy (NCBI): domain Eukaryota; kingdom Fungi; phylum Ascomycota; class Sordariomycetes; order Hypocreales; family Nectriaceae; genus Fusarium; species Fusarium keratoplasticum. The sequence goes on from NC_070534.1 coordinate 1,785,636, forward strand.
CAAATTCCTTTCCATCAAATCCAGCTTGCCCGGCCTCGTACTCAACCACTCCGTCACTAAAGACGCAAGCATACGAATCCGCATCAAGCGGGTTCAGAGCGAGGCCGCTGATTCGGACGCCGTCCTCTTGAGCCTGTCGCAGTGCCCTCTCTAGAGCGACATACCGGCCTCGGAGATCGAAGCGGAAGCTGCCGTCGCGGTACTGGACCACCCATGAACCCCCGTCGCCGAGCCAGAGACCCTGAACGCCAGATTGCGCGGCGCCTGGCGTCACCTGCAGAGCGTCGCGGACCGTGTCGGCGGGGAGCTTCCACTTCTCTTCGTCGTTCACGGTACGGATGTAGAACGTGCCGTCAGGGCCGAAGCAGAGAAAGGCTGGGCGCTCGACTTGGTGGTCATCGCAGAAGTCGGCAACTTTTTCGTAATCTTCCAGGTCACTGCTGTCTGACAAAGAATGAGCACAAGACTGTATCTAATAGAGGGTAAGGGGAAACTCACTCATGGCGGCAACTTCGCCTTCGCGGATACGCCTGCAGCGAAAGTATCGTTCATTGGGTCCAAGCACGATGTACTCGGTGGTATACGCTCCGTGCACATGGTCAAAGTCCAGTTCATTGTTTTCCTCGACAGCTTTGGGGACTCGGCTGAGAGAGCAAGTCAGGAACACACCACTTACATAATATATCGCAGGATTCTTACCCATAGCTTCTAAAGCGTCCGCTGAAGAAGTAACTGTCTCCGCAGAGACTCAGATTGGAAGGTTCGTGGGAATAGTCCTCTTCGGATGGAGGCGCGATTCTGGTCATCGCGCAAGGGAGGTTAAAGTTCGATGTCATGTTGAAAGACACGGGGATTCTTTCTCGAGGTTTGTAGTACACGTGGGAGTCTGCTTGTCAAGTTTATTCTTGTCCGAGAAGAAGTCTCCTTGAGGAAACTTCTCCTGTTCTTATGTTAAATCCGAAGCAGTGAGCCAACGTCCTCTGGAAACTGTACAAGTTGATCACGTTTCATGAGGCAGAGCCGTTGCCTTGAACAAGTCACAATGGTACCACAGAGGGTTTGTCAGACACGGCTGAGTTAAAGGACCGACTCAAGTAGTGATGAGGGTTCGTCACTTGAACGGAGATTTCGCAAACCTGTGGGACAGATGCTGTACATTGTCCTCCCTGAATAGCGACTCTGGGAGGAATCGACGGTAACTCACAAGTGCAATCCGAGTAACAAAGTGAAACAATGTTTACCTATGGAAACAAGATCCATTCCATTCTTAGAGGGTATCAATCCGGTCTCGCTCTCAACCTCTAGCGACTTGTAATACACATCTATCTCTCTTCATTATGAACCTATAGCTCTCGAACCATCTTGATCCTTATTATCATGACCAAATTCAGCGACAGTCAAAAACTCCAGGTACTGTGTCCGCCGGTTTTTCAAACAGTCTGTCCCCCCATATAGGTGAATAAAACAACCAAAGTAGAGAAATCACGCCAATCCTTTGCTGTAGACAATCACTCGTCTAGGTGGGAATGAACTTCTGAGAGTCCTTCTCTTGTTGCTCAAACGACTGAGAAAAGGCAGCCAGGCCAGCAACGATGCCAGCAGCCATGAAGCAAACCGAAATGATGGACCAGATGACACCCCAGCACTGCGAGGAGCCGCCGTACCTCTTGGCGAAAACGCTGGCGTCGGAAGAGTTTACTTTACGCAGGATCAGATCGTCGCAGATATCCCACACGCTGTAGAGCGACGACATGACGCCAATAAAGAGCACGACGAAGCGAAGGGCCTGGGCGTGTGAAATGAACCAACAGGCGATGAGGAGGCCGACGGCGAGCAAAATAGTAAGGATCGTCAGCCAGTCTCGCTTACCCCACCACAGGGTCAGGAGGAAGCAGACGGCCAAGACGATGCTAGCTACTTTGCTGGCGACAATGTTGAAACCGCAAAAGGTCAGGAGAGCGCCGATGATGGAAGAGCCCAGATAGCCAGCTGGTAGAGTGATGGCGCTCTTGCCGCCAATCATGTGCGTGACACCTCCTTCGTTGGGATCGAGGCTGATGGACTTGACCTTGCCTCCAGTGAGCACAGCCGTGATGGCATGTCCAAATTCGTGAAAGGCGATGACCAGCATCTGCACAGAGTCAGCTACATCTCCGTCACCTAATAACCGTTGACAAAACATACCTTGAAGGGCCAGAGAACCATGCGGACATAGGGAACGTTCCATAGAATCGCAATGACGACCACGTAGACGGCGATGATGCCCAGCGTCACCTGTTGCGTATGTGTAGGGTTCTGAAGATCACGCCGTAGCAGACTGTTGGCGACATCTTCAACGCCATGGCCGATGCCGTAGGGCTCACTGGAGGGTGCGGGAGCCATATGTGTGTGTTTCTTTCTTTGAGTCTCGCCTGTTTACTCTTGTTGCGGGGGAGATGGGGTTTATGCGCCCTCGAGGTGTCAATGTAAACAAGGTCTAGACAGGTCGCTAAGCCAGAACAAACGAGAGAAAGGATTATAGGTTGAACAAATCGAGAATGATGCAAGGTCTGAAAAAGAAGTTTGTTTGCAGATGTAGGATTTTTACTTCCCCTCCATCACGCGCGAGCGCCTCGTACTCCTCCTCCTCTTGCCAAGATTGCTTGGAGGTTGACGCGGCACTCGAAAAGAGGCGGAGCTGAAACAGCGCCTCACTCGAGTGTGGCTGGAAAGTAACGGCTCATGTCCTGCGATTGGTCGGATATTAATAGGGCTGGGGTTTTCGGCCAGCCCCTGCCAATCATGCCTTTGTTGAAGCTGGGCGACGTCATCGTCCGCGCGCCGGACAGTTTTTCTCTCCCTCACCCACGGACAGGAACGCTCGAGTTGATGATCAAGGGTCCATCCATCAAGGGTTCTTTAGAAGTCTGTTTCTTCTCTTGCAACCACCATCTTGAACCATAACCCATTTTCTTTCCGTGAGCCAATCATTCACTGCCTGATGGACCCTCAATCGTGAGAACCATCCAAATGCAGAACAACTCCGTGACAATGTTCCTGAGCATCATGAATCTTACCAATGTCACTATTCATGACTGGCCATTCTCATCCTGGTCACCGTCTTTCTCGCTCGGCACTTGAGCCGAAAGTCCACATCCAAACGTGCAAAAATCCTCCGGAATGGCTTCCCTTCAGCATCACAATACTAGACGTCTGGTTGAATTTGCAAACGCCAGTCACCACGGTCGGAAAGTCAATATTATCAACGCTATTCGACTCACAGACTATGTAGCTAGACATTGTTTTCCTTGAAGACGAAAGAAGCCATCATGAAGGGTCCAATTTCTTCTGGGCCGCCCCCATGACTATCCTGTGTCCTTCTCCAACAATCCCAGTTCTGTGGACCCGAAAACAACCCCCCCTCCGTCAGGATTTGCAAAATCTCAATCCTCATGATACACGGCCCCTTGACCCTTGGGGGTAAGAAGTTGCATTGATAAGATATAACCTAGCCCAAGGGCTCGGGTAATTAATTATAAATGGCCATCTCTTCCGCCGCGCCCCAGATCCCGCCTCTAGAGCCCTCGTCCCCAATCTTCCAGCGAACCCGAGCCGCCCTCGCCGCCATCATGCCAGCCGACTTTGACAAGCAGAGCTACTGGCACAAGCGCTTCGCCTCCGAAAAGGCCTTTGAGTGGCTCGTCAAGTCGGCCGATTTCATGCCGCTAGTCGAGCAGGTCCTCGAACGGTTGGACCCGGCCACGGCACGGATCCTCCACATCGGCTTTGGCACCAGCGACCTTCAAAACCACTTCCGGGCCCGGGGCTTCCGCAACCTTCTCAATGTCGACTACGAGCCTCTCGCCATTGACCGCGGCCGCGAACTTGAGGCACAGGCATTCGGGGATGTGCAAATGCGCTACGAGGTTCACGATGCCACACAGCTCGACCTAAAAGAAAAGTTTGATCTCATCGTCGACAAGAGCACCGTTGACGCTATTTCATGCGCCGGCGAGACCCCGCTACGCCGTATGGCCGCCGGCATCCGGAATTGTCTCACCGATGGCGGTGTATGGGTTTCCCTCAGCTACTCTTCCTCGCGCTTCGACCTTGATGACCTACCTTTTGACATCGAGGTTCTCGCCAAGGTTCCTACGCCTAAGCTACTACCACATGATCCGGACCTATACTACTGGTGCTATCTCCTCCGGCCGAAGCGAGACACGCCCTTCGACTCCCCCGCCGCAATGGACGACAATCCCGCCGGGGAAGGCTAATGCACCGGCGCGCGATGCATGCAGGCCGGGCATTTATCAAGGGTGTATTATACACACCAAAAGGAATGGAAACACTGATCCCTGTTCACGACCCCCCGATTTCTCGGTTCGGTTCGCCTCTGGACAATCAAACTTGACGAGTTCGCGAGGCGGGTCAAAGCGCTTGGGTCGGCTTGCCGAAGGATTCAAAGCCACGCCAAGGAGCTTTAAATCCTACGAAGTAACCCTATGCCCGAATTTAGCTTGACATTTCTCGACACATGAACCTCGGATGAACGTCAAGACGAGAGAGAAGCATTTAGAGGGCGAATATAGTTGGAGGATTACTTGAGGAGTCTGGTAGATCAAAAGGGAACATTTATTTTGGTGATAACCATACTATCCCATGTCCATATAGAACGCCGTGGTTTATATCCCTTCCATGCCTGTCATGCTGGATGTCCTGTGATTTCCTTCCCTTTCTTCATGAATACCATTTTCGTGATTCCCGCATTGCCATAACGCCAAACATGCCAAAAATTCACTATGAGCCCGACGGCCACGATCTTGGTTGCTCTCGCGACGGCCAGGTATCCATCTCAAGCGTCGACGTCCCGCTGTCGGTGTCTTTGTGTCGTTTTCCGCCACTAAAAGTGCCCGCTTCGATGTCGATATGGTCATCCTGAATCCTCACCCCTTTGCTCCCTCGCTGCAGGCTGTCCGTCCAGGTCCGACTAGCCTTTTTAGGACTCGTGATAACCGTTACTACTCCTCCTTGGGCGGTGCCAGGCGGATACGCGTGCGAGCCTGTCTTGTTGTAGTAGCTGCTGCTCTTTGACCGAAAGATGCTCCTGAAGAGTGGGCGCAATGCCGGCACGCTACCACAGATGACACCCAAGTTTGCCTCTACGGCGGTCCAGATCCAAAGATAGAAGCCCTCCCAGGTGACATCGTAGGTCTCGTCCGTCACGTAGTGTGTCCAGTATGCGCGCATCGAGGCCGCGAAAACGACAACAAGGCCAAGTGAGAAAACCACAATGAGGGCGATGCGTTGCGAAAGTGGTAGCTTCAACTTGAATAGTGTTGGTAGAGGGATAGCGCAGACGAGTAGGTCGGTAACAACTGTGGTAATAGCTTGGCTCCTACAAGGGGTCAATGGCAGGTCAAGTAAGGGGCTATTGAGAAACCTACAGCACGCTAGGGCCTTCTGCAGAGCAGCTATCACCGCCTGTCAAGCTCCAATAAGCAGACATTGGCCTGCAACAGTCAGCCATTAAGTCTAGCGAACAGCTGGGCGTGTATCCATGAACATACCGACATTGTGTCCAAAGCACAATAAGAAAGATAAAAATCAAGGCGGTAACCAGGCCGATCGATCCATAGGTCACGCGTCGAAGCCATGAGTGAGCCGGAGCAATTCGGAGATAGGAAACGAGAATCGAGTTCTTTGCGAGACCGGAAGAGAACAAGAAGAGTGTCTGGGCGGCGATGGACACCTGTCGACCTTTGACGGCTTGGGACTCTTTCAGATCCCACACATGAATGTTCCATCCGTACATCTGAGCCGCCAGTATCACACAGATTGTAACGCCAATGCCGAAAACCTAACCCGGAGTGTTAGCAGGGGGGCGGCGATCACCATGCACATGCTCGCTGGACGAGCCGAGGTACAGATCTGGGGAAAATTCTTACCATGGCAGCCAACATGAGCCAGTCATCGAGGCCACTTTTGTTGACCTTGAATATCCGGACATAGAGTCGAGCCAGGAGAGTGAGAACAGCGACCGACATGATGGACACCTCGACAATGAGCAGGGCGGGCCCACGGTGATCCGGGTTGTCGTAGTTTGGGTGAGGCCATGTGGCCATCACCTCTGGAGGCGGGTTACGCATGGTGCTGAGACGCTCAAGTGAGCATCAAGAAACCAAAGCTCTAAAACAGTAGAATGAGAGCAGAGACCGGCGGCAGCGGGGGTGGGAGCTGCGGAAGCATCATTATAACTACAGTGAGTCGGTCTCCATCTTCGCCTCCACGCCGACCCGCCTCCACGACCGGGCTGGGAAACAGGAGCTAGGCTAGGGCATGGCATCCCAAGATTCTCAGTCGACGGGGCCACGTCTGCAAACCATCCATCCATCCATGGATGCGCGTCTGGGTTTATGGGGAGTCAGTTCGAGATGCCTGGTGTCGCATGACGGTGGGCTCTGCTAGGCTCGGCTTGGCTTGGGTGATGGCTTTCAGAACCCACGGCTAGAAGGACGCCATCGGTGGTCGATGAAACGGTGGAGATCCAGGGCCCCAGGACAAGGGACGACTAAGACTAGCGGCCGAGCGCATCGGAGGCATTAACTCGATCCATGATGTTGATTGCCGACTCGAGGCTATGTGGCCGGGCAGCTTCACGGAGCATGTCCGAACAAGGTTTGGTCCGGAGGAGTCCAAGGGCCCGAGGGAGGGGGCGGGGGCCTCCGCGGCCTTGAGAGATGGATGGCGATTTTCAAAGAACGATCCGAGGCCGGGGTGCTATGAGCATGAGAGGCAGGGCAGAGTGCAGACTGGGGTCAGGTTGCAGAAGGCGATGGGGCCTGCAAGACGAGACTCGGTTGGTATCAGGGCGTAACTGGCTGAGAAGCTTCGACACTGATGGAGACAAGAAGGACCGAAGACGTGGTGTAAGCTATGACTTAACACTTGATGAACCAACCAAACGCCATCGACAGCTATTTGTTAGTTCAAGACGGTCCTGCAGATAAAAATTCGAAGCCAGGATATCCTCACTTCTTTTGCCGTCGGCCCAGCCCGTGCTGTGGGTTAAAGTGCTGCTCAGACAAAAGCAGTCGAGATCACCTCCAAGACAAGAAAGCAACATGGTCCATGTCAAAGCACACACCATAGCTTGCTTCAGGACATCTCTCGGCAAATGTCGTATATCCAGGCACGAATGCATCTGGCTCAACCAGGCAAACGGACACAATGACCGTCACACGCCACCGTACGATTCACACAAAGATGACGGGCATCAGGGCCGTGCCGCCCAGGGGAAGGGTACGGAAGGGGAAAAAGTCGCCTCAGGGGCGCCTCTGTTGGTGCTGCCGATCATTCGTCCGGATGGGGGCCGGGCCTCGTGGCTTTTTTAAGGTGACCTTGTCGATGGGTTTCCTTTGAGAAGTCGTGTGTCGAGGTTTCCATGAGGGTTTGTTTCTCGGCCGTGTGGACCTGAAGAGCAAGCAGGTCCGGGCGAGAGTGGAATAGTTTGCAAGACGACGGGCCTGTGCTCCGATAGTGTCAGACATCACGTACGGCACGGCGAGAATGTTGGGCCATGATCATGGCATCGCTAAACTCGAAGCTTGGTCTGAAGGGAAATTACTTGTAGGTAGATCGAGATGCAAGAGAATGGATGGATCCATCATGATATCCGGACTGGAGTTGAACCTGAGGCACAACCTGAGGCACCAAAGGCTCGGTTTTGGAAAGAGCGACGCACGGTCATGGGTCACAACTGAGGTTATCCGTAATGGAAACACTTGTTCCTTCCAACTTGAGCACAAGTCTGGTGGTGCAAGTGCAAGTGCCCCAGAGCTTGAAGGGCACTTGCCTAAACAGGCAGGCATCCAGTTTTTCACATGGAAGTTTTTAAAACGCATTCTTGCTGCAGGGGAAGGCGCCCTTTTCTTTTGACAAGACAAGGATCATGTCGCGCAATGTTACCCCAAGATCATTTTTTCTTTTTTTTTCTGGTAATTTTTCCTGTCACTCTCTGCAAATGACTCGAATACAACATTCCGGTGTGGCACAAAAGACCCTGCACTGGGATATGAATCCTGAGATCTCTGGCCTCGGAACTGTCATCTTGACTTGGATGGACGTTATTTCCGCGGGTCCCGAGTAAAAAAATTTGACATCCAAGGATGCTGCGTGGCAATTCCGATAGATTTGTGAGTTTTATATCCGAAAATGTCTTGTTACTGCGCTTCCAGGCTTTTCAGAAACTCGTAAATGTGGTCCATCTGCTTGGGCACCTTGAACCAATGACCCTCTTGCTCTGCACCTGTGTACTCTCGCCAGTCAACACTGCACCCAACTCGACTCAGGATGCGCGCTGCTTGTCGCCCTAGGTTGACGTCGACATAAGCATCGTCAACGCCATGTCCCATGAGAACAGGGATGGTCGACTGTCGCTGAGAAAGTGACTTCATCATGTGTTCCACAAACTCAGAGTCGTAATGATCTCCGTCCAGCATCTTCTCAGCATCATCTCCAAGCGGCATCCATGTGCTGCTCCCCACAAACCCACCCAGCCATTTCCCCGGATCATCATCACCATTCCCTTCGCCCATCAATGACAGCACCGTCCACATGCCGACCGCTCCCCCTTGACTTATGCCCCCCAGAATCACCTTGCCGTCCCCCAATCTCGTCCTCTCCTCCTGCAGGATACCTCTCACATGTGTGACCGCCTCTTTCAGCCCCTCGGAATCCCCACCACCATCCCTGCCGTCCCTCAACTCAAACCACATCGGCATAAACTCTTTAAAGACTTCGCTCCAGACTTGCCTTGCAGCGGGGAAAACCCACCGCCAGCCCGGTAACGCCTCCTGCAACGACCGCCCGTCTGATAGGACAGACGAGTCCATCAACTCCTCCGCAAACTCATCCGCGTCACTGCCTCTGCCATGCAGGAAGACTATCGTATGCATATGAGGATAGTCGGGATGGTGGTCTAGCACATGCGCCGGTCCGTATCCCTGCGTCGAGTTCGACGGCGTCGTAGCCGGGTCTTGGACCGAACGGAAGCCGGTTGCTTCGGGCTGGTCTAGCACTTGATGATCGTCATCTGTCATGTCGGTTGGTCGGGTGGCGCTTTCACGGGCCAAAATGAAGGCCGCTTCTTCGGCAATGCCAGTCTTTGCTTGGTTAGTGTCAAAGTGATGAGAACCCCTGGTTGTGCAGATGAAGAAATCCTCCATGTTAGTCATCCGTAATGAACAAGACAACCTACATACCCTGACCACAGAAGTTGAGATTACTTTTCAGTGGTACGAATTCACAATGAGGCACAGTAAATCTACCGTAATAATATTACGAGATTCAACACTACCTAATAAACCACTACCCAACCACGGTGCAAAGCCGCGCTCAACCACGGCTCTTACGGTATTCAAATTCCCAAACGCCCCAGTGAACCTCAACTGCGTTTGCAATTCCTCTCACTAAAAACATCTAATCAAGAATCAGTTGTAGACAACATCGTGAATCAACATCATCGACCTTCAAGCCGAGTTGCTGCTCTCCCCGTTGCTTGGCTTGACCTCTATCTCTGTCTCTGTTGCAGTTGTTTCCAGTCGGTATAGCTCTGGCATGGACTCGGGGTTGCGGCCCATGATCTTCTTTGTGTACCAGCCCAGTCGCTTAACATAGTACTTAGCATGGTCTCGGTTGCGCATGCTGAAGACAAAGTCCAACTCCTCCAGTGACAGAGCCTTGGTTTCCGGAAGGAGGAAGTATGCAAAGACCAAACCGAACATGTTCCATGACGCATACCAGAAGAAGGCGCCCGATGTTGTAAAGGCAGCCTCCATAGAAGGCCACGTGAAACTGAGGAGAAAGTTAAAGGCCCACGTAATAGATGTCGCCGAAGCCATGCCCAGAGCCCGAATATGTAGTGGAAATGCTTCCGCGCTGTAGGTGAATGGAACTGGACCAAGGCCGGGGGAGTACACAGCCATAAACAGGTAGATGCCAGTCGCAAGAAGCCCCAAGCGGACAGGTCCCTCCGGAAGATAAAAGTTTGCGCCAGTCCAGAACAGACAAATGCTCATGAGAGGGAACGTCGACAGGAGAAGGTTTCGGCGGCCAAAGGTATCGATTGTCCAGATTGCCGGCAACGCAAAGAGCCAGTTGATGGCACCGCCGCCGAATGAGATCAGCAGAGCCTGCGACTGTGTGTATCCTGCATCCTTAAAGATCTTGGTGCTGTAGTACGCAATCACGTTGACTAGGATCATGTTAGCCCAGCTCATTACTCATCGGGGGTTTAGGAGGTACATACCACCACAGAACTGCTGCATCAACATACAAAACCAGGAAGACTGAGCAGCTCGCCAGTTTCTCCTGACACTAAAGAACTCCTTGAATACGTTGTGGCCTTCCTTAGAGCGCTCCTCGACCTGTAGAAACTTCCACGCAAGATACATATCGCGAGCAGCCTGCAAATCATACTTGCGGAGTCTTCTAAGCGAGTTATAAGCCTCAACAAAGTTTCCCTTGTCCATGTACCAACGAGGACTCTCAGGGAGGAAGTAAACAAGGGATCCCACGATCAGCGGGGGAAGGGGTGTCGACCCAATCATCCATCGCCAGGGGGCGAACTCGTTAGGATACTTCAGGTTCTGGAAAGCGATCGAGACAGCAAATCCCAACATGATGCCAAATGCCGTCCACATTTGCCACATCATTGTCAAGGCTCCACGGATATTCTTGGGGGCGCATTCGGCAGCATAGACGGGGGTGGTGCTTGACTTGGCACCGACAGCGAGACCGAGCGTGAAGCGAGCGAGGAGGAAGCAGAGCCATGTGTTGGCAGCGGCCTGCCAGATACCGGTGACAAAGGCAAAGAGGCAAGAGAAGGCGATGGTACCACGGCGTCCGAACCAGTTGTTCAGGGGGGCATTGAGCCAGCATCCGATGAGTGCGGCCGAAGCATAGGGAGCACCATTGGTCAGGCCGATCAGCGCATGTCTGGTGATTTTGAACTCGGCAAAGTAGAAGCTCTAGATTCATGTCAGCAACCTTCATCCATTCAGGCCAAGGGTGGCTCAATCCTCATACCTGAGCGCCATTGATGACGGTCTGGTCCATGCCCTGCACAATAGCGCATCCCGCACACAGAGCACAAAGGAAGTAGAGCATCTTGGGCTGAGCTCTCCAGCGGTGTGTCTCCTCGTAGCGGAGAATCTCCTTCTCAGCCTCGCTCAAAGCGTCGATCGACTCGAACCCTTGTGGTACGTTGATAACCTTAGCCAGAAGGGCTGCTTTGCGGAAAGTGTCGATGTGCTCGAGTAGGCCCTTTTGCAGACACAGGCCGCTGGCATCGGCAATGAGTTCGTCTTCGGTCATATCAGCCAGCGGGTTCTGGAGGACAGTCGTTGGGGCATCGTTGGCCGGCTCGTTGGCATTGTTGTGGAGGGACTCGCGAGGGGCATCCTTTCGGCCTGCCCAGTGGTAGCTTAGGCTGGGATTATTATCACCAGGGCCTGTCTGGCCAGGTTCTGTGCTTTGAGACATGATCTGGAGCCAGAAGATGTCGTTTCGGTTTCGGAAAGTGTGCTTGATATGAAGCTGTTGGATGACGGCGCGGTATGGGGACAGGGTGATTGGGGACTGGGTGAGTAAGGGACTATATAGAAAATACTAGATAAAAAGAAACTCAAGGGTCTTCGGCATTAGCGACGAGGACCGGTGGAATAAACTCTGGCTGTGCTGCGCAGCGAGGATGCAAGGCGTCAAAGTCTCTCAAGGCAGACGTGTGCAAGCGACGAAGAGTTTGAAGCATGTTGAAGAATCGATGATTGGGATCCATCGCAGCTTCCTATACCGCAGGTTTGAGTTGTTGGGCATCTCCTTCCAGTTGTTTCAATGGTTGAAGGTCTAAGAACGTCATTCCGTAACCGGGAGGCTTTCTGAGGCTGCAGCCTGACGTGAAGAGTGGTCTCTGAGTGCGGGTTAACTTCAAACATGCGCATTATTGACTTGTAACTCGGCACCCCATGGGGAAAGAGGCCGACAAGGTTAACTTGGTATATGCGGGATATGAGTTTCAATGTGGGGGGTCCTTGAACAAGCGCACATGCTCCGCCCCTATTCATCCTCTATGTTGCTTCTTGGAGGACGAGTCGTCGGGTTGGCCCAGACATCATCGAACAGGATGAACACTCGATCCGGGAACATGGATGCATAGCGTTGGCTCTATTCTGCCTCATAATGAGTGACTTCTTGTCCGTGTCTTTATGCCAGGGTGACGTTCAAAACGTCTGTCCCTCGAGAAAGTGAACCGTTTGACATTTCAAATGGCTTTCGATGGCTCGCTGTCCCATTTCCAATGGTGTCTAAATTGGACATCGGCTCCATTGATGCATGGCCATCTTTCCATTGCTCTTGCAACTACCAATGCGGCGCAGCTCAGCATCGACCGAAATCAAAACCCTTTGTTTGGGAAGGATTTTGATCGGCTGTTGACGGTATCCTTTCTAATAGCAAGTCTTCGGTGAGGCAGGTGATAGGATTTGACTTTCGGTGAGCCACGCATGACAGCTATCAGTTTTTCCTTCGCATTGAGGAATAGATTTGACTGTACGGGTTTTCAGACGTGTAGAAGAAGCATAATTGTTCATGAATTCGGTAGACAAACTGCGGTTGTTGTAGGGTAACGTTGTGACTCGGGGCTGTGCATTATCCATGTATGCACGAGAACGGCGAGAGGACGACACATCCGTATCCGTATCCGAGGTAGCTACTGCAGAATCGGCCAGGTATGATTCACCTTCTCCCGGTGAAAGCGGGATCTCTCTTCCCCCGAGTGTCAGACTTGCCAGGGCTCGAGGAATGCTCATGATGCGGCCCATGCAAGGGTCCGGCCGGTCCACCCCGCTGACAAAACGTCTGGTTCATCAGCGTCTGTGCCTTTGGCCAGGGGATTAGATTAATTGAAGGGAGTCAGACCAGATCAACCCTTTCAGCACTTGACTTGTCACAACGAGAGCACACGTCGCCTTTGCAGGCGAGGCCAAGCTCAGTCCTAGCGTTCACGGACTGTTGACGACCGTTGAATGCTTGTCCGTCGGCGATCATGACTGGGGAAACGAAGTTATCCACAGTAAGGCGCTAAGGAAGGCCGCCAGCGCTTGCATGTAAACATTACGTGGCGGCCATTGCAGGAGGCCATCACGAAGAGCAAAAATAGTTATTTCTGTTGAGAAAGAAACGGTCAGTCTGATGAAGCTTTCAATTGTGATTGAAGAAGTGAATTCATCGCGGAACAAAGTTGGCTCCAGGTTCGACAAAGGCTTAGGGTATGTCACTGAGCTGAGCCTCAAACTCCCGACGCTGAAGAAGTTTGGGATGCAGGCAATTAAAACTCGACCTCCACCATCAACAAATCCACCAGGGTCTCGCCCAGGCAGTCATGATGGAGCAGCCAGTCATCATCGTCCATCCAACAGAGAGTGGCGCTTCCTCCCCGGCCACCGAAACAATGCGACTGGGAGCCTGTGAGACTGGGCGTGCCAGACATGTCCCAAAGGGTCCGTTGCTGGGTCAACAGTACTACGTAACCGTTTGTTTGGGATGACCCAAGCTTCCTCCCCAAGCTATCACCCACCCCCCACCACCAAATCCATATCCGCAACCATATCCGCTCGCTCCGTGCTACTGTGCGACGCCTCGTGGAAAAAGGGAAGGTGGCAGCTTTCATTGCGTGCTGCTCCGCTCTCTGTCTCTCTTCAACTCCTTCGTCCCGACTCTCGCTCGACAATTCTGTGTTGCATGCCCGAGCTGCATTCTTTGTGCGAGCTTCACCCACACTTGCGCTCTCAACCTGCAACCCAACACCTTGTGTAGATCAAGGTTTCAATATACTACGTGCTCGACCACACCTCGAAACTCTATCCGGCAAGTTCAATCTTTGATTGAGGAGTCCTTCCAAGGAGAATCCGGTCGCTCTTCTCGTTCCCTACGGCGTAGGCCGTCGAGGAAACGCCTGTCGTCCCCAAACATTCTCGCTTTGGGCCTCCAATCGCCAATCTCGAATCCCCCGTCCTCTTGCAACTACCCGCGTCCACATTCCAGCCTCCGAGTCAACCGCCATGGACCCAAACATGCCCCAACGCCCGCCCGACTACAGCCTCCCGCCGTACGATGACGATGAACTTAATCACACGCCCACCGGCCATAGTCCCGCTGCGATGAGACTTTTGACCTCTGTGGAAGAACCTTACGACGCTCACAAGTATGTACCACCCTCTCCATCAAAACAAACGCCTTCCTCTCCTCTTGCTTCCTCTGCTTTATCCCCAAAGACAACGCCCTCTTCCTCTTCACCGCCAGTCGCGATCCCATCACCACTGCCTCCTCTGGTTCCTCAGCACAGTATGTCTTCAGACAAGGGCAAGCAGGTGTCCGGGTCATACCCCGAGCACCTGGATGACCTCGAGAAGGATACTACAAGCGAGGAACGTGACCGTGTATCTCCTCTCCCTCTACCTCCAGCCTACTCCCCCAGTGTGGCCGAATCACAGTCCCTGCTGCCCCGCGATGCAATGTCTGGAGGACTTTCTGCAAAGCTGCAGAGCAAAAAGAGCAAGAACAGCATGCGAGTTGCATTTGCAGACATGCCAGACATGCCCCGAGATCTCCCAGAGATCCCTGAGGGAATCAGCGAGCGGCGCAGACAGCACAAGGAACAGCGTGATGGCCGAGACCAGACTCCACCCGTACCACCACGGCCACACAGCCGATTGAGAACCGTCCAGAACGCCCGCTCACATGAGAAACTTCCCAGTCTTCGAAGTCCACGAAACCTCAACTACCAGCCTAGCGTCCGGTCATCGAGATCCGGCTCTATCTTCAACGATGCGCCACAGATGCCACCCCCCGACTCTTCCTACATCCCGTACGGAATGCACATGAACGATGGCTCACCTCAACGACCATGGACACCCTCATCACGCATGTCGGATTTCACAAGGTCCGACTTCTCGAGGCCTCCTCCATCAAACGGCATGTATGAGCCGTCTGATCTCAATGGAAGTCCTCGACCAGGGACCCCTTCTTCTAGATACGGTGGCAGCCCACGGCGGCCACTTCCTCCAGCGCCACTCTTCTCAAACAACAACTCCAGAAATGTCCCGCCCTTTGCAGATGATGCGACAGTATCTATCCCTCTGCACAGTGATATAGATGACGATGTGTTTGGACCCGAATCAGACCTCAGCGACGCGAGGCCTCATCCGGTGGACCGGGGCTCATACCTTTCATCCGATTCTCAAAGTACACTACACGAGACACATTCAGACTACGACAAGTTTGAGCACTATGGCCCGGCTCCGGATGGCGCCCAGGAACGAAGAGGTGTCCGCGCACCCCAAATGTCCAGGAAGGAAGTGCAGCTCATCAACGGTGAGCTGGTGCTGGAGTGCAAGATCCCCACCATTCTCTACAGTTTCTTGCCACGGCGAGGCGAGCTTGAATTCACCCATATGCGATACACAGCAGTTACATGCGACCCCGACGACTTTGTCGAGAGAGGGTATAAGTTACGACAGTCGATTGGAAAGACTCTCCGAGAGACTGAGCTGTTCATTTGTATCACCATGTACAACGAAGATGAGATCGGCTTCACCCGCACCATGCACGCCGTCATGAAGAACATCTCACATTTCTGCTCCCGATCTCGATCCCGTACCTGGGGTGAGACAGGGTGGCAGAAGATTGTGGTCTGTATCGTCTCAGATGGTCGTGAAAAGATTCACCCTCGTACTCTCGACGCCCTTGCTGCCATGGGTGTCTACCAGCACGGTATCGCAAAGAACTTTGTCAACAACCGAGCCGTTCAGGCTCACGTGTACGAATACACGACCCAGGTCTCTCTCGATTCCGATCTCAAGTTCAAGGGTGCCGAGAAGGGTATTGTTCCTTGCCAGATGATCTTCTGTCTGAAGGAAAAGAACCAGCGCAAGCTCAACTCGCACCGATGGTTCTTTAATGCCTTTGGCAAGGCTCTCAACCCCAACGTCTGCATTCTACTGGACGTCGGCACTCGTCCTGGTGGCACCTCGCTCTACCATCTCTGGAAGGCCTTTGATACCGACTCGAACGTTGCCGGCGCTTGTGGAGAGATCAAGGCCATGAAGGGCAGAATGGGTGCCAACTTCCTGAACCCCCTTGTGGCGTCCCAGAACTTTGAGTACAAGATGTCCAACATTCTTGATAAGCCCCTCGAGTCTGTCTTTGGCTACATTACTGTGCTTCCCGGTGCTCTCAGTGCCTACCGTTTCCACGCGCTGCAGAACGATGAGACTGGACATGGACCCCTCAGCCAGTATTTCAAGGGTGAGACGTTGCACGGACAACACGCCGATGTCTTCACAGCCAATATGTATCTGGCTGAAGATCGTATTCTTTGCTGGGAGTTGGTGGCCAAGCGAGGCGAGAGATGGGTCTTGAAGTACGTCAAGGGATGTACTGGTGAGACTGATGTGCCTGGTAAGCCCTCCCCTATCAATGTCTTGTATTCATCATGACACTAACTCTGAAATAGACACGGTCTCCGAACTAATCTCGCAGCGTCGACGATGGCTCAACGGTGCCTTCTTTGCCGCTGTCTACTCCCTCGTCCACTTCAAGCAAATCTGGCTCACGGATCACACTGTGGCTCGCAAGGTGCTTCTGCACATCGAGTTCTTCTACCAGTTCATCCAGCTTCTCTTCACATTCTTCTCTCTGGCCAACTTCTACCTCACCTTTTACTTCGTCGCGGGCGGTCTAACGGACCCCAAAGTCGATCCGTTTGGACACAACATCGGCACTGTCATCTTCCATATCCTGCGGTACGCTTGCGTTCTCCTGATATCGACGCAGTTCATCCTGTCCCTCGGAAATCGACCCCAAGGTTCTAACAAACTGTACCTCACGAGTATGATCATATACGGAGTCATCATGGTCTACACGACTTTTGCTACGATCTACATCATTGTTCGACAGCTCACGGCAGATGACGATAAGATAGAGATGGGTAACAACGTCTTTACCAACCTCATCGTATCCATCCTATCGACCGTGGGAATGTACTTTATCATGTCGGTCATATACCTCGATCCTTGGCACATGATCACCTCGTCAGCACAGTATTTCGTCCTGCTTCCCAGTTACATCTGCACGCTACAGATCTACGCCTTCTGCAATACCCACGATGTCACCTGGGGAACCAAGGGTGACAACGTTATGAAGACTGATCTTGGTGGTGCCGTTGGTAAGGGTGAAACCGTCGAGCTGGACATGCCCAGCGAGCAGCTCGACATTGATAGTGGTTACGATGAGGCCCTCCGCAACCTCCGTGACCGACTTGAAGTTCCCGAAAACCCCATGAGCGAAGCCCAGATGCAGGAAGACTACTACAAGAGTGTCCGTACGTACCTGGTGCTGACCTGGATGATTTGCAACGGCATTCTCGGCATGGCTGTCTCGGAGATTTACAGTGCCAAGGGCATTGGCGAGAACTACTACCTACGCTTCATCCTCTGGTCCGTCGCTTCCCTGGCCGTCTTCCGTGCTATCGGCTCCACTACCTTTGCCATCCTTAACGTTGTCAACATGATTGTGGAGGGCCGGGTGCGGTTGAGTCTAAAGGCGCCCCGATGGATGGGTGGCCTCAAGGAGCGGTTCAACGACAAGATGAGCAGCGTATCGAGTAACTTGCGAAGCTGATCTTCATTCATGTCTGAATGAACCAAGGCGGTTCTTGCGTGTGATTTTTTTTTTGCATTTGAAAGATTGGGTTCTTTACATCCGGCGTGGTCAGGCGCATAAGGGCATGGAACGGCGAAAACAATCCCCAGCTTTTTGTTGAAAGAATAACGATCGATGTACGAGACAGGCTCTCTTGAAAAAAGATGATGATGTTGTTACGAGTTTCTTGTGGACAATGTTTTTGTTGAAGGAGGGTCTGGCTTCTTGTTGGAATTACTAGTCTTGGTCTTGGGTCTGGGTATTTTTGTTTGGTGTGGTTCGAGTTTGGGAGGCAAAGGTGATGCGGATAGACAGTAGTTGTTGCTCTATTGTAGTATACCCCTTACAGGATGTCGAGAGGCTGAGTGGAGGATGACATCTGTAAGAAGAAGCAATGTATGAAGTTCAAGTCTATAATGATTCACAGAAAAGTTTTGTATGTTTGTTCTCAAATGCGAATAAAAATGATAATCCTACATGTAATCAATGCGTAGGTTCCAAAATTGCGCCGGGCCAAGTCAAGCTATGCAAGCAAATAAAGACAAAAAAGTATGATATCAATCCGTCATTGAATATCCCTCCATTTTGTTTTTCCATATCCAATTCATCATGGTGGTCATTCTTTGATCATCATCTATTCCTCATCTTCGTCATCCTCAGGGATCTAATCCAACTGTTAGCCAACTATACATGGTATCAAGAGCAGAGTCAACAACTTACGTTATCGTGGAAGTTCTGGCCATCAGTGGTGGCCACAATCACGCCGGTACGGATGCAGAAATCACCGAAGCGCTCACCCTCCTGTCGTTCCAGGGCGTACTGCTTCAGGAGAGGCTTCATGATGGCGAGAATCTCATCCTCCTTGATGCTCTGGCGGTACAGCTTGTTGAGACGCTGGCCGTGGTAACCACCACCCAGGTACATGTTGTAAGCGCCATAGGCCTTGCCGACAAAGGCAACCTCGGCCAACCAGGGGCGAGCGCAACCGTTGGGGCAACCCGTCATACGCATGACAATGGAGTCCTGGCGGAGACCGTTCTCCTCGAGGCAGGCCTCAAGCTTGGAGATGAGCACGGGCAGGTATCGCTCAGACTCGGCCATGGCGAGACCGCAAGTGGGGAAGGCGACACAGGCGGAGGAGCTGAGGCGGAGACCAGAGAACTGGATGTTGTCGAGCTTGTACTTCTTCATGAGCTCCTTCATGGCGGGGAGGTCCTCATCGGCGACGTTGCTAAGGATGAGATGCTGGTTACCAGTAAGGCGGAACTCGCCCTTGTGGACCTTGGCGATCTCACGCAGACCAGTCTTCATCTGGAACTCGGCAGTGTCCTCGATACGGCCGTTCTCGATGAAGAAGGTGAAGTGGTTGAGGCCAAACTCATCCTTCTGCCAGCCGAAAGTGTCGACGTTGCTCTTGAACTCGAACGGCCGCTCAGGCTCAAACTTCTTGCCCCAGAGCTCCTCGACCTTGCCACGGAAGACGGGCACCGTCATGTCGTCGATGGTGTACTTGAGACGGGCGTGCTTTCGGTTCTTGCGGTCACCGTTGTCGCGCTGGACGAGCATGATCTTCTCGCAGACAATGTGCACATCCTCAGTCTTGCAGAAACCGAACATGCGACCAGTCTGGGGATACGTCTTCTTGTTGTTGTGGGTAGTACCCATACCACCACCAGCAAGAACGTTGAAACCAGCCAGGTTACCATCCTCACCCTTGATGGCGATCAAACCGATATCGTGGGCGTACACATCGGTGTCGTTGTGGGGAGGGATACCGATAGTGATCTTGAACTTTCGGGGTAGGTAGGTGGGTCCATAGAGGGGCTCAAAGTCCTGGACGGCGTCGCCAGCAACCTGGGTCTTTTGGTTGTTCTCGTCGGTGAGCCAGATCTCGTGGTAGGCGGTGGTCGAGGGCAGGAGGTGGTCGCTGATGAGCTGCGAGCAAGCAAATACCTGGCGGTGATACTTGGACTGGGTGGGAAGCGAACTGCACATGACGTTTCGGTTCACGTCACCGCAAGCAGCGATGGTAGTCATCAGGGCACGGTTGATGGCCTGCATGGCAGGCTTGAGCTTGCTCTTGACGACACCGTGGAACTGGAAGGTCTGTCGGGTGGTGAGTTTCATGGTCTCGTTGCCGAGCTCGTTGGCGATGTCGTCCATCTGAACCCACTGCTTGGGCGTCGAGATACCACCAGGAAGTCGGCATCGGATCATGAAGGAGTAGGCGGGCTCCAGACCCTGAGCCTTGCGCTCGTCTCGGATATCACGGTCGTCCTGCATGTAAGTACCGTGGAACTTGGTAAGCTGCTGGTCGGCGGCCGAGATAGCAAGTGTGGAAGTGTCGTTGAGACCCTCCACAATGGTACCACGGAGGTAGTTGGAAGCAATCTTGATGTCCTCGTTGGTGATAGGTGGGGGCTCCTCAGGGAGGCCATCGACGTTGTCCACGCCGAGGGCGGTCCAAATCTTGGGCTCCCACTCCTGGTAACCAGTCTGGAATCCATCGGGATCCTGGTCGTCTCCCAGACCGATGGGGACCAGGTGCTTGGCACCCAGGCTGGTCAGAACCCGGTCAAGATCCTTGGCAGGCTTGTTGTAGTAAATTCTGTCCTCCTTGCGAGGCCAGTAGTGGCTGTCACCTAGACCAAAGACGGAGTAGTTGACAGTAGCCAGGTCGAGATCGGTGTTGTCCTTGATGGCATCCCAGAAAGGCAGACCGTTCTGGGGGAACTCACCCTGACCGGCCGTCGAGGTAACAAAGACAATGTTCTCCTCGGCAGGAAGATCCTCAAGAGGATAGTCCTCCATGGTCATGACAGCCGTCTTCAGACCTCGAGCACGACCACGGTTAGCAAGTCGCTTAGCCACAGTACCAGCGTTGCCGTTATCGGAAGCAAACAGGATAGTCAGGGGAGCACCCAGGAGACCCTCAAGCAGCTGGTTGTAGGCGTCCTTGGCCTTCCTCTTCTGCTGAGCTCGGACCTCGGTTCCAAAGTCCTGGGCAAGGGCGGCAGCGAACTTGGGCTCCTTGGCAGCAAGCTGGGTGAGCTGGTTGTCGCGGGCCAAGAACTTCTTGAGCTCTTGCTTGATGAGCTCAGAGTCGAGAGAGAAGTTGGGCTCGCCCTTCTTCTCGTTGTCGGGGTTCCAGCGGTAAAGAGGCCAGTAGCCGGCGTCGACGGCCTTCTTGGTCTCCTGGAGGACAGTCAGGGGAGAGTCGGTCTCACCGAAGTAAGGCAGGTAAGCCAGGACCACGGAGGGGCCGTCGAACTTGTCAGCCTCGAGCAGGGCCTGGAGGACCTGGGTGTAGGAGCTGTAGACAGCAGTAGAGGCGACGTAGACGTTTCCGAAGTTCATGGCGTAAAGGCCAATGTCCTTCTTTCGGCGGTTGGCGTCGGCAGTAGCCCTCTGGGAGTAGGGGGTAGAGTCGATGATGAGCATGTTGACATTCTCGCCAGAGGCCAGAACGTGGTGAACACCAGAGTTACCCAGATCGTAAGACCAAGCGTCAGATCCAGTCAACCAGAGCGACTCCTTGCGGAAGAGGCCCTTGGCAGAGAGGAGCTCAGCAGCAAGAGGAGAGCCATCAGTCTCAAGTCTGGCAATCACATCGTCGGCAATTTCTGTCGACTTGGTGGCATCGTCGGCGTTCATAGCCCATCGAGCCAGCCAGCTCTTGGGAGCATCGGTAATGAAGCTGCCGTTGGTAGCGGCATCCTTAACCTGAGACACGAACTGGCTGCGGCGTTGCTTGCGAGCGAGCAGAGAACCAAAGCCGAACTCGGGGCTAGCAGCAACGGTAGGAGAAAGACCAGTGGTAGCAGACTTGATGGCGTTGGCAACGTACGCACGCTTGCCAAAGAGCTGATCAAGGATCTTGGTATAGGCAGTCTCAAGCTGAGGAGTCTTGAGATCGTAGCCAGTGGGCTCCTTCCAGGCACTCTTCTTACCAACCTCGAGGTTCTGGATAGGCTTCTCGGCGGTGAGGTTCTGGAGCACACCCCGCAGAGCCTGGACCACAACCTCTGGGGCAAGGTAGCCCAGCTGATGGCCAACAATCGTCTCGACACCACCGGGTCCGCTCTTGACGGAGGTCAGGACATCGATCAGAAGAGGACCCCACTTGGTGGTCTTGCGGTGGATCTGCTCGAGAACAGCGATTCGCTTAATGGATCGAGGGATGGCCTCGACGAGCCTAGAGCCGATCCAAGGTCGGTAGAGGCGAGGAGTGAGGATGGCGGCAGAAGCGAAGATCTCGTCAGGGTTGGCCTCGTCGATGGCCTGGGCGAAGGCGCCAGCATCAGAGCCGAAGATGAAGAGACAATTCTCGGCATCGGGAGGTCCAGAGTACTCGAAAGCGCTGTACTCACGGCCAAGAGCAGTCTTGATCTGGCCCCAGATGCGCGCGGCGCACTTGTAGACGTCCTCGGAGGTGACCTGGGGAGGGGTGGTCTCAACAGTGGTGGCAGCGGAAGAGGGCGCAACGGGAGTGCTGGCCTCGCTGTCTTGGCTAGACTTGACAGAAGTTCCAGCTGAAGGAGCCTTGGAGGCGCTGGCACTGGGGGGCACAGTAAGGGAGCCGTTGTTAGCAGCGCCGGTCACGACAGGCGCATCATGATCCGAAGAAACGGCAATGTGGCCATCATCGGCGTAGATGCCGGACTGTGAAGATGTGGGTATGCCAGCTTGGAATCGGCGCACGCTCTCAATGTCGAGAATGTCGCGGATGACTGCGGCGTCCTCAACACCAATGGGCTTGTCCTTCTCAGAGGTAGAGGGAGCAAAGAAGTGGATGACACCCTTGCCGGTGCGGATAGCCAGAGCATGGGCAGTCAGAGCCATGTCCTGGGCCTCCTGGAGGGTCTCGGACTGGACAAAAGTCCATCCTGAATTGCGGATAGCGGTGATGACAGAATAGTCGGCAAATGTCCGCGGCTGGAGGGAGACGTGCAGGACAACAGGGTAGTTGGCCAGCTTGTAGAGGTGTGAGACGGAGGGGAGGAGGATGGAGGATGTGGTGGTGACGGAGACGAGCTTGCCAGCTCGGATGGGAGTGTATACTGAGAGAAGAGGGTCGGCATTGTGTCGGACGGGGAGGATCTGGAGGTTTTGGCGGTTAGCTGTGTATTCTCATGCCATTGCCCACACCAATTGTGTAACTGAGGGTCCCAATGGTGTCCACGTCTTGACAACACCGAAAGAGGCTCCCACAGTATGCCCAAACAAGGTCGGGGATTTTTCGGAGAAGTATTCAAGGAGGGGTAGGATTCTCCATGCGTGTCTGACTTACATCAGGAACTGCATCAGCGCTCTGGGCGACCAGGCTGCTGTCCTTGCGGCCTGCGTACCGCTTCAGATGGGCAGAGAAGTCGGATTCGGTGCCAATGGCGGGCTGGACGGAGACGATGACATCGCTGGAGAGGTAGGCGATTCGAGCCACTGCGAGAAGAGGTCAGTCAATTGGTCCTTGTCACCCAGCTGATTGCAATTGATGCCGCCTTTTCTGCGCTGTGAGAGTAGAATATGCGCATTAAGAGGGGTTTGTCTTGCGATCTTGAGCTCATCCAGCGCATTGGCAGTTCCCAAGCACAAGAAGGGCAGACTCACCAGCCTCCTCAGGAGTCTTGATCTGGTGCTGTGAAGCAGCGTCCATTGTGACCCGTTCCGTCTTCGTCTTCGTCTCGTCGATTGTTTCTAATTCGAGGCTCGGATGTCCTGTCCGTCCTGAATGTTTATTCTTGGGATGGACAGAGCAGACACAGCTGCTTGCGCTTCACACGGAGGGGAGGAGAGGATGTGTGGGAGAGAAGGAAGATGGAAGGAGAGACACGGAGGAAGGAAAATATCCCAGGGACAGTCTCGCTCACGCGGGATCCGGGGATCTTGAGTGGTTTTCTTTCCTTTCCTTGGAGATTAGAAAAAGGTTTCTTCCCTCTGGCTCAACGTCCGAAGAAGGGAAAAAGAAGGTCTGTTGACTGGAGCGACCCCCCTCCTTTGCTCGGCCCCTCGCTTGCTCCATTCCCTGTGCTCGCACGCCTTTTTTTTTCTCACTTGCCCACCCGGCCGACGAATTTTACCCCCCCGCGCGCGCCAAATAGGCACTGAGAAAAACCATACCAGAGACACGCAGCAACCAGCAGATTTGCTTGTATGAATCTTTGCCCTCGATTGCGTGATCGATTAGCGGGATGCCATGCCCCGGACGGCGGGGCTCATTGGGGTCTCTTTGGGGTGTTGCCTCGGGGTCGCGCCTTCCGCTGGAACCAGACCCGGCGCACGGCTCCGCGACCGCCGACGACAAATGGCGAGCCTCGGATTTGCTTCGCTGTGGCCTGCCATTGGCTGACCGGCCTCGAGGTGCTGAGTCGAGCCAATCAGCGCCCACACGCCAGCGCCGGCAGTGGGAGCCAGTACGTACCGGGGTACATGACACAGCTGGACCCACCCCGACTTCCTGCTCGAGGCACGCTGTTGGGCCACCGACGGCCCGCGCAAGACGAGGAAAAAATGATGAGAGGCAGGCGCAGGCCAAATTCGCGCCTTCCCTGGTCGCCTAAAACTGCCCACCCCGAAACAGCCAGGTCACGCACCCTCGAACCAGTAGGGATACCTCCGAGTACCGGCCGGTGGCCGCTGTGCGTTCTTTGGCATCAGAACCCTGGGGGAGAGCATGGGAATGACACCATCGGCAGACAGACGAAGAGTTGCATAGGAATTGGTCATCTGCTGTTTCTCTCATCTCGCGCAATCTGTGCAACGAACGATTCCATCAATGGTTGAGAAAATGCCTTGGAGAATTCCGACTTGGCCTCGGTCCACTTCCTATCCCTTCTCGTCTGGCCCGTCCCCAACTTGAGTTCCGAGGACGGAGGTTCGCAATGAGGCTGACTGATTGATTAAATGGTTGGCTACCATTGGCTAGAACAACTTGCCTATTCCATCCAGATCCATCTCTATGGAAACGAGCACTTCAGTTCCATCTCAAACGAATGTCAAGACAAATGTCTTGCTGAAGAGTCTTGGTATTTACGTTTATTTGATTTCCTATATTATGAAACAGGTATTACCATTTCCCCATTAGTCCATCGCCCTTACAATGCAGCCAATTCATGATCCAAGCATGTCCACCCAGATTCCGCTGACAACATCTCTTGTCAATGTGAGAGAACACCGCCGAGCCCACTGATCTGCGCTTATCCAATGAGTAATTATGAGATGCCATGTGCCTCTGACGTCTCGTCGCAATCTGCCGGGGCTGTTCTATCACGCAATGCCGCTTTACCAGCCGCTGAGTTGGTTCATCCGCTCTCACCGCCCGCAGACGCCGCTGAGCCGATCCGCAGCATGCCGCGCTTTCGCCGCACTCGCCGCATCTGCCCCGCGCCGGCCGAGTCATCGGCTATGATCCCGGACTTGTCTCCGTTGTCGCCCAGTAAAGACCAAAAATGCCACCCACCCCCTTCGCAATTACTCCATCTATCATGTGTTGCGCCCGTTCATTCTGAACATGCGTGTCGTGCTGAGAAGATCCAAAGGTCAAGGTACCAGGCCATATCTCATACCGCAGAGGTGTCAAGTCAGTCGGCAACGCCTCCCGGCCTGGCCGCTGACCATCATATTTCACTCCAGACTCCGTGCACCGTCCTTCGAGTTCTTCCATCAACCTGCGGCATCTCCCATATCGAATGTTCTTTAGACCTCGCCGGCCAGCGTGCCCGTCGAGCCCGACTTGTTGGGGCCCAGGTTAGGGGCCCATTCATCAGACTCTCGAGCATCGAGCCAGTAGGTCCGACCGCACGAGACCATCAAACGGCCAAGCCGTCCCCTGCGGCCCTCGCCGTCCGGTAGGTCCTCGGCGAACGGTCCCTCTTGATCATCCACACCGGGGCCTTCCAGAATCATCAGTTGCATGTACTTTTGCAACACCTGCTTAGCGTACGCCATGACGACGAAGCAGAAGTAAACGCGAATCAACATCGATCCCACAATCAGGAGCATGCTCGTCGCCGTTTCTTGTGGCACAACCTTTCCATGCATTTCCGTCTCCTTGCGCAGTCCCTGCATGCCCTCAGCCACAAAGTTGGGCAAGTTGGTCTTCTTGAGGTCGGCTGATTCGGTCAACTGGGTAGAGAAGTACCAGTCCAAGCCGAAGGCCGCCGTGTATCCGATGTTGATGACTGTGTCGAGAATATACATCCACGCGAGAGCCAGGCACTCGAAGGGGCTCTGTCGTCGAACATGAGGAACCAGGATGGCGAGCCCGATAAGAATGGCGATCGAGTAGACGTAGGTAGAGAGCTGAAGGAGGGAGAGCTGGTAACCGGTAAGGATGGCGAGCAGACCGTAGACACCGGTGACCTTGTTGAAAACGAGGGCTAGTGAGATGACTTCTGTGCCGGTCTGGAGGCTGATGAAGCCAAACAGGGTCTAGATGCAGGTTCAGTTAGCATATTTTGCCTATTTTGAGCGTTGTGGAAGCCTCAATCCATCGCTGTCCACCTGAGAGTTTGTTCTCCTTACCTTCGGCCGGGGCACCCGGAGTGATCGCGTGAGTCGAGACATGGCGAGGCGGTGCTGGTAGAACCTTCGCTGTCCTCTTCGGTCCTTCACAGACTATTGATTTATTCTCGTCGTGGTTATCCTCGTCGTCAGTTGAAGTCTGGTTCCGGCAGCGCGTTAAGGTTGAAAAGCAAGGACGCGATACGTGGTGAATGGGAAATAAGGATCATTCCCAGTTGATGATGCTGACTAAGGAGAGAGGTCTTCCGCCGCTTCCGTCACTGATGGGCGCAATCTAAATGCAGGGTCACGTGTGGAGGAAGCATGCAACAACTTAAATTAAGGAGCTAATCAACCTTGTACATATCTTCCCTGTAAACGCGTAAACGCATTGTACGAGTAGCTTTTGCCTTGAATGTCTTTCGCCAATGCATCAATAAGTACTTTGTTTCTAGAGGTCGCTTGAAACTTATTGTTATTAACTGGCTACTCGGTGTTTGACTTAAATCCACACATGTGATTCTCCTTTATTAGATGTAAGCTCTTGCCCTTAGATCTATACGCTATGCTTAATACCCTCGGCATGCGCAAGGTCACAAGGCTTCTTTCATGTTGTGAGCATAGCTTACATTGTCCTAGATACTCCTTTACTCCAGTCCCGACTGGCCAAAGAGGTGGGTTTAATTAACATGCGCATCCCTCTTGTGATTGCTGGGCGTTGTTCGTCTTGACGTCGATCACTAGAAAAGTGGTTGGTCAGTTCCAAGCTCTTGGCAAGTCATTCAGGGTTGAACGACGTGGGGCACCTACTTTGACTCGAAGCTTGCGCTGCAGCATCGGTTCCCTCCATACCAGGCAAAGCCTGTGCTATCCTCTTGAAAAGGTTCTTGACGTTATGGCCCAGCTTCGCACTCGTCTCGACAAACATGAGGTTGTTCTTCTTGGCCTCCTCCTCACCCTGCTGTGTAGTAACCTCCCGCTTGTCGTTGAGATCCGTCTTGTTGCCAACCAACACGATAATCACGTCGTTACCTCGCTCGGCTCGTACGTCGTCGATCCACTTCTTGGTGTTTTGGAACGACTTGGCGTCTGCAAAGACGAACTCTGTTAGTACAAATATGGATGCCTGGGAATGGAAGCGATGGGGGGTCCGGGGTGGGGTCAGCTCAGGGGAAACTGACTCGAAATATCGTAGACGACAACAGCTACGCTGGAATCACGGATGTATGAGGGAATCAAGCTTCGGAATCGTTCTTGTCCAGCAGTATCCCAAAGTTGCAGCCGCACCGTCCGGTCCTCGAGGTACATGGTCTAAGCCACGGGTGTCAGTCTTGGCCCAAGGGCGGCGGCCTAAGGTACTCACCTTGGAGAGGAAATCAATGCCGATCGTCGCCTGGTACATGTTGTCGAAGGAATCGTACATGAATCGTGTGATCAAGGAGGTCTTGCCCACTGTTGAGATCGCCGTTAGTGATGTCGCTCGAGGCGGCGCCGGAATCGGTCGTCGACGTACCACTCTGCTCTCCTAGAAACACCAACCTGAGCTGCGATTAGCATCACTGCAATATAAATGTTTGCCGGAGAAATACATACTTGAACTTCTTCAAGGGGTTGTTGTAAGATCCGCCGGCCTGCGCCATGGTTGTGGTTGTGTCGTCTGCTTGAGTCCCTTGTTCCGCGGGACAGATGGGACAGCTGTCAAGCTACGGATGCGAGGGTGTTGGGAGAAACGGGAACTTCTTGTTGCGATTACAAGAAGAAGTCGGGCTCGGCGACGTCAGGAAAGAGGTCGAGATGATGCGATCTGAGTGTGGCCACTTTGTATCGGGACAAGGGTTGACAGGTGAAATCCGGAGAAAGGAGGTCGATGTCGTCGCCCTATGGATACTGGATTCGGCAGGAGGATATGGCGATGAACGTATCCGACGCAAGTGCACGTGCCGATAAGAATTCCTCCCCGTTTTTTACGTGGGCGGTCCTTCCGTTTGGACCCAAAAAGCACCGATAACGAATAGCGGAAAGAGTCGAGACTCAGGCCCCACTAAAAAATTAAAGAAAGATTGTCCCCCACTACTTCCATCGACCAGCAGCATTTTCGTTTCTTGAAACCAAGCAACAAATCCTTGCTGTTCGCCCAGAGAGGATTCGCAGATATGCCAGTGTTACAATCCAAGACTGCCGGAGCAGGCGACGCTCCCAAGCAGTTCAATCAGCCGTCGCGAAAGGGCAAGAAGGCATGGAGGAAAAACGTTGATGTTACTGAAGTGCAGGAGGGACTCGAGGAGTTGAACAAGGAGATCATTCGAGGGTACGGCATTCTTTTCGGCCGTCAGTCGCCCGTCATACTAACGGAGAAACAGCGGTGTTATCAAAGAGAAGGCGTCCGAAGACCTGTTCACTCTCGACACGACCGGCGACTCGCAGCTGCCCAAGAAATTCAACAAGCACATCAAGAAGGGTCTCAAGGCTGACGAGATCATCAATGCCCGCTCTGCCGTTCCCGCTGTTTCCATGCGCAAGCGACCCGGTGACAAGACCACCAATGGACTCATTCCTGCCAAGCGCCAGAAGACCAACTGGGTATCCCACAAAGAGCTCGCTCGGCTCAAGCGGGTTGCCGACGGCGAGCACGAGAACACCATACAAATCAAGGACGCCACCTACGATCTTTGGGATATGCCGGCGGCTCCCAAGGAGACAAACGTCGATGATTTCTTGGAAGAAGAGGTCAAGGCCAAGGTGCCAAAGTCGATGAAGCAGGAACCCCTTTCCCTCCTCAAGAGCGGAAAGCATGTCCCTGCCGTGCAGAAGCCCTCTGGCGGTTACAGCTACAACCCCATGTTCACCGATTATGAGGAGCGTCTGGCGCATGAGAGCGAGAAGGCCCTTGAGGCGGAGCGTAAGCGCCTAGAGGAGGAGGAAGCTGAGCGATTAAAGCAGGAGGCCGCGGCCCGGTCAGCAGCTGAAGCAGAGGCAGCAGAGGCGCGGGCTAACCTTTCGGAATGGGAGGAAGATTCTGAGTGGGAGGGATTCCAGAGCGGCGCTGAGGACGACAAGGTGTCCGCCAAGCGACCCCAGAGGAAGACACAAGCACAGCGCAACCGTATCAAGCGTCGGAAGGAGGAGGAGCGCCTAGCGAAGCACAAAGCCGCTATCAAAGCCCAGCGCCGCCAGGAGCATCGCATTAAAGAGATCGCCGAGGAGATTGACGAGAATGACCGCAACAAGGCCCTTGTCCTCGCCGAAGCCGCCAACGACTCGGACGATTCGGTCAGCGAGCTCCGCGACGAAAAGCTGCGCCGCAAGCAGCTCGGCAAGTACAAGCTCCCTGAGCGAGACCTTGAACTGGTTCTCCCCGACGAGCTGCAGGAGTCTCTGCGGCTGCTCAAGCCCGAGGGCAACCTCCTCCGAGATCGATACAGAAGCATGCTGGTGCGCGGTAAGGTCGAGAGCAGGAGGCATATTCCATTCAAGAAGCAGGCCAAGCGCAAGTACACCGAGAAGTGGACGTACAAGGACTTTATGATATAGAGGCTGCATACCACTGGTTGATATTTAGCGAGAAAAGAATCCTGCGACTTTTTCTTTATGCCATAGAAAAGCTGGTGGTCTTCTTGGTGTGAGCCCACCCTCAGAGCACCCTGTTTAATGAAAATCTTGGTATTCTAAACCTGGATTTACATAGTACTATCACGTCTTTTTAACCGATCTCATCATTCATTCTCCAGGCCCCGTTTCCCCTGCTCAAACGCCAATAAATCTAGAATCCAGTCATGCCATGAAACGCACATTAGAAACTCATCAAATCTATGAAAGCGTTAGTATTGTCCAAGGGGTAAGTAAGGTTGACGAGAGAGCACGTACCTCGTCCAAAGAGACCTCGCTTCGTCCAGTCCATGGCCATAAGAAGACGCGTTCGAAGACTGACGCTCTGGGCAAAGTAGACAGAGCGCCAGGCATACACAGCCCAAAGTCCACCAGCCAGATTCCGGCCTTCACCGAGATCAAAAATGGCAGAGTTACCGATATAGGCAAGGCTGCCAAGATGGTGGTATTCGAATGCCTTGAAGACAGCAGCATCGACATCGCCCTCCCGAATCTCATTGGCACGTAGAACGTCGTTCATACGAGACATGCGGTTGAACTTGCGAGCCAGATACTGGCCTTGCTGATGAGCGCGCTGGGCTGTAGCAGGTAGAGACGTGAGCTTGCTATCAATTTGGCGGAGCAGCTCAGTAAGTTCCTCAAAGTCCAGTGTGCCCGACTTATCCTTGTCGAACTCCTTGAAAAGTTTATCGAGGCGCTTGAGATGGTTAATAGCCTGAGGGAATCGCCTCTTGACATCGCTAGCAACCTCGCGCCAGTCACTAAAACCAAGTTGCAGCGTCTCGGGATCTTTGCCGTGCTTCCAAGCAAGAGATCGAAGGAAGGTGATGATGTGATCGGCCACGTTGTTCTGAACAGTAGAACAGTCACCAATTGCGTACACATCACCCAGAGGTGAGCCGTTCAGGCGAAGATGAGTGTCCGTCTCCAGGGCATGTCGGTTGGTTTGAACGTTGCCAAGCTTCTTGGCCAATTTTTGGCAGAACTGGGTCTGCGACACTCCAGTAGACCATAAACAGAATCCTATAGGGAGCTCCTTCGTAATTACGCTGCCATCTTCCCGCTTTTGCGTAAAGATAATCTTGTCGGGTTGAACCTCCTTGACCCGCGAGTTTGTGAGAACCTCGACTTGGTCCCGGGCAAAGCGATCCTCGGCATACTTAGACACAGTCTCATCGTATGTGTTGAGAATATGACCTCGGCTCTGAATGAGATGAACCGAGATCTCGTTGCGCAAGAGTCGAGGGAAGTGTTGTGTCAGATCCTCGTTGAGAAGATCGAACAACTCGGCGGCAAACTCGACACCAGTAGGACCGCCACCACTCACAACAAAAGACAGGAGCCGCTTGCGTTCCTCATCGGGGCAAGTTGGAAGTGAAGCCAGCTCGAAGTTGTGAATGATCTGGTTTCGGATCTTGCGAGCATCGTTAATGTCTTTGAGGAAGAAGGCGTTCTCCAGTCCCTTGACACCATGAGGATTGGTGACTGAGCCAACAGCGATGACCAGTTTGTCGTAGGGAACGTAGAAGCTAACATCCTTGCCGAATGCATCTACTTGCGACACCTCGACAAGCTTGTGTGAGAAGTCGACGTCCGCAGCTTTGGCACGAATGAAGTGACCATGGACGCGGCTCAGAATGCGTCGGATAGGCTCAACAAGTGATCGCAATTCAAGGGTACCAACTGTGGCTGAGGGAAGCATTGGAGTGAAGAGGAAATAGTTTGTCGGCGAGATGACGGTAACATGGTAATCGTCCGGGTTCAGCTCCTTCAGAAGAGCAACACCGCCCCAGCCGCCACCGAGAATCACGAGCCGTGGCTTGTTCTTGAGGCGCCGCTTCTCTTCGGTGTCATCTTCGTCGATAAAGACCTCAGCGATGGGCAAGTTCTTTTCACCTCCACATCGAGGCTGGAGGGCAATCTTGGACACATCGATATCGCTCTGCGTGGGGTGCTCAAAGTACGTAGAGGCGTCGTAGATAAAGAAGCAGACTACGGCGGCGCCGACGACTGTGATCGAGATGCCCACCCAGGCCGCGGCACGGAAGCAAAAGTTGAGAACCCACGAGTTTCTTTGAGGAAGTGGCTTTCCCGACAGCGCGCGCACGAAGTACTGAGAGGGGAGTTGGCGAGTAGTTCGGTTTGTAACCTGAGATCTCTTGGTTATCGACGGCGAGGCCCCTGAGAGCTTCACAAAGGTTCGCGATTGAGCCGAATAGAGCGAACGAGGGGTAATGGGAGATATTATAGATCGAGAGCTGGCAATAGCCCTGGTACGACCAGCACGAGCCAGTCGTGCAGCCATGATGGAGGAAGCGGGCATGATTGCGCCGTTCGTTCACGTGGAAACGTGGGATTGATCGTTGTCGAAAGGATCAGAGAAGTGGGAGGGGAGCTCAGTGATAGCTCATGACGTGGTCAAGAAAGCAGCGAAGCTTGTGAGCGTGCCCGTGATGTTGCGACTGCTCAATGGACCACCAAAGGAGATCAAACAAATGCGTGGGAGGGATATGAGAAGGGAGGATGACGACGTTGAAGCGCAAGGAAAGGAGAGAAATTGATTAATTCTGGCGCGCACCGCTTGAAAGACAAAAGGTACCTGCCCGCCTCCTGCGAGCAGTCGTGTAATGCATGGAGGCGCCATGTACCTCGCGTCCGGAGGCGCTGGAGACCCAAATGCGGAAGGAAGAGGGACCTGCCGCACCTACCGACAGCACGTCAAGCTACGTCATGGTTGGAGCTGGCGTTCATCACCAGCAAAATTCTTGGCGATGGCACCGACGATCGGCGACTCCACTACAGCTCCTGAAACCCTGGTAATATTGTTTGATGGACTCATAGAAATATCTTTTTTTCTCCCATCGTCATGCATGTTGGGTTCAACTGTCCACTGACCTCTCTACACCCATCGGATCTGTCGGCCATGACGCTCGGTGCTGCGTTAAATACGGCCGAGAGTCGCCTTCAGTGGGCTCACGAGTGACTAAAACTTGTTGGTTGCGGCGGATATGTCGTTTCGTGGGCCCTGGCCGCTTGTGTCGGGAAGCGATGCCGGGTAGCGAGGAGCTGAACTGAACAAGTCGAGATGCAGCAATTGAGCACAATCCCTTGTCTGAATCCTTTTGCGACGTCTCTCGACCATCTTGTTACTGCTAGTATTGACTAATGGTGCTTGAATGACTGACTGTGTCTGTGTAAGGGCTTACAGATAGCTGCTAACAAGTCATTACCCCCACGCTCAAACCCATGCTCACATTCGCAACAAGCAGAATCGGGGAGACCGTATATACTGTGGTACACCGCCGTGCAACCCAGTGGCCCATTAGCAACGGAAATATCTTTGCTCAACCCATCGCTGCTGCTGGTAGTCGAGCATGTTGCAGACCACCACCGTGATGTCTGGGAACACGGATGTCAACCTGTGAATTCCAACCTTGCCCGCCGCATACGTTGCCAGCACAATACGCTCCTGCTGGACTCCATGGTCTACCAGGACCTGGACCGCCATCAACGCCGAGCCACCGGTCGCCATCTGAGTGTCCAGAAGCAAGACGCTCTCATGCCTTGCGATATCGTCTGGCAGCCGCAGGTAGTGCAGCTCCGGCTCGCCCGTGGAATAGTCGGACTGGATGAGCATTCGGCCCGTGCGGCAGTCAGGGATCGTCTTTCGTAGCGCCGGCTCGAACGCCGAACCTCCGCGGAGCACGATCACGGCACAGACCTCACCCTTCGGTACAAGACCTTGATACTTGTATCCTTGGGGAGTTTCAATGGTTGCAGACTCGAATTGAACATTGTTCAAAGCTCTGTAATATGGTCAACGTGTTTCTTACTTTCATCTGCATCAGGATCTTACTGTTCAATGATGAGACTGGCAAGTCTGTCAAAGTAAAAGATGAAGTCCTCGGGATCAGTATCCATATCTTGGAGGATAGTGTTCATGAACTTGAGCTGTGGTGTAGGGTGTAGAACCACAACCCGATCAGAAAGCGGCGAATCCTTACTAGCCGCCTCGAGACGGGATAGGGCTTCTCGATGGTGCCTCGACTTTTCGAAGAGCTTCTTCTCGACGAACTGGACCATCATGTCTTGAACCTCATTAACATCTCTACATCCTTCAAGGTCAGGCAAACTCACCTAGGGCAACCCGATTCTCAATGCCCCTTGGCACAATCAGGTCGGCCACCTTGCGCTGCGGCTCAACATACTGAAAATCATGTCAGCTACTGCAACTGATCCACCACCTGGCCTGGCGCAGCTTTGCTTTGGGCTACCTTTTCGAAGTTGGGCTTCACGAAACCAAACCATTGCTTGATGATACCCTCAATGTCTCGGCCACGCTCTCGCACGTCACGAACGACTGTTCCACATGTCAGTATGAGACAGGGGAAACTACATGAACTTGAAAACTTACTCCGTCGCGACAGGCAGGTATCGGCATCAGCTTCGCAGTAGATCTAATACAAATGTTAGATGTGCTGCCTTGATTCTGAGAGCAAGAACGGATTGAACATACACCCATATCAAGGAGCTGCAAGACGCGAGGGTCGTACAGAGCAAAGATACCCTCAAGAACCAACACATGGGGCGAATAAATAGAGGTGGTGCGGTCCAGCCGCTGGTGCTTGGCAAATGAGTAGACAGGAATCTCAGCCCGCTTTCTGGAAGTGGTCGAGGTCATTGTCAGTCGAGTCTCAGTGATTACAGACCGGACAATGTTACACACCCGGCCTTAAGATCCCGCAACTTGTCGACCAAAACGTCAAAGTCGATGGCCTACGTAGACGGTTTGATCAGCCTTGCTTCTGATAGTTTGGGCTATATCAACGCTGAAGGCACCATACATCGGGCGAATCAAAGTCGTACTCATTGGCAAAGGCCAGCTTCGACTGCTCGGGCGTCAATGTCTTGTAGAAAGAGTCCTGACGAACAATGAGCAAAGTGCCATGTTGAATGTGTAACTGGGGATTTCATGCCATTGACAAGATGACGACCCAGGGCAAATTAAGCTTCTTGACAATGGCCTGGGACAGAGTCGACTTGCCCGAGCCCGAGCTTCCAGCGACGCCGATAATGCTGACATCAGCCCAAGGAGGCGAGTAGTAGGCTCGCTTCTGGACCGTGACATGGCTCTCGAGTCCGCCCTCGACTTGAGGCACTGCGTCAGCGGACATTGCGGTGGGCTAGTTTCGGTGAGGGAGTTCTTGGTGATTTGATGACGAGTGAAAAGGGAGATGAGAAAGAAGACACAGAGACGTGTCCAAAGAAGACGATATCAACGTTTCTCTTCGAAAACTAGCCCTGCCTGCAATGTCCACGAGCTCGGCACTGAACACCTTCAAAGTTCGAAATGGAGGGTTTGGAGTTTGCCGTTGGTGGAGCAGTGAGCACGAGCCTCTGTCGCGTGTGCGGTCCACAGCGGCCAAAGAGGAACCTAGAAGTGAGCTCGTGCAAAAAAAGTTGGGATGCCCAGGGCAACAGAAGCAGGCAGTGTCAAGAACTGGCGGTGATGGATCTATCACTGCAAACGGCAGTGTAAGAAGGAGAATAGAAAGAGAAGGAGAAGGATGATTCAGCGTGGCACTGCTGATGTCGACGATCAACCTCCTACCTCCCAGGGAAATGGATCCAGGTTCTCCTCACAATCGAAAGACGGCGATGGCCGGCGGCGCAGGCTCCGCACGATCCAGGCTGTTTTCAGCCTCTGTCCAGATAAGCATCACGCCTCTAGCTCAATACCACTGCGAGTTTGTGGTAGTGCGTGGCTTGGCTGGAACGTCGGGCCTGTTTCTGAGGCTACCTTAGATGTTGACGATGATGTAGCATGACAGCGTTTCCCCTCCAATTGCACCTATACATATCTACCAGGGACCGCCTCTAGGCTCGAGTAGTACTGCCCGTAGTGATAGCTCCCTTGAGAAGTGGTGTGAAGACGGAACAGATCGTCAGGCTTGGTCAGTTCAGTTCATGCCTGGGGGCTGCAATTTGGCAACCTCGGCACTGAAAGCTCATCTCTTCAGAGCTCTCTCGCAGCTCTCTAGCGGGGTCGAAATACGCCGAGCAGCCTCTAACGATTCGGCGGTGTTGAGTCCTGAGGCAGCTACAGGGCAAAGCTCCTTGTGGGTCAGCCGTTTGTCATCTTGATTGGCTCCTGTGCCTTGACCCACCACGAAACCACCCTTCTTTTCCTTCAGCCCCCAATCATCCTTTCTTCTCCTCCACCTCTCATCAACTTTTTCTCTCTCTTTACATAGCTCAGATCTCCCCCGAGACTGGCGAGCATCCAGGCATAGAGACTGGATCTCTTTCCTGTTCCTCATGAACTGAATCACCATCTGTTGGCCTGTTTCCGGCTACATCCTAGACCCTCATCTCGACGAGCCTGTCAACCGGAGCTCCGAAAAGTCGTCAGAGCTGGTCTTGCGATAGATGACAGAAACCATGGTACGTTCTCTCAACACGTCGCAATCTTTGCAGCTCGGTTCTAACTCCCCTACTAGACGTCGTCTGCTTCCACAGCCACTCCCACCAAGCATGCCTTTGACAGGCGTGTCGAGGACGTCAAGTCACCCAAGAGGTACGAAACATCACTCTGGTCCCCTCCCCATCTGCACGGTAAAATGATGAACTATATCAATGGGAATCTCTCCTAGCATATACTGCGGAAAAACGATATATATCTTCTTCTTGTCTGACATCACCTCATCACATTGCACTTCTTGCTGGCCTGTCATCATGTCATCAGACGCTAACAAGCCGCGCAGTGACATCAACGCCCTGATTCTGGATTACCTTACTATGGAAGGGTATCCTAACGCTGCGGCGAACTTTTCCAAAGAAGCAAATCTCCAGCCTCACCAGGATGGCGCCTCCATCATTGCGAGACAAGAGATCCAGAATTGCATCCACGGTGGCAACATCCAAACTGCCATCGAGACTCTGAATGACTTTGACCCTGAGGTATAATTCATCCCCAACCTGCCTCCCAAACACCCTTCCTACATGATTAGAACACGAGTTTTACATGCACCACTCATAGAGCCTTCGGGCCTTTGATGAGGAACAACCACTTTACTATGATTGCCTTTGCTTCTCCTTATTAAACACAACTGCCTTTCGCGCTTGCATTGCTTGAGTACTGACTGGGCGTAAAGATTCTTGATGAAGATAAGGCGCTGCATTTTGCTTTGTTGCGATTACAATTGGTCGAACTCATTCGCACATGCAATGCTTCGGGTGGTGACATCCAGCCGGCGTTGAAATTTGCGACGGAGCAATTGGGCCCAAGGGCACCCACAAACCCCAAGTTCCTGGAAGATTTGGAGAGAACAATGGCGCTGCTCCTGTTTCCATCGGAATCCTTGGAACCGCAGCTCGCAGACCTCTTGAAACCAGGTTTACGTCGAGAAGTGGCCGACAACGTCAACCGGGCTATCCTGGAACGACAGTCGCAGAGGCGGGAAGCCGCTATCCGTCAGCTCGTGAGGATGCGAGTCTGGGCTGAAAACACTGCCCGTGACAAGCGAAAGAATCTCCCCGATCGTCTCGACATCGGCTTGAACGGGGAAGAGCCTGACAGTCCAAGCAGGCAAATCCTGCAGAGCGAGAATGACCACGAGCCCATGATTACGACATGAATGATGCCAGGCCAGGCACTTTGGGAAAGGAATTTAGCGTGTCGATTAGGTAGCGGATTGTTGCACTTTGACTTTTGAGCTTGGCGTTTGAGCAGAGTCCTGACCGGAAGGACAAGGAGATGAGGCATCTCCACGGCGTTATGAATTCCTGGGGCGATACCACTAAATGATACCGCACAAGCAGTTCTTCACTTGCTTGAAGTAAATGCATCCACAAGATGTTCCATTTGAAACTTGATACTACTGTCGTGACACCATTTCACCAGTGAATAAGTAACCAAAACCAAGTATCTTTCGGTTCTTAAACAGTACCAGAGCCTTTAAAGAGTATTTACAACGTGATGCAGGGCCATACAGGCCATCTATTTCGTCCGGATGTGCTTGAGCTTTCCGGCGGAGTACAGGAAGTTGTTGGCATACGCCTTGGGGGCGAACTTGCGCGAGTTGGGCTCCTGGACGAAGTACTCATAGCCCTGCTTCTCGGCGAAGTGAATGGCATCCTCCTTGCTCTTGAAGTTGATGTGCGTGCCCTGCATGAAATCACCCGAAGACTGCCATCCCATCAGAGGGTTTTCCCATCGGTGGCCCTTGGGGAGGATGTCCCAGTCCATGCGCCAGCGCTGGCCACGCCACTCGCCGGACTGAGTAGCGGGCTTGGTCTCCTGGTAGATGCTGCAATTCTTGTCAGCCTCGGAAGGAGTTTATCGATGACAACTCGAATATGTTGCAGCAGGGTCAGACGAACCGGACTGTTCGGGCCTGGAGCTCCATGGGGGCACCCGAGATGGTAGCAGCAGGGAGGATCTCTTCGCTGCCCTCCTGCACCGACTTGGGAACGGGCGTGTAGGTGCTGGCAAACAGTCAGCACTCCTCTTCTGTCCTCCCATAAATCAATCGCGGTTCGGGGACTCGTACGAGGTGGCCTTGTCAGCCTGGATGTCGTAGTCGGGCTCGTTGGTCGTGGGAGCCGGGACTGTGCCGGAGGCCTGGGTGACGGAGCTCTGGAATCGACGGGGGGCGGCGGAAAGGGCGACTCGGGGGGCAATGGCGCCTCGCAGCAGCTGGGCCGCGCGCTGGGATCGGAGGGAGGCCATTTTGCGACGCGATGGCTTCAATTGACGACGTCGACGGGCGTGGGTTTCTTGAGTGAATGATGGTGGGTTGCGGCGATATTCGAGGTTGAGCAAGCTGGAACAGCGGGTCTCCCATTGGCTGGGGCGGAGCGACGTTTTGCCGAGCGCTGCGGACGAGTGCTTTTCGGCAAGAACCTGAACCTGGCGGGACTAAACTATCTCGACAGAAATCCCACCTCTCACTCCCAGCCTTGCAATTGAGCGTCACCAAGACCCTCGACGGACCAACGCGGCAAATTGAACAATTCCCCGAGTCTCGCACCCCCCCGACAAACAGACATCATGAGCTTCGTCACCCGCCGAGCGCTCTCGACGCTCATCCCTCCCAAGGTGAGCCCCCTTCGGTTATGAGCGCAAGGTCCGCCGGTGCTCCGATTGCTTCCGCTGCTAACACCGGATGTCAAAAACAGGTCGCTTCTCCCAAGGTACGCACCACGATTGAACTCCTTCTCCCCCGGATCTTCGAATTCGATTTTGCAGAGTAAATGATGGATGGGAAACGATGTCGGCTTTTTGGCGATGCGGCGCTGCGATCGATACGCGAGGGTCAATGATGATGGGGAATTCGACGGGCTGACAGAATTCGATCAAACACAGGCCATTGGCGCCGCTCCTGATGCTATCCGCATGCAGCGTGTCGTCAGCTTCTACGAGAAGCTTCCCCGAGGTGCCGCTCCCGAGGTCAAGGCCAAGGGTCTCCTCGGCCGATACCAGGCCAAGTACTTTGGCAAGAACCCCAGTGGCAAGCGTACGGACATTCCCCCTCGAGAGCTCGGCTAGCACACTGTTGATGCTGACGATTGACTTGCAGCCATCATTCACGCCATTGTCTTCCTCGTTGCCATTGGCTATGCCCAGAACTACTACTTCCACCTGCGTATGTATCTCCTGCTTCGGAGCAAAGGGGAAGCTCTGTTCACTGACCGGTTACACTTTTAGGCCACCACAAGAACAACGCCCACTAAATTATTGTGGGATTCAGATACCTTAGCGGGATTATTGTCTGAGAGGGAACGGAGGTCGTGTATATAAAGCTCCTAAACACCGCGGTCGAGCGCGCGCCTTGGCTTCCCTATGTATCTCTAACAAGCAAGTGATGTGACATTAGTCTGAAACTTTTGGCCTCTGGCATGTGTCATGATTGCATCCGTTTGAGTTCAAGTTTGGTGCTGTTGTGTATGAGTCGTGTTGATGTGGTTGGAAAGCGGATGCTATTGACTGAGTTGTTTTCTCCTAGCACTCGAATCCGCAGCTTCAGAGTCACTGTGAGTTCAGTAAATGCTATCAATAACAATTCAGTCTCGTCATTTCGAGCTAGTACCTTTCCTTTAACGTCTTGAGTTTTTATGCACTCCGATGGTCGGCCGTCCTGGAAGATGTCATGCAGTTTGTGTTCGATCAGGAACTCTATCATTTGTCTCCGGTGATGCTGGAAACTTGATGATATCAATTGGCAGTAAAGCTTATGTTTCCTCCCCTTACTTCCAATCAGGAATATCATGTCCTAGATTCCCTGCCAGTAGAGGTGGTACCCTACCTCGTGGGAGCTCAGATGATGGATAACAGCATTGGCGCGTTCTAGCGCAAGGCAGGTAGCCGCCGTTGGTTTGGAGCTTGTTGCTGTCACGTACCACCAAGAAAGACGCAGGCATGGAATGGGCCAAGCTAGGCAAAAATGGGTTGACCAAGGCTCAGGTGGTGCTCTTCTTGCTTGATAGGAACATCCATCGGATTAAATCTAAATCAGATCTCACCCTTATCGCCCGTTGATCACTTTTTACTAGCACCCGACCCCTGGTGACACGCCGACGCAGTCACTCGGTCAGTCCATGTGGACAGGCCTGGCCTGGCTGGCGGCTCGTGGCCTGAAAGGTGCTGGAACCCCTAAAGTTGGGACCTGGCAGCTGGCAGTTGGAACAGCCCTGCAGGGACGTCCCAGCCCAATTCGGCGCTAGTCCCAATCCAGCGGCCATTTTCTCGTCGCCTGCAGTGCCTTCCACATCACCAACCGCAGTTACTCCGGGTACCTCGAAACCTCACCTTACACTTCAACTGACACACCTTACATTTTGGTGACTCTCCTCCTCACATCCTTCTCCCCCCCTCCCCTCGCCTCTCGGATCGAGCACGAAATAACGGCCACGTTGCGCCCGAACGACGATCGGCTTCGCTATCCGCTAATCCCCCTCCTCCCTCTCCCGCTCCCGACCCCCCGCCTCCAACTTTAGCCAGGTCGCTCTGTTACCTCCCACGCTCTCCCCGCCCCGCGGTTACTTGTCGCAGCCTCATCATCTTCGACCTCCCCCGGGACCCGACCGCAGCCTTTTGACACGCACTCTCGTAGAAACGCACCGAGACTAGGCGGCGAAACTCTGTCACGAGGGCTTCCTTCGCTTACCCCACGAACGGCGCATTTTCACGACGTATGATGGCAACAGAGGCTGCCGTTGACAAAGCTGCCGATGCCACTGCCTCCCAGTCTCAGCCTGTACGTTGCCATCGTCTAGCTCCCCAAAATAGTGATGAAACTTTGCTCCCGGGCCCTACCCTTGCGGCCCTCGCTGCCGCCCGCTTAGCATCGAACGCCGACAACCCTGGCCAAGCTGTTTTAGCTTGACATATGACTGACTTGTTATCCCGCTGATCTAGGCGCCCGACGCTCAATATGTCGACTCCGTCCGCTCGAATTTGAATGGCAGTGCCGGCAACGATGACATCGAGAACAAACACATCACGAGCGTTGAGGATCAGCTCAATTCCGCCGATGCTAGCGCCAGTGGAGGTTCCGATACAGAGGCATCAAAGGCCGATGGCGCCAAGAGCAAGGATGGCGACAAGGGACACGGCCGCACAGGCTCATCCGTCAAGAAACCAGCTACCTTCAAGGCCGTCTCCGTCAATAAGACCTTTCTCGCAGCAAAGGCAAACGCCAGCAGCGCCTCGGCAAAGACCGCCGACAAACCACCACCCAGCTCCAGCACTCCTCCCACCGGCTCCGCGACCTTGTCTTCCTCGAGACCTCGACTCATAGCAAAGACTGGCAGCAGCACTCGCGACTCCTCCCCTCGATTTTCTGGCGCAAATGGAGGCAAGCCGGGTGGTGCGCCTGATGCGAGCGCAGTTTGGAACAAGAACCGACGTACGTGTGCCGCCTCGTCGATCCGGATCCATCTTCGAGCTCACTAACTGATAATCTTAGCTGCCCCTACTCCCGAGCCTAAAAAGCTCACGGATGAGGAACTGAAAAAGTATGGAATTCACATGGCTAGTCGTTTGAACGAGGATGATGCCCAGGGACAGAACAAGTGGGCCGATATCGACGACGACGATGATGACTGGGCTCCTGAAGCTATTACGTGGGGAGACGGTACAAAGACAACTCTCCCTCATCCAGACGAACACCCGCCTCCGAGCTCCGACAATGGTTCAGTCGCATCCAAGGGTAAGGGCCTT
Organism: Fusarium keratoplasticum; assembly: GCF_025433545.1. Classification (NCBI taxonomy): domain Eukaryota; kingdom Fungi; phylum Ascomycota; class Sordariomycetes; order Hypocreales; family Nectriaceae; genus Fusarium; species Fusarium keratoplasticum. The sequence goes on from NC_070534.1 coordinate 1,827,703, forward strand.
GATAAACCCAGGTCTCCTGCTCCGCCCGTTTCTATCAGCTCGCCTCTGGTGAAATCGAGCAATCTGGCGCAGGGCAAGGGTTTGGTCTTGAAGAGTGGCTCCCAGGACAAGCCAAGTCTCGTTGCCAAACCTCCAGCACCTCCAGCTCCCATCAAGTCCCCTTGGGCTACTCTCCCTCCAGTGGAAAAGGCATCCCCTATTGCGGAACAGGCGCAGCTTGCTCGGCCAGGGCATCCATCGCACTTCAAGGGCATGACTCCGCCTCCACCCAAGGAGATTGCAGCCGACGACTTTAACCGGTCTGCTTGGAGAGATGGCTCATCACACGGTAATAGGGAACTCTACAACTCCCATTCTGGGCGATACGAGCCAGTACTGGACAACCGTCGTGGTTCGTTCAGAATGGATCAGCACCCAAAGCATCCTTCCTTGCTGCAACGACCACCTCCATCCGACTATCCGGCAGAACCATCCGGTGCATTCCAAACCAATAGGGTTTCACAGGATGCGCCTTTCGGCAGGCGGCGGGGATCGTCCAACGTCAGCGGTGGAAGCGGTTCCTTCATGCAGCGCATGAACAAGGGAAATGAAGGCTCTATGCCGCCCCCTGAGCTTCTCGGCACTCGAAGGACGTCGTTCGCGGGCTCTATCGACAGTCCCGTCTCGCCAAACCTTTCGGTATCAGCGCATGGCCCATCTCGAGGACCACATCAGCCAGGCTGGATTCCACGCGCTTCACCTCGCGCTGCCTTTGCGGCACCTCACCAAGCTGGTCCTCCACCGGAGCCAGTCGCTGGACCACCTCCACCACTTCAGCCAGTGGTTGACGAGGTCGAGTACCAAAAGAAGCTCATGCGGGAACGTGTTGAATTGGCTAGGAAACGGCGTCAAGAAGAGGAAGCCCGCGAAGAAGCTGAACGGAGGGAGCGCATCCAGAAGAAGCTTGATGCAATGGGACCTGCCCCTGAGAAGAAGACGGATAAGAAGGAGATGCCGCCAAAGTCAGAGGATGCATCGCAGCCTACCCATATTCAACAGCGCGAATCGAATGCGCCAGCGAGTGAATCCCCTGTACAATCCCAACACGAGGCCGATAAGTCGGCAGCCGCTCCACCAGCCCGACATCTCGCACCAGAGCCAGATGCCAAGGCAGGACCTCCTAACTCGGCCCATGCCTCGGCACCGGCCGCTAGACGTGTATCTCATAGCCAGGAAGCCAAGCCTGCCGATCTCTGGGGAGCAGCTGCAGCCACCCGACAGGAACGGGTCGCCTCAACCTGGGGCGCGGGATCTCAGCCACCATCTCGAAATGTCTGGGGCTCCCCTAATAATGACCGGGGTCTCGGCAACGGCACCTTCAATACCGATCTGGGACGCCTACCTACCGATAACCGTGCTGGCTCTCAAGGAGGTAAAGGACCCTCTCCCATCGCTCCTCCAAGCATTGCGCGACAGCCTTCTCAAGGGCGATCTCACCCTCCAGCGCCTATTGGATCCGTGCCTCCACGATATGGTCCCCCTGGCGCACACGCTGCACCTGCCTCGGATGTTACTAGCAAATGGGTTGCTGCAGTCAGTGAGAACGACAAGAAGATGAGCGCTGCGCGACTAGCCCAGAGAACGGAACATGAACGCCAACTTGCCGAGCGTGGTTTAACCATCGAGGATGCTCAACCTACCATCAAGGAGACATGGCGTCAAGTTCATGCTCCTGGTGACGGTACTCGACGACCAGTCGGGCCACATGGACAGGCTGAACCTCAGCACCCAGCTGGCCCTTGGAGGGCGCCTGGAGAGGAGATGAAGGCTGCGCCATCAAGGGAGGACCCTCCCCCGCCTGCCAATGCTGGAGTGATTGGAGCTGGTGGCAGTTCGATCCTGCCCCCGACGGGCAAAGGAGCAGCATCACAAGCGCGCACATCACGATTCTTCCCTATGAAGGATGCTCGTGACTCGAGCCAGGCTGAGCCATCAAGAACCAAGTCACCCACTCCGCCACCACCCACAATGGAGGGACATCCTGCCTACGAAGGAGACGTGATGCGACCTCACGTTTCTCTCCCTAAGCCCCATCCTGTTGTGAAGCTACCTCCGGCCATGGCGCCATCTCACGCGCCTCCAGTCCGCCCGCAGTTCGGTTGGGCTAACCCGCCACCGTTCAAGGATCCCACCCGAGCTCCCTTGAGCCCCCATCGGGCCCCTCTTACAGCCGGCGAGGCAACGCAGGAGGTGTGGCAGAACCGCATCAACAGTCTCCTCAACGGCGCAAAGTCCCCACCCCAGAGATCAATTGGCGTGGATCCGGCTAGTAAGAGTGCTTTGGACTATGTTACCCATTCTGACTCTGCTACTGTGTCTCTCCCTGGGGTCAGCGCTCCGCCACAGACGGGCAGAGGCCGTTCATCACCATTCACCAAGCCCATGGCCGAGGAATGCTTTGAGGAACAGGAGATGGGCTCCCTACCTCAGATCAGACTGCCACACAAGGCGCCCGAGGCGGCATGGCAACCAGCCCTGGCTCAGAACAAGCCCTTGCCCAAGAAATTTGCTGTTCATTCAGCGGTAATGGAGCCTTACTACTTCCCCGCCGACGTGGTTGGCGGCGGCAATGCCATGAAGATTCACTTCCCTGGCATGACTGAGCCCAGAATCGTCACTATCCCCTTCTCTGCCACCCGAGGCGGTCGAGGCTCTCACAGGCAGTCTGGCCCTAGACATCGGGGCTCTGGCCACGAACGACGAGGAGGCAAGCGAGACGTGTCGAGCTCGCGTGGCGAACACCCTACATCCTCTGGCCGAGGAGGCCGCGGCGGATACCGCAGTCGAGGATCTGATAACTGGAGCCGAGGCTCTGGCACCCCTGCTTCGTTGTCTGCTTCGGGTTGAGCCGACAATGACAGAAAATAGCAGGAGGGACTTGCGTGGATATTGAGACGCTGTGCACGATATGAAACTTGAGCGATTCTACTACATAATACTAGCTGAGCATCCTGTGCCTTTTTTCCCCTTAACCGACCGATGCGCAAGCCTCTTTCTCATACCTTGTCCCTTGCCAACAACCATGATGTTGAAGCTTCATCAGGGCTCACACAGTCACACAGGCGGGTTTACTAGCTGATGTGGGCACCTCATACTACGAGCTTTCTGGCAACATGTTTTTCTGTTTCCGCTTCTTTTCTTCTGTATCAACCCCCAACCTCGCCCCCGTCCACCATCGCAACATGTCATGGTGAAAAAGGGAGGGGCGATTGCTGATAACAACAAAAAACGAGCTCATGTAACCAGCTGCCAACAAGACACACTTTGCAAAAAGGAGCTTGATATTTGGCTCGGGTTTGCGATCATGGACCTGTTTGTCTTGTTTTTTTTTTTTTTTTTTTTTTTCTCTTCCTCTTTTTTTTAGTTGTTCTCTCTCTCTCTCTATTTCTTGTATGAAGGTGCTGGATCAAGACGGGCTGGAAAAAACTAGGAACCAGTCGGTTTATTCGGGGGACGGACCGGAGTGGAAGGGCCATGATGATGGATAGGAATGGATGAGGGCTTCTTATGCGCCGATCAAATAACGAGTGCGTATGAGGCTGTCAAGAAGATGAATGATCAATCATACAATTTCCGCGTTATGGGGTTGTTTCATATGTGATGATATCCAACGTTGTAATATCATGCATGATGCATCAACGGAACCATGAGGAGGCACTCAAGATGCACAAATCCGTCTTGACTCGTAACATTACTTCAACTATTCATCATATCCATTCGCTCTCCGTCTCAACATCCAGGTGCATCTGCAAATCCCCTGTGTGTGAAGAATCCCGTCCCTCTATGACCCTGCCATCCATCCGTGACATCGTCGCTCATAAGTCAAGCCACCCGTACGTAGACCGGGTATGTGATATCTACCAACTCCAAAACGCCCTTCTCCCAAGGCGTGAGATCATGACATGCATATGTACCCATCCTCTTCTTTCTTCTTCATCTATCGACAAGTCTAGAACTCCTCAACAGCGCAGTTGGGGTGGAGAACATAGATGACCTGGGCGGCTGACGCAGAGCTTGCCTCGCCGTCTGTGAGACCCTCGCCACGAAGAGCCATGAGAATGTTTTCCTGTGACCCGTTAGTTTCTCGCAGGGTAATGTGGGATAGATAGTTGTGCTTACCTTGACCATCTTCTTGAGAACCATGTTTGCCAGAGCCTTCTCGCGGTGGTAGTCTTCCTCACCCTCGAGCTCACTCTCCTTCTGCTCAAGATACCAATTCACCAACTCCTCGCCATTCACGCCCTCACCAGTGCCACTCTCGTCGTCGTTGACTCGCTGGACAAACATGTTGACCATCTTGATGTAGTTGTCGTAGGTGATGGTGAGCTTCCGCTTCTCTGGCACGACGCTGCTACGCTCAGGCTCGTGTTCCTCCTCCACCATCGGTGCATCACCCTCCTGGTCACGGCCAGAGGCAGCATCAACAGCCCGAAGGAGCGTCTCACTGTCTTCCTGTGGCTCCTCATCGTACATCTCGACATCGTCGTGCTCAACCGAGATGATACTCTGTCGTAGGAGGTTATATGCCTCAACGACCATGTCAGGGCTGATTTCCTCCACACAGTTCACCTTGGCAATGGCCTCGGAGAGACGGATCATACTCTCCAGCTGACGAACGGTGATACGGTACGAGTTCTTGCCGACACCACCCTGAGCGTCATCTGCTCGGAGATCCTTGTACTTCTCGACCAGCACATCCTTGGCCTCGTCGGTAAACTCGGGGCGGAAGGTCTTGGAGAAGCGGATGTATCGCTGGAGCTGTTCAGTGCTGAACTCAGGCTCGACAGCTTCGTCACGGAGTTGGTGGATGCCGACAATATGCTCTGCGAGATGACGATCGACCTGCTCGTTACATTCATCGAGGACAACAAAGAACAGATCAAAACGGGACATGATGGGTGCCGACATGTTGATATTGGAGCGGAGAGTCGTCTTTCGGTTGTAGCGACCGCCAACGGGGTTAGCAGCAGCGAGGATACTCGTTCGGGCGTTGAGAGTGGCCTGGATACCGGCCTTGGCGATAGAAATGGTCTGCTGTTCCATGGCTTCGTGAATGGCAACCTGATCCGCAATATCCATCTTGTCAAACTCATCAATGGCGCAGATGCCGTTGTCTGCCAGCATCAGAGCACCAGCCTCAATGGTGAACTCGCCAGTCTCCTCATCCTTGACCACTGCTGCAGTGAGACCGGCAGCCGACGAGGCCTTTCCACTGGTGTAGACAGCTCGGGGCGCAAATGAGCACACGTACTTGAGGAACTGGGACTTGGAGGTTGAAGGGTCACCAACAATGCAGATGTTGATGTCACCTCGAAGTTGCATACCCTCAGGTGTAGTCTTGCTAACACCAGACATGAGCTGGAGCAGCAGACCCTTCTTGACAACCTCGTGTCCGTAGACCATGGGCGCAATGGACTGGACGAGGCGGGAGTAGATGTGATCACCGTGCACCATGGCTCGCAGATCTTCAATCTCAGAGGGATTCATGGATGCCAGCACAGCAGCCTGGGCATCCTCGACACTCTGTTCTCCTTCGTTCGCATTGTTTTGTGTCAGGGCGTTGACAACATCAGCAACACCGCTGGCGGCAGATTGACCAGTAGAAGAGTTATCCGGGTTTACCATGCAGGCAAGGAAGGCTAGACGGTAAGTCAAGTCGCGCACACCAAGGGCCTTGAGGCCGCTGATTCCACTTCCACCAGCATCGGCACCTCTTGGGGCATTGCGATCATCGCGGACGGCGGTTGGTCGCAGACCAGGAAGACCAAGCTGGCTAACGTCAGGGACGACAATCAGGGCACCAGTGAAGATGCACTTCTCTCCAGCCTTGGCGCGGTCGACAATCTCTCCACGGAGAATTACATCCATGGTTCGAGGCATACTGCCAGTAGGGATCTCGGAACTGTTCTCTTGGATTCGGACCTTTTGCCAATCGACAAAGGTGCTGCGCCGAATGTCAAGCTGCCAGGCCACGCGGTTTTGACAGGTGGTATTGGGACATTGTGTAGGCTCCGTGTATCTGAATGTCTGTTCGACATTTGGTACCACTGTGCGACAGGCTTCGCAGACGAATGTGGCCAGAGACAGCTCGGGACGAACCTCTGATGTTCGCGTGACGGTACCAGAGATAGAGAGGAGCTGGCCAATGTTGGCAGCTCGGAGGGCACGCACCCTTGACACCAATGGGAGGTTGTAGAAGGCGATAGAGAAGAGCTTGTCGGTCTGTTGGTGCTCATTCTTGCGATGGGACGACTCAGTCTGGCTGGCAGAGCCAAGATGGCTGGCGGCCGAGGTGGTTAGGTTGCTCGAAGCGGTGGGCTGGCGATGCTCGCGGAAGTATATGGGCTCGTGCTTGGCGATCATGTTGTGCAGGGCGGCAGTGAGGAAGGGAAGGAATCGATAGTACTGGCGCATAACACCATCGGCCAAGGAACCATTCTCCCAAGCAGCGAGGTGCTTATAGTCGACATAGAAAGTGGATAGCGAGTATGTGCGCATACCCTTGATCTGGGCGACGTAGTACTTGTCTGTGGTAACAGCACTGGGGGTAGGGGCGCTGGGGGTGGGAGCGCTCAGAGGGCCCTCGGCGAAGCTGTTGATGGCGAAATTAGACACTGCTACAGAATTGAGGGATGCCAGGGTTGCTCACTTCTCGATGAAGGACTCGAAGTGTTCCTGAACCAGCAGGCCAATTCGATCCTCCACGCGTGAGATCTCGGCGGTATTGGGGATTCGGGAGCTCCGCGGGACTTGATCATCGGCGAAGCCATCTTCACTGGGCGCTCCCAGGTTCTCCGAGGGCGGGCCTCGTGGTCGAGATGCAGAGGACGAGGGGAAGCCAAAGTTTCGCCGGGGAGTTGCGGCAGCCCTCGAGGGGGCATCGGACATCATGAATCCGGCATCGCTGGGGGTAGCCATGGCGGCGGTTGGTGATGAGAATCGTCTGCGATGAGGCCTTGACTTGGTGGATGTTGATATCGAGGGGGGGAGGTTTTGGTTGCCAGGGGAAGGCACGGACATGGGTTATGCATGTGGGGGAGGAGAGGCAGGCGCTACAGAGAAGAAGGAGCGACGCGTTTTGACGCGTCGCGGGGCTATTGGGCTTGACGCGGGTTTAATTGATTGCAGCCACCTTTCTCCAAGAGCCAATGCGAGCCGCCAAAAAGGAAAAAAATAAAAGATCAGATGGATGAAAGAAAAAGCCTTCCGAAGCCGGATGCTATGGTCGACGCCCTCGTTGCGGCATTGGTCAAGTCAACTATCAGAATTGGTATTATACGGCGCTGGGTTCATCAAAATGCTAAATATTACTGTTCTTCGCTCTCACGCCGGGTGCCTCTCAGGCATACGCAAGCTGACCAAACCGCATCAGCTCTTACAAAGCAGAGCCTCATCATCATCGAGCAACATTCCCATTGCAACAAGAGTGAGTTTCCACAAAAACTCTGACGCTACGAGCCTGTAGATTTATGCTAAATAAATCTCAACATCCAATCGCTAATTCCCTCATCAGCCATCTACCCTACACAACGTGATTGAATCTCCCCACCACCCCTCATCTATAAACAACACCTGCGCCCGCCGCCGGACAAATCCACCATCATATCATCATCAACTCTCATACGCAGGTCCAGCCAAGGTCTCAGCCTCAGCTGCAAGCACAGTTCAATCAAGAGCCATGTCTTCAGTAAACCTCGTCGAGTCGGCCAAGAAGCAGGCCGCCTACCAGGCCGTCAATGACCACCTCCTCCCCGAGTACAAGTATGTCGGCATCGGCTCCGGCAGCACCGTCGTCTACGTCGTCGAGGCCATTGTCAGCAAGGGTCCCGAGTTCTACGGTGGCATGACCTTTATTCCTACCGGAAGCCAGTCCAAGGGTCTCATCCGCACTGCTGGCCTGAAGCTGGCCAACCTTGACGAGAGACCTACCGTCGATGGCATCCCTGTCGCCCTCGACGTTGCCTTTGACGGCGCTGACGAGGTCGATGAAGACCTCAACCTTATCAAGGGTGGCGGTGCTTGTCTGTTCCAGGAGAAGCTCGTTGCCATTGCGGCCAAGAAGTTCATCGCTGTGGCTGGTACGCATTTGCTGAGTACGTCATGTCTGTAAGAGAAACTGACCTCAATAGACTACCGAAAGCAGTCTCCCCGACTGTGCACCACATGGAAGACCATCCCCATCGAGGTCCTCCCTATGGCTGCCCCTGATGTCCTGACCCGTCTTCGGGCTATGGGCTCTCCCAACCCTGTCGTCCGCTCAGGTCTCCCCAGCAAGGCTGGCGAGTGCGTCACTGACAACGGCATGTGGCTGATTGACGCTCCCTTCCCTCCCCTGCTCCTTGCCAAGGACATCACCTCCGAGGTTGACGGCCAAGGAAAGGATGGCGCCTGGGAGATCAACGCCCTCGCCCAGGAGCTGGTCCGGCTGCCCGGCATCGTCGAGATTGGCCTCTTCCATGGCTTCAACGGCGACGAGGCCGTCAAGCTGGGCAAGCTGCTGCAAGCACAGAAGCCCGTTGCCGCCTACTTTGGTCTGGCCAATGGTGAGGTGCAGGTGCAGAATGCGGCTTAAATAAAGACAGGGGAAAAGTGTTGGGTTTATCTCTTGTTCTAATGGTAGTGAATACAATGCTTCGGATCAGTCGTTGTTTTGGCCATGGAAGCAAACGACACGCAGCCTCATGTGAACGCAAGATTAGCCTTCGCAGTTGCAGTTCACAAGCCGAACATGCCAGTGGCTCTCTAGGTCTTCTCTGTTGTTGAGTCTGTATCTAGAGCTCGTCTTTGCACAATACCCTGGACACGACCTAGAGGAAGGTAGCGTTCTATCACAACTTGATTTGTGCTCTTGTCCAGCAGTGTCAAACCCCCATTAGTATGAGGCAGCACAATCTCCTACGGCAGAACGATAATGACCTCGTGCGAATCATCTTGAGATCATGACGCTGTCAATGACCAACCATCAGACTTACCTTTGGAAAATTACCTGACAGAGGACTTGGGGTCCAGCCTGATAGATTTTGACTTCAAAGAGGAAAAACGGCGTAATCGGTGTTAATGCTCGGAATTATCAAGAGTTCATTCCGAGCTTCATCGCAAGGCACTCTTGATTCCAGATTGTTGCCCCTCGAACTTATCAAGCACAGTTCAAACTCAAGGATTGACGATGGTCCCCCCTATTACAATCAACAGACTTCTTACCAATGGCGATACGATTCTCGAGCCCCAATGTGCCATATAATGTTATCATGCAAGCCGAGCTCATCATGGCTTGGATAACTCCTGACATTTGAAATAGGTAGGGGAAGAATTAGGGGTGATACAGGATTTTGCTGGAAAAACGTTACCTTACTTGGTATAGAAGTATCTCCATCTTACTTGTTGCCAAAAATTCAAGATAACCTAAGTAGTATTCCGGGGGTTTATTACTTGCTTGGACGGTTAAAGGCCTATATACTCAAGTTTATCATTGGCATGGATCAGACTCGCCATCACGGGTATCTTGACCAGGTAAGATAGAGTCTAAATAAAATCAAGTCCTGACTAGGGGTCTGGCCAACAGAATGGAAGTTGTATTAACCGGGTGAATTTGTCATCTATCTGTGTGAATTCATATGTCGATAAAGGTTTAGCGACTTTGTACTGGATCGAGGTACAATGAGGCTTCAATCCACAAGAATCGCCAGTCCCTATTGTAAAGTGCACATTGATTCCGCTTTGATTACTTATTCCTCCTTGCCAATTAGAACCCCCTGCCATTAGACTCCCCATCCCGTGCTCATTGTTATTAGATTATCCAGCTTAGCAAAGATCAGATTACGGAATAGACACTGGATGCTGAACTTCACGATTCCAAATGAGATCTATTACAAGTGATTACTAACTACCCAGAATCTCTGACCAATGTTTGATACAATGTCAATTGTTATGGGTGTACTTGCTTGGCTGTTGCTTGCGAGTCACGTGAGACCCCTGAGAGTCACCACCCAACCCCCAATCTCGTAAACAATTTTCCAAAGCAGCAAACAATCAACAGATCATACCACAAGCAAACAGCTCTCTCCCTTTTCCATCCCTTCATTTCAACCCGAGCAAACAAAACAAGATACTCCACTCCAACTACAACACCGTGTGACACGCCCCTCCATCTTTTTCACCGCCCACGCGCAATCTCACCACATGCCTCGCCCGCCCATCCCACGCGGCCGCCGCCCTCCCCCCCGGAAACCTTACATCAAGCAAGGGCCGTGCTCAACTCTTGCTCGCCCGTCACCCGTCGCAATCAAACCTTCCATTCTTTGTTCTCCCAGTGTCTGTCTGCTACGAAGCCATCATATCATCTTGCGCCCCGACGCTCCCGTGACAACATTCCCGAGTGGAATGCACCCGTCATTCCGCCTTTCCCTCACCATGAGACCCTTAATCAAAACACAAGTGTGATGGACGTGACGGTTGCTCCAGAGATTATTATTACCCAGTACCTGGTAATCTATCGTAGAATGGTGCCCATTCCTCCCAAATTCCGCGTGTTTTCCCGTTTCCCATTGATGCAAAAAGCCCCTGCCCGTCTACGTGCCCAAGACCAATCCATGAAAGACCAAGTAAAGAGACAATGCGAAAACATGAGGCGTAGGTAGGAATGAATGCACACGAAGGGTATAATGCCTATTGATGAAGATCCTCCAAAACAAACAACATGAAATCCCGGCAACTAGGGGCGAACCCACATATCCTGTCTGAACCCATTCCTTCATGACAACCACTGTTCGACATTCCAATCATATCCGTAATACCGACCATCCTATCCTGTCCTAGCCCATCCCATCCCATCTATCTCGTAGCCTTCCATACGAGTACATGAACAAACCATCTATGTTACTAGATCCAAGGGACATACATACCCAGTCCCGAATAAGGAAATTGAATCAGGAATACAAGAGCAAAAACGGTCGAAATCTATAATACCGGACCGTAGTACATGACCGAAATGGCATCATTAATTCACAAAACATAATATGAAAGGGGAAAGATGCAGCCTCGAATCCTTGTCGAGGTGCATAATGACTTGAGCATGACGACTCTGATCCAAAAGATGGATCCGTGCGAGGACGCCTAGAAGCGCCGTGCAGAAGAAGCTCAGAAGAGAAGCCCGGGCGTGGTGGTGTGGCCGAGCCAAAAAGTCCACAGCTGATCCCTGTTTGTGCTTGACGGATCTACCCGCCAAGACGTGGTTGGGCTGGTTCCATTTCTTCCTTGCCGCAGCCGCCGCTAGGCTTGATCGTGACAAGGAAGGTTGAATAGTCCTGGCCATAGCGCCGGCTCATGAAGGGTGGTTGACATGGTGAGCCGCTGCGACCCCATGACCACTTCCAGCACACGCTAGAGAAGTGGACGGAGCCCGAGACTTGCGACGTCCCCCGAGAGACAAAGCGTTGACGTCGTCTTGGTCGTCGCAGGCAGCTTCAGGCCAGCCGCCAAGGGGGGGACGGCGCGTATCGTGCGTCCCCCAGGTATCACAGCCACCACCTGCACGACCAATGGCGCCATCACTCCCCACCTTCAAGAGGCTGAAGGCGGCATATCAAGGCCACTGTTGAGCTGAGAGGGCTGCCTCCCACCCGAGATGGTGTCCTGGCAAGGCCCTTGATTGGTGTGCGCCACGACACCTGACTCGCCCCCGCGACCCTCCTCTCCAATGTTCACGAGGCTGTCCAATACGGCCTCCAGACACGGTGAATCAAGGTCTGAAGGTAGGAACACGAGCTGAAGAGGCTGGGCCTGAGTGGTCATCCGATAATGACGGGGGGGACAAGGCCTTGTAGCCTGTTCATGCCCTGGGTGCCGGCTCGCCATATCCTCCTGCGCTGTAGACTGGCTGAGCCGTCTGCGATGTCAGGCTGGGGTAGCTCTCGGGATATGTTGCGGGCGTAGGGTCCCATCTTGGGGGCGTCGCAGCAGGCGGGTGGTGGCTAATCGGCGTGTGTAATCCTGTCGCCCCATATCCTCCACTTCGGCTGTCGTAAGTCGAAACCGCCGGCAGGGGCGTGGTGGTGATGCGCAGGGGCGGCTGCGGCTGCTGTGGGCTGGAGTTGCGTAGGCCAGGGCTGAGGGTTCGGGAGGTGGTTGTCGAGTATCCTGGTGCTGCGGCATATGGGGTCCAGCTTGGCTGAGAACCCGATAGCGACCGGGGAGAGGGAATCGAGTCGTGGTGCTGGGGAAGGGAGTATTGCTGGTGAGGGTCGGTGTGTGAAGCCATGCCCGGTCCAGGAGGCGTGGGAAGCGGAGCGTACGGAGCACTCGGTTGGCTCATGACGTTGGCGGGCGGGAGTGTGCTGCTGGGGCTCGCGCTATACTTGCCGATGATCTTCTTGAGAGCTGACTCGAGAATCTTCCACGGGAACACCTTGACGTCCTTCTCGATGTTGCGGGGCTTGGGGTTAGGAAATGCCATGATGATCTTGAAGAACTCCTCGCTCTCTGCCTTGGCCTTGGATACTGTTTGGGGATGGAAGCCCTCCAGGTTGCGTCGGATCCGGTTCTTCTCCTCGACGCTGAAACGGTTTGGTGCGGCCACCAGTTGCTCAAGAAGATAGATAGTGTCGACCGAAGTGACGTAACACTCGTTCTTCTCAGCCCACCAGATGCACGAAATGCAGACACTGTTTGGGGGTCTGTCTTGGACACCCACGGGCTGGAAGGTTGCGTTGAGGGTCGATCCTCTCTGAGTCTTACGGAAGAGGACGATGCGTCGACGGTTCTCCCACTCCTCCTGTGTCCAGTTCTCCGCCATGGTCTCCAACTTTCCCGCAATCTTGAGCACCGCCTTGCTCGAGTAAAGAGAGATGGGATGGTAGCTCGAGTTGCTTCCAGCACTGTTGGCGATGGTGCTTGTTCGAATCAACTGCGGTGTGCCAGACTGAGATGAGGATGGTATCGGCAGTGGCGTCAAGTTTGGGCGTCCCGCCATTGTCGGGTCCAAGCCTGCCGCCGAGTTCCTCCCCGTGCTCCCCAGGGTGCTCGGGTATGGGCTCCATCCCGCCGTCGCCGCCGGACGCCGGTGGTAGTGAGGGTCGGTGAAGCTCGTGCTCCTGTATGTGCTAAGCATATCGTTATTTCCTTGCGTAAATGTGTTGCCATACTGTCCCTGTTGAGCTGGATACTCGTAGGTATTTGTAGGAGGCTCCGATGGCAGCTGAGGCTCGCCAGCCTTGGGCGAGGTACTCGGCTGATCTACTGCAGGGGCAGGTGCCGCGTCCTCATGCTTGGGTATCTTAGTTGACCGCGTGATGTCATCTCCCGACCCTTCAAAATACTGAAAAGTGCCTACAACGGTCCGCGAGATCTCTTCTCCCGAAGGCCCTTCGAGAAGGAGTGACAGCGGCACGTTGCTGTTGGCGCAGCCTGTGACCAAAAATTGCGGTGCTTCTCCACTGCAGGTATAAAGAAATCCAGAGCTGTCTTGCACATCTCTGGACACATCCTGCGCTGTGCACTTCTCTGACCCAAACAGGAGAAACCATATTGGCATCGGCGAGGAGAGCGAGAATAGATCGTACTGCGAGGAGAGCTTGATAAAGATCTTGGTTCCTACCATACCTGTCGTAGGTTGGCATGACAGCACCGTAGGGCCCGCAGGCATATACTGAGGAACAGCGGCATTGTTGGACGCAAAGTTTTGCTGGTTCAGCTGGGCAAACTTTTCAGTCTGTTGCTGTGTAGGGAACGACTGCGCCGAATACTGCTCATAGCTGGCATCCTGATATCGAGTTGCATCGTAACCGGCTGTCATGTATTAGCAAACTGCTCGCATAATAGCTTCTATCCCCTAGTGTCTTCAAATCGCCGCCTGAAGCACTCATGACTTGCGTCACTCGGAACTAAGACCAGTCTACTCACCATGCATCGAGGGCAGCTGTGCCTTGGTGTAGGTCGCCATCTCCAAGAGCCTAGGAGGGGAGTCCCCTCTTGGGTCTCCCCCGTTCGCTGCTCGAGCAGCTTCTTCGTAACGAAGCGTGAGCGTGTCAGGCGACTCGAGCCTGTCGTCCACTCCAACAATTATTGGCTTTTGGGGATGGTATTCAGGCTAGGTAGGGGTTCTCTGTCAGTGTTTGAAGCCCCGAAACACTATGGAGGGGAGATGTCTAAAGACAGATGATGAGGGAGGGAGACAGAAGGAGAGACTCTATGCAGCCTTGTGGGCGGCGTCGAAGAACAAAAGAGGGATTCGTCCGTCGTGTCACGGGAGAGTTGGAACAAGGTCTAGGTTTCGACTCACCTCGAAAAGCTTGTAGGGCGGACACTGGAACTTGACAGCAGACATTCAAGCTGTCGAAAAGGGGGAACTGATGGGAAATGGGTTGTTGAGGGAGGAGAGTTGGAGAATGCAGACCACTTGTCTTGGACGCAGAAAGTGGTTGTGGTCGTGGTTTAAACAGGTCTCGTCGAGGTCTTATCCGGCGGGGCCAGTCAGCCAAGACAAGATCGCTGTGCAAGTCTTGCTTCTCGGAGATTTGATCTAGCACAGGGCATACACCAACGTGCAGGATGATGTCTTCCTGATGCTTGGTATCCTCGGTCAGTCTCTCCCTTGAATTGCTTCTGCGTCTTGGAGGTGGCGTTTTGAAACAGCCGAGTGTATGGAGGGCTCCTTACTGGTGAGATGCGTAGAGGTTGGAGGGGCAATTCGTAGTTCCGATCCAGACTAGAGACACTGGCATTCCAAGAAGGGAGAGGTCGGTTGCCCTTTGGAGAAGGAGTTGCGTTTCGCCGACCCAAGATTGCTGTTCGAGCTGGGGAAGTGGACTCCTTGACGCGGCGAGTTCGGCTCAATAGTGCTCAGGCATGCGCAGCCCCATTGGCTAGAACACGTCGACGAGGAATAATAAACAGAAAGGAATCCGGACGGGGGCGGGCAGGATTGCTTGTTCAAGATAGCCGTGTAATGATACGAAGGGAACGGGAGCCTAGGAAGAATCTGTCAGATTATCACCCTCGCCTGCGATCCAAGGAACCAGGATGGCCACCATGATTCGCCACATCAGATTCCTTACCTTCAAGGCAACAGATGCTCGATATCGCCGGTAGGTACTCCTGTACCTTGCAGGATTAGACTCCAATATGCGATCCGCGGGTGCAAGCTGAGACCAAGGGTCGAGCGAGCGGATGCCGCCAAAGTAGTCAAAGCTGCTGTTCAACTGCAAGGGCCCACGGACCTATTCACCGTCAGCTCGAATTCGTCGACATGCGCTACGAAGACGCCGGGTCTAGAGAAGTTCGTGTCAAGCCGCAGATGGAACTTGACTCGAATTGCAGACTGGGGCGTGGGAAGACAAACAGTAGCGGGTAGATGGTTCAGTGCGGGTAACCGAAGTGATCCAGACTGGCAAGATTTAGGAAAGTCAGAGTCTCGCACGGGAGGATTTCTGGGGGTGTCGAAGGCAGATGAGGGATGAGAAACATGAGGGAGCATTTCTTTTTGAGGTTGGGACGGCGTATGCAAGATATTCTGCCCTGCGTCAAAGAGGAGATGGTGATGATTCAGATTTGCTCCCAACCGAACGAAGGGCGGGGAGGCAAGGACAAGAGAAGCCAAACCAGACCAGTAGGTAGACGGGACTTGTGGATCCGATCTATCTAATCCATCCCTCCCTTGGAGGAAGCCAATGAAGATGAAGAGTGGTGTATGGCAGGTGGGAAAGGGACGGGGAAGCAACGAGAGGGAGAGGGAGGGCCGTCTGGTTGCTTTTGGTCTTTGACAATGTCGAGTTGCCGGGACCCTTGCCCTCTGAGCCCACCCCCACTCGTCTATCTCAAAAGTAGACCAGAGCCGACGAGGGCAGCACTGTACAGTACGTTACATACAGGACCCATCCACGGCAGTCATGGCATCGGGCTTAACAGACGGGCCAGGCCATGGTCAGGGTCAGTGTTGTGACATCTGGGGGGGACTAGGTCGACCACCTTGGCCGTTGAATGCCAGATCCCCAAGTGTCTCAGAGCTGGATGCAAGGGTGATGGCAGACTCAATCAAGGGTGGGGAGAGGGAGACATCATGAGCTCGGGAAATGGTGGAGAAGATGGAGCTGAGCGGCTTCTGGGCAGTCGAGAGAGGGAAGTGCCTCACGAAGCGTGACCCTGCTCAAGAGACGACTGGCTCTGCCAAGGGCATCATCATGTGTTACCCCAGCGAGATCCTGCTGCTTCACAGCCCACAAGCCGTCCCGAGGTCTCCAAGGATCTCGGTGGTCATGGCACGCCATGATGGAGCAGCCGGCAACCAGGACGCAGCAGCCCAAGCCCATAGAAGCGCGTGCGCGAGCACACACACGCGCACACCCCTTTCTAAATGCTGTGGACCATGCGTGATCACTAATGGAGAACGATGATCGGGAACAAGCAGACGACAGGACAGGCAATGGAAGCAGGGAGAAGAGGCCGACTAGGCTCGAAACGGGTTTCCTCTCTTGACAGACAAGGGCCGGCTCAACTCGAGCGCAACTAAAAAAGAAACGAGATGGACTTGAGAGCCAAAGCAAAAAGGAATGGTTTGTGAACGTGCCTGAGCGATGCGAGAGTGTGCGTAATGTGCATGTAGGTAGTCGATCGGACGGCCTAGGGGTGTGGCTATAGCTGGTCAGCCATGATTGGTAGGATGGCAAGCCGGGGATCGATAGTGGTGTGCAGGGGTGTCGGTAGTGGGCATGGCGCACGGCGCGGGCGGCATCAGCTGGATGTCAAGGGCGAGCCCAGAGCGTCCTTGGGCGCTGAAGAGCGCTATGCAGGCCCAAGTTCAGTAGAGCAGAGCGGTGGGACCCGATGCTTTGAGGGAGGGTTGAAGGGTTGCGAAGACCCCGGCGAGGGCGCGGTCCTAACCGTACTGGATCCGTTCCCGCCTTCCGCCTTCCCGTCTCCATTTTGTTTTCCCTTTATGAACTCCCGAGCGTCTTGTTTGACGGTACGTATCCCTAAAGCTCACTAAGCTTGCTGGGATCGTGACACCGGTTGATGGATGGGCTTGGGGTTGATTATGGAGGACAGTACCCAAACAGAAGCCAACTCACCTCTCTTCAGTCAAGCCTGCCAGGGCTCTCTAAAAGCACTGGATGCTTCGGGTTTCGAAAACAACGTCGGGTGAGGGCTTGCGGTCGAGTTCGCAGGTGGCCCGTCAAATCTAGCTTCGGGTGCTGCTGTCTGTCGATCAGTCGTTGGGGGAACAGATCAAAAAGACCACCACACCCACTGGGCGACTGGCAAACCGTGTTCGCGTCAAGGGTCCAACTTTGTCCACCACCACCTCAGTCGCTGCGCCGAAATGATGATGCAGCACCAGCCAGAAAGGAGGCGGGCTATCGTCAGCACCGCTGGGACAGCCTGGCGCTTGCCTGCTCGGAGGACTGGGGTTCCGTGGTGCTTAGCAAGGATCAAGCTTGCCCGTGTGTTGTCGGCCAGTGGTTACGGGCAGGGTGATCGATGATCGTTTTGCCGGCACTCTTCTGAGTCAAATCTGTCAACTCCATTCCGATCAGCCTCCCATTGCTTTTGGGGCACCTGCAAGTAACCTCTCGGTCAACCATCCCTCCCTTGTTTGAAGCCCTTCCTCCCGCGCTTGCGCTCAATCCACATCCTCCCGTGTCCCCATATGCCTCTAGCAGCCAACAGATGCAATCCCCTCTGTCCCGTCTGCAGCTCGAGCGGGAGCAGGAGCAAGACGGTGCCCCCAGGCAGCATCCGCCAAACGGGGAAAGGGACAAGAAAAGTCGAGAAGAAAAAGAAAGTAAGAAAATAGGAGACAGCTAGCTCGCAGAGGGCCGTGGTATGTAGAAAGCGGTTTAACATTGGCGTCACCACTGGTCGGGTGGCCCCCATTGGGCTTGGGATTGGATACCAGCGCCGCAGGGGACTGCTCGACTAGTCGACCAAAAAGTCCCAGATTGGCTCCTCGCGCTCAATAGACTGGCCGACAAGGGTGGGACGCCATTGCCGCGGATTTGCCCGGAGCCTTCCAAGGTGGTCGTCTTGGCTTTCAGGCGAGCTTGGGATGATAATAATAAAGGGGGCCGGGAAATGATGAGAGGCCGTGAAGCTGAGCTGAAGAGCGGGGAAAAGAAACGAGGAAACAAAACAACAACAGCAATGACAGGGTGGGTCATGGGGAGACGAGAATTCCAAGGAAATCAAGAATCTGAACAAGAGAGCGTTTTGATTGAAGGAGCCGTTCGTACCTTGCCCGTTGAAGCCCAGCGTTTGTTTCGAGATAGCGATAGTCGTGGCGCCGATTCCCTAGACAAACCTGTCAGTAATGGACCCGACTCACGCGAGCCATCGTGTGTGTCTCACTCGTCCCAACTCAGATCCTTCTTGCATTTAAACCTCCCTCTATCCGTAGCTTGGCACCTTTCGCCGCTTTGACACCCGCAAAAGAAACGTCGGGTCGTTGGAAGCGAGCTCCAAGTGTGGTCTCACTCAGCTGGTCGTCCCGTACCTGTTCCTCGATACGAGTCCTAATATCGTGTGTCTTCAGTTGTCGACCAAGTTGATTCAAGGCAATCGGGAAGTAGGCAGAGCGGCATCTCGACGTGGGGAATGCCGGTTGGTCTTATACAGCCTGGCCTTCCAATTGCCAGAGAGAGATGAGCTTGTGGCTCCATCAAACGCAATCTTTCCCATCTCTAGCATCCACGGCGTCATTGGTTGTGCTTGTCGTCCTGGTGTGCCATGAGGCCAGGCCACGGGCATCTCGTACAGACTAGGTATTCCACAGGCCAGTCATGAGCGCGTCGGGAACTCGGGGTGACTTGCGAGTCCTCGACCGTCACTCATGTCGCCCAATTGAGCAAGCGACGCGGCTCGATCTGAATGTGTGGAGTGTCCAGTTTACTACTCAAATTACATGGTGCGTCCATCGCCGGGGGGTGGCGTGGGATGACAACTCCAGGATTCGGTTCAACAAGGCCTCTGAGAGCACGCCACCTCGGCTCTTGAGGGGCTCCCAAACAGGCGGCATGGAGATGAGGAGGACATTGTACTGCATCTCAGTCCCATCCCTCCTGGCGCGATCAGATATCAATTATCCTCAGGCCAGAGAGACCGCTGAGCAGAGCTCAATTTGGACTTCCAGGGTGAGGGGCGGGTGTGCGATCTGCGCAGGGGACCAGGGCCAATCTCTGACCAGGGGTGCAACAGCAGCTAGAGTGATCGCCAATGCCTGCAGCGCCTAGCTTGGCCGAGCTTGCTCAGAGGCCACCACCAACTTGCTGGGAGACGGGGCTGTCAGGTCCTGCGGTATGGCCATTGGGATGCTAGTGAGGGCCATGGCGCGCGGGCCGCTCGCAAGGGAGCCGCCCTACAGCATAGAGTTTGGTGAACACGAACTAGATGCTCGCTCGGCGAGAACAACAACGGGGTTCGAGTGTCGTCACAATCCTTTACTGGGTAGGAGTTGATTAGTGTCCGGCGCCCCTGTGAAGTCTCCACACTTGGAGACCGAATCTCTTCGGCCGTCAATCCATCCACGGCTTTTCGCGACCATGATGCTCGAGGGTGAGGCGACAGTTGCCGAGGGCATGTTTTTCTATCACCATTGCCAACCGCCCCTTGCACGGAGACTCCAGTTGGTCACAGCAGAATGGGAAGGACGATGATGACGAGCTGAGCACGCCTGATCTCCAAGCATCTGTTCTGGGTTCTGATCAGATGAAGCGGTGACCCAAGGCAAACCCAGCGAGGCGACTTGTTAAACCAAGAACTCGTGGAGGCGGGACAAGATCTCAGTCCACCACCCCGCCATTGTAACTCGGATGTCCGCTCTGCTAGACGGTTATCTGCTTCATTTTGCCTTCTCCATGCCAAGATAGCTGAGGGGCGAGTTCGCAAGACGATGCGACTCTTCGCCAACAATTTCGCTTGAGATGTCGTACGAGTCTATCAGACATCTTCGGCGAGGTCGTACAGACTTGCCGAGCCATGCTCGTGCTTCGAGTCGTACGCTCTTCTGATCCCAAGCACACGACACGCTGAACCCAGTCCCAAGGGTCCGACATTTCTGTCTGCTATGCTGTCGAACCCCAGCAAGATGTGTTGAAACTGGGGATGAGGTGCTGTATGTGCTGAGACCATTCCAACGATCAGGGTCAGACAGCTCTGTTTCAGATGGCCAACACGTGCATGTCTCGGTGCTCTATGAACCGACAGGCGGTGGCTGGACGACCCAACTGTAACTGTGAGCGTTGAATGTCAATTTTAGAATCGCCCGGCAGAAAGGTGTCTTGTTTCGGGCCGCCTTTCTTTCATTAGATTTCGGTACAGATCCGCGAGAACGGTGTGCTATTAGCCTGTCTGCAGGTGGTGGGAGCACTGGTGCGGAAACAAGACTGGCCTCGTGGGCTCGCAAGATTCGTCAATGGCGTGCCTCATCCTTTTTTTTTCCCCTTTCTCCAGGGTTCCAGGTCGGAGGCGTTGACAGACAGGTAGGCATGGTAAAGTCGGCGTTGGGAGTTGGGGCCCAGTGGTTGGACAATGGCACCTCAGGTAAATTGCAGGGCCCAAGATCATGCCCTTTGAGAAACAGCAGGTGTCTTGTCACCCGTTTGACTGAGGCTGCTGAGATCTTGCATCCTCCAAGAGTGCCCAGGCTAGTCACCAAGCCCACGAGGACGGTATTGCACCACGATGGTTGTGCCTAGTTCTGCAGCCACTTGTCGCAGTGCTTCGGTTCAAGCCGAGGGGAATCTCGATAACCCCCGCACAGAGGCTTGACAAACAGCCAGGACTGGTACAGGGTGCCCAGGACAACGACTTGTCCAAGGTTTTCGCCACAAAGTACTGCTCTTTGTGGCAGACTCATGTGTCCTTGTTTATGTTAGCATTCTTGCAGTGCGAAATGGCTCTATGGGGATATTCTCACTTGGAATTGGAAGCTATGAAGCCTCCGAGGGTTCAAGCGGGCACCAAACGGGCATCATCTCCAACCGCCACGTTCTGTTGAGGGTACACAAGCCCTCACCCAGCATCGCAAGGATTGAGTCGCGATTGGAGCAGGCTGTGTGCATTGTAGAGGTGGAACAAGCGAGCGAGGACTGGCGCCGATGAGGTTGTTGGCTCTTTCGAGATCATGCATGCCGGGTTGCACACACATCGCTCCTCGCAGATCTGGCACTTTCCCTAACGTCGACTTGTCCTATCGCGGCGCATCCCTCGTTCTGGGCATGCTTTGTGTGGTGGTACCGAGTTGTATCCCCAACGAG
Source organism: Fusarium keratoplasticum (assembly GCF_025433545.1). Lineage (NCBI taxonomy): Eukaryota > Fungi > Ascomycota > Sordariomycetes > Hypocreales > Nectriaceae > Fusarium > Fusarium keratoplasticum. Next base: position 1,848,984 of record NC_070534.1, read on the forward strand.
GTATGTGCTTGTGTGTCGGTCAGGTTTCCAATGGGATGGAGTGTTTTGGGTTGCACAAGCGTCGCGGGTTGATGCCGATTCGGAAGGTCATGGTGCCCTTGTCAAGGAGCCAGGAACACGTTTGAAAAGGGACGGCGTCGAAGTCACGGCCACGGATGACGAAGAGGAACCTTGGGTTTTTGCAGAGCAGTACCTAGGTAATGGAAGCTCGCTGAGAGCCCCTTCAGCGAGCGCGCGTGCGCAACCATCACGATGGAGTCTTGAAGAGGCCGCCAAGTGATTGAGGCATCGATCGAGTCCGTGTGATTCCATGTGCTGGCGTGCATTTCAGCAGGACAGGCAAAGTACCGATGAATGCATGAATACACGATGGAATGAATGCCAGGGGAAGAATAATCGTCGCCGTTGGCTACAAGGTTTACGTTTGGAGACGGATGCGTTTGTTGATTGAGTTGTCCTCCAGTGGAAGGAAGGCACGATGGATCGAGGGTGTTCCCCACCTTCCGCATACTGCACTCTAGAGCTCGAGTTAGCGCTGCCAGCTGCCGTTAACGTTGATGCACAACACCGAAAACGGCAGCCGCTGGTGTGTCTTTCTCGCAATCGTGATATCCAATTCATCCATGTTCTCTCCAACTTCAAGCAATGCATTCACCTGACGCCCAATCCTGTGCTTTGATTTTGATGAGCTCATGTCTGAGGCGAGCATTTGGAACAAGCAGCATGATGAAGACGTTTCCATGTCCGTGCGCCCAACGGAAGGAGCTTGCTTGCATGGTTCGTTCTCCAACTCGACAGCCTTCACATGCAGAACACCCGTTTCATCCAGCTCCAACTATTGCTCGGGACTCTCATCTGCTTCTATCATGAGCTTCTCTGCTACATAGGCCTCGGCACAGGAAGCAGGTACACAGACTGTTGGCGAAGCGCAGTCGGTATTTGGGTGCAACCACTGACTTACCCACGCTCGTTATATCCATCGGCGGGAGAAGGCTTTCTCGATTGCATCACAGCACCCATCCGTCAACCCCAAAGGGCCTTCACGGCTTCCCACGTTGACTTTAGCTAGGGTCCAAGCGCCCAACTTAACCGTATCATTGAGTTTATGAAGATCCTCACCGCCTCATCCGTCAAACGCCTCCAGCATGGATACTACCAATAAACGGTGTTTGCTACCCTGAACTGCAGAGGCCCAAACCTACGCGATGCTTCAGGATGCATATTTCCACCCACAGAACGCTTCCTCGGGCTCGTTGCACAGGCCTACTGGATGACAAATTCCTGCGAGCGCCCGTCGTGCATTTTGCTTCACCTTGTCCCCAAAACTTGACCTCGATCAAGCAGCAGAGGGGAAGAGAACAAAGGCGGTGAAACCATTCACACGACATACGCAGTACGGCACATTCAGCTTGGGCCGACACTGAGCATTGGGCCGGGCTTGGATGGCGTTAGACGAATGCGCAAGATGCCACAAACCATGCAAGTCCCCCAAAACAAGGTAGAGCAATGCCGCAAGGGCACCATGGACCCCTGTCAGGTTCGTTCTACCTTCTGAGGGAACCCACACCGTGAGCATCCTCGTGGACCACGAGTTGGAACCGGCACTTACTTACTCCGTACTCCCAGGCCCAGGCCCCAAACCGGCGAAAGAAAAAGAAAAGTCACATTCTCGGTGAAAGGCACAGGAACCGCGCCGTCAACTGAGCTCCGGTCACCAAGCTACTGTAGACCTTGCAGTTGTCGGCCATTCCGAAGCGGCCTTATTGGTTGCACATGTCACATCCCGCGGAGGGGCGATGGCGATGGTGTTTAGATCCGCGAGATCCTAGCTCTACCCGCCGCCCGCATTGGCGTCATGAGTCGGGTCTAGAAACACGCCCTTTTTGTCGCAGCCTCACGCCCCTCTCTGCCGAGTCGTGGCCGTTCAGACTCTGAGCGAGCAGATCATGTTGTGCTGGGTGTCACGACGAGCGTTCGGCAAAACGATGGAATTCAAATATGCATACTACTGTGTACGCAGCATATCCAAGGGGAGTGGTTCCAGTTCGGCGTTGAACGGTGTTTCTATTGTCAAGCCCTAACCGCCTGGGCGGAGCGTTTCTCCCTTGCCGTTTGTAGCTGGCCCCGGCATCACCAGCATAGGGAAGAACAACATTCATCTCAGGGCCGGGGTGCAGTCTCTGGCTACTATGTACGCACATCACCTGCAGCTTGCAAATCGCCCGATTCACGGCCAATTTAGGTGAGCCCAACTCTCCGAATACTAGTAAGTTGCGGCGCGATTCCTCCTTGCAGACTACGGCAAGGAACAAGCTTGCGCAACCACAGATCTGGGAACAACTATAGTCGCGAAGCGATAACCCCGGTTCGTCGGATATGCAGCCTCCCGCTCCCAGGGTTAAAACAGGCACGAGAATGTGCTCAGTGAGGCTCGAATGCATCTCGTTGGCGAGGAGGGTCGAATATCAGTGGTCCGAATCGCTCACTGCCCCAGGACGGCCCCAGGCGCGGGACTACTGCGGAGGCGGACGGGAAATGCTTCCCTGAGTCGTGCTATTTTCGATCTCCTCGAGGACAGGGCAGGGCAGGGCATGGTGAGCCCGAGGGCCCCTGTTGACCCAGTGGGGTCCCCAGCTCCAAGCCCACTCGGTAATTTGCATCGTCCAGTGAACCGCCGTGGACGATCCAATAGTCTCTGAAGCCACGGGGCTTGGGATGGTCAACGTCCAATGCGCCAGCAGCAAAACGTCTGATGATCCGCTGCCGCTGGCCATGGGCTGTTCCGTCTTGCTGGCAAGATTCAGAACTCAGAAAATGACTGGCGAAGCTTATACGACTTGTCACTTTGATAAGCCCGGCACCCTCTGTTGATGCGACTTGGCGACATCAAGTCTGCCCTGTCCCTGAGCGAGGCAAACGCGGTTGAAATTGCGGCAGAAAGCAACGGTGGCCTTCTACTTGTGGCTTTGCTGCAACGAGAAGCAACTTCGCAGTTGGCCGCCAGACTGAAGAAAAAGCAAATGCATTTCAAAGTGTCGTGCATTGTCTCCACAACGAGCAGGGGCGCCTCCGGAGCATGACGCACGTATCTCAGATCTTCGTCGGCCTTGACACGATCTGGCTCGAACTGCGTCCCTAGCCACTGAATACCACCAACAACAAGACTCCATCTACTTACATTTCGTTCCTCGGTAATCTGGAGGATCACAAGAACATGCTTTCCGAGATATGACGTCTCCGGCTTTCATGGACAGGAGCTCTACCAGTCGGCATGCAAGGGCCCATTTTCGGGCCCTCTGCCTTGCCTGCAGCATCTCGGGATCAGCCCGGGGGCACAACAAGAGCTGCTATGCTGTGCCTCTAAGAGTCAACCGGCAAACAGTTAGAATGGCTTGGCTAGGGACGTTAAAAAATCCCGCTCGGGATCACTCATAGGCCCAAGTGCCCGAATAGCAGTTCAACCTGGCTGGATGATTGCTCCACTCTCCTGAAGGCAAGATATCTACGAGAAGACTTCCGGACAACGGGCACACAAGTGACCTAATTGGTTCCTTCAGCAGGAGAGTGAGGTTTGCCACGCTCGAAACTCAGTGACCATCTCCGGCAATTTCATGAAGCCATTTTCAAATCAATCGAGACCTGTCAGTTCTTGTTTGCGGTATTCTCGAGCCAGATCAGATATTGAAACTTAGACTTCATCGTTGTCATATCTTCGAGAACCAGGGCTCGAAATTATATACATGGAGGCTCCAGGAGTCGATCTTCCTGAGCAAGTGGACAAAAGGGGGATACAGACTGACAAGGTGTTCCCGGTTGCCAACAAGGGCATTCCCAGCGGGATGCTAGACATAATGTCATCGTACTTCCGAGCCACCACTGCATATTCGAGTACACACGAGAATCTAGATTCGATGTACTGGCATGTGCAATAATCGTGGCGTGTTGCCTACCAACCTGGGCGTACGGGCAGCATGCATTGTGCCGGTCGCTGTTCTCTGAAGCTACCGACATGGTAGAACTGATTGATACGGGGCTTGACGGGTACATGGCAGAGATGAAGCATGCACAACTAACAATTCAACAGGGGAATTCAGCGGCTCTAGGAAAATACGAGCAAGCACAGCCAAGCTGAGCTGCTCACGCCATCTTACGGTCGCTGAAAAGTGGATGAGGCATCCAAGTGAGGCAGTGCGCGCCTCCGTGGCAAGGTCTTTAGAAGGGTGGGTGACGTGAATCGACTGCTAAGGGGACAAAGAAAAGAAGCTCTTCAAATCGACTGTGTTGGTTGTATTGAACACGAGTCAACAACCTCGTTTGATGGACTCGAGGCCTGGGCACGACAAGAGCTGACTGCACTCATGGCCATAAATGGTCGAGCGGTCTGAGCGCTCTCACAGTTACAGCACAGCACAGTCTTGTCCGGTCCTGTACCTATCGGCAGCTGCATAAAAAGCAATCTGTTCTCTGGGCTAGAACAAGGCTCCTTGGTTGCAACAAAAGCAAGTCGCTGCAAAAGGACCATCCCCGTCCATGGCCTGCATATTGGCCCTACCCAGCTGTCCTATGATAGGCACCCTGGCAGAGCAGACAGCCCAGTCAAGGGCCACGGTCGATCCTCTGTGGGGACCCTGGTAATTTCGCATGACGCGCTGATCTCTCAAGACGGCTTCTCCTAACCCTTGTCGAGCTGTCAAATGTGCAGCCCCAGTCAGTTTTTAACGCCGACGAGGACACTAGGAGTTGCCCTGAACGGCCACAGCCATGCTGGACGGTGGATCGAGGAACTCCCACCGGACGCTACTGGTCGTCGATGCCTTGAAGCGAGAAGGCTGGGCTCAGGTGAGGCGTCCGAATGGGGGAGGCCATGTGGCCCGGCGGGGATGGGCTCCTGGAAAAGGTTCCCCCGTCCGGGCGCGTCGCGGCATCTCTGGATTCCCCTTTGGGGGCGTTTGCATGGCATGGGTCGTGGGCCTTGGACGGACCTGGTCAAGTCCGCAGCCATGTACGTATGTATGCCTGTGGCCTGGTCCTTGACCTGGACCTGGACCCGGACCTTGTCCAGTCGTGTCTTGCCTTATGAGCGGCACCGCTGCGGCAGCCGGAGCTGGTGAGACACGGGAGTGTCAACCGGGGTACCAGATCGGGGGAGGCAGCGAGCGTGGCTGGCCCTTGGCCGGTCAGCCACATGAACTTGTTTGGCAAAGACGACTCCCTCAAGGCCCGAATAGGATGCCATGATTTGGAATTCGCCCAGGATGGCAATTGTCAGAAGCGCCGTTGAAGGACCGTCCCGTTCGGTTGAACGGCCAAGTCTCCGGCTGAACCCCCCGTGTCTGGAGAGTCGGCCCTCGACTGGCCGCAACCCTCCTTGATCGACGCCTTTAGCCTTGGACGTTGCATGACCCCTCCTCATCTGCCGAATCTGTCCGGACAATGTCTGGCCTCGATGCGTCATGGTCCAAGGCTGAGCAGTTTCACCCCCATTTGACACGCCTCGAAACATGGGCCTCAATCCAATAGCCCATCAACCCGGTCCTCAGAAGCTCTGGCTCTGGATGGCTTCGGCTTACCCGTCGAGTCTCTGAATGCGAAAAATGTTTCAGCTGCTTGTCTAGACTGTTGGATCTGCGCAATGACCTCAACTTTGCATGATCTGGCCACACTGTGAGACATGGCGCGCTCAATCACCAGCAACTGTGCGATTGGAATTGCGATATCGAGCCTCTTGCACCGTTCACCGCTCCCTCAACAACATAGAGGAGGGCATCTTGCTTACATGGTGGCATCAAAAGACACAATCATGATGGGTTGGATGATACCCTACCGAGTTGTGTTGAGGACGACCAGAGCCTCACGAAGTTGCGGTCAACGGCTGGGCACAAATTCTAGACACCTACCCCGCGTGTGATCTTGTAATAGGTATGCGGGAATGCTGATGTTCTCCTGAGGAGGCATGATATGAGGGGATTGAGTTGAAGTAATTGAGTGATTGGTAGGATCTGGGTTTGGGCATGCCTGCCTAGGGAACCCTGGGTGCTCCAATGCCGCCCAGGAGTTTTGTGGGAGTTGTATGCAATAGCAAACCCTGATATAGGGCTGGTGAGATAGGGCTGGGCACGTATCAGGTTGGGTGCATGTATTGGCACGATCCGGGTGGTGTTTGGCAGGCCGTGCCTGGATATCGAATTGTGGCATTAAGACCTGTCACACTAGGGCACAGGGTTCGTCCGCATGTGGAAATCTCCCTATTCGTCCTATACAAGGAATGGAAGGCGAGATTAATTGTAGGCTTGAAGTGTATCTCCTGGCCTCTCCGTGGGATATGCTGGTGCCGAGTAGGATAAAGGATTTGATCAACACCATTTCTGTGGAAGTGACAGCCCAAAATGACATGGTATTAAGCCCGGTGGTCCATCTAAACATGCTAATTTTGTATCCAACACCTATCTAAGCAATCAAATCGACACTCATACGAGGAGAGTTCAAACAAGGTTGACTAGGTAGACGACGCACAGCAGAGACCTTGGAACGGTTGGACTCAAAACGGGACAAGGAGGGAACTTGGCAAAGTTTTAAGCATCATCACTACCAGGAACACTCGATTGAAAACCTGAGCTACGACATAGAGCATTTTAATGTTACTAAGCCCGCGTCCTGAGGGAGTCGTAGATGGACAGCGCACATCTTTGTATCACCGTCGGGCTCAACCCCATTCACCTATCATAGCTACGCTTGAAGAACAATGGAGTGCTTCCTCTTATTTCATATTTCCTAGAATTCACAGGAGCAGGCTATAAATCGCGAAAGGCAAGGGAGTTGAATATGCTGGATGGCTTTGATGTAGGTCGGTCCCGCTCTGAGCAACTTCAGCGTTGAGACTTGGACTGATCTGGATAAACCAGTCCTAGTTTTGCATGTTGTTTTGGGCATATGGTGAAATCATTCACCTGCTTTATAGTTAGTATATGGAGACTAGTCCTGGTGCCGTTGGGGCAGGGATTTAGAAAGGGGTTGCCCGGTTGTAGATAGGAGGAACGGGAAAAGATATACGCCCGAACAAATAGAAGTCGGTTCAGGAGATAGCAACAGGTCAAACTAGCCTTTGATACTCTGGGGTTTAGTTGGATTTGTGCATGACTCCGAAAAAGTGTCAAAGTTCAAGTGCTGGAGCAAACAGTCAGACGGCTCGATGGGAATAGCTTCCCCAACCGTAACACCCAGGAGCGCAGTCGTACAGAGAAAGTGAGAAATGTATACGAGTTTAGTTTAAAGATCAAACTGACCTTAGAGGTTCCGGTGATTGCCCAGGCCTTCTTCATCCGAACCTATTATACACTCTCCATACAGAGAGAGGCTTGATGGCGATGGCTGCCCTAAATTAAAACCACGTGTAAAGTTTATCATCAGTACTTAAACTTTACAGATATTTCAGTACTGAGTTCTAGTCAAACGGTAGCCCACACAGCGCTCGACGGTTACTCAACGACTGTTTACTCTCCCAACAGGGATGCCACACCGTATTCCGTATGTATCTGTATCTTCAAATGGTAGTCAAAGAGCCTTAAAACATGTGAGGATTGCCTGATAACTTAAATAAAGCGTTAGAAGAGTCTCATCACAGCGGTCGTGAGTCAGATAATGACACGAATGTTAAGGTTAAGTTCACGCAGGATGACTGGGATGAAAAGCTTGACGGTGAATCACAGCACCATTAATATCTGTATATATATGTATATGTATTCCAATCCTTGTATCTTCTTTCCCTTCCCAAAAAAAACTCAAAGACGTCGCTACAGCGAGAGGGCCACCTCGACCAGTCTCTCCGACGGATGATGACATTCACCCCTCTCAACAGCGAAGCCGCTGATGCTTGGCCTTCACGGCTGACTATTGTTCAAGATGAAGCCTATGATTACAATTCTCTTGGATAAATGGACACTGACGACCTCCATTCAGAGTTTCGGGAATGTCTGCATGATGCGATGACTTGGACAACGTCGAAACATGACATCCTCGATGAACACTTGATCGATCTGCTCTCCCGCATGATCTTCGGGTCAAACATGATTGAGGATGCCGGAGGGGGGTTAGAAATCACCCTCAAGCTTTGCGGAGCCATCTTTCGAGGTCAGCATGTCCCCGAGGAAGACCGCCATGCCGACTACGAGGTCTTGGAAGACCACCTCCGTCGTAAGGGTCTACCGCATGCAGAAGAAGATGTCATCCAGGCCTACCGGGAGATAACACAACATGCCGAGGCAGCCTACTATATCATCAAAGAGGTGTGCCTTGAAGGGAAAGAACTGCCCGAGGCCATCGTCCTGGAAACGCACCGTCTCTTGACTTACAAGATTGACGCCGATGAGATACCTTGGAACGAATATGCTGGTGTCTATCGAAAGTGGCCTGTATGTACTGGCTTCCATCAATACATGACTCACAGCATGGTTCCTACGGCGATGAAGAAGATGATTAGCTCCCTAGAGGACGACGTCAAGGCTGCAATTGACGCTGGAGGAATCGACCCGGTGGCTCTAGCAGCCAAGTACTGCCATATCTTTGTCAACATCCATCCCTTCCTCGATGGAAATGGCCGAACATGTCGTCTCATTTTGAATGCAATTCTCCTCAAGTATGGCGGTACTACCGTCTGCATCGGGGAACACGACGAGGATCGACAGGAATACTTGCGGATTGCAAGTAATGCGAGTTTTGCTGAGGGAAACCAAGAGGATATAGAGGACGTGCCAGAGGCACTTAGGCCAAAGTATTACAAGGAATTGGCTTCGTTTGTGCTTTTGCATGCCCGAAGTAGCATGGTCAAGATCCGGGAGCTGCTCGAAAAAGGATGATTAGGATGAGAGTTAGACTTGTCATGACCTGGGCGTTTACTAAGGTCCTATAAATCTAAGGGTACTGAGGGCTCAATTCATGAGTACAATGGACTGAATATATGATGATGTTATGATGATCTGAGACTAGTTGCTGATGCATGTTAGAGGAGCCGAACTTGGTGTACTTGTCTAACTGTGATGCCATGATGAATGAGACCTTTGGAGCTCAATGTTGTCAATGTGATACAGTAATAGAATGGTATGTCACTGCCTTGTCCATTTTGCCGCCGTTGATGCTTCTTGACACACCTGGAGTTGGGAGTCCGACATTCAGCCATTTCATCATTGGCTGACGAGGGGAAACCACTCTTCTGGCCGGCATTGCAAATCCGGGTCTGCAACAGATGCATCACAAGCCGTTTAAAAGCCGCATCGAGTGGAACTACATCCCCACCGATGAATCCGACCGTAGAAGCACCGCACCATTGTTCAAGGGTGTATACATCTAGCCATCTTGGGGCTCCTTATTCTTATCCGTATTCTTTAGATACATCATGTACGAGCATCTGCAGTGTCAATTGGCTCGTCTATGACCGGTTAATGTGTACCATGATATGATATCCTGCAGATTCGCCCAAACCTTGTTGACTTCCCACCTCGTCTGGCATGTTACAAGACCCCCACACTCTTCTCTGTTGACGCATCCAAGGACTCGGAAATGCATTTCGTTGGCCGATACCGCGGATTACTCCATGATGATATCAGCCATCCATTATCTTTCTTTACCCCTCATCTGCGGTATAAAAGCGAACCATCATCTCCCGAGCTGCTCCTCCTCTTCTTTACTCTTCATCATCAACCCATTGTCCCATCAAACAACTTGAATCACAGCTTTTACAAAGACCCAAGGTTTGTGCTCGAGGCGAGAGATCATGAACTGGTCTGACACTTGTGACATGCTAGATATCATCCATCTGGTACGGCAGTCCGTCGAGGAATCTGCAGCCATGGAGCCTTTCAGCGGTAGTGTCCAAACCTGAGCTAGGAGCCATATCAGGTAACGTATCATGCATGAGCCGGTGCCTGTTCACTTTTTCTTTTGATCATTGTCTATGATTATGGACAATGGTCAAAAGAAAAGGAGAGCGTGGCTGAGATTATACGGCGAAACTTGATCTGGATAATACCAGCGAAAGGATCATGCTGTCCTCCCCCATTGACGTCCAGCCCCTAACATACCCAGGCCCAACATGTCTCCCCCCGCTGCCGTCTCTCCCACTACCCGCTCTGCTGAGCTCGCCGCCCCTGCCGTCAAGCTCCCCGTCGGCCTGAGCAAGAACACTACTACTGCCACCATTGAGGAGATGGAGGGCAAGTGGGATGACTTCAAGTTCGCCCCCATCCGTGAGAGTCAGGTCTCTCGGGCCATGACCCGCCGCTACTTCCAGGACCTCGACAACTACGCCGAGTCCGACATTGTCATTATCGGCGCCGGTTCCTGCGGTCTTAGCGCTGCCTACATCCTCGGCAAGAAGCGACCTGACCTGAGAATCGCCATCATCGAGGCTTCCGTGTCTCCTGGTGGTGGTGCTTGGCTCGGTGGCCAGCTCTTCTCGGCCATGGTCATGCGAAAGCCTGCCGATGCCTTCCTCCGTGAGGTCGGTGTGCCCTACGAGGACGAGGGTAACTACGTCGTTGTCAAGCACGCTGCCCTCTTCACCTCTACCATCATGTCCAAGGTTCTCCAGCTTCCCAACATCAAGCTGTTCAACGCTACCTGCGTTGAGGACCTCATCACCCGACCTTCTGAGGAGGGAGTCCGCATCTCTGGTGTCGTCACCAACTGGACTCTTGTGTCGATGCACCACGACGACCAGTCTTGCATGGACCCCAACACCATCAACGCTCCCCTTGTCATCTCCACCACTGGACATGACGGCCCCATGGGTGCCTTCTCTGTTAAGCGTCTCGTCAGCATGCAGCGCATTGAGAAGCTTGGTGGCATGCGTGGTCTTGACATGAACGTGGCTGAGGATGCCATTGTCAAGGGCACTCGTGAGATCGTCCCTGGACTGATTGTCGGTGGAATGGAGCTTTCTGAGGTTGACGGTGCCAACCGAATGGGTGAGTCTTTATTCATGAGTAGCAATGATCAGTTACTAACTGAACCAGGCCCTACTTTCGGTGCCATGGCTCTGAGCGGTCTCAAGGCTGCCGAGGAGGCCCTCAAGATCTTTGACGTCCGCAAGAAGCAGAACGCCTTCTAAGTGATGTGAACGTGCCAGAAGAAGCCATGGGACAGGGAAACACACGATGATTCAGGAAACTTGATGATTCAGGAGCCAGGACCTCGTCTCTCTTTCGAGGCAATGGATCCTTGTCGCTCATTTTAGTCAAAGCAAGACAAAGGGCAGAGACCCTTCCAGAGCAGAATGAAACTGGATAGCTTGAATACAATGCTAGCTTGCTCTCACACACTTTCTCTCTCTCACTCAGCTTGTGACGTACAATGAATGAACTCTCAGATAACCATCCCCTTAGTCGGACTCATCCTCGTCAAGTTCCTTTGCCTTTGGCTTCTCTGGCGGAAACTTCATCCCCCGCTTCCCATCATTCGGCTCCGTACTCGGGCCCCATCCCCCGAGTCCGTCGGCAGCTGCCACGCCGCCCAGCCCCGATGCGGGACCGGCCGCACGCCCGGCGAGCTGGTTCTTGCCCACGCCGGGCTGCGTCTCGGCCCAGGTATTGAGCTCGTCGCGGTTCATGCCCGTGTACTTTTTGATGTCCTCGTCGCTGAGACCCGGGCCGCGCTTCTGGTCTTGGTAGCGCTGGTAGAGGGATTTCTTTTGGGGTTGGTCTGCTGGTGCATCTTTTGGTGTTTCGTCCGAGGGGGTGGAAGATTGGTTGCCCATGTTGAGATGGATGTGGTGACGATTGAAGATTTTGTTTTGTGAGGTGATGAGAAGAGTGGTGTAGGTGGTGAGAAGAAAGTATTACCTCTTGGCATGGGAGCAGCTGATACAACATATATACACACACAACTAACACCCTCTTCTAGAACGCTTCTACTGGATGCCGTTACAACCGATCAGCCCATGGAATCACAAGGCACGTACTGCAAAGTCGGGCAACAAAGGCACCAGTAGCTGAAGGGGCTGTGCCGGTCCCCGCAGCCAACAAGAGCACGAGGTATTTCCCCATGGGGCTCCCTACAACGGAGGGATTCCGCCAAGCCCAATCGAAACACGAGCATCGTGCGAGTGCGTGTGGGAGGCATGCGTTAGGTGCGGACCAACCTCGGCCGCTAGCATGGCGAGGCAGACAAGGCCATGATATTTGTAAGGAGGTTGGAGCTGAGTGAGTTGGATGCACACGATGCGTGCGTTGTAGAGTCGTGGAATGAGGGTATAACTGGGATATACCTGTGATGGGAGTGATAGATTAAACAGTTGGCTTACATGTTGGCCTGGCGACTTGTTCTGCCTCTCAAGGTTCTTATTCAGACGCTTACAACTATGAACACAGGGTACCGCATCTACGCAACCAAAACCGTTTATTTCTTTATATACTGAGTACTCTGCCTTAACCATGCTGACGTCTACAAAACCCTCTAAAGATACTCCTTTTTGGCAACCCGCTCACAAAGCTCCTTGAGCACCTTACCAGCCCACTCATAGTCCTCGATCCCAAGGTACACCTGCGCACTAATACGAGCCCAGAACCGTCCGCCGTGGATAAACAGACTCATGAAAGTCTTGTAGTCATCGATGAGCGTTGTCAGCATCCACTGGAACGCTTTTTGCGTCTCCTCGGCCGGAACCACCGTCCCTTCTCCTTCTCCGGCCCACAGGGGCAGGGCGATGTTGCCCATGCCGCAGTTGCGGAGAGTTCCTGTGCTGTTCTCCATCACGCTCGTGTTGAGGGCTTTGGCTACGAGGTCGGTGCCCTTTTTGTTTAGGTCCCAGAGGTAGTCGAGGACTGCGTCTTCACCACCAAACACGTCCTGGCGCCACTTGATGGCGTCCTTGACGCAGAGATAGGGCGAGTTGTCGAGAGTGCCCACAAACTCAAAGTTGGTGACATAGCGGGACTTGGAGCTTGGAGGCAGTGGGGTCGTCCTCTTGACCAGCTTGGGCACGTAGCCGTGGCTGGTAGCCAGTGTCGTAGGGAGAAGAGCCTGGTTGCGTTGGGGAACGTAGAAAACGGCGCATCCTCGAGGGACGTGAAGCCACTTGTGGCAGTTGGACACGAAAAAGTCGGGGTCCGCGGCTGAGAGGTCCAGCTTGACCATTCCAATGCCCTGGGCACCGTCCACCATGCTGAGCACGTTGAGGCGACGGCAGGTCTTGATCATCTCCTCCCAGGGAAAGACAACACCAGGACGAGAAGAGACAACGTCAAACGTGCAGATGCGAGCACGCTTTCCCTCCTCTTCAATCTTCTTGACAATTTCCTCAAACCTCTTGAGAATCTCATCGTCATCAATAGGATAAGTAATCTCAATCTCGCGATGCGTCACGTTGCCGTCGTAGTAGTCAGCAAGGTAATCAGCCACCTTTCCACAAGCTTCATAAATGGTGGAGAAGCTGATGATGACGTCCTTGCCGTCCTTGTTCCAGGCCATGTTGCGGAAGACGGTGTTGACGCCGACGGTAGCATTGGACACAAAGACGACACCGTCCTCAGGGGCATTGAGGATCTTTGCCACGGCGGCGCGGGACTCGTCGAGGAGTTTTGGGTATTCGTATCGGATAAAGACGTCGGGACGGGCCTCGCTGTTTGTTGTTAGTGAGGGGTGTTGTGAGATGAGGGCATAACTCACCTTGCGTCTTGGTACTCGCGGAACTTGGCCTTGATGGCCTTGGGGTAGGTACCAAAGGATCCTGCATTTGAGGTGAGTTTAAAGATATCATAGACGATTCAATGTATCGTACCATGGTTGAGGTTCCTCCACTCCGGGTCAAAGAGGAACTCGTCCTTCATGGCAGCGCCAAAGACGGAAGCGCTAGGCTTTCCCCTCAATGGGAGTTCCTGTGTAACTGAACCCATTGTGTTTTATTTTCGTCTTGCTTAAAGAATGTCGCAATGTCTGAAGAGATGATACAAGTCGTAGACTCTCGAGCTCTTCTTATACCCTCAGCTGGTTCGAGTGAGTGAGTCAATTGCTAACCCCAAAGCGACAACCCCACCTCTTGAGCGTCAACGACGCCCTTGTGATACTCGACTCTATTTGCTGCGGGCCGTCGGTACCCGCTTCAGAGCGTCCTTAAGTTAGATAAAGAGTCACTCACTACTGGATATTAATAATGGAGCATTTCAAGTTGGAAAGAGTCATCTGATCGAATATCCGTTATCCCGTTGTTTGTTTGTCTAGTTGATGGACCTGTCCTGTCATCGTGCCTCTGCAGATGAATCCTAGCATCCATCCCATGTCAAAAAAAGAAGAAGAAAAGTTCTGACATCTTGCCTCCCCCCAAACGCCTCATCATCAACGCTCGCTCTCGAGGACTCCCTGTCCCGAGTATGTGTATATCTCTGATCGCTGGTATAAAAGCCAAGTAAGACGGTGTGACCTGTCGTCCATCATAAGCAAAACACCTCCCTCCTCTACCTATCTATTGGTGTTCCATCTCCCACCCCAGGATCGTAACTCCCCTTCAGCGTTTCCCGCAGCAGAGCAAAGCTCCATCAATCGCGCCGATGATCGCGTCTGAACACCCCTGGTCTCTGGGACCAACACACTCGCCGCCGGAGGATCTCGTGGGTGACCCTGGCTTAGCCTCGTAAGCGCCAGGATGGCCTCTCGTTCCTCCAACGTGCTATCGCGCTTCACCACAATGCTCACGTCTTCTGGTGTCGCAAACCACAGATCCTTTGGCTTCTCCACCTGGGGAGGAGTTGACGGGTTCTGGTGAGCTGATGAGTTCCCCATGGCAAATGCCTGACTCCTGGTGAAAGGCATCGGTCTTCGCATGTTAATCGACATCGATGTCAATGGTTCCTTCTGAGTCGACACTGGCGAAATTGACTGCAACTGGCCCGTCTCCGAGCACTTGTTCTGCGTGCTGTAGCCCTGGGCGAACAGCGAGGGCTCCATAGGCACTGGCCTGCCAAAAGGGGAAGAGATCGGACTTGGCGGTTGGGGTTTCAACGGGGGAAGCTGGATAGGGCCCAGTTCGGCCTCTACTACCTCGGGACTCTTCTGAGTCGTCCGGCGTTTGCCAACCGTCGGCATCACCACCTCCTCTCCGTCAATCTTCTTGCGCTTGCGAACCCGCGGCTTTGATTTGACCGACTCAAGAATCGAGCTCTTGACAAGAGAGAGTCGCTCAGGTGTGATGATGGGGTTTGTGAGCTCAAATGGTACTGGGACTGGGACTGGTGCTGGCGCTGCTGGCTGGGGAGGTTCGACTGGCTCAGCGTTACGTCGAGTTCTCCCGTGATTCGGATTCAGAGTTGACGGGGTCGCCTTGGATCGTCCCAGATTTGCAGGAGCAGACTTGCGAGGTCGTCTCGCCCTAGTCCTAGGCTTGTTGGGTTTGCTCGGGGAGCTCGACGAGGGAGTCTCGGAAGATGCAGATACTGGAGTGTCTGTCGTCTTCTCTGCTGCCTTCTCTGTCTTGTTCTCGGCTGTTGCGCTTGTTGTGGTCACAGTTGTCGTCTCAACCACGGCTGCAGACATCGATGCCCTGCGTGCTGGGGGCTGGTGTCCAGATATTCTGTGGAGCTCCTTCAATATCTTGAGCGTACAGTACGCCCCTGTGGCCTTCGTATCCCGGAGAGCCACGGGATACGCTGCAGGTGGCCGTTTCGTCTCGGTCTTTTCCCCATCTTCCGTGAGACCGCTCGACTCGCGCTTCTTCTTGGGCTTGGGAGGCTCGGGTGCCTGCCACAGCTTGGGGACCTTGTCATGCAGATCTGCCACCCACGCATCACAGTCCCACTCGATCCAATAGTCAATGATGTCGCCCCATGAGCTCTCGGGAGGCTTTGTGAAGTTTACAAAAACAACCTTTCCTCCCTTGGCGTGAACCGCCTTTGCAAACTCTCTGACCATGACTTTGAGGCCGTGGACCCGCAAGCTGGTTCCGAGGATGAGCAAGAGGTCGGGGCAAAGAGCAAGATCGTGCGTCACAATCGGACTAATCAAGTGAGCATTGGGATGCTCCTCGCCATAAAGCACAATGTCGGGTCTGAGCTTGCCAACACCCAAGGCTCGCTTGCCTTTCTCCTCTCGAGCGGTGGTGGCACCCACACAGTGAGGGCACTCGGGTTGTTGTCCAGACATGGTTTCAAGTTCACGGTCTTGATCATCCCATGAGCAGACGCGTCCACAGAGAAAGCAGCGCAGGAGCTCTAAAGAGCCGTGGAGGAAGACGCACTCCACACCTGACTTGGGTAGTTCTCGACGAGCGTTCTTGGCCGGGGCTTTGGAAGCCTCTGGTTGAGATTGAGATTGAGGTTGATCAGGCTCGCCCTGTGGTGGAGTCGTGGTGCCATCTGATTGTGACTGGCTCTTTTGAGACCTGGTGGCCTCGGGATCTGAGGAATGTTGAGGCTTTTCTGAAGAGCTGGATTCTGCACTTCCAGCCACTTCGTCAACCATCTTGTTCAGCTGATTCAAGTTGGCTGTCGACTTTCGTGAGAACCGTCCACGGCTACCAGGCCCATCACTGAGACAGGTCGACAGGCCAACCTTTTCCTCAATCTGATCAATGTTCTGCGTATAGCAGCGGACAAGCTTCCCCCGATTCCTCAGATGACTGATGAAGCGATGTGAGCTAGTAGGCTCAACATCCTTGACTTTTTGTCGCAGGGTGGTCGCAAAAGTATAGAACACAGACGTTCGAATAGGATCCGCCCAGATCGACGCGTCAAACAAATCCTTGCCCTTCATGTTCGGTAATGTATTCCTACCGGGGCCAAGGCTGGGTTGTGATGAGCTGATTGGATTTGAAGGGGGTGTGTCGTCGACCTCGGAGGGCGATGTGCTACACCGCCGGCTCGGGCTGCCTTCCGACGGCATGTTGGAGGAGAATGGGTCGAAGAGAATGGGAGGTGGTGACGAGAGAGGTGACGAGCTGGGAGGAACGCCAACGTCGGCCAAGTGGTCGTGACGCGATCTTCGGAAAGCTGAGAGCGGGATATTGAGGTCCTCGGGGGGAGGCGAGGAGAGAGGAGAAGTCATGGGCTGAGCCACGATGGTTGAGCGAGTTGTCCTGGCATTGACCAGCGGGAGTCGACCGCCATTCGCCTCCTCTTGATCGTCGGGTTCGCCTTCAACTTGAATCGTATCTGCAATGACTTCGCTGTCGGGGTCTGATTCTTCGCCCTGCACTTCGATTTCGTCCTTGATGATGCTTGTTTCTTCCTCCGTACTAGGCGCGTCGTCCACAGATAGCTTCCTTCGCTTGCTCGCCCTGCCATTGTCGGCGTCGCTGGATTCGTTATCGCTCTGCGCTCCGGCCTGACGCGCCTGCTGTGCCGCCGCGTCGAACTGGGCCTGAATTAACGAGTAAAGACCATTCTCGGAGCGGAAATCCTAGAAGAGTCAGCAATCCTGTCGTCCGATCCGGCAATGGAGGCGAGGGCCCCGATCTCGAGGTGCGAAGAGCGGGGGCGTTTGTGGAAGAAGCTCACAGGAATACCCGAGTTTGTGCTGATTCCAGCGCCGGTGACGACAACGACCTTGCGGGCTTTGAGTAGGCCATTGGCGATATCCTGCAAAGCTTCTTGGGACCCGGGCCCAACGTGAGTGGTGGGCATGGTATCGTGGGCGGAAGGCGAAGCTCTTGCAAAGAGCCCACCGCGTCGCGATATGGAGAAAGCGGGCCGGGCCTCGTCCGCGGTCGCGAGAAATCGACAGCCGAGTCCACGATCTTATGAAAGGTCAAGTAGATGCCTCGTCGTCATTGTGTTTTCGCGATAACTTGGCGATCCGGAAGCAGAGGCGTCGGCGAAGAGTGAGGTGCTGCGTGTGGGTGTGTGGTGGTGGTGGAGTGAGATTCCGGGTTAAAGATGGAGGCGTTTGAAGTTGGAGATGCGGCCCGGAGCTAGGGTCGCGAAGCGGAGAAGACCGCGCCGGCAGGGGCTTTGAGATGAGCGATCGCCCGGAACAAAGAAGTAGGGATAATTCAAAAGAGATGAAGTCCAAGCAGGTCCGAATGGTCTCTTCTTCGTTCTGTAGCCGTGGGTGAGGAAAAGATGAGCAGAGCAGGTCCAAAAACGCGATAGGATAATGGTCTAGGCCCACGGCAGTCCAAGGTCCAAGTGCCCGCCCGCTCTTGTTGATGTCGGGTCCAGTGACGCGCTTCTTAGCTAGAGGTAGAGGCTGGGCAGATCCGCTATCGATAAGGAACTCATTGCCCGGACTGAGGCCCCGGGCCGTCCTGGTGTGGGAGGGGCGGCAGACCGCTAAACCGCCGGAGGCTGGGGCCTACCCTCAGCGATTATCGCACCATCAAGGGCCCTATCCTCATGGATCTCTTGAGCGTTTTAGTGGGTGGCGTGTTTGGCTTTGCCGGGTCTCAGATCCAATCGAAGCTCCACCTATCACGAACCATCACATCACCTTGATCACAATGGCACAGTTGAGTTGAACAGGTGGTCTATGTATATGGGTAAGTGTTCTATTGTACAGTCTGCAGTGTTTACTCTATACGTCCTCAGATATCTACCAGCACGTTAAACAGCTTCTCAAAGTCATACGGCACTCCCAGCCCTGTGATGGCATCATAGCCCTTTGCCGCAGGCCATCCTCCAGGAGTTCCGCCACCATGCTTGAAACTGCACGAAAGACTCTGCCCGCCCGTGATGTCTTGGAGAACCGCTCGAACCTCATCAGAGTACAGCACCTCATTCAGCCAACCTAGGACATCCTTGCCCTTGCGCACGCGAGCGTCGTTGATGAGAGCAATCATGGCCGCGACCACAGGTGTACTCGCGCTTGTTCCTCGAACAGCCTGCGTTGAACCAGCAACTTTGGTGATGAAGTTGGTCGACACAGCCGAAATGTCCGGAACTGCTCTATAACTAGCATTGTAGAAGCCGTCAAGGTGACCGTCCAATGCCTTCACATAGCTCTCGATGTCGGCATCCTGCCACTTCTCGCGCAAAAAGTACTGCGAAAAGCCGCCTCCGCTAAACTCGGCGCCGACCGGAGGATCCTTGGCATCGGTGACGCCGCCGATGCTCGTCACCCAAGGGCACGTCGCGGGAAAGACAGACATGGCAACGTCTTGGTTGGTGCCGTCATTGGTGTGGCAACTCGAGTTGCTGGAACCCTTTGCGCCTCCATCGCCTGACGCTGCGAGGACCGATGTGCCGCGGGCTGTCAGGAGACCGAACAAAGAGCACACACGCTCGGCGTACTTTCGCGGGACTGAAACTTCGTTGTCGGCATATGAGATTGAGAGAACATGTGGGATCTCATCGTCTGAAAGATCGAGAAGGTAGTCGAGAAACTCTAGGTAGGGTTCATTGTTATTGTACTCTTCCGGGAGTTGATCGCCCTTGTCGTCCAGCTTGGGTCCCCGTCCGCCCGCGAGATAGTAGATGATGTTGGTAGGATAACCCAGTGCCATTGCATACTGGACATCCAGCGCGGCCTCGTTTCCAGACTCCGAGAGGACTTGCGAGTTCTCGCCACCGTTGATCAGCTCAACTGAGTAGTTGTAGTGAGCGTTGTAGAGAGGCTTAGCAAAGGTCTTAAGAAACTCGTCGCTATCCTGGTAGTTGGCGTACTCCTCAAGGAAGCCGGCGATACCCAGGCGAATGGAGGAGGATCCGTTGTGAGCTGGATAGTTGATGTTGTAGAGCTTGTGTAGACACTCGGGAACCACGACAGGACTGCATGCCACATCGCGCTTCTCAAGGTTCAAGCTCATGAGCATGCTCGGATTGAACTTTTCATCGAGGGTAGTGAGTTCCTTCTTGGGCCGCATAAAGTTGGCGATGGGGTAGATGAAGCTGATGGCGTCGGCGACAGACTCGGGCACTGAGTACTCTCTGGTTCGGAGGACGGGATCCTGATTCTCGAACTGGTAAAAGCCAATCTTCATCTCGAGAAGATCCTCGGCTGCCTCAATGGTGGTCTTGACGTGAATCCAGTCCTTGTCAGGCGTGGCCTTTGCAGCCATGCCCTTGCTCCTCAGCCATTTGAGGACCTCGTCGATGTCTGCTTGGTCGGGGTCTCGAAGTGCGAGGGCTTCCTTCTGAGTAAGGTGATCCTGTGTGAATTTTCCGGAGGAGGTATCTCGTCTTCGAAGTCTTGTCTTGAGGTTATCGATATCGGGCTGTCGCATGGCGATGGACAGCTTCAGTGCATGGTCCGGATCGACCGTCTCGTCAACCTGCTTCCATCCATCTGGGAGGATAGGAGTGTCTTCAACAACAATAGACTTGGCGGCACTGAAGCCGGCCAGCGCCAAGGCTGTAATAAGTGATATCGCCTTCATGTTTCCTGCTATAGGTGACTGGCCGCAGAAGAAAGGAGGCGAAGAGGCCGTATTTGACAGCCAAACAGCCCTCGTGTAGGAAGAGAAATATCCCAAAAAGACTCAAAACTCGGTTCCAGCCGCTGCTAGGAGTTGAAAAGATTCGGATGAGACTATATCGGAATCGGTAGTATGTTGACTCAATTGAGTTTACATTCCTACCCGCTCGGCGTTTCTACCTCTTGGCGACTTGAACCAGAACGACATCGGCTCAAGAAAAGCTGGGCAACCCAACGGGAATGTTTTATGCTAAAAAGGACTCTTTTCTGGTTCCACAGGCCAAAGGGGGGGGATCGTCTTTCATGCCGTCATGGATCACCAGGGGCATCTAGAAACGGGGTCCCGGCTGTCAAAATGTGAAACTTCATTTCTCTGGGTTACGAGGGCAGCGTTTTCTGTGGCTCCCTCGCGCATCGCAATCTCCAAATGCCAGCGCATCTTTGGGGAGGGACACAATGCCTGGTGGCGACATGACAAAAGGACCTATGACACGTGTGATGGATACTTTCTCGTTTTTTTATTAGAACCGTCGCGCATTCAGTGGGTTGCTTGCATCATTCGTGGGCCTTGGTTGTTTCGGATCCGGATGGGTCAATAGCGATTGGGGGAAACGCCGTCAAAGTTAATATCGGTGTTGGTAGAATCGCATGGTTGTAAGCAGCACTTGCACGGCCTAATAATAGCTCCCAGACATGGGATTGTTCGGCATTGTAATCCAGACATTGAACATGGTTATTGTTTGTCAAGACTGGGGGGAGTGACGGAGGGACGATCTCAGCAACGCGGATGGGGGTTGTTCCCGACATTGGAGAAAACAGTAGGAGAAATTCCCTTTGTTCGGCATCTTGGAATACACGGGACACCAGAACATTCAAGAGGGTGACCTAGCTCCTCTCAATAATAATAATAAAATTTATATAAAATAGTTAAAGATAAAGACAATACTTTAGAGCTCTTTTGCCTAGCTTTACTATACTTTTTTAACTATCTTCATGGGAGGATAAGCCAAAGGGTTCGTTGTACTGGTGTCTCTTTTTTCCCTCCAGCCGGATGTGTAAAGGTAGAGACCACATGGTAGCTGCAACTACGAGCTGCCCTGACATTTCTGCATTTGATGGACTTCCGTGCTTGAATATCCAAGGATTTAATGGTCTATGGCACCATAAATAACAACCAACATTATCGCCTCGACACGTCGTTGTACTTGAAGTCTGCGCCCATCAACAGCCTCGTCTTAGATGGAGGGTATTGGGCTCGTGAACTTTGGCTGCTAGGTTTTCGGAGATCTACATGGACTCTCTCATTGCCGCTCGTACAATCAGAGGCTGATGAGGGAAATTTTAAGTCTTCCTTCCATCAAAACATCAAGACCACGGGACCGAATGATTAAGACGAAGCACTCTCATCTTTCACTGCAGGCAGTGTTGAGGCGCGCGATCATCAGGTTGCGTTGCGATTGCTGCCAGTGCCCTTATAAAGTACAATCTCAAGCCGTATTCGTATCAAACAAGCTAGGCAACGTGTCCGAGTGGTTATGGAGCTGCACTCGAACTGTCCCATCTCGGGATCCAAGAAATGCAGTGGCTTCGGCCGCGTAGGTTCGAATCCTGCCGTTGTCGATATATTTTTGCATTTTTACATCAATTGCTTCTTGTTTTTTTGGTATTGTCGTTGTCGTGATCGTGGTGGTTGAGATTTTGGTGTTGTTGTTGCTGGATGCTGAGAAGTACGTACTGGAACCGGTTCCCCCAGACTTTAGGATGATGGTTAGGCAAGGAAGGGATGCTCCCGAGCCCTATCATTCTGGGAATGCGCCATACCCAGTGGTCCTTTCTTCCAATTTTTTTTTTTTTTACTCTCCAAAGCATTTC
Organism: Fusarium keratoplasticum; assembly: GCF_025433545.1. Taxonomy (NCBI): domain Eukaryota; kingdom Fungi; phylum Ascomycota; class Sordariomycetes; order Hypocreales; family Nectriaceae; genus Fusarium; species Fusarium keratoplasticum. The sequence goes on from NC_070534.1 coordinate 1,871,184, forward strand.
GCACATCGGAAGAGCAAGTCGTGGAGTGGAACGACTGGAGGAAGGGAAGAAATGAATGACATGTACGCCCTATCAATCTTCCCGAAGCTCCTCTGCTCAAGTGCAAGTTACTTGGCGAAATCCACAGCTGTCAAACACGACATAGATGAGCACGCTTCGTCCGGTATTTATCATTCAGTCGTTGGTCAATGGCGCATCGCAAGGCAAGGTCAATGCCTGGCCTTGACCAGTAAGTATGCCATGCACTCGATCAACCCATACCATATAGTGAGAGGAGGGAACTACCTAACTTCAAGTGAACCTGCGATTACGCACTTTGCTGAGCAGTTCGTAGAAAGTCGTCCGTGTGGACAAGACGGCCCTTATCACTTCGGACGATTTCATGACACCGTTCTCTAGTGTTGTCGCGTGTCCGTCTCAGTCGTCTACTCGCGGCCCACCTAGAGGGTGATTTTCTATCATCACAGTAAAGGGAAACAATGCTAAGTGATTTACCTTATCATAAGGGCTTAGAATTATGCTAAGCTTGTCTACTTTTAGCATAGATTTGGCTTGAAATTATTACAAGTTTATATGCCTTTAGGTATATATTCGTGTTCAGGCGCCATCTTATAAAAAGCGCAAGGCAGAGTTGAGTAGTCACTTGAGCGTCACAAGTACAATTGCAAGAGGCCTCAAAGGCCAGGGATTACCAGAATACCCAATCTTATTGAATTGAAGTTTTCGATGGTTGAAATCGTTTGGTCGAATCCCAGAAACCCACTGCACTTCTGGACTCGAGTCCTCCCCTGCACGGTTGAGACTTGTTGAAGCCCCGTCATCTCAGAAGCCCACTGCACTTCCAGACCCATGCTCCTTGATCGATCGTAAGTCATGAATAAAGTACCAAAACAATCCTGCGTATCCCAAATACGAGCTCCTCATGTCTCCAACCACAGACGCCCACTGCACGTCCTGGCTGGGGGTGAACCCCGATATCATGCAAAGAAACCCAGAAGCCCACTGCTCTCTGGAATCAAAATCAAGCAAAAGCCAATATGCTACTGCTCATGGCAGCTTTTTGTAACACGTAAAGGAAATATGGTTTAAACCTCGACCGACATCGGCAGAGGAGCGACCTTGCATGTGTCATTGCAGGGCATATGCAGCTCAGCAAGGGCACCGTATCCGCCGCGGATACTCTCCGCCTCAACGCCCTTGGCCCGAAGGACACTGTTGGCGACTCTGGCACTATCACCATCATAGCACAGAGTCAGCACCTTCTTGCCACGGAGGATGGCCATCAAAGCCTCGGCGCTGGCGTTACGGCTGCCACTCTTGTCCTTGACGGTGAACAGAGCCTCAAGCTCAAGCCACAACTCCTCGAGCATGGCACAGTCATCTGCAGGATTGGCAAATGGACTACCGCAAGATGGACCATCTCGCAATGTCTCGAGGGGGATGTTGACAGAGTTGGGTAGGTGGAAGGCGTCATAATCGGAGGAGCGTCGGAAGTCGAGAATTTGTGTGTTGGCCAATGGGGTGAGGGCCTTGTCGATCTGGGCAGCCAATGAGAGGACAGTGTCGTGAGTACCCAGAGGGTGAATAGTGAAGTAGCTGGACAAGGCGGCTAGAGCGTTGAGCTCCCAGGCATCGTCGTATCGGTAGAGGTCAATATTTCTCAGGCGCTTATCCCAGTCAGCAATGACTCAACAAGAGTTTAGGAGGTGACCTACCTGGTTGCGGATGGGGCTGAACTTCTCGGGACCAAGCTTCTCAAAGTACTCGCTCAAGTACTGGAAAGGAAGGTCAGAGCACATGAAGACGCAGTGGATTTCTCCATCTGGGCCCGCCAGCTGCGACAACCTTCCTTCCTGCTTGAACTTCTCGATCCTCTGAAACAGGCCCTTCAAGGTGAAGCCTGATGATGGACCACAAACAATTCCCTGTCGGGTGAGATCCAGGGACAAGGAGTAGGAGTCTGTGGCGCCAACTTCCTCAAGCGCATCATGGGCAGCAAGGTACGGGAACTCGACCTCACCCATCAGGGAGTACTCTCTTGGGCCAGGCACTCGCTCTCCAGCATTCGTGCAGACACTGTTGGTGTTAGTGGGCACCCGACATAAACAGGGCAGTAAACGTACGCAATTCTGTACACGGAAGGCTTCGCCTGCTTGAAATAGGTGCCAAGGCCAGTCATGGTTCCTATGCACGGAATGAGTTACTAAACCAACATGGGCAAGTTGGGGGACTCACCAGCAGTTCCCATGGATGCCACAATCACGTTGATCTCTGGAAGCTGACGGTGGATCTGAGGGCCAGTCCATCGCACATGGGCCTTCCAGTTCTAAAAGGCCAACCACATTAGTATCATCCCCATGGCCAAAAAAGAGGTTACCTACGTCGTCGTTGACATATTGGTTTGGGCTGCACACTGACTCTGACTCGGCATCCTTACGAGCAGCAGCCCGGATACCACCTCGCTCATCGATGGGAGTTGGCTGAGCAGGACCGCCAAAGAGGGTGCTTGGACCATTAGCGAGGCATTCCACACGCAACAAAGAATGACGACTTACACATTGAGACCAAAGAACTGCATCATACGCAGCTTCGTCTCACTTGTCTTGTTGCTGAGGTAGGCATGGACATCGTTGATGCCGTGGAAGGCTCGGGCAACCATGGCCATGGAGATGACGGTTGAGCCTGAGCTGCTCTCCACGATGGTCTTTGTCTTGCCGGGCTCGACACCTTTCTCAAGCAAGTTCATAGCTGTGACGGACAAAGGTCAGCTTTAATCACTAGAACTTGATCATGGCACCAACCTGGCATCACCTTGACGTTGGTGGCCGGATGCATAGACATCATCTTGGCATAGATGCGCACGCCATCATCACGGTAGGGGTTGAGACAGTCAGGGATCTCGACGAGAGGAAGAGGAGGTGAGAGCTCGGGGTCGAAATAGTCACGGACTGAGTTGGGTCCCTTGAAGACGTTGAGATGCTCAGAGCCAGTCATGTTGAGAACTACGTGCTACCCTTAGAGGGTCAATGAAGATGTAAAGCAGAGGGTATCTTGAGTAAATGGAACAAGAGGGTACTTGGAGCAGAGGATCTCAGGCGTAGGGCAGACACTGAGAGGATGATGAGGGAGAAGACGAGAAAAAGACGAAGAAGAGGACGAGGATGAAACAGATTTTTAAAGCTTTGAGCAATGAAAACTGCATCCGTCAAGTTCCCCCGCCAGGCTTTGCACCCACGCTCTTCCTGGTCAGTGGCGGAACAGCCAAGTCATGATGGGTCAAAGTAACGTTCCGGGTTCCCCTAGTAACTTGGGGGTGACTGAAGCACATCGTGGGACGGGGAAATCACCTATTGGTTTGAAGGCATAGACAGGGTAAGAAACCACGCAAGCCGCATGTGAGACCTGACAGACCCCCCATAGCGAGCGCTCTAGAAGCAGAAAAGGAGCAGCATGATGCATTCGAAACCCCAGCGGAGGTGTCCGCGGGCGAGCCGGAGAGGCAGGGCAACCGGGATCATCGACCTTGGCCGACCAATGTCGTGGGGGAGGATTCGCAAAACGACGAGTTAGCGCGGCTTCGGGTCGTCGTCGCGTCCTTCGGACCATCGGTGGTGGAGTCGAGAACTTGTCAAGGGTGGAGACTGTCGGCGGTTTGGCGGTGCACAAACGAGCCTGAGTGGATGCTCGAGGGGTGACCTAGAGTCGTGGACTGCAGGCAATGAACGGGCATCGATCCACGGGGGACAAATCACGGCCTCGTAATGCCTTCAGCTGGACCCGGCGGTGGAGGGCCAAGCCTGTTTGGTTCGACGAGGCGTCCAGAGCGGGGGTCGTGACGGGACGCCCTGGGAAATCTGACAAAGTCTTTTGAGGTAAAAAGGCTGAGATGAAACTATGCAGCCGGCATGGAAGTAATGATGGCGGTAGTTGATCCGTAATAGTGCGTCCGGTGTCTTAGTGGCCCATGTTAAGTGGTCGACCGAAAGTGGGAGTTCCATGGCGCGGAGTTTGTGGTACGAGAGGCCGTAAGCCCGAGCCAGGCTGGAAGATTTTTTCTGGAGAAGTCTTGAGGGTGTTTCCCAACAAAGTCGACAAGTCGAGCAGAGATGCAAACATACGTGTCTTGGATGAAGTTCATATACAAGACAACATTGAGGGGCTCTTCGGGGAGTACAGCTCTTGGCCAAAAGCCATCCTGCCGCAGAGGCAATTTTCGGGGAGTTGGCCCCGCCTCCAATGAAGTCCCGTGCACGGTCAGCTGACCTCAACTCGGTTGAAGAACCGAGGCCCAGGTCAAGGCCCACACACGTCGAGCCGGCTTCGTTTGCAGAGAAGAGCGGCAACAAACAAGATGTGTATGGATGTTTTACTAATTGCTTGACGCACCTTCGTGGCTTTCCTATTCATCTGGGCGGAAGGTCAGAAGATCCAGAAGAGACGGGTCACTTTGCCTGGGACCCACTTTTTACTCCAATGTTAGACATTTTATGAGGACGTTTATGATGAGGTGGAGGTGAGGATTTGCCAGACAACCACCAAACGGGCAAGCCAGCGCAACGCGGCAAAAGTCAATGAATTCACAACACCACGACGCAACAACACAAGATAATGGCAAAAAGATTGTTCAAAAAGGCAAAAACAAAGCGACAACGGCAGGATTCGAACCTACGCGTGCGAACACAATGCCTAGATATGCAGGATAGCAGGGCATCGCCTTAACCACTCGGCCACGTTGTCCTAGTGATTTGATGAAAGCGGTCGACGCAACTTCAGATGGTGAATCTCAGCAGCTTGGGCCTATTGACGACCAGAACAAGAAGTTTCTTTCTCTCTACTTAAATTGGAGTTTGTTATGGAGTCTAGCAAGTCCCCTGCGGCTGGACTGTTGTCATCTCACCTCAAATCACACACGGTGTGGTTACCAAGCACAAGACCTCGCCCCTGGGCATGCAACCGGCGAGCGTAGAATGAGGTGAAGTGATACCTTGTTGCTCCCCTCCACTTGCTGTTTCTTCCCAATGGCTCGATTTCAACGCCTTTCCGATTGCACTATAGCCCAAGCGCTCAAATGAGGTACCGCTTGTGAGCCACGGATCTCTGAAATGGTGCACGCAGTCTTTGGCCTACCTTCCCGCGACTGGAACCTATCCTTTAGCTAGCGATATCACCAACACTTTTAGACAATGCGTGCACTATCCAAGACTACATTCTCCCACGCCTGTCCACACTTTGAAGAGGCTCTCTTTGTTGAATGAGGTCCAAGACAGACGGGGCCCTAAGCGAGTCGTCAACGTTACGGACTAATAGAACAGCAGCTTCTCCCCGAAACTAGGACTTCGAAAGGACTTGGTTTACGGGATGGAGATATGGCGAATGCCGGACGAAGTTCCTCTAGGACGTGTTGCGACCACTGGGTGACCAGCATTTGGTTCTGGAACTGGTCCGGCCATTTGAAGTCTCAAACAACGAATGGTTGGCATGAAGAACTTTGGCTCAACGAGCAACTGGACGAAGTTGAACATTAGAATTGAACATGCCAACCCATAGCTTCATTCTTTAGTCTTTTCACTTGACGTTTCAATCCGAATTCATGGTTTCGTCGCCGTTTCTCTCTGTCTAATACGGAGTCTCAGTGCCTCCTCTCCCCCCGCTCTGGCCTGCCTGATGATCCTTATGATGATGTTCTGGTAAAGCAATGGAAGAAGCAACACTGGCACCGCACGCAACTGACCAGTAGGAGGTTGTGATGAGTTTTATGCTGATAAACTCCTCGTCCCCCTCCCTCCTTCCTTCCTCTTCTCTCATCATCACCAACCCCGTTCTGTAAGTTCCAGATTTCTTCTCCTTCCCCCGTCTATGTGAATACATGCTCGCCGGTTATTTCGTGCTTGCTTCCGTTTATCTCTTTTCTCGCTTATTTTTCTCTCTCTCTTCCGCGTGGTATCCCGCCCTGAGTTCAGTTTTGTTGTTTTGCTCCCGCCGCCCTCACGCGCATTTTCGCTTGACTTGATATATGCCCCCTTTCATCTGTCAACTCATGTAACTCCGCATTCTGAGAGTACTAACTTGGAATGATAGGGTGATTTTTCAACTCTTCTCCTCGCTCTCCCACCCTTTTCTGTAAGTACTTCTTTGTGATAAACTGGATTTACTTACGAACATGTTATTGCTTTCCAGCAACTCATCAACATGGAACCTGTGAGTTCTTATCCGCTCCGACTTCGGCCGCAAAGCAATGAGCTTATATAGAATCAGTGGAAGACAAGCAACAACTGGGCTCCTGATCAGTCTGGTCCCGTGGGCTCCGGCCCCAACAGTTTTTCGGCCTCCGTGGCCGCTGTCTCCTCCTCCTCTCCCTCGACCGCTGCCGCCGCTCCTGCTTCCGCCGCCGCTGCCGTTCCTGCTCCTGCTCATGCCCATGTTGTCGCTCCCGCTCCCGTCGTCCCTGCCTCGGCTCCCGTTCCTGCTCCCACTCCCGCTGCCAACGCCGCTTGGGGGCGCCATCGGTACCCCCATTGTCACAAAATGGGCACGCATCGCCCAGAGGAGTGCCGCTCGGCACCTTAGAATAGTACGTACTTACATGCCCAGCCTGTGTGCTATTTGTTTGAGCTACGAGCTAATATAATATTCTAGTTGTCTTGTCTGGGCAAGTCGCGGTCGCGGTGCTTGGCCCCGGCACCACTCTTGCCGACCTTTCGGTAAGTTATCTTCTTTATCCCGGTGTTCCAGTGCTAATTTCTCCAATTAGGCTATCATGTCTCGGATGAGACAGCAGGCTCCCCCGGCCAGACCCCAAGCCGGGGTCAAGAAGAACCGCCGCCGCCGAGGCCGGAAGCCCGGCCAGAGGGCCAAAGACGCCGGGCGAAAGCCCGAGGACAAGGACCCCGGGGAGGGAGGTGCCGGCTGTGGCGGTGGAATGGTGCCAGCGTGAGAAGATAGGGCATACCTAATGCCAAGTGTGGATGCAAGTATTTAGGTAATACAATGAGATACCTGGTCTAATTCTTATTTATTATCATGATGATCGTAGTCATATGTTAAGTTATCACAGCTCTCAGAATCTCAGGTAATTACTAGAGAAGCGTATCAATGGTTCGCCCTCTCCTCTCCCACTATCCCCCATCCAAAGCCTCAATTCATTTCAAATAAACTGGGGTTGAGCGTTTAGACATGGTCCTGCCTACGGCTTCTCCGTTGCGAGGTGTATAGGCATGGCATAGCCGGGGCGAGCTCAGACACCACCTCCGTAGTATCGAGGTCTAGATCAGAATCAGGCACGAGGACTAATTTCTTCTAGAACAAAGTAGTGCATCCATCATGACTGTTTCTGCTCGTTGAGGTTACGCGTGGCAATCTTTGATGTGGCTGGCGGTCCATGTGTTCTACGCTTCGAGGAGACATGCCCCCGAAGGTGGCTTCAGGCTTCTTGCTAGACGTTGGTGGGAGAGGTTAGGGTCAGCCTTGTGAGGGAGGAATGGTTCATGAGGTAATGGTGGCCGAGAATTCGGAGCACTCTGTGGGCTTCGTAAATGCCGACTGGCCAAGAGCAAATGACTGTCGTCAGTCGAATGCCAGTAACGGCTTGTCGGCCACAAGTGCCGGCTAGGTCCCCAAGTTGGCATAGCAGGCTACAAGACAAAGCCCATTCCATAACCGTCGATCACAACTCTTTGTGTTGGCAGGCAACTCGGGTGGCTCCGCCCGCATTCCAAGGACAGCATGAACACAATGAGTGTCTTGCGACTCTGATGACTTGGCAATGCCATCCAGTGGTTTGATCCAAAATCCTGACTGTTCGCTATCATTAATCCATCATATTCGCAGGTGAAAAAACAGTATCGATCCATCTGTTGGGGTAGATAGAGCCTTGGATGAATCCGGTGACGGACTCATCACTAGCATCTCGGGGCTCCCCTCGAAACGGAAACTTGGTGGCGTGGGTCTCGACTCGGCTATAAACACCACGTTTTGATTTGTTTAGACGGTCTAAGCGAGGAATGAAACATTGTCGATCCTTGGTAATAGGTAAAGCCTCCCCAGGATCTGATCACTAGGCTTGATAGCGAGCAGCGAGTCTGATTTGAGTAAGCACGGAATGTTCTGATTGAGCCATGGGGCTTTGATGGAGAATACATCATGGCTTCTTGAATGGCTGTAGCGGACATGTTTCCCAGGTCGAGACTGTCGATGATGCTGTCTAGTTGTGATGGGACACGAAGAGGACTTCGAGAAGCAATGTGCGTGTTCTGGAAGACAAGACCTAGAGAGACATAGTATTATCATCGCCTTAAAGCCATACAGATACTTAAAAGTGTAATGATCAAGGTCGGCTATCATGAGATCTGGGGAGATTCCTACATCATCGGCCACGACAGACTCGTATCAATACCCTCATCGCCACGCAAGCTCCTCCCAATATTTCCCATACTTACAATTCACATACCTATCCCCTTTCCAAACCCCTCCCCGGACTCCATCATTTCCACTTTGTGCCTCCCGCCCCAGCCCACTTTCCGCATTCAAACCACGCGGCGCCAACCTTTTTACTCCTAGGTCAGAGACTCCTTTTTCCACGGAGTAGAAAGAGCTTTACTCCTTCTTTTTTCCCCTCAGATGTGGAAGATGGGGAGGCGTCAGACTAGAGGGTTCACGAGGACCGTTTTGACGATTCTGGAGCTGGGAGATGAAACCATGGTGTAGCCAGGGTGGGAGATGATCCCGGGTCTTTGGTCCAGGTGTTCGGGCCGGATGGTGTTTTGACGGGAGGCCATGTGGCGATGTCTGATGTGTAGAATACTTGCTCTGTTGATCTTTTCTCAAATCGTAGGAACTATTCTTGGAGGTTCACTCAATAATACCAGATACCGGATTTACGCGCACACTCGCCCTCGTCTACACAACGCAATCGCACCGCCCCAGAGTGATAGACATGTCCCATAGCGTCCAATCCAAGTATCGACCTTGAACCGATCAGCCACCATGCAGAGCAAAGGGGAAAGTGGCGTACTCAAGGAGTGTTCGAGGGCGTGTCACAGACGTAGGGTCAACCGAGCGGGATCGACCGGGCCCAAAGCTTATATTCTTCAACGGACATAGGTTTCGATAGAGCGAGTGGATATAAACGGGGTGGGCTTGCATGTCTCACTCTCTGTTTCTAGTCATTCATTCTCTTCTTGTCTCATTTATTTTTTGAAGCGTTTACTTTAACATTCAAGATATGAAGCCTCGTCGTTCTATTCGTTCCAAGTCGGTCCCGACGGACCAGAGTCCTAAAAAGTCGTTTCTTACAAACATCAGTCGTCGATTCTCGCTCAGTGCTATTCGTCGTCCCAGCTCGCAGCGACTATCTGATGACGAAGATCGAGTGATTCAGGAACAGCCACAAGCAGCTTTCCAAGAGGTAGAGGCATGCACTATAAGTCATGAAGATGTGACTGACACATTCACACAGCCTGAATCTCCTCCAACTACAGCCTCCCGTATCTCCCGTCGAGCCTCCCGCTTCTGGTCCGCCTCCTCAGCCAACTACTTTGAAGACAACACTCCAGCCCAAGCCTCCTCTCCACCAGGATACGAGGGTGCAGCCTATGTACCACGTCATGCGGCGGCAGACTTTTCCAAGACAGCCTCCAACAGGTTAACTGTAATGGTGGAAGCCGACGAGACGACGCTCTGTTCATTCAACTGCTCACCCAGCGGGAACCGGATCACGGCTGTCGAGGATGATGAGCAGTCTGAAGAGGGGGCTTCACACCATCGCCAGCAAGCTCTCGCCGCACTGACGGCCCGTTCACGCAGCATCGCAGCCAGCAGCGACGGCGATCGTGACGGAAACAATGATTACACAGTCTTCCTAGAGCAGGCGGCCGCGGATCAGGAAACCAGGGCACGAAGGTCAGCGGCTGCTTGGGCTGAGCTGGAACACAGGACGACACACATCAGCCATAGGACGAGCGGGGCCGATCCGCTCATTACCAGGCAGAGTCGAGGGCAGAGTGCCTATCTGGGTGTACACGGGAGTGTGTCTGGGTCTTCACGGCCAGTGAGCTCCATCGCGATAAGTATCGCCGAGTATATCAGGCCTTCACATGTTGGGAGAGCTTGGTAAAGACCGTTCCATGAAAAGAGGATGAAGAGCTCTACCGAGATATAAAGACGGCATCGTCAAAAGACGCGATGCCATGATAACAAGTATCATAAGCAAGAATAAGACACAACTGGGACATTGGGCGTTTGTATGATATCAAGAGATGAATTTGCCATGGGATTGAAGAACATATCGTGTTGAGATAGAACCTGAGTGGCTCAGCTTAGCATCAAAACAATGCCTTCTTTCTTTTGTGTAGCAACCTTCAACTTCAGTCAGTGTCATCAACAACCTACCAGACAGGAGAGTAAACATCTTCACGTAGCAAATAGTTGCGAGACCCCATGTGAGACGCTATAGAAGCGTGCCATTGCCCACGATCCTATAGAGTAAACCCACAAGACCCAGTAAAACGCCGACTTTCCCAACGCGATTCCCCAAGATTCGCGGGAGACAAACATGCAAGTCCCTTCTTTGTCTCGTGTCTCCATGCAAACGCAACAGCAAATTTGCCTGCCCTCCAGTGCGCTCCCAAAATTTCAAGACAAAAAACCCCATTAAGATGCTCCCAGTTAACTAATACCAAAGCCTCGACCCAGCCCAACCCAAACGCAGCAAACATGCCCCGACAAATCCGCGTATAACCCAGCTTGACAAATCCTCAGTCGTCATCATTATTGGAGGGAAACATGGGTCTCACCCCATCCGAACCAAGAGACACGGGATGCCAGACATGGCTCAAGCAAGCCGTATGATAATTCCAACAAGCCCACATCTGCCGGTTTCAAGCAATGTCGAATAGATGACTTTCGTTTCACCTCCCCCCCTCGGTGTCGAATCCCAAGGCTGTAGCCAAGACGTGATCCTTTCATCCAGTTGAAACAAGTCAACTTATGCTTGCATGACCCCTGCCACACCTCGCCTCGGTGGAGGAATCTGAATCTCCTCGTCGTCAGAGCTATCTGCCGCTTCTGCAGCGGCCTGGTCGAGCATCCTCTCAATATCTTCGTCTCGCAACATTTTCCTTGCCGTCCCGTTTCCTCCACCTAGGCCACTGGGCAGTGACAGTGCACCCCTTAGATGGCTGCTACCACCATTCATACGCCTCCTCGGCGTCCCCCTGCCTGGCGTGCCATAAGATTGCTGTGGTGAGTCCAGGTCCATTGGGGAACCTGGAGGTGGAGGCATAGGGGACTTGTCAAAGCCAGGCCTCCTGGTTGGCTGTGCATGCCGTTGTGATGACGGCAACGGTTTCCTAGGGCCTGAAGGCAAAGCATGCCGAACCAATGGCCTGGCTGCACCAAGGTTTGGTCCTGGGGAACCCGTTGGTGAGAAGGCATGCTTCAGGTTGGCCGAGTTCCCCGGACTACTCATGAAGAGTAGAGACTCAATGGCATCTTGTTCCCTAACATTTTGATGCGGTGAAAAGAGCATGGGGTCACCCGTGGTGCGAGATCTTGATCCAGTCTGTAACGTGGGCAGCTGAGCAGGCGTATGAGGAGAAGCAGTGTGAGAATGAGATAGTAGTGTTGGAGTGCGGTGAGGATTGGAGTTGCGGCGCGGGTTCGAGCGAGGGACATTCGTGTTGAGAGAGGGTTGAATTGCAGCAGGAGGAGCAAGGGTTGGTTTAGGTAATGAGGATCTTGGAGGTGAATTGGATTTTCGACGCTGGCGAGCAGAATCGTATGGGAGAGGAGCTGAGGAGGAGGGCGCGGGGTTGAGGCGTATTCGAGGACTTGCTGAGGAACCCTGCCGGCGGTGGACGGTAGAGGTGCTAGATGTCGGTGATGCGGCGTGAGAAGCAAGGGTTTCGACCTCTTCCAAAGAATTAGATTGCCAGCCATGGTTAACCTTGATCATGGCATAAGAGAGACGCGTCTTCAATTCGGCGGACAACTGCAGGCAGCGTGTTAGTCGCGAGGTAGTCCAAAGCGGGATACATGCATCCCGACGCGGGTCCAAGTATACCGCGTCTAGAGCAGCAACGTACCTCTCCAATGTATCCTCCCGTTGCCGACGTCCTGCTCACAGCACTCGGATTCCTAGAATGACCCTTCACGGGACTCTGGCTGTCTCTCCGGCTCTTAACCTCGCCGTCGGCCATGCGTTTCCGTGAACTCAAAGCCTCCGTGTCCATCCTGTCCTGCGCGGCCGCAATCTCGGAGAGCTGCAGCAACTGGCTGTCCTGGCTCGAGGGGCCCGGCGCGCAGGTGCCGGCGTCGCTGGCAGGAGGCGTGAATGCGGGATCGGTCGAGGCGGTCATGTTGGTGTCCTGGGAGCCGGCGGTTGAAAGGGGATGGCTCTGGGTTGAGCCATCGTCACGGTCGAGGGATGGATTGCGCTGCATGGTAGCGGCGGCGACAGCAGCGACGGCCTTGACAGGTGGTGGTTTCGCTATTGAAGCGGCGGCAGCAGCAGCAACAGGCGCTGTAGGTCTTGTCGACGCAATCTGGTGCGAGACTCGCGAGAGCGCGTCGGCCGGGCCCAGCGCCGCGAGATCCCCACCTCGTCGCGCTCCAGTCACTGTCTCAGAGGTAACGTCGGGTCGAGCATCGGCCGTCTTGAACGGCGGCGGGAGCGTGACACGATTGGGATTGAGCGCGATCTCGCCGAGAGGCCGGTCCGGAGTCATGTCGATGGCACCGACGCCGCGATGAGGTTTTCGTGGCGAGGGTTTAAAAAAAGAGTGTAGGTATTCCCTCCAAGACCTTGTTAGTCTCCCGTGTCCTGTGCTGTACTGTACTGTAGAACTGAAGTGGAGGGTGGATGGACCCCCCAAGGGTGACGGGGTCTAGGGCCTAGACAGAGACCGCGCGGCGGGAAATCCGGGCTGCCGAGGGAGCTAGGCCAGAGACAAGGGCAAAACAATTGGGTTTGGCCAGGGCGGGAGAAGTGACGATGTTGATTGTTTTCTTGTTGATGTTGTAAAGTGTCGAGCAGACGACAAGTAGACACTTGTACAGCAAAAAGAATGATGCCCAAGAGGATATGCAGCAAGATGAAAAGATGTCAGTCTAAAAACCAAGATGAAATCCCCAGGCGAAACCGCTCAATAGGGATAAGATGCTGCCTTGCTGTTGGTGGTTTGGTTTACGCGGTCTGGTGTGGACGCGACTTGACTCGACTCGGACCAAAGCCAAAAACCTGGATGGAACCCTACCCCCAAGCCCCTGCCAGCAGGAAACAACCCGCTGAAGAAGCACTAAACTCTAGCGGTCCCACGGGTGGTTCTCTGGGTGGCCGCAGCGCGTTCCTCCGCTAGAACGCTCTGCCCATCGGGAGGCATCAGGGATCACCGTAGCACAAGGACACAAGGGTCGTGTGCTCCAGTCACAATGGCATTTTGAATTCGTCACCGAGGAGAGAGATTTTGTTTAAATAGCCGAGAATTATTGGCAACAAGGGACTGTTCGTTTCGACATAGACGGGATGAAAATATTCCCTGTTCATCCCGACTTACGCATCTTGAAAAACCAAAGGCCGCGTGGCGCTGCAAGGTTTTTGTTCGAGGCTTTTACTGTTCAGACACGACAGATGACAGGCACCGACATTTCGCCTGCTGCCTATGACAGATTACCCAAGTTATAGACACATATACGCAGTTTCTAAATTACTTCGGTACAGGCAGAAGAATAAAGAAATTGATTCAAGATCCGGCTTCCCGTCAATCAAATGACCTCACCTACAATCCTTGTCCCTCCCACCCTTCTTCGCGTGCCCCTCCACGTCCCGTATCCGGTTAAACATGACGCTTGGACCATAATAAACGTTCATGACACGAAGTCACGTGTGCCCCGCGACACCATCATGAGATGTCAACAAAGACTGCACGTGTATGAGACTTGAGCAAAAGTTGAGATATTGGCAATTTTGAAGAAAACAAATGTTTCTAGAATTTATTTAACGTCAGGGAATTGCAATGGCTCTTATCATACCTTCAATATGTTCTAGACATTTGTGTCCTTCATGACCCCCTTCTCCACGTCGCTTATTCCCTTCAACCCTACTTTGGGTATCCGCTAAAACAGCGCATCTCTAGAACAGCCGCCATTCTTCGCTACGGCTCATGCAAACACTCAAACAGTGGGTATCACCAACTGGCGGGTATCACTATCTTGTTCCTAAATAGCAGCACTCCTCCAAAGATGCTCAACCACATTCTGGCTCATCCCCAGCGTGTCCATAAACTCCTCCGTCCAGGATAATTCCCTCGTTGTTATCCAGATCATGCTGAACACGCTGCCATCCCTTCTTCTTTCTTGACTCCCTTCCCTCCACCTCGGCCCCCTTCCCCTTCGCATCGAATACTGGCTTAATCAGTGAGCCCAGCAACGGGTTACCGCTGAACGCTCCACCGCTTCTTCCACCGTTCTTATTCCCAGTTGTCTCCCCAAGCACACCATCCTCCGCGCCGTAGATATCTTCCTCCTCAGACTCGGGTGTAGCAGGTCGCTCGATAGCTGCCATTTTGCGGACAACCTTGCCGCCTACCACATCAATGCTCACAACTTGCTTCCGCTTCTCATAGTCTGGGCGTGCGCTCCACTCCATCTCTCGGAGGATCTTCTGCTGGCGCTTCAACTCACGAGCCCGCTCTTCAGGAGTCGCCCACATGCTGCCCATTCCCGTAAGCGCACCACCGACATCAAAGTCGGCTGCCTCGTCGCGCACCGTAGTTCGCTGGGCGTTTTGTGCCTGAAAGTTGAGTAGCTTGTCGCGGTGAGCGCGAGCCTTGGCTTCGGCGTCACTCAATGAGAGCCCGTCGTTGCCGCGCGGTTGAGTGAATGGGGCGGGTGTCTTGGCAACGTCTGGTCGACGGTTGGCCTCACGGTTGGCTGCCATTCGCTCACGTCCTCGCTCATCCTTGAGTTCTCGCACCATGGCTTGTACGTCTTCTGAGCTCAGGAGCGGAGCGCCGCAGAAGGTGCAAGGTCCCAAACCCTCCTTCATGCAGATTACCTTGCCGCAAGAAAGACAGTTCGGTGCTGCACCCTGAAGAGGATGTCTTGTGGCAACGCAGTTGCACTTTCTGGACTTGACATTATCAAGAGAGGGATTCGTCGAAATCTCGAGCGCTCTAATGGCAGCATCCAAGTCTGAGATAGCAGTTGAAGCACCAGCCATGGGCATTCCCCCAGAAATAGACACCTTGGTGCTACTTGCGGATGGCTTTGGAGTTGAGGTCCGTGAGACGGGGTTCGACTTTGGCTTGGGTTTCGAAGGTCCATCTCCAATGAGATAGCCTGCTGAAACATGCTGCTTCGGTGGAGGCTTCGCAACTGACTTGGGTTCGGGTTTCGGTGTGTTGGATCTCGACGCATTGTTGCTGCTAGGGGCGCTTGGTCTTTGAGGGATGTAGTCTAGATCCTGGTCCTTCTTGCTGTATGAAGTGCCTGAAGGAGCCGCATATTCTCCAACCTTCCTAGCCTGGGGTGTGTGGATGTTTGCCTTCTTCTTCTTCGGTTGTCGTTTCGCTTTCGGCACGGGCGCTATGGTTTCTGGTTCTGGCTCGGGGGGTGCTGCGGCGCTGGAATACGATGGTCCTGCTGTCGCTGCAGCCTGTCGCCGGGCATTGAACGAAGAGATAAACTCGACAGCTTGGGGAGAGTCGCCAAGGAGGTTTCCAAGATGCTCTGCAGCTTCAGGCTTGGAGAGGGTCGAAGCGTAATCGAGAACCTGCTGAAGCTCCTCGTTGGGGAGAGGTAACAGCTGTGAGAGCTGCGAGAGGGACATGGCGCGCAGGTATTAACGGATGGACGGGACTTTTAAGTCTTTCTGTGTCTATTCGGGGGTCGGGGTACAATTTTCTAGTCGTGTGTAGTTGTTTGATCAAGATCTTGATTGACGTCGTGCATCAAAGAGAGCTTGGAGCTCCCCCACCATCTCTGGCCCCTCCAAAAGTTGGCTACCCTAGAGAATTTCGCATCTTCGCTGAGTCACTCGCCGAGGTGGCCGAGAATTGCATTATAGGTGAACCACGTGGCCGGGGACCTCAGATATTCCCGACGGGAACAGTTCCCGAGAAGTGTGCGAGATTTTTATGTCAGGTTGGATGCAAGATTCTTGTTGATGGTGGATGTTCGGATTCTCTCTGCTGAAGCGCGCACCTGCATGCTGCGTGTGTTGAAGCATGAGCGCTTTCATAGGAGGAACTAGAGCCCCCACGCATGACCATTCATGCAGGAGGTGAGTGGCAGGTGAGCGGTAGGTGAGTGTTTGGCTTAGTCGAGAGATGGTATCCATAAAATGTATCCGGTCCATGTTAGCAGAATTCACGGATGAAGGGATGGAGGATCAAGTCTGGACGGAGCCAACCAGCCGTCCTCCGTCCACCGTTGCCCGGCCCATTCATTGTCGATCCGTCTCTCTACCGTTGTACTGTACCCCTCCCCCAGGTTTTTTCTCGCTATTGAATGGTGGCCAGGATGAAACCATTCTTCGTCGGTAGGTTGCGGTGAGGACTGCCCTGTGCCTGGTTACCGCGCCAATTGCTGGCAGTTTTGTTGAAAGAAGCAATTCTGGCCATTCTGCCGGTCTCGTTGTAAGTGACCATGAGGGTGCTCCGGAGGAGTGGCAAGCCCTGATGAAGAGCTGCAACCGGGAATACCGGAGCAATTGACGTAGGTTAAACAAAACCTGTGACGACAATAATTCAGATCAAACAGAAGCCGAATTCATGCCGCTTGATCAACTGGATATTGACCAATGCAGCATCGATTGCCGCGTCCGTTGCTCCGTGTCTTTCTCGAAATTCCGAACCTCGCCCGGCCACTCATCGCCATGCCCCTCCACCAGGCTAAACCCCAAGAGGCATAATCTGGGCCCCTCGAAGCGCTGCTGGAGCTCCCACACCCCCCATCTTCCGCTTCTTCCTCCCCGTATTTAAACTGCTCATCACCAAAGCCTCAACCATCCTCTTCTTCTCCCCCCCTCCATCCCTCGTCCTTTTCTTTCTCCCAATTGACTCTTTAGAACTCTCAAGAGTAAATCGCCAAAATGTTCGCCGCCTCTCGTATCCAGCGACGTGCTTTCTCCGCCACTGCGCGAGACGTAAGTAGATATCCTCCTCCCGTTGACCTGCATTGCGACTTGTTTATGTCGCTCGCCGTTTTTTCCCCTTCACCGAGCGAGACCGGCCCGGTCGTCACCGGAGCCTCATGAAGTCTTCCTACGACCTCATGAGCTTCGCAATGGCCAAAGACCAGGCAATCTCTTCACTCACAAAACCTTCTCGTGCTGACCCTCTTGTAGCTCTCCAAGGTCACCGTCCTCGGTGCTGCCGGCGGTATCGGCCAGCCTCTCTCCCTCCTCCTCAAGCTCAACCCCCGTGTCACTGAGCTCGCTCTCTACGACATCCGTGGCGGACCCGGTACGTAACGACACCCTCATTGCACAATCTTTCGATTGCTGCCCGCAGCGATTGCAATCATCATGCTTCGGCTGAGCGACGCCCGCACGCACTGGCCATCTCGCACCTCGCTCATCCGAGGCCCCAGACGACCCATCATGCCACCTCATCCCGATCTAGATCAATCTCAGCTAACAGCCTTGTTCCCCCGCAGGTGTCGCCGCTGACATCTCCCACGTCAACACCAAGTCCACCGTCAAGGGTTATGAGCCCAGCCCCGCTGGCCTCGCTGATGCCCTCAAGGGCGCCGAGGTTGTCCTGATCCCCGCTGGTGTCCCCCGCAAGCCCGGCATGACCCGTGACGATCTCTTCAACACCAACGCCTCCATCGTCCGTGACCTCGCCAAGGCCGCCGCCGAGTCCGCCCCCAAGGCCAAGCTCCTCATCATCTCCAACCCCGTCAACTCCACCGTCCCCATCTGCGCCGAGGTCTTCAAGTCCAAGGGTGTCTACAACCCCAAGACCCTCTTCGGTGTCACCACCCTCGACGTTGTCCGTGCCTCGCGCTTCGTCTCCGAGATCAAGGGCACCGACCCCAAGGACGAGAACATCACCGTTGTCGGTGGCCACTCCGGTGTCACCATCGTCCCTCTCTTCTCCCAGAGCAACCACCCCGACCTGAGCTCCAACGCTGAGCTCGTCAAGCGTGTCCAGTTCGGTGGTGACGAGGTCGTCAAGGCTAAGGACGGTGCTGGCTCTGCCACTCTCTCCATGGCTATGGCTGGTGCCCGCATGGCTGACTCCATCCTCCGCGCCGTTCAGGGCGAGAAGGGTGTCGTCGAGCCCGCCTTTGTCGAGTCTCCTCTCTACAAGGACCAGGGTATTGAGTTCTTCAGCTCCCGCGTCGAGCTCGGCCCCGAGGGTGTTGAGAAGATCCACCCCATCGGCAAGGTCGATGCCAACGAGGAGAAGCTCGTCGAGGCCTGCCTGGGTGACCTCAAGAAGAACATCGAGAAGGGTGTTGCCTTCGTTGCCTCCAACCCCGGCAACTAAATCCGCTCCCAACTTTCTAGTTGATGGAGAATGACCTGGCGTAAGACATTGGGATATGTGGTGAAAATGGGAAAAATTAAGGACGAGGGCGATTTGTCTGTCACTGTGTGTACGGATGCCGTTCGTGTAAGGATTGGGAAAAAAGGAAAACGGGGGTGTATGAGCGATTGATATACCCATCATCTTTTTCTTCCCGCTGTTCTACCACTGCCATAGACTTGGAGATCTGGTCTCTGTCTGTACCATAGCAATGAATGAAAAAATACCCAA